>NC_090025.1:23640998-24258725 GCF_037176765.1 Anolis sagrei
TTTAGGAAAAGAGAGCTAGATCTGGAGTGAGCAAGTTAAGTTGTTATCACTGAGAAACAAGAAACAACAAGAAGGAGGCCATGGCTTGGGTTTAAAAAAAAAGCATTTATTTTATTTTTTATAAAAAAAATCTGTGAAGTTAATTAGTTCTAGAGCAGTTGTTCTCAACCTGTGGGCTGTAACCCAGCAATGGGCCACAAGAACGAAAATCTAGTCCGTGAACCTCCTTCCTCTTTATTTTATTTTATTTCCACTCCTTTCCACAGAGCTGACCAGCCCCACCCCTTTTGGTACTAATATTGGAGAGTATTCCCTGTTCAAAGTGGTCCCTGTTCAAGTGATCCCTGGTCAAAGTGGTCCCTGGTCAAGTGGGCCCTGCTCAAATTGGGCCATGGTCAAGTGGGCCCTGGTCAAAGTGGGACCTGGTCAAGTGGTCAGAACTTGGAACTCTGGTTTTGCATAGCAATTTTATGTGCTCTAGACCTTGAAGAAAAGTGGAATTTAAATTGAAATCAAATTTACTCACAGTCTGAAGGGGTATACTCTCAAACATTTGTTGATGTGTAATTATGGGATCACATGACACCACTTTAATGTTATTGCACATTCATGGTAAATGGAAGTTCACTAGTATGAACTCTCAGATAAAACCATACAGGAAGCTGAATTTCCTAAGCAAGATCACACAACTATAAATTTATCTTCTTAAGCAGCCAAGGGAATAGAATGAGTGCACGGATGGTATTCTGGAATTCTTATTACTGAGGACTGACATACTGTGGCATGGTATGTATCTAATGACATTTACAGTACCAGCAAATGTCATGTACATTTTCATGCTAGGCTTTTGGCTCAGGCAAGTTCTTCTGTAGCACTAAATAGATTGCTGGGATGCAAAATAAAAATTGTTGGATACCCATTCCAGCACCACTTCATTTCTATAATACATTCTGTCCATCAGGGGAGCTAGATGCTTTCCCAATTGAATACTAGACTTCTTTTCAGTGTGAAATGAAATAATCTTGCATGAAATTCAGAAGTGTATACAATACACCTTAGTATCCACAGGGCATATTTTAACATCCTTCATGAATACCTGAAACCACGGATTACGGAAGCCGGTATTTTGACTATACTTCTCCCAGAAGCATACTGGAGGACCTAGAGAGACATGTTACCCAAAAGCAATTCTAATTGAACTAATAGGCCATGGCAGAAAAAGAGATTAAAACTTGAAGCCATCTTTTACAAATATTGTTATTTCTTTTAATTCAAATATTTCATAGATGAACTCATTATGCTCCTAATTTTAATAATTTGAAGGGCAGGTAGGCAAGGAAGATAAGTCTGGACCAAATGGAAGGGATCCAATTTTTGATGAATGTTTCCTTAGTGTGTACAGACCTTCTGGTAACTGGAGTACTCTTAGTGACATAAATGTGTAAATGCCATTTATGCATACATAAACCCTTTTGGGGGTGCTGGAGATATTGGTATTCCATTCTTCCTTGCACAGTACCCAAAGCCTCCCCTGAAACTTACTGAAAAGCCTTCAAAGTTGGTACACATGGCCATTCCATGTTCCATTGTGAGAAGGCAGCATCTGGCTCTCTATAACCAGATATACATCAAGGTTGAGACATCAAGGTTGAGATCAATGAGGGTCCAAAAACGTCTGTAATCCTTGTGCATTCAGCTTTGGAGAGGTAGACAGACGCTTCTCTAATTTTGCTGAGAAATGAATGTGTGGGTAGACTTCTGAAATGAGACCATTTGCTTGACCTACCGTAACTAGGGAGCAAAGGCTATTGAGGATAATTCAAGAAATGGAACCCAAACACCGAAATTTGATCCCAAGTAACCATAGCTTTATCTTTTGTAGTTTTATTTGTTCAGCACTTCAGGATTTTTTTTAAAGATAGCTGAACTACACACAAATATTCTTTTCAACGTATAAGACTTGGGAATTCTAAGAGGTAACTTGTAGTTTCCAGAAATTTTATCCCTGAAAGTGTGGAAAATATTAACATTTCTTTTAATATATTTCTCTTGCTTTTACGTATAACTCTAGTTGTCTGTATAGGATTTCCAATCTTGGAACAGGATGGAACTATGATAAAAATGTTCTTCTAGTTAGGATAACTTCAGAAATGCATGAACAAATACACAATTAGCCAAATAAGATGATTAAAATAATGAAGTATTAGAATAATTAAGTTCATTTGACCATGTGTACCGTGGCTGGGCATTGTTGTGTGCTTTTACCTCAGTTCTTTTGAGAAAGCTCTGCCCTATGAGCTTTCTCCTTTGAGCTGTAGTCACCATCTGAGTCACCCCTCTTTTGATGGTAACAGAATGATTCAGATGCTGTCTGGTTCCCTTGTATTTCCCAGACAGAGAGATAGAAACAGTAAGATAGACGAAGATAGGGAAAGAATTTAAGAGGCACTAGGAAAGAAAAACATTCAGAGGAATTCAAAAATAGCAGAAAATATGTGGGATTATTTTGGAATATGTTATGAATCTATTTTTGACATCTTTACCAGTCTTTAGCTTTCATTTAACAGGCATAAGTTGTATGAGAATTCGGCACTTTTTAATTTGTTAAATGAACTGGAATGTCATTATTAATTTTGATATTTTTAGTTAAAGATTTAAGCCTAAAATCTGGCTTTCCCCAAAGGTTTCCTGATATGACCACTTCCCAGAAATATGTGTATATTATTTCTTTATTGAAACTCTGGGACTTCTGCTTTCAGCAACAAATGACTCCCATGTGGATGGGTTGCTTGTTAAGTATTTATCATTTAGTATGGTAACACAGAGCCCCTTCCTATCAATAAAAAAATTTGGAACTGATAACCATCCAGCTTCCAGGTAGTAGTGAAGGCAGAACTGACCAAAGAAAATAATTTGTTATTGTGTGCCTTCAAGTTGTTTCTGACATATGGTGGTCCTAAGGTGAACCTATTGTGGAGTTTCTAGGGTTGAGAGTGTGTGACTCACCCAAGTTCACCCCAATGAATTGACAAATGGAAAATCAAGTCCTAATCTCCAAAATCTTTATCCAGTGCTCAGTTTAGTCCATCACACCCAATCTCTAAATTAGGATATTATGGTCTAAATTCAGTTATAGTCCCAGCTAAACTGGACTTTATTGAATAGGATGGGCTCATTTAAGTGATGTATGTGTTATGATTAGTAACCCACGGGAGACTATCAGTGCAGAACGGTATTAATAAACATAAAATTCTTATTTCCTTTTGAGGGAATTATTCAGATTTTAAGGCAACATTGTAACTCCCATTTGATTGACTTTGTTATTTGTACTAAGTAGGCATTAGAACATAAGGATTTCTAGTTGGCAAAGACCAGTCCCTGATTTACTCACAGGTTGCTATCAGATTATAAAAGGTTACAGAAGGAATAAAGATGGTGACGTCTATTAATAACATTTGGCTGAGTTTGATTCCTTCCAAGAACTATTCCATATTAGACATCTAGGTTGCACTCTGCCAAAAAGTGACACATTTTCATCAAAGTGAGCAGCGGATCTGGGTATCGTTTTATAATCATAGTTCATGTTATACTAGGGTTTCTAGCATCTGCTATAAATTATGTGTATTGCAAAAATGTTCAAAAGCAATAAGGTTGGTAAGATACATTTATTTCTTGCACTTTATTGAAATGAACATGTTTCAAAGAGGCAAGAGCTGTTCAGGTATGAATGAAATTCAGTTCTTGTTATGTGTATTCAAGTCAACTCAAAATTATTGTAACCTTATTAGAGATTTTCTTGGCAAGATTTATTCAGAGGAGATTTGCCATTAACTTTTTCATAGCCTGAGAGAGTATGATTTGCCCAAGCCACCTGGTAGTTTTCTATGTCTGAGCAGGTCTTGAAACCATAGTCTCCTGGAATCAAAGTCCAGCAGTAAAAATGCTCCATACAGGTTGCCCTTAGGCATGTGACCCTTGTTGCCACTTGTCTCTCAAAAGTTTTTTAATCCCCCCAATTTAAAAGGTGCATTTTTTTGTTTGAAAACAAACCAAATTCCTCTAAATGCATGAAAACATGCAAAACATTTCCAGAAGTGCATTTGAACCCCATGTTTTTTTTCAAATTTATTTATTTATTTACCATATTTATACCCTGCTCTTCTTAACCCTGAAGGGGACTCAAGGTGGCTTTACACATAGGCAAGTATTCAATTGGCAAGATACTACCTACACTTTTTGTCACCATTTTGCAGTCCTTCTCAAAATAGTAAGGGAAAATGACTCCATTTAAAAATGGCCCGAGTCAAGGAAGCGTGAATAGTAAAATTAACAGAAAGATCTGTGAATTAGGGGGGGGGGGGGGGAGTTGATGCTTTCCATGCTGGTTGTTTGACATATCCTCCCAACGCTTCCAAATGTGGAAGCTACAGTAGCATAACAGGAGCCCTTCGTGGTACAATGGATTAAACCCTTGTGCCAGCAGGATTGCTGACCAACAGGTCAGTGGTTCAAATCCGGGGAGAGTAGATTGAGTTCCCTCTGTCTTCTCCAGCTCCCTGTGTGGAGACTGAGAGAAGCTTCCCACAAGGATGGTAAAACGTCAAACATCTGGGCAGGCTCGTAGTCAGGATTTCGTTTTTTCAGGGAGGGGTTTGGGGGGGCTGAGTTTCGGGGGGGGGGGCTGAGTCTGAGTGAAAGAAGGTCTAGCCTAGCAAACCTTTTGTATCATTACCCCAATACCCTCATGCATATGGGATATATTGAGTATAGTCATCAGATCATGATATGAATAAACATAACAGTTTAAATAATGCACCATTAAGGCCTTTTCGCGAACCACCATGAGAATTTCAGGGGGGGGTCTGAAGCCCCCCGAGCCCCCCCCCCCAGCTACATGCCTGCATCTGGGCGTCACCTTGGTAACATCCTTGCCAATTGCCAATTCTCTCACACCAAAAGCGACTTGCAGTTTCTCAAGACACTCCTGACAACAACAACAACAACAAAAGAAGAATAATTTGTTCCTGACTGTAGTAATATTACATCCCTGCTATACGTTACTCTAGCTCTGCGCTTCTTAAACTTTTCCACTCCTGATCCCTTTTCCTCCTAAGACATTTTTATATGACCCTGGCAATATATATTTTTCTAAACAGGATGATTTTCCTTTTTATGAAGTACAGCTGAAGCATCTTCTGCAGATTCCACTGCAAACACCATACAACAGATTTGTGTAAATGCCTGAAGCAACCACTAAGTGGCATTTAGAAACCTTTTACTGTTGACGGATTTTTCGGGAGCTGTCAACATTGAGCGAATGGGACCCAATTTATTTATTATTTATTTCCAGGATTTCTACCCTGTTTCTTCTCTACCCCCAAAGGAGGACTCAGGACTGCTTACATTTTGGCAGTGATTCGATGCCGCTACATATAAACAATTATAATAATACAACAACCATTAAAATATATAAAGCATTAATTAAAAACAGTACATATTACAGTACAGTAATTTGGGTCAAGATTCACTGTTTAAGCAGTCTCTAGCCAATAGGTGCATTCTATCAGGGTAGGAGATAGAATCTGTATTAGTTTAGCATTTCTTATATGCGTCTTTAGCTTTGTGATCTTTCACTGCTTAGTCTGAAATAGTTCTTCTCAGTGTTAGACATTAAAGAGTTTTATTATCTTTCTGTCTGATTTCTATGTGGAATATGGGTCAACCTTAAAATTAGAATTTTTCCATAAGAACTTGGTAATATTTCAATATAATTAGGTTCTCTGCTGGACTAGAGCACCTGAGAGCATTAACATTGGGTGTGAATGTTTGGGTATATGCAATCGGATGTATTTAAAATACCTTTATCTCACATTGTATGCATTCTTCACTGAGTTCTGCAATTTCTAGTTCATTATAGTGGTTTAAATATAAATAAATGTAATCAATGGGGTTAATATGTATGGCAATACTAAATAAAACTTAAAGTGGATTGGCAAGAATGGGAGTGTGATTTATCACAGAAAAATAAATGATAGTTAATACCTAGACGTAATGGATGGAAATGTGTGCAATGGAAAAAAGGTTTCCTTCCAAAACCGAGTGTACTTTATGTGAATGGACTGGGGGTAATTAATTTTTTTAACAGATGGGTCTGTGTATGGATGCAATAAATTCTTCGAGAAAGCTGTGGAAGTCTCATGCTGTGAGACACTTGAAGCTAGACAGAACAGAAGCATACATGAACATACAGTAGGGAATAATCCCATATTGGCAGGCCGAATGGAAAGGATAACCTGTTCTTTCCATCTCTAGGTTCTTTTAAGACTTCATGCATATTCCCAATAGCAGTGCCATTCATTTACTTGATGCTGAATAATTGTACTATATCCATTCTCTTCAGTCAAGATACATAGTCTGACACTGACGTTAGCCACACAATTGCTGAAGGTCTTTAAATATCAAATGGCTCCATTAAAGCTACAAGGACAGCAATCTATTTTATGCAGTGCATCTTTAGCTCTTTATTTCATATTGATGTATTGCCAGTAGGTATTTTTAAGTAGTTCTCTTATGTTGAGAGATAAAAGCAAGTCTTGCTGTATGAAGTAATGCATTTTGAAGTAGACTTTAACCTTTCATTGAAATGGCACGAACATAAAAGTGCTGCAGTATCTTCACTTTTAACTCAGAACTCATTCTGGAGGCCCAAGAAAAGTCTTGTGAACATAATAGCACATATAAAGACTGACATGTTTTAGGAGCTGCTCTCTACCATTCTGCTTGAATGTGTCTTCTAAACCATATTAAATAATCCATAATGTGATGGGACAGTCCCAGGTTATTTTCCCATCTCTGTCTGAATTTATAATGCCTGTTTTATGTGAAGAACACTGGGTATAAAAATGGGATTTTTTTTTACATATAATATAAATAGAATGATAAGTATGAATAAAGGAAAAATGGATATTGCATTTGGATATTCATTTTGATTTATTCTTCTTGGCGCATAACTTTGGCTTTATTTGGATAGCTTTGATATTTGATATAGGCTGCCTGAAAATTATGCATATATCTGAATCAGTCTCTCTTTGTTAACTTTAAATTATATACAGTAAATTAAAGAAATTCATGGAAGATTCCCTCCCCTAATGTGCTGTTCAGCTCCTATATCCTCCTCCTGAGGGTGCTCTTCGGAGGTTTGTTGAGTTGGGTGTTGCAGGAGAAAAAAAATCTAAGATTGGGTTTGGACCATACAGTGAAGGTATTGTCATAGAATCATCGTGTTGGAAGAGACCTCATGGGCCATCCAGTCCAACCCCCTGCCAAGCAGCAGGAAAATTGCATTCAAAACACCCCTGAAAGATGGCCATCCAGCCTTCTGTTTAAAAGCCTCCAAAGAAGGAGCCTCCACCACACTCAGGGGCAGAGAATTCCACTGCTGAACAAGCTCTCACAGTCAGGAAGTTCTTCCTAATGTTCAGATGGAATCTCCTTTCTTGTAGTTTGAAGCCATTGTTTCACTTCCTAGTCTCCAGGGCAGCAGAAAACAAGCTTGCTCCCTCCTCCCTATGACTTCCTCTCACATATTTATACATGGCTATTATGTCTCCTCTCAGCCTTCTCTTCTTCAGGATAAACATGCCCAGCTCTTTAAGCCGCTCCTAATAGAGCTTGTTCTCCAGCTCTTTAAATATTTGATGTAAAAAGGCTATGATGTCAGGCTCCACCCTTAATGTTGAGGTCACTTTTTACTTCATATGCCAAGAGGTGATTTAAAGGATTACCAGTAGAGGCATACTTCATCTAACTGGAGTCTCTGACAGAGAAGTTGCTTTTTACATATGCCACTTGCTGTTTCTCCATCTGACTA
The DNA here is from genome assembly GCF_037176765.1 of Anolis sagrei. Classification (NCBI taxonomy): domain Eukaryota; kingdom Metazoa; phylum Chordata; class Lepidosauria; order Squamata; family Anolidae; genus Anolis; species Anolis sagrei. Next base: position 23,648,869 of record NC_090025.1, read on the forward strand.
GCTTTTATTTCTGCCTGTGATACCAGATTTTCTCCTAAAGAGGTAGTGCTAAGAAAACATCTATTCCTAACTAACTTAATCAATTGGTTCTATGCATCCAAGGATTTTGCATACACAGATTACACAAACACACACACGAAATCCAAAAAGTTAACTTTGGGTTTGCCATTTTATGTAAGGGACACCATTTTACTGTGCTATTGCATATAGTGGGACTTGAGCATGTGGATTTTGGTACCATAGGGGGTCTTGGACTCAAACTCCAGCCGATATCAAGGACCCACTACACCTTTTTGTATTGTCCATAGGTTAACTCACTGAAGTTAATATCAAGAAAGATTCATCTCTCATCCCTGTCACTTCCCTTCTCACATTATTCTGGAGGCTTTCCCATGTCTGCAGAGTAGCTTTTTGATGTCTTCAGTGTTAAAGGGGCTGGAGTGTGGGAAAGTCTGTTTCCATGATATTATGTTTAGTTAATTTACTTTAGGATCCAAGGCACGACTTTTCCTTCTCAAGACATGTGGAGTGATTTTCTAAGCACTTTAATATGTATTGCCTCACAGATGCTTTTCTTAAGTCTATTATAGTATACAGGGTGTCCAGACACTATATTTACTATAAATTCCGTCCTATATTTTTAAAAATTCAATTTCAGTTTTATATATAATTCTATATCTATATTCTATATAGAATTGAAATCATAAAGATAATTTTTGAATCCACTCTATGCCCTAATAAGCTGTGGACAGGCCTTCTGCATCTTGCCTTGAGCTTTTATTTACACATTTTAACATGCAGATCCTGTGGAGATATACACCTGCACCTTGTGCTGACATATATGCACTTTCAGCTGAAACTTCTGAATAATTTTGTTTTGTCTAACTTTAAGTCATTTTGTTGTATTACTCTCTTCGCTTGAGTCTTGATGCATTGCAGCACCTCATTGCAAGAAGAAGCTAGAGCTCTATGTTCTTTGAAAAAAATTAAGTAGGTAAAATAAGCTTTTGATAGGGGTGAAAAATGGCTCCCATTCTCTGAATGTTCACAAATGTGTTCTTCAAATGATCCAAGGGATATAATGTGTATCGGTGTGTCCCTTTCTATTGTGTACAGCCCTGGCAAGTTTCTCAGGGCCAATTTTATGTGGCTGAGCAGTGTTAATGATAGTACAGTATCCATATTTCACTTACCTGTATCCAACAAAATATGTCTTCTTCAGGAATGTTCTAGGTCCTCTAGGGTGACCCCATGAGTACTTTTGGCAAAGGCAATTTATTTCAGTAGGGTTTGCTATTATTCATGGCTTCCTCTTTCCACAGTAGGTACAGGAATATATCTTCCACAGATAGCAGGGTCATATTATGTTCTACTTCGACTGCCATGGTTTCATGCTATGGAAGCATTGAGGTTTTAGTTTTGCAAGGTATTAGAAAGCCCATTCCCTAAACTGCAAATCTCAGGATTGCATAGGACGGCTCTACAGCAGTTCAAATGAAATTACCATGCTAGATCTTTTTATTATGAACGAACCCCCATTATCAAAAGATTATGATGAAAAGTTATTGTAAGTCACACCATGGTCTTGACAGGAGAATGTACTTGAGAGGTACCTTAATTCAAATGTTTTAATATTGGAATATAATTTGAAATGTGGAAGTTATTTAAAGTATATTAATGTTGATTTTGTTTTATTTGTGATTTTGCAGTTAAGTGATGGAGGCAAAGCAGCTAATGCAAACGTTGGAATAGGTGACATAGTTCTCAGTATTGATGGGATAAGTGCAGATGGCATGACTCACTTAGAAGCACAAAACAAGATCAAGACCTGTACAGGAAAACTGACTATGAATCTGCAAAGGTAAACCCTTTTTGTTTATTTTTAATAGCAAGGAAAAACACACATCTGTCATTGTATGCCAGAATGTTTGTAATTATTTGTATGTCTACTGGTACCCATTATTTGTGTTTTAATGACACTGAGAATATAGTTATCACCACTCACATAGAGCCAATGACAGCTCATCCAGGACACCTAAAGGTGTCAATGTTTCTGTGTTCTTCTACCTTTAACATAAGGTACAGTTTGAACATCCCATATGTGGAAATCTGAAATTTGAAATTTTCCAAATTTATCCACATGCATAGCTGAGATAATGATACCCTTGCTTTCTGATGTTCAATGTTCACAAACTTTGTTTCATGAACAAAATTATTTGTTAAAAATATTCACCTTGCCTTCAAACAATATGTCTAAGGTCTATATGAAACATACATGAATTTTGTATTTAGACTTGGATCCTGCCTGCAAGATTTCTCATTATGTATATATATGCATATGTAAGCATTTCAAAATCCCAACAAATCCACAATCCAAAAGATTTCTGGTCTTAAGTATTTTGGATATGGGATACTCAACCTGTATTGAGTGTTTTGACCAAAAAATAACATACCTGACTTTATTTGTTGTATATGTACCCTGTAGGTAGTTACACTTACTCTTTGGTAATTGTTTTACACAAGTTAATTGTGATACAATTGAATCAGTTCTGCTTAACAATGTGGTTGTTGCGGGTGAAATAAGAAGTTGAAAATGAAAAGAGTTCTTCATTTTTTTTTTGTTCATTTACTTCCTTAAAGTCTGATGCCTGGTTTCTGGCAAACAGGTTGTTATGATGAAAGCTTAGTAGAAGAATTTTCTATGTCCTTCATGTTTTTTTATTCCCTTTATCAGTGATGAGAAGTCATGCAGTCTTAGATAATGAGTTTGCCAAACCCAAAGAAGCAGATATGACTTTCCCCCCCTTTTCTGCTTTGAACATGATTTTCATGGAGATTTTTAAAAAACAATGTGCTCATTTTTAAGTTATACCAGGAAAGAAAAGGCAGCACTCCTGGTTTTCAGTCTTTCTTCGGTGCCTTGCTTAGGAGATCCTTGGAGTCTTCTGATAGCAAATGACTCAGTATTTCAGCCTGTGTACAGGATATGAGTCACAAGTGTCTGCTACCTGACAGCTGGAGGCAGAGGCAGCTTATCACAGGATTAGGCCAGCAGAGATCAAATACATTGCCTTCTGGTTCCAGACCTGACATCTTAGCGTTGTTTAAGAGAGAATGCGGTCTTATGAATTTGTGCCAGTTTCCAGACCCATATTCTCCATCTGTTTTTATTCCTTCATGGATCCTGGAAGCTTTAGAAAGTATCCTTTCAGTGAGAATGGCTATGAAATATTTTCCATGGTTAGCAGAAAAGGTAGTCTTTGGACACCTTATATCACAGAACCTGTGAATAGTTTATGTAGAGTTCAAATTGGACGAGAACTTGGCAGAGTTGGAGTTCTTCTCTTTAGGTATCCACATGTGATGTTTACCTTGACCATGATTTGTAATAAATTGGTTGAATGTATCCCTGAAAATTCAGAAGACTGGCAAGTATAATTAAGGACAGAATATTAATTGAAGGGATGAATTAGTGTTATTGCTCTTAAGTGGTTTGTACTGCTTCTTGAACACATTTTGTCACTCATTCACTTAAAATTACACACACATGTAAATTATTTGAAATGCTTTGTTCGTCTAAGCCTTGCACTTTGAAAGTGATGGACCATATTAATAATGTTTTCCTCAGCTGCAGCAGCTAAGAACACCATCTTAGCTGTAGAATCAAGCAAGTGTCAAGCATTGAACAGAGCACAACATTAATATATTCACTGTCCAGAGACCTTGCATGTGTCAAGCTAACAAGCGGAGAATGGAACTTGAGAGATTGATGGAGAAAGGAAGGTGGTATCAAACTAACCAGAGTAGCTTTCTCTTTTGAATCCCTTTCCAGTAAATTCCCTGGCAGGTTCCACTTTAAGTATCAGCTTTTTTATGAATTGTATATTTTTATTTGGGCAAATAATCAAAAATATGTAATCAATTTAAAGTTATAAAATGTCAGCATCTTTCATTGCATTCCAGCCTTTCCAATGGCTTTATAGGACTTTTTTTGCTACCCAGTATTAGAGTCTTCTTTTATAGTCAAAGTGCTTTCTTGTTTCCCACAAAACCAGATGGAAACCAGATGCTTCTCTTGTTTTGGACAATTTCCGCTGCAGTCATTTCATACATATTTAAATAAGCTACTGAAAATAGACTTACAAAATGGTGCATCTTATATAAATAGAGTTGAATACAGTGTTCTATGACAACATTTTTTTCTCATAAAGACCAGTGTTCAAAAGTCTCAGTGCTGTCATTCTCTTTTCTATTACATGAATTTCAAGAAACGTTTACATCAATTGAGCTATTTAATTTATTTAAAAATGCCCTAAATATCATACCAAAGGCCACATGAAAGCTTTTTCTCAAACACCCACAAATACCTTTAATTATTCTCTGGTTCTCCTTCAAAATGGCAACATGAAGTGATACAGTGACACTCACCAGAATCAGGGGTCAATTCAGGGAAATGACAGGTGGGAGACTTTGAGAAGCAGGAAGAGGAACTATTTATTTACATAATATATAGGAAAATGATGGAATTCACTTCTGCAAGCTCTTCTGGGTGCCACCAAATTAAAAGGCTTGTAGTCCCCTCCGCCTTGAGTCCCCTTCGGGATCTATAAATATAGTAAATAAATAAATAAAGGGAATAAGGTAAATTAGCGCTGGATAAGACAGTTGATTGGTACTGGTAGATATTCCATACCCACTAACTGAATACCAGTTCTTGGATACTTTCTGATATCTTTTTGACTATTCAAAGATGCCTGTGAATTTCTGGATTAGAGTTGTAGAAGAGGACTATAGTGTCTCCTCCCTGCATGTGGGCTTCCCATAAGTGCCTGACTGACTATAGTAATAACTTGATTACTGGATTACATAAACTGTTCAGTAGTCATGTTCTTATGCCTCCCTTGTATGTTTTTGCATCTCTTATGTATTTAACATGTGTAATAAATTAGGAATGAGACCTTTTCTTCCTTCCTTTTTGAACAAGATAGAACAGCTTTGATGTGGAAGGAATTTAATCAGAACAAAATTAGATAACAAAAGAGGCAAACCTAGCTACAGAGTTTGAAATATGTGTGTGTGTGTGTGTGTTTGTGTCTGAAAATAATATTGCTAGCATGGGAAGATTAAACTGTCCAAAGAAAATAATATCAAGAACAAACACTCTATTTAAGAAATAAACCCTTGATGAGTAACTTTGTTTTGAACTGTTAGTAAGTGTTCCTGCACCTGAGTTTGAGTTTCACTTATTGTATTTCCTCTTATTAGATCTTCTTTAGTGGGAAGCCAAAGGTGGTTAGCACCATCATCATGTGGTCTTGTTTTGACTGACTTTTCCCCTTCATTTCCATGGGTATTTTTAAACCAAAGGATTGTTCCAAAGTCACCCACTCGTCCATTCAAAAGTTCAAGGGATTTTAAAAAACAGGTTGGTGATAATTCTTCAGAAAACTGAATGAGTGACCTTTGATTCAAAGCATAGATGCCCCCTTTGTTTCTCTTCAGCACTTCTATGACTTTGGTTCCTGTTTTGAAGAAGGGAGTATGTCCTTTTGTTATACTGAGAATTTCCTTCCTCCACGTTTCTGTGTAGGTTGAATATGAAATGACTCTCTAGCTAATGAAGTTTGTAATTCTTTTAGTGTATGAAACTGTGAGTCCATTGTAGTTGTGGCATGTTGAGATGTCGCATTACAAAATTTTAACTTTGAATTTAAATAGTTGGTTTTTGGTGTAGGTATCTCTAAGCAGCTCGACCTGTAGCTTTCATGCCAGGTCCTGTGTGAACTGAGAATTTGTGAGCACTCTCTTGTGACTGTGAATTGCAGGAAAAAGTCAATAGTAGTAGTCAGGTTAATAAGACTTTAAGGTGACTCTGTATCATGAGGTTTTCAGGGGTTAAAAGTGTGTCACTCCTGTGACAGTGGACATCAATAGCAGAAGTCCAATTATAATTATTGGTTCTCATTGTCAAGGTAGATGTTGGTGATTGTCTACGTTCATTGAAATCACTTCATTTCAAGAGCAGGGAACATGGCACTGTATTTTCTTTTATCAGCCAATAATTCCTGAAAGCATAATTGAATATTTCTTTAAAAGGTTTCTGGAAATCTCATATTGTTATGTCTTCCATGAATATGACGCAAAACCAAAATTTCTTTTACAATTTTTCACAGCTTTTTTTTCTTAAGTTTCCTGATTTGGGTTAAAATGTTAATTAAAACTATAACTGTGAATTTAACTAGCTACATTTCTTCCTTTTCTTTTCATGCAATGGGGATGTTGGTGACTACTGAAGTTTTCTTTAATGTACAAGTTGAAAAGGATATGACTTAGTTTTCCAGCTGAATGCAGTTCTCTGGAATTTGTTTTATAATGCCTAAAACATATTAAGTAAATGAAAGAAGCAGAGGCTTCTAGCCTGGTTTAAATTTCTGCATTAGTAAACAGTACTTTGTCCAACACTAGCAATTTATAGTCTTAAGTTTTCATTGAAAAGAACAAAGCATAAGAAAAATTGGAAGAACATTTTGAAAGTTCTTTGAAACTCCAAAATAATACAGGAATTGCAATCTTTCAAAATCATGATTTCAGTTTCTTTAAGTCATCTCTCTCCTTTTCTGATAATCACATTGGTGTTGAAGTATGAAATGTACCAGAGATCATTGACTTGTTTTCCACATTCACCTCAATTTCTTTTCTCTATCCTGATAAATCTCAGAAATTGATCATTATCGTAGGATCATTGCTTGTTAGTTGAAGTTTGATTTTATATTTTGTTACAATGTTTTTATTCTGTTTTATGCTGTTGTTATGTATTTAATGTGTTATATTTTAACTATGTTGATTGGGCTAGTTCCCATGTACGCTGCACCGAGTTCCTTTGGGTAGATGGAGGCGGGGTACAAAAATGTTGTTGTTATTGTTGTTACTCCCTCTAACTTTTAGATTCAGTTCTTTCAGAAAATCAAAACCCAGCTTCATTGTTTTAATGATGCTCCGTAAAGAAAAATGTTGGAGCAATAGCATTATGCATCCCATGCAATAAATTAAAATGTAAGCAAAATGTGCCAGGAGAAGTGTACATTGCTATTTTTTTCATACTATTCACAAATCTGGAGGGGATCTTGGAAGCAATATCCAGTCTCCTGCTCAAGGCAGAATACAATTATGGCATTCCCTGTATTACTAGTTTTAAAGTTTTTGAAATCTTAATTTTGGAAAACAGGATTCATGTTCAGTTGATTGTGCTGCTATCACCCATGCCTTTTGCAAGTTTGTTTAGTGCATATAAAAAACTCTTCAGAAGATGACAAAATCATTTTTTTAAAAAATGTTCAGTTGTGATGGCATGCTGTGAATTTGTCCCACCATGCTGGGCCTCTTATTTATGTAATTTGGGAGCAGTCAAATTATGATAAAATGCAAGTGTGTGGTTTGGGTCATCCTGAAATCCTTTTGGTATTGCATAAGGAGTGCTTAAGGATGACATTCCCCATTCCTATTGTATTTTTGTATCTAGTGCTTCACACTATCTTCTATTTTATAGTCATGGGAAGATCGCAATGGAACTGTTTTAAAATATGTTGTCATTTTTTGGATGCAAGCAACCCCCAGTTAGGGTTTTTTGCACACCATCTGAAAAAAATAAGGAAGATAAACAGACTGCCATCCTGCTTAGTAATTAGAATATATTATTATAACATCACAGTTGTCTTATATGGGTTGTTACATGTGCAATGACAAAAGTCCTCCTAAAAGCTTGTCTTTTAACCTACGTTGCTCAGGAAGACAGCTGGACACACCATAGTTCAGTAACTCAGAAATAGCTGTGTTGGGGGAATGGCTGTGAAATCAATGCTAGATGTAATTTCTAGCAATAATTAATTGATTCTCCAGACAATGTCAAGGGTTTTTTGTATCTGTTAATTTTCTGCAGTTTTGTATTTCTGGTGTTAACTTTTGCATTACCTCAAATCAAGCACTCAGAACTGTTTTAAAAGAGGGAGATCCTTTCATGGAACAATTCCAAATACAAAGAAACATGGCATTGTTTCATCCCTCTTCAGAGTTGAGCCATTTTTACTTATGGCCCAAAGGTTAAGTCACTGCATTCACCCAGTGATTGCACAGCGTATTCTTATTTCTCAAATGCCAAACTACTACCCACAAATAAACCCCTTAATATTGAACATCGTTATGAAGTCTTTCAGAATGGAAGCTGCTGACCCATGGCAACCACACAGTGATGTCCCAATTGTCTTTCACAGTCAGGCGAGACTACTTCCTATTATGAAGTGAAAGTATGTCTCCTTGAGTAGCTGTGGAATGCCGGATTAGCCGTTCCAAAGCCATTCTGTTCCCGTATTTAGGCACCAGACTTGTTACAATGACGTAAAGACTAATTCACCTGACATCCTAATACAGTAGCTGTCTTTATTTCCCTAACGATTGACATTCATTTAGCGAGAATGTACTTTTTAAAAGAGCTGTAACAGCTGTGGGGCAAGGGAAGAGTGTGTATTCCTGTCATAAGGCTTTTCTTATTCTGTCCTCCCTATATTTCCTTTTTAGAAGGTCATGGGGGTCTTGTTAAGAAATAAAAAGAGACCTTGTATTTCGGAATGCATATGTACATTTTCAGATGCTGTGTGAACTATTATAATTACATAAGCAGAGATGTCAGTAACTCAGTCAGATAACTTCTATTACATTATATTGTATGGCATTAAACTTAGAGTGAGAATTATGTAGCCCTGCAGATAGTTTCAGACTACAACTTCTAGCATTTTGAAAATTTCAAATCTATCAAGAACTGGCGGGACACATGATTTATTTCCTTGAAACCCTTCTATCAATAGTATTCAAACTTTAATGTCATGAAATTTTGGTTTTCTAGATAAATCTTTTTTTCTGTTAAGATGTATGAGACCAAGATACTTACTGAATTATTACTGTTGCATCTCAGTCACTGCATAGTTTTGTGTAATACTTAGTTAGATACTTAAAAAGGTAAAGGTTGTCCCCTGACATTAAGTCCAGTCATGTCTGACTCTGGGGTGTGGTGCTCATCTCCATTTCTAAGCCAGAGAGCCAGCATTGTCTGTAGACACCTCCAAGGTCATGTGGCCGGCATGACTGCATGGAGCGCCGTTACCTTCCCTCTGGAGCGGTACCTATTGATCTACTCACATTTGCATGTTTTCAAACTGCTAGGTTGGCAGAAGCTAGGGCTGACAGTGGAAGCTCACGCCACTCCCCAGGATCAAACCTACGGCCTTTTGGTCAACAAGCTCAGCACTTTAACCCACTCCACCACTGGGGGCCCTAGTTAGATACTAAAGTACCTCAAAAAATGTTCTGCTCCATTGGCTTTTCCCTTGTATGTGCATTCTTTAATCTGGACCTGGCTCTTGCTTCAGGGAAGCTACATGTAAGTTGACCTACACTGTGAATACACTTTCATAAACTTTAACAAAGACTTTAGGGCAGATTTGAATGTAATAAACCATGCTTCTTGGAGAACAATTTTGTATGTTCAACTTTTCACGTGCAAGCTTTAACACCTATGGTAATTACTATTTCCAGTGTTTTAATATGTGGTTGTACAAATCAGGATATGACAGCAAAATTGGCTTTTCTCCAGATTGCCAGGATACAGCAATTAAAATTGACACTATGTAATTAACACGATCCAGTGTGGCCATTCAGCTGATAGAGCTGTTTCCAGTAATGGGACCAAGAGGATGCAATTTGTGTCTTTATAGAGACATGTACCCACTTGCCTTCAGAATCTGCAGAAAACTATGGATGGGGTAGAAAGTTGGGAGAAAGAAGGAACTGCAAGAAAGCCCTGCTATTCTAGTGGTCACCTGCTAGCATGACATTGGATTTAGGCTGATTGCCTTTGCATAAATCTGGTGCCCAGGCTAGTGCTCCACCCCAGATTACTGATCATATCCACACCTCAGTCTCAAAATCTTTCAAAGATCAGTTGCTGTCAGTTCACCTGAATCATGTCTAGAACCTGAACTAATAAAACATTGTGGCTACTACTGAAATTACTCCTGTCATGCAGAGATATTTTATCAAACTGATTTAGTTCTAATTTTAATTGGGCACTTGCAAGGAGAAGCATGTATCTTTGCAAGCAGGGAAAGTTATTGTTGATGGTTTGCATTCATTTATGCTCCTCCCTTTCACCTGGCAAGCTCTGTTGCTTTTACCTCAGGGGACTGGAATTCCTGTTAGATTGCTTTATAAAGGCTGCTGTTGACATTACAGTTAACTAAAAGGTCACATCCAAGTCTTGCACGCACCTCCAGCAGAGCTACTGCAAGTTGTACAAAGCTCTGTCTGGTCTTCATGTCACATGTTTAAAATGGCACAATCACAATCTTTTCATAAGTGTTGGTGATCATGGTGATTGGAACTACATTTGTAATAAAAGTTGTATGTCTTGTGGTACAACCTTGATCTGATTTTTTTTACTATTACTTTTTGTTACTAATACTGGCTGGAAAATATCTGTAAACTCACATAAGGAGAGAAAGGCCTTTCTGCTTTTGGATGTACTTCTTTGAGTGGAATGGAGCTACTGTGTTCATATCTTTAAACCTCACTGTATCTACTCTTATAACCTCCCTTCCGTTGCCCTTTGCTCTCAGTTAGGCGAGATTAATCAGGCTATTCATCTTATGCATAGCTTCTTTTGTACTACATAGCTGTTCGTTTGGCACTGGGCCTTACTAGGCAACATGCAGAATGAGACACCATTGTCCTTGTATGTTTTATTTTAAGCTCTGTCCATGTGGATATGGAGAAGATGACAAAAGGAAACAATGCTAGTTTGGCCAGCATTTATCATAACTGCTTAAAATAATACAGATGCTTTGGGTGGTGGCATGATCTCTGGTGACATTTAGTTTTGTCGGTGCTCTTTTTTTAAAAATAGCTACTTGGTACCACACCAAGCAGTTTAGTTGAGCTGAAGGCCCTTTGCTGTGCTTTGAAATGGCATGTTATTAAAGACCATTCTACTCCACCATTGTATTTATACATGGAAAATAAGAAATACTTGCCTCTGAGTATTCAGTGCATTGCCGTGTAACAGTGTACAGTGCTCAGCCAGTAAAATGGAATAGATGATGCAGTAGGAGAAATGGAGCACAGAATAGGTAAAGAGACAGTACGGGAATATTGTTACTCTGAATGAATTCAAGTTTCCAGGGCCAAACAAATTTCATCCTGGTGTATTACAAAAATAAACACTGGAAATAATCTTTGAGAATTTCTGGAAGAGGAAAAGTTCCAACAGAGTGGAGAAGGCAAAATATTGTCACCATCTTCAGAACCAGAAAAAAGACACAAACAGTTACCTCCCAATCAGCCTAATATTGAAACCAGGAAAGGTTTTGGAGCAGAACACTGAACAGTCAGCACTTAGAAAGGAGCACCATGATTACTAAAAACAGCATGGATTTTGGCTTGCCTCAATAGGGGCATAGTGTCTAGATCTAGGGAAGTAATGCTACCCCTCTATTCTGTTTTGGTTAGACCACATCTGGAATATTGTGTCCAATTCTGGGCACCACAATTCAAGAGAGATATTGACAAGCTGGAATGTGTCCAGAGGAGAGCGACTAAATGATAAAAGTTCTGGAGAACAAGCCCTATGAGGAGTGGCTTAAGGAGCTGGGCATGTTTAGCCTGAAGAAGAGAAGGCTGAGAGGGGATATGATAGCCATGTATAAATATGTGAGAGGAAGCCACAGGGAGGAGGGAGCAAGCTTGTTTTGTGCTTCCCTGGAGACTAGGACGCGGAACAATGGCTTCAAACTACAAGAGAGGAGATTCCATCTGAACATGAGGAAGAACTTCCTGACTGTGAGAGCCGTTCAGCAGTGGAACTCTCTGCCCCGGAGTGTGGTGGAGGCTCCTTCTTTGGAAGCTTTTAAACAGAGGCTGGATGGCCATCTTTCAGGGGTGATTTGAATGCAATATTCCTGCTTCTTGGCAGGGGGTTGGACTGGATGGTCCATGAGGTCTCTTCCAACTCTTTGATTCTATGATTCTATGATTTCTCAAGCTTAGTAGATGAAGGGAATGCTATTGATATAGATTATCTTGATTTCAGTAAGACTGCAAATAATTTAATAAAATGTGAGCAAGATAAAGTTACTGTTTGGTGGATTGGTAATTGACTATATGGCCAGACCCAAAAGCTGCTTACCAGTGGCTCCTTTTCAACCTGGAGAGAAGTGACTAGTAAAACAAGTAATAATAACCATTCTGTTCTACATTGGTCAGACATCACTCACATGGAATGCAGTTCTGGGCACAGGTCAAGAAGAATATTCAAAATCTAGATGTGAAGGGTGACCAAAATGCTAAATGGTCTGAAAGCAAAGTTTTATGAGGAGCTGGGTATATTTAGCATAGAAAAGGGAAGGTTAATGTTAGCCATAGAGAAATGTTCGAAAGGATGTTGTATTGCTGTGGATACAAGCTTGTTTGTTGCTGCTCTGAAGACTAGGACATGAGCAACAGATTCAAGCAGCAGGAAAATAGATTAGTTTAGTGTTTACACCTTATTTTATTTTTCTGGTTACTTAATATTTAATGTTTATTTTACTTAAGTGATATTTGTCTTGACTGTTCTAATGTAGCACAAATCCTATGTAAAATCATACTACGTATTTTTGACATTAATATTGAAATCTGAAATATATACCGAAAGTCTTTACTTTTTTACCTTAACAGTCTTTACCTTAACAGTTAGAAAAAGTTCCTAATTGAAATGGCTGTAAAACAATGTAGTGTAGTCTCCTCTGGAGATTTTTAAACAGATGTTGGATAACCATCTGTCCAGAATGCTTTGATTCCTGTTTGGTGGGGGTTGAACTAGATGACCATGTTTTGATATGCATATACACTCAGTAAGGGAGGAACTTCCAGGGCAGCACATGGCAGCTGCTATTTACATTGCTGTTAGAATAGAATCCTGGTTGTTCCCAGTTCATTGCAATGTTTACTACTGGCATGTTTCTGCCACTCAGCAGCAAAAGTGTGTTTCTCCAGTCCTTTACTACCATCTTCCCAATGTTGATGCTGCTTAAAAAACACCTTGCAGGTAGACAGAGGATAAGAAGGAAAAGGGAGGTAAACAGAATTTGTTTTAAAAAAAGACTTTCCATACAGGAGGCTGTAAGTGAAATATGCCTGTCCTTCTATCTGCAATTTCATTATTTGAATCTGATGTGTTGATTTATTATTCCTATGCTAAACTGTTCCTTTTTAAAAGTTGTCCTTAATTCTCTGACTCAGCCTGTAAAATTATTTTGTTCTGTTTTTGTAGTCCCAGGCCAACTGGAAATGGGGTTAGGTGTTATTTCATGTCAGCAAGACTCCCTGCCACATTTTTTTCATGACCAACAGATCAGCGTAGGTTGCTTTCCTTAAGGTAGTATTATTTCTTGAAGCAGAGAGAGCAGAATGTCATGGTCCTTAGCCCCTGACCAGGAGCAGAGGTTGAAGGGTGCATTGCTTCCATGCTCCAGTCCCAGAGCAGCCAGCAGTTGGAGCAGAGTGTTCTTTCTTGCAGGGTCAGGGGAAGCGGATCCCTGCAGCTGCTCCTTCTCTGACGAATGGATCATGCCAGGTTATGGTCTTCCCCTTCATATTGCTGGTTCAAATATTCTTAACCTGAATTGCACTGCAGAATGTTTTCCTTTTAAAGAATAATGACATCTCCCATGCTAAAACACACAGGAGCTGGCCAGCATAGTAGAAGAAGGCAATGAAGAAGGCTTCTCTAGAAAGACATCATCATGCATACTTCCCAAGGGAATGTATTGGCATGGTTCCCTGGATTCAGGAACATAACCTTTGCAAGAGACATGCTAACTAGATTAGGAACATGTCTTAAAATGGAAGGGAATTAGTTTGTCAAAACAAGTAGTTCTTTGCCAGAAGAAGCACCTTGTTGCAGAAAATATAGCAATGCAGTGCTTTATCAATGTCAATTTATTGCTGTCTATATTGTCTTTGTTTGGTCACTTTGGGTAGCTTTCAGTCCTTCAGTCTCTGTGTCGTCAAGTGATTCACAGAAATATCTTAATCAGATAACAAGTGTTAATACAGTGGGCACTTGTGTATGAGGCAAATTGCCACTTCGAGTCCCATTTTTTGTGGATATAAAAATACCAACAACAAAACAAAAATGACAACAAAAGCAAAACAACAGTGGAGGAGGAAGAGAGGAAAGGAGAAAACTGTTCCCACAATGAAAACTGAGCAGGCAATTATCTTTTAATCAGCACTTTTAAGATTCCTTAATCAGAAAATTGTTGGTTAAGACAGTCCGACTTGTATGTGCAAATAACAATTTTGGGAGCAATTATTGTGTCAGGTGCCCATATAGACTTGAATCTTATTTGTTTCTTACCTTGCCTTCAGCTGTCGAGGTGGAAAGAGACTTGAATCATTATCATCACAGTAACATAATAATCTGCCCTGGGAATTAAGTAAGTCCAGAGACCCAATCCCGTTTTTCCTGCTATAAGGTTCTCTAGAATAGTAGACCTCACAGGAACTGAAGGGAAGTGAGTAATACTTTGTATGCTTTCATTGGCTACAATGGTCTCAGGCTATCTGACCACTTTCCTTTTTGGTGCAAATCTGCTTGTCACCCACTCCTTGGACCTCTGTATCCTAGCTGGAAGCAGCCAATGAGAAGGCCCTTTTCCACATCCACACCAGATGCTATGAACAAAAAGGAGGACTTCTGAATAGCTCAATACTTAGATAGGTTCCTTTGGGCAAATACAAGTTGGTCCTGAGTCAAAATAAAATGCAGCAAAATCATTTAGAAAAGTAAACTGTATTTGAAATACTGGATAACATACTCTGTATATGATCAAGTGGGATACAATCCCTAGAAGCTCGTGTTACAAGAAATTAGTCCATATTTAAGACACCATAGGTCTCTTGTTTGTGCACAAAAGGACTACCCATTTATACATAAATACATTTGCTTTTAATATAAATTATTAAAATTGACAGCACGGGTTGGGAAGTATTAGTTTTATATTGGAAAAGAACATGTGTTGACATTATAAATATTATTTTGTAGGATATATTTTGGGTACCGCAGTTAGGTAAGTAAAGCAGCTAGGGTATTTAAATGTTAAGCTGCTAGTATATGATACTTTTTGATGTAATCCTTTTGAAGTGTATGCTCACATCCTTTTTTTAAGCATTTGTAAGGTGGAGGTACAGGTTTCTCCTGACCAAGTCTAGTTGTGTCCGACTCTGGGAGGTGGTGCTCATCTCCATTTCTAAACCAAAGAGCTGGTGTTGTTTGTAGACACCTCTTAGATCATGTGGCCAGCATGACTGCATGGAGCACTTCTACCATCCTGCAGAAGCTGTACCTATTGATCTACTCACATTTGCATGTTTCCAAATAGTTAGGTTGGCAGAAGCTGGACCTAATAGTGGGAGTTCACCCTGCTCCCCGGATTCGAACCGCCAACCTTTTGGTCAGCAAGTTGAGCAGCTCAGCGGTTTAACCCACTGTGCCACCATAAAGCATTTGTGGTTATATTAAAAACCTTTCTTAAAAAGTTAACAATTTTCTGAAGTGGCTATCTGTTATAAATAATTTCCATTCCCCTCCCCCCGGAGCATTTTAAACATTTCATTACAGAATAAATGTGGGAAGGAAAATAACATTCCATTAGATGCAATGAAGTATAAATATTCGGTGCTCCATGGGACAGTATCTATTAAGTATGCCTTCCTTTATGTTTTACTGCAATTAAAAGCTGTGATCAGCATTTTATTTCAAGTGCTGGGGAATTCCTATTACAATGAAAAGGTAAAGCTGCTTTCTGCTTAATGCTAATATGTTCTTTTTTAATTTATCACATGGAAAAAGGTATACAAATTGATAGGAATTCCAATGTAAGCTTGACATTTAAGTTTTTCATTACCTTGACTTTTTATTTCTAGAGCTCATCGGGATTAAATTGCACATGTAGAAACTGAGTTTAAAATAAAGAACGCTTCTTTGTTGGAGCTGTATTTAGCACAGCATAACAATATCTATCATCTGCTAGTTTCTTCTGGCTGAGTTATTGAAGTTCTTCCACTGCAGTAATTTTTACTAGGAATAAATGTTCATTTCCTGCAATAAAACTGTCATCAGGCTTTTAGTTCTGATAGAGTTTCTTGTTGCACCTTTTCTAATAAAACATCAGTTGGTGGTCAGTGCCTAGTTTTTAATATAAATTCATTCCCAACCCTTTTAATGTCCTTTGAAAGCTGCGGCAGTTAATGGATCAGAAATTACCTTTTACTGTAATGGCTATTTAAAAGTAATGAGGATGTTAAGCAAGATAGGGAAAAAAACATTTGGTCTAAATCCAGTCCAATCAAAATAGAATAGATCAATTGAATTAGTGGCATTTGCATACTGTATATGCCCATGTATAACCTCATGTATAAGCTGAGGGATTTTGATATGACTCATAGATAAGCTGAATATTATTCTACAGAGAGGGGAAGATGCCAGTGTACCTCAGGAGGCCAGGTGTCCTGGGACCATCATTTTCTGACCCAATAATTCAAAAAAGAAGTGGTGCTGTGGTGGAGAGGGCATCTGTTTCTTTTAATTCTAGGACAGCGTTTCTCAACCTGGGGGTTGGGTCCCCTGGAGGGGTCATGAGGGGGGTGTCAGAGGGGTCACCAAAGACCCTCAGAAAATATAGTATTTTCTGTCGGTCATGGGGGCTCTGTGTGCAAAGTTTGGCTCAGTTCTGTCATAGGTGGGGTTCAGAATGCTCTCAAATGACAAAATCAACCCCCCCCCCAACCCCACCAGTATTCAAATTTGGGTGTTTTGGGTATTTGTGCCAAATTTGGTCCAGTGAATGAAAATGCATCCTGCATATCAGATATTTACATTACAATTCATAACAAAATAAGAGTTATAAAGTAGCAATGAAAATTATTTTATGGTTGTGGGTCTCCACAACATGAAGAACTGTATTATGGTGTCATGGTATTAGGAAGGTTGAGAAACACTGTTCTATGAGAATGGAATAAGCTCACCTTTTGCCACTCTCCTCAGAAATAGTTCTTTTATTTTTTTTAGAAAAGTCAAGTTACGATATTTACATTGATCCATGGATAAGCCAACCCAGGTTGATTTTTTTTTTGGCTAAAATATCTAGACTTATACATGGGTATGTACAGTAAGTTATTTCCTTACTATCCAGAAGTAATCAATTAGGTTTAGGCCTTCATTGGGAAATATATTGCATTGCATAACTTTAAACCTGGTTAGCTCCAAACTGTTAGGTCATACAGTGGGAATATAAAAATGTAATTGGACTCGTATGAGAAGGGTGAAATCAGTGTTTCTGTATTTGGATTCTAATATAATATGCAGCTTTTCTGGCACATTAAAATATTAGTATTGGCTTTTCAACTACTTTATGGCAAAACATATTATTATATCTTTAATGCTGAAAGTGAGTCAATGTTTTTGCTGGCACTCTGAAGTGTTAATGACTGAAGTGTTAATGATCAGCAGCTCTCATCTTAATTTAACCTTAATTCATTCTGTTGTCATCAGCTTTTTTTTATAAAAAAACTTAATTTGACTTCTTTCTTTCATTTTTAATATGGTTCTTCTAATTACTAAAATGACTTGATGTCACATCATTGTTTTGCTGTTCTTTCAGATGTACAGCAGATAGTACTGCCAATCAAAAGACACAGAGTTATCCCCCTTTTTTTAATGGACAGCCAGTGGATAAAAAAAAAAAACAGATGGGAAAAGGAATGGGAAAACAAAGGAGGGTTACAAGTGCAAGGCTGTGTTTGGGCTCTCCATAATATTAGTGAATGGAGCAGAAGTATATCTTGCTAAAAAGACTTGTCCTGAAGCCAGAAGTTCAAGAAAGTGCATTTTTAACTACATAGGCAGACAGTCTCATGACTAATCCCAGCACTTATACTTGTTAAACTACTATTATCAGACTTTGTGTATTAAGACTTACAATGCAAGATCTTTACAGCAGCTGAGCTGGGCTGGGTTTTTCAAGCTTGTGTAATCTGCCTTCAGGTGTTTGTTTTTTGTTTTGATTTTTTATTTTAATCTTGAGAGTTATTAACACTGACTAATACACACTTTGGTGCCTCAAATGTTAGGCCTGTTTCTGGGTATATTTGACCTGCTGATTCCAGAAATGGCACCACTTTTCACCTATCAATTCTAAGATTTAACATATAGAACATATACCATATACCATTTTCATCTGCTTGCCCATAAAAATCATGATAACCTTATCTAAGGAATTAGAGCTGATGCAGTATATCCAATGCAATTTTCTGAATCAGCACCCCAAACAACGCCAAAAACTGACCTAAATACCCAAGGCACCAAGAAGTTTTTGTTGGGTCATGTAATATAGTAGACTCAATACTGTAGGCTGAAATCTCCCATTTATGGTTGCTTCTGTATTTTACTCCCCCTCCCCTAATAATGGACCACCTCTGGTGGGCTTTTTAAAATCAACCAATTAGTTTTCTAGTTTTTAGACTAGGTTTTGGGGTGGGTGGGTGGGTGGTTAGTACACTGTGGAAATTGTTGTCTGCAAGTGCTACGGCCTATATTAGATACTGGCAAATAAAACTATTGATAAACAATGCCACCTGCTAATGATCATAGGACATAATCTCAATGAATATTGTAGGTTTTCTTTCCAGGAATCCATAAACTGCAGCTGATTCTGATGCTGATAATTTCCAGGTTATTTTTTGAGTTTATTGGAACTCGGAGTATCTTGGAGCATTCTGGGACTTTTCCACTCTTGCGTGCAAATCTGCCTTTTGTTTTCGCTTTCCCATGGTACAGTATTATAGCTGTACTTCTGTTAAATATTAACTGCTGTTGGCCTCAAGATAGAGTTTTGCATAGTTTGAAGTAGTTTTGTATTGCCTGGATATTCTTTTTTTAAAGTTTACTATTTATATTGTGCCTGTACTCCTGTGAGCTTGAAGCAGTATATATATTCAACTTTCTTATGTTTTGTTTCACAGCAGCCCAGTAAAGTTGGTTAGGTAAAGAGAGTTTGCCTGGCCCAATGCCACCCCACGAATTTCATCCCTCAACAGGATTAGAGTTTGGACTTCTCAACCCATGTTCAACACTAGCCGTTACAGCAGGGGTTCTTAACCAGGAATCTATAGATCCCTTGGGGGGGGGGGGGGTCTGTGGAAAAATTTCAGGGAGTCCATCAGTTGAATTGGAAAAAAAATCATTTTTCCCTCTAACTGAAATCTAGCAGTATCCATTTCATATCATGTTGCAGTTGTGGCATATCTCAAAAAACCGCTTAAGCTCATCCATATTTTGAAATTACAATAGTTGTTAGACCTAATTGCACATGATCAGTCCTGCTGTGTACTAACTAAAATTTAATTTAAAGACATACCAAAGTTGAGTGTTATAAAACTATCTGCCAATAAAGTCAGATAAGTGGTCTGTGGTTTTCACCTGGCAAAGGGGTCTGTGGAACAAACAAAAATTAATAACTACTGCACAATAGAGATTGAAACTCAGCATGATATTTAACATTCCAGAATTAGGAGATCTGCTTCAGTTTCTCTATCTGGACCTTCTCTCCCAACTTATTGAAAGTCCCTATAACTCAAGAGCTTGGAAACAAAAGGATTAATTTCCACAGAAAGAAGAAAGCAAGCTTCCGGATCTCCAAAATGCATGATATGTTAGGTTTGCTTGGGGGGGAAAAAAACAAGCCTTTATTGAATATCATGGCAATCCCCTCCATACAAATATTGCATTATGGTCTGAACCATGTACTTTATATATTTTGGTGTGTGTTTATTGAAAGGGTGTCAGAGCTAAACATAGCTACTTTTAAAGTGTTCTGTTTACATGTAAAATACAGTTTGGAACAGGAAAAAAGAGATACTTGCAAGTAGATGAAATTTTAGATGCCAAAATATTAGTTCATCTAGTCTTGGTTCCTTTGTCCTAGTTCTGATGAAAATAGATATGTGAGAGGTGCCTGTTGTTGTTTTCTTTACTTTATCTGCACTACTATGAAAAAAAACAACAACTATAACTAAAGCTTTCCACATATTTACAGTAAGCTTTGTTCCTTTTGTGTGTGCTGTGAAATGATTGATTAGCTTGCCATTGCAAACTGGTATAGCCAAGTGTTTGATCAGCAATAAGAAATTTAGTTCTATGCATTGGAACTGTATCTGAAAAAAATCTGCCCAAAGCCCTTAATTTGCATTTATTCTTTTCACTATTAATTAGTACAACTTCAGTAGTAAAAATGAGCCCCCCCGAAATTCTCTTGGTGGTTCTCGAAAAGGCCTTACTGGTGCATTATTTAAACTGTTATGTTTATTCTGATCACCATACTCAATATATCCCATATCCATGGGGGTATTGGGGTAATGATACAAAAGGTTTGCTAGGCTAGACCCTCTTTCACTCAGACTCAGCCCCCCCGAAACTCAGCCCCCCCCAACCCCCCCCTGAAAAAAATTCAGCCACCCCCCCCCCCCCCCCCCGAAACGAAATCCTGGCTACGGGCCTGTTTGAATGTTAAACTTCTTATGTATGAAGTGTTGTTTTGTATTTAAAATTTCCACATGTAGTAATTATGTTATGCTAGGATATAAAAGCTTCTCTTTTCAAGCATCGTCATCATCATTGTTATTGGACATTATCCTGTCATGTCTCCAAACCTGAGATTCAATACAGCTTACTAAAGTAGTTTGCTAGATCCCTCAATTTGGAAAGACCTTAAAATCTAAGGAAGTGAATGCCTTGCTTAAAGCTTTGTCTGTTTGTTGATGTTCCTCTGACTTGACAAACTGAATTAAATATGTACTTAATGGTATATGAGAAGGTTTAAGATTGACCATATCATGCTAATTTAGAGGCTAAAATTTAGAGTTTTGGAATGATTTCAGAGGTCAAGTTCCTTTTGAATTCAAATGACCTGTTTCTGTTCTGTCTTTTTCAGGACACCTGCAGCTCCCAAGCCTGATCCTATACCTGTACAGCTGGTAAGAATTTCTTTTTCTTTAGACACAGGGAAATTGTCAGTTAACTCGTTCACTTGGGATCCTTCTCTTGTCAAACAACATTGTCTGCAGAACTATTCCAGTGCAACATGGGTAGTCTATTTATAATTTAATTATTTGTTTACTTATTCAATTTGTATTTTCCTTTTTTCTGAGAATGAATCTCAGTGTATCCTCTTTCCCATCTTAAAAATGGGACTTTGGAATATTTATCATGATCTATATACCCCTATCTTAGGCTCCTCCAAACGAAAAATGGGTTCTTTCCTTTTTCCTGTTTTGAGGGTAAATAATTTGTCAGGATATGGCAAGCGTTTTAGGTTGGGTTCAAAAGCAAAAAAAAAAAAAAAAAAAAACTTAGAAAATTATTGTAGCTATCCCTTTAAAGGAGCCCCCGGTGGCGCAGTGGGTTAAAGCACTGAGCTGCTGAGCTTGTTGACCTAAAGGTTTCAGGTTCGAATCCGGGGAGCGGCATGAGCTCCCTCTGTCAGGCCCAGCTTCTGCCAACCTAGCAGTTCGAAAACATGCAAATGTGAGTAGATCAATAGGTACCGCTCTGGCGGGAAGGTAACAGCTCTCCATGCAGTCATGATGGCCACATGATCTTGGAGATGTCTATGGACAATGCCAGCTCTTCGGCTTAGAAATGGAGATGAGCACCACCCCCCAGAGTCGGACACGACTGGACCTAATGTCAGGGGGAAAACTTTACCTTTACCTACCTCTTTAAAATGATGAAAATCATATTTCATAATTAGTGTTTTATTCCTTTTCTTCTAATACTAATTTATGAAATACAAGGCCTTCTGAAAACCACTGGTGTATGTGTTCATTGTAATATTAACATAATGCACAATTAGTTCAATTTAAAGTATCATAGTAGAATATGGCAGGAAGAAAACATTGTTATTATATATGGTTGTACTTCAAACATGTTATTGAAATAGGTTTTTGACATATTTGGGCATCCAATTCCATCTATAACTTATGACCCTATGTTGAAGCAGATATTTCACACCTTATCTGAAATTTCATTTTCAGAATGTCATATATGAATCTTGACAATCATGGTGCAAAAATGTAGTTCCATACTACTTTTTGAAGCCTATCAAGTTTGTATACAAAATAAATACACATGGAAAGAAATAGACATTATAAATTATTAAACCGCAGAAAAATAGTGCTGTGAAGCTGTCTTGTTACAATAAAAGTTTCTTAAATTATAAATTAAGACAACTACTTTATGTACAACCAGTAGTTTGGATAGTCCAACACAACTTTAAAAGCTCTCTCATGGGAGAAATCCAATTCTTTTGCAACATGCTTCAGTTCTAAAAGTGTTTAGATATTTGTCCTGGAAGTGATGGCTGTTTAAGAAATACAAATCCAGATCTCCCTCAGGAACATGCTAGTCAAATGGCCTCAGTCCTGCATTCCCTTCCAAGAAAAGATCGTTGGATTTGTACCTTTATAGTTCATCTGTAGTTTTTGCACTGGATGAGTTTCCTTTTTCTTTTAACTGGCCAAGAGTGAGACTAAATTAAGTGTGAAATGTTTTGGTCAAGATATTCCTAAAACCCGAAGGCTCCCAGCTCATGCATGTCCAGCTTTGCCCCCATGGATAATGCATGCCATGCGTGTTAATAATATTAGTGCTTTCAGGGTAAAACTGCCAATGTATCTCATCATCTGTCATCAGTTTGTGTTTCAAAATGAAATGGCTACAGATGCTAATGATACTTTGCATGACATTTATATTTGTGCCTGTGTGTGGCTTCCTTGTGTATTCTTGTGTTTTTATTTCACATAGGTAGAGCCTAAGGAGATAGTTAAGCCTGTGCCCATTGCATCCGCAGTTGTACCCAAAGTTTCATCCGCAACCAACATGGCCTTCAATAAAGCCCCAAGGCCATTTGGGGCTGTATCATCCCCCAAGGTCACTTCCATTCCATCACCATCGTCTGCCTTCACTCCAGCCCATGCGAGTGCGTCATCACGTGCTTCTCCTCCACCACTGGCCACTGTCACGCCTCCCACATTCACTGCCTCTGGACTGCATGCTAATGCCAAATCTAATCCTGGCCAACGTTCACCCATATTGAGTGCTGCCAAACCTGCAGTTAATATCCCATGGCAGCCCACACACAATGCGTCCTTCAGCGAAAATGCCCAGGAGGTGACAGAGGGGCAACACAGAGGATTCAAAGAGAACCAGGTTGACAATAAAGAACAAAATGGGTAGGTAGTTTCAGGACACTTTGGTTACCTCTTGAGGGTTTTGAAAGCTCTTTCTGATTCAGTTTATTGATTGGTTCTCTAAGCTTGAAGAATAATCATTTAAAAAATTTCCCAGGCTCATACTATTGTCTAAAATAGTCATTGGACTTATCTCTGTCTGTCTCTCTATCCCTGTTTTATATCTGTTTAACTGTCATGGCTTTATCTCAAATAATCTTGCAGATTGGAATTTGGCTTGAATTTTATGTTAAAGAAAAATTTATTTCCCACCCGCTTTCCTTTGGAGATGGAAAATATTGATGATTCCTCCAGACAGTCTCATGCAGGAGTAGGATGAATATCATTTCTGGACAAGTTATTTGGTTTTATATGAAACAAAAACAGTACCTGCAAAAAAGTTGCACTATGTCATACCTTCATTTAAGGAAACTTGGGCAACTGCAATTCATTCTCTTCACATTCCTACCTGGTTTTCCTGTCAATTGAAAGAAGAGATAGAGAGGGAGGGAGATACTCCAGTCCATGAATTCATGATAGTGTGCATATGCATGTAGTGTACAAAGTGCATAAGGAAGGAGATGTTGGAGTGAGGATGGTCCCACAGCAATCACCATAATCTTCCTAGAAGGTTAGAGATTCAGCCAGTCAGCTGAGGTGCATTAGGAGTACTGTGACATAATGAGAAATTAGACATTTGATTCCCTAACCATTCACTTCATATGTCCTCCACGCTCCCACCCCACTAAGTCTGTTACTACTTGACTAGGCAAGAGACAGAGTTTGGAGGGGATGATATAGTTATTCATCTTGATACTCAACATTTCCTAGTCATATAACATGATTAGTCCTCATTATGCTGCTCATTGGATTTGGTACTGAAATTTTGTTTTCTTGAGAATATTTTCCCTGCCTGCTAGCGCTGGGCTTGTCCCAAGCTTGCTTATATAGTGCGGTGCTATTTTGGATATACATATAAGCAATGGCACTCAGAATATTTTAAATATATAGATACATTGTAAAGTGCTTAGATCTGTTCTGCCACATTATCTTTATTCATTACAATAAGAACTAAATCACAAGTTAATTCATACTGTGTTTTAAACTTTAAAAAAATGGCCAGTGTATTCTGTAGATCAGTGTTTCTCAAACTGTGCTCCTCCAGGTTTTTTTGGACTTCAGCTCCCAGAAATCCCAGCCATCTTACCAGCTGTTAGGAATTGTGGGAATTGATATCTGGAGGAGCACAGTTTGAGAAACTCTGCTATAGATGTTTGAAGCCTAGCACATGCTTTGCAGCATAGTGTAAATCTCAGTTCAGTAAGTAGAGAAGCAGGTACTTAATAAAAGAAGATGCTTTGTTAGAGGTTCCTTTGGGATTGTAAAAAATCGTTCAGACAGTAACAGGACACTGAAGAGGAAATAACTTTGACTGTGCTCAGTTACATACTGAGAGTTTTAACACTTAATCCTGAAGAAGGGAGAAAGTGCAGATGTAGAGCTGCTCTGTTGGGAATATATTTGAGTTCCCCCTAGTTTATATTTCTGCTGAACTACATTTTGCACTGTTTGAGATCTAAACATTTAAAAAACTTCCCTATAGTAGGCATGATATTTTAGAATGCATTAAAGGGCTCATATTTATTTAATCAATGATTTTAATTGTAGAATGGGAATCCTCAAAAGCCTTTCCAAGAGCTTTCCTTTGCTGCCTAGTAGGAAGGTGAAAAATAAATAATTAAGGCTACACTTGATGTGACCAAAAGTCAATGCCCCAAAATTCCATTTAATACAAACCTTGTGGAACTAAGTTCAGTACCCTTAAAAAACTGTTACACACATTTTTTTAAAAAGTTACTTTAATGAGTTAGGAAGCAACCGAGAGTAAGAAGAGGTATCTATCTGTCCAAGAATGTATTTCATAACAGAGATTGTATGAATCTAGAAACCATTGTGCATTTTTATTTAGATAGCTGGCATACAAGTTCAATTCTGTTGAGGCAAAAAGCCTTAATCATCTTCTGCTTCTTCATTTACTTCAGCTGAATTCTTATAATATAAGCCTTATGAGTTTTGCATAAAGGATACATTATAATACAGTAATTCTTACCACTTTAATGAACAATTTGTGATATGGCTCCCCATAATTTAAAAATGGAAGAAAAGTGATTCTGACAACTTGCACCAAATAGAAGGACTTTTGAATATATCCAGGCCTATGTTTTGTGTTGTTCCACGAGGACTCGTGTTGAGCTGTAGTAATTCAAATTTATAACACCTGACTGCCAAACCAAAAGTAACCAACTTTAGGTTTGTGATCTAGTTACCAGACCTAAAATGTAGTAAGCAAAACAGATTTTGTTGCTTAGATTTCATATGTTAGCTTTCCACTGTTGACATTACAATAGTACTCCAGATGTTGTTGCACTTCAGTTCATAGCTTTCCTCCACATTGGCAATGCTTGTTAGGGCCTTACAGTATAAACAAGATTTGAAAGACCACATGGTTTCTTCCCCTGTACTTGACTAACTAACATAATGGTAGTAGAAAATTATTGATTTGCCTTGGTTTTTATCCCACCTTTTCCCCAAATGCGCTGAAAGCAGCTTACAATATATACTAAGACAAATCATTAACGGCATGGAGTATAGAAAGCTTTAAAAAAACAACAAACTATCAATCAAATCATTAACATGTTTTTTCCAAGATTAACTTGAACATGGTTGGAAACACATGTTAGAGAAGACTTCTGTAATTAGTCTATTCAGGAATTCTCTTCCAAAATGATACTAGCTTCCAACTTTTATATATAATATGATTAACTTCAATGTATGAAACCAGGATAAATCAACTAATTATATTTATATTAGTCTCCTCTCATATTTGTATTTTTATTCTCTAATGAGTGTGGGACTTCCCCCTCCACCACGACCACGGGTATGCCTCACACCAGAAATGCCACTGCACTTTGGATATTGCACTCCATTAATAATTTTCAAGTATTCAGAATCCCTCTGCCTGTATTCTGTTTGCAAATATTCAGTGATGTTATCTGCTAAAGTGAAAAAGCTGTAGACTTGTTGGCTTAGCTGTACTGAAAATATTATGGTTTCAAATGATGCTCGAGCAATTATAAGTGTGAGAAGAATTTGCTTACACATGGAAGATCTAGTGCTGATTAAACAGCAAGACATTGCACTGCCCTTTATACAAATATATTTAGACCTAAGTAATACAATCTGTTTACTAAAAATCTTCATAGTCAGTAGCATATCATGTCTACATATGCAGTGTACATTAAGATTAAGCACAAGCAATTAGTCTGTCTTGTTTTTATGCCTTGGAGGCATAGTATGAGCAAAATTGCTTACTGAAAGCTTCAAACTAATTAAATGAAATGAACTGATAATTTGTCAGCATAAAAAATTTGATGGAGCATATATATTTAACATAGTATTGAAGCATCCCTCATGCTAACTTAAAATATATAAAAATTGTAACATGAAGTATATTTATATGAGACACTGAATATTAGGTATTAACCCATAACTTACAGATATTTTGGGCTCCCTCCTTTGTTTTTGCACCTACCTTCAGGAAAGGTGGGCATCTCCACCTCTGTCTCTCTCTCTCTTGGTCCAAATAGCTGAGGAGAAAGTCAGGAGAAGAGGTGACTTTTGGTGCACACGCCAGGGTCTTCAGGCACGCCTCCGGACCCAAAGCGGGCCAGGCAAGGGAGCAAATGCGGCAAGTGTAGTTACTGGGATGTATAGTTCACCTACAATCAAAGAGCATTCTGAACTCCACCAATGATGGAATTGAACCAAATATGGCACACAGAACTCCCACGACGAACAGAAAATATATTTCAATGATTGGTTGGGGGGGGGCACTAAAATACTGTTTGCTTACTGTTGAAAATTACCTAGGGCCGCCTCTGTTGAGAGGGGTGGTATAGAAATGTACTAAATAAATAAATAAATAAATAATTTTTCAGTTCATCATTTTCTAGTCAATATGTGAAGCACAAATTAAGACTTCTCCATTTGCAAGAAGTCTACCTTACATTAAGGAAACACAACATAGTTTTGTCAGTTTCCCCCATTTCCATAAAATTGCATATACATACAGATAAAGAGTAAAAAATTATATCCAAATCTGTAGTGTGAGCTAAGTGACATTTATTTATTTATGTATTTATTTCAAACATTTGTACCCTACCCTTCTCAGCCCCCCCCCCCCCCCGGTGGAGGGGGCATTTGGTTTGTTGTTCTTTTTATATAGCATGCCTTGTCAAGTCCTGCATGAAAACTGTTCTTTCGCACAATACTGTTCACTTCACTCCTCACTGGTTACAATATTTTCAAGGGTGCTGGAATATTCAAGGTATAATTGTGTGAAGGTATTTAGATGACCCTACATATGACCAGTAGGGAAGTCATTTTGGTAAACATTTTAAATGCTTCCTTCCTTTGCAGGCACCATCAGCAACAAAGTTAGTATCACTGGTATTTGAGTTGTATTGTGTGGTTTTAAATAACTGGCATGTATGACTACTATATGTCTGTGTCAGAATTAAACTTTTTCAGATTTGCTGTGACTTTTATAAAACAAAAATCTACCTGGATGTGTTGTGAGGTTGCTCTTTTGTGTAATATTAAATTGTATGCTACTTATACATGTGATTTTTGTGAGTAGCAACCAAAAAGATAAACCGTGTTGGCCAGGTTTATTAATGTCTAACAGTTATAACTTAGACTTTCAAAGTGGTTGTAATTCAGACCTCTGAATGTTCCTAATATGCCAATATTTAAAATATCCTGCAATTAAATTTAAGATAACCATGTATTAATTTAGCACCTGGTTTAATGCAAGTCACTTCTTCTTACAGCATGTGCAAATTAAAATCATTAATATATAAAGACTGACTGCTGGAGGAAAATATTGTGTTATAGCTTTATCTTTGTATATGGCACCATCTTGCTACCAGTCTTGGTAACTGCTAGAAAGCGCCAAGAAAAATATAATAGACTTCCCAAAGATCGGTTAGCTCTTAACTAATGCTTTTGTAAATTATTAAATAACATTGCTATTAAATTTTACTTATATAGAGTTACTCGCCTTCTTCTGTGGCTTTAATTTCATAATTTTCTATTAACTTTTTCTTGCTTCATTTTTTTGTGGTTTCTTACTTGTACTCCATGACCTGGAATCTTCTCCGTTGTTTGTGTTTTGTTCTATCCTTCCCTTCTTCAGTAACCCTGATGAGGTGTAAGTACTTCACTAATATAATTTGCCTCTTAATATTTAAGCACCTCTTTTCTCATAACAAAACATAAAATAATGGTGCATTTAGTAGCTTTTCTTCATCAGTTAAATTTGGGATTCAAATCTCAGTGCCTTCTGTTGCTGGTTCAACTAATTTTTTGAGCATGAAGTTACAGATGCTTCCAGTTACAAAGTAGTATCACTGAAAGTATGTTTGAAATTATTAACTTTAGAACTGTTTTATAAAAGACTTTGTGTCTTCATATTTAGTCTGAATTAGTTGCTCAAAGAGGTCTAAGGGATAGAAATTTTAGTGAAGGAGATTGCAACCAGAAGTCATAATCACGAGAACTGCTACACAAGAAAATATAGGAGATGGTTACTAGAGATACTTAAATAGAAGCTAGAAGGTTCACCAGATCCCATGTGATCTTAGAAGCCAGTCCTGATTAGCACTTAGATGGAAGTCCATCAACAAATACTTCTGAGTAATCCCCACTTAAGAAATTCATGCAGTTCTATCATTCAACAGGTGACTTGAAGACACATAAAGAGAGAAGGTTCGGTATCCAGGATGCTGCAGCTGCAGCGTACACTGCAGATAAATCGGATTAAATAACCTCCTTTTCAGCTCTAAACTCTTGTTATGGATATCTCACATGTGATATCTTAGAACCGAGTGTTGTAATTGACTGTTTTCTGATAAAGGCAACTGGCAAAAGGACTTCTCAATCTGTAGCCTTACATTACCTAAACAAAAAAGGGGAAAGATCTCTCTGAAGGTCCAGTGTTTCAAAAAGGATAGCTTATCTTCAGGGATATTGATGCAACATGTAAGGTTGCTTCAGTTAACTTGATAAAGCTTTCCCAGTGAGAGCATCCTGGGGCTATGTGGCCACAAGTGCCTGTACACAAATACTTTAGTTAGAAAAAAGTTGTTCTTGCAATTAGTTTTTGGACAGTAATCAATAGTACTCGCCTATCACCAAACGGTGCATTTTTTGTGGATAATATTGTTACTTTTTCATGTAGAGAAATAAAAACCTTGCTTTAAAAACTGATAGCATACAAAGAAAAATGACTCTGAAAACAATTTAATTTTAAAACTTAAAAATAACCATGATTCTTCTTCTTTCCTTTCTTTTCCTATCTTTCCTTTCCTGGTTATACTGGACTCTTTTTATTCTGCTGTCTTGTTCTTTCAAATACATAAAAGGAAAAATCCACCCAAACGGTAATTGTTAGTGTATATGTCTGTGTGTCAACGGAGTGTAATGTTTTAAGATGGAACTGTCATGGAGAGGGGGGGATGTGTGTGAACTGTTGAGGTATATGTAATTTTCAGCTAATTGAAGCTGTTCTGGATTCCATGAGAAGGATGGGCCATGGGATGTTAGCACTCTGAACTGTAAAATTTCCAGAAATCTTGAAGCTATGAGGAGAGGGACATTTTCCTTGTTTTACCAGGACCCTCTCAAAAAGAAAACATGGAAAATTGAAAAAAAAGTAACATTCTTATTCTTTATGAATGTAATATTTGGAGTGTAAAACAGATATTTTATTCAGAAAATTATTAGAAATGAAATTTAGTGTTTGAATTGTTAAATTTTCCATTATAAATGGAGCCAAAGGGTTAAGGTAAACTTGAAATGTAAGGAATATCTTAGATTTTGCCAATTTATGAAGTGCAAGAGCTTTAAAAAAACTGAAGAAAGTGTCAAAATTGGCAAAGAAAATTATTTTGGCTCTTCTAGTTTTCCATAGTGTCAATTAGTCATAAATCACTCGTCCCTCCATTGAATAAATCTTGCCAAGAAGCCCCCAGGATAGATTCACCTTAAGGTTGACATAAGTCAGAAACAACTTGAAGGCACACAGTAACAAACAGAAGAACAGAAAAAAAAATTACGTTGTTGCTCCATTTGCTTTTCTCTTACTGGCTTTATATCTTTTCTTCATTGTTTTAGTCCACCACGGAAGCATGTTGTATATACGAATACGGAGTTTTTCCATCCACCAACTCACAGCAACCACAGCAAGAAGCGGCTGATTGAGGATACTGAGGACTGGCACCCAAGAACAGGAACAACGCAGTCACGTTCCTTCCGCATCCTTGCACAAATCACTGGGACTGAACACAGTGAGTAACCACTTGGATTTGTAATTAAAAATGGACGCATATAAAAGTGTGTGTGTGGGTGTGTGTGTGAGGGAGAGAGAGAGAGAGAGCAGGAAAGAGGGAGAAAGAAAGGGAGGGAGAGGTAGCCCCCTTTATGCATAAAATACTAGCCTACACATATGTGTCTTGGGAGTGGAGTTACATAGAAATATTATAAGAAATATAGCAGGCATAAAAATACTAACCTACACATATGTGTCTTGGGAGTGGGTTACATAGAAATATTATAAGAAATACAGCAGGCATATTTCCAACTGGAATAGACCAGTAGAAATGAATGATGCTGTTTCTGTGTTTGATTATTTTTACTCTATACTTCCACCTAAAATGCTTTGAGTGGCTTACAAATTGATATTTTGACTGTTCCCTGCCCTCAGACTTAGAACACAAAATACAAAGAAAATGGGATTGGCAGTGAGAAAGAGAATGAAGTTCAGCAGATGTTGCATGATGTTAATGACAAGTAACCTAAGTTTCATTCATTCCAATGTTTAGTCTATTAGGGAGTAACATTAAATTTATATAATTTTTTTACAAATGTTATTGAAATTGTAATTTTGATATTGATAAAGTATTCGCAGGACAGAATATATAATTTTGATCCTGATATTTTATACATTCCTCCCTTTTTCTCCAACCTTGACAGCACATCTTAAATCCAGTTGTTAGTCTCAACTCTAGTAGACTACACTTGATCCAATGGAATTTACATCAGTGCCAATTTGCCAAGTTCCAGAGTTCTTCAATAGGACTAAGAATTTTATCTAGTTATTTTCTCACTAGGGCAATATAGGAAGGGGTTTCTTGTCTGTTAGTACTCTTCCCATTTATTATTAATATAATCTAAAAAACCATATATGACCTATTCATGTGATCATTATGTGAATAATAGTGAAGCTTATAATTGTTGTGCATCTCAGAAGCTTCAAAAGATAATGGGAGAAATATCTAAGAAAAAGATCATTATGCTGTCATCATTTACTGGAGGAATATTGAAAAATCATGTGACGATTTCATGGAAATTTAGCGAGTGTTTTCTTTATTTGCAGTGAAAGAACCAGAACCTGATCATTCAAAAAAGTCAAAGTAAGTTAATGATCTCCAATATGTCTTGCTGTGTTGCATGATTTATTTTTAACTGATGGTGTGGGGATATCAGTGTGTGTGTGTTTGAGTTTGAAAAATGCACTGCATATCAAGCAAATCGAAACAAATGTAGTTGCATGTTGTATACAACAGACCTTAGAATTATCCTGTTTATGTTTTTAAAAAACTGGCTCAAATTGAGGATACTTCAGTATACATGTGGAGAAGATTAGGGGACAAGCATGATAGCAGGAAATCAGCGCTCTGTGGAGATAAAAAGTGTTTCCTGCAAAATATTGGAATCCTTAACCAGATACTTAAAGGACATTGCTTGTTGATTTTTTAAACTGTCTTCACAACTCTTTGTCATTTTCTTTTACTTTTAAGATGTAGCCAGTTTCTCAAGATGATGTACTAATTTTGGCCAAAACTTTTGGCCAATAAATATGAATTGGTTAAGCATGAATTATAATACTGTTGAATGCTTGCTGTGAACAGTCAGAGTAGCAATGATATAGACTACTCCAGTTCCCTAGGTTTCTTGGGCGCATGCACTTGTTTCGGTCTGTCTGAACCTTCTTTGTGCTCTTTAGTTTTCCTGTCCTGGATATGGTCTCCTCCATAGCCATTATCCCTGGCACCTTTTAAGGAAAACAGTGGGCCTCTGGTATCTACTGTGATTGGTTCCAGCAGATATCCCATAGATACCAAAAGGCATAGATGAAATGGTGAAATGGTTACATAAATGAGTAAAATCAAGGTTTGCTTTTGGCATTTCTTTTTCTTTTTTTTGGGGGGGGGGGAGGCATCTTTTAGTTCTGGATGGTTGAATCCATGGATACAGACTGTGGATATGGAGCACCTACTCCTAGATAGCTAAATGATGGTACAAAATTCAATTTACCCTTTGCTAAGTTACCAAAGAGAAGTATTCTAAATCATGAAAAGCCTTATTGTTTCAGTACTGGTATTCTCATTAAAAATACAGAGGGTGGAATTTGGCTATCATATCATGTTCTCTAAATCTCTGTTTAATGGAGCAATTCTGAATTGGTTGTAGTGACTCTCTTCATTACTTGAATATAACAGAGTAGCGACATTTTGCATTACATTGTAGAGTTTGTATATGTGGACTATCTATCGTGGTTCTAGTAGTATGAAGTGGAATGATAGATCATTAAATCCTGGCCTGTAGTTAAGTCCTGGTGAAGACTTCCAGTTTAGGCATTGATATTTTAGTAGGAGCGGCCCATACACATATACCAGGGTTAGAAATACTTTTTAAAAGTTATTTGAAGAAGTTTTATCACAATACAAGGATTGAATTGTCAATAGTGCATGGATTCTGCATGTTTTGATTTGCATGTAAAGTGGGTTTAGATGCGGACCTCTTTCCTTTCATCTGTCTCTTCTTCACTTCTTTCTGCAGGGAAAAGGTCCCCCTCCACGTCATAGGTCCCAGATATACAAAATTACGTGACTGGCACCATGGCGTCTCAGCACGTGTCCTTAACGTCCAGTGACTTGACGAGTTCTAAAATAAACAAATAAAGCAAAACACATGAGCTTTTCTTCCTCTTCCTCTTTTTCTTGCAAGGGATTGAATGAGAAGCAAAATAAGAATCAATTGCTAGAAGAATTACAGCCTTTTCTATACTTTTTTCTAACAATTTCCTACTGATGTGGAAAGAATGAGAGAAACATGTTTTGTTTTAAAATTAGTGTCTGAATAGCAAATCAACACACACAAAACAGAATATTCATAATGGTGATGAATAGTTAGAGTATCTCTTCTGGGAAAAAGGCAGGTTCTTAGCTTCAGGATATGAACTCTAGCCCACTGCATAAAATATAAAGGGGGAAATAGGCTGTAGAAACTTGAGAAAGGCATCTTGCTCTTCCTATATAGCTTTGTTTGACATAAAATCAGTATCTCATTGTTTCAGTATTTTGCTTTTCCTATATAGCACTGTTTGATGTATTTCAGAGCAGGATGTAAATGTTTCCCCATTGGCGAAGGAGAAGTAGATCTTTTTACCTTCTAATTAAAGGGATTGAGCAGTATTAGCATAGGTCAGATAAGCTGTGTACTTGGGCGGAAATGTCACATGAGGATGTTTCGAAGTTCTCCCTGACCATAATCCCAATAGTGTTATCCTAGGAACATATTTAAAAGTGAAAATAATATAAGCTATTGGATATATTTTATTTATAACAAGCTGCATTTTTGTGACTTTATTAGCCATTTTGATGCATAATGTTTTGTAATATAATGTATTATAGCAAATAATAATTTCTGCCATTGTTATGCTTGAGGATTACTTAATAAATGTTGTCTTTGAGTTCATCCTCCTCCCCCTTGCATTTTTCTTTGAAGTCTTTTCATTCTGTTAATATTTGTTCCACACATATTTGGAGCTGGCGATATTACTGGCAAAATCATACCTGTAATCCTCTTGTAATAAAAGAATCTTGCTTGGGTGAATTTCATAGAAGCATGCCTATTCATCCCTTATTTGTTTTGTTTTTTAAAGATATATATATTCAAATTGAATCCTCTTTGCAAACAGATTGTTTAAACAAAAATAACTTTTTATATACATACAGATATTGACTTATATACATATAGATATTGACTTGAACTGCCCAACTTTGAAAGCTCTTCTTTGGTAATATTTATTTCATGGAAATACAAGTCTTTCTCTAGCCATATTTAAGGTTTGTTATCTGTTGCATTATCTCTAGGGATAGTCAAACAGAAAATGGAGATTGGAGGTAACCTTTCACATGTTTGACATTTAACACCCACGTGTGCAGAAAAAAAATTGAAACACTATGGCACATTATAAAACTACTAAGGAGTGCTCATGGTTTCTGGCTACATGATAGACCTAAAAACACTGGCACATAGTGCATTCTTCTTAATATTTGTATCTTGGTTATCTGTCATCAGATTCTGTTAAAACAGATTCACACAATCATAAGTTCTTCCTTTGTGGGATAGGGTAGGCAGATTTCAAAGAAGGCCATCTTAGAGTTGTTTGAATAACTTTTATTTAATGGAAATAATTACTTGAATTATCACATGTTTGTATATTGAATAATACACTGCATCTGTGCTTAATGTGTGTACACAAGTAGAAGTAGCCTACAATAAACATACTGAATGTTCAGAAATGCTCTTGTGCTGTGTGTTTCAGTTAAGAGTAGTGATTCAACTATCAAAGGTCTTTCGCGATGAGAAAGCTATTGTGGCCTTTGGTCAGTCCTTGTAGTTGCTTGATCATTTAATGTGAAATGTGTCTTTCCAATTTATTACAGCTTATATGTGTGCATCTATGTGATTTTTTGCCCCCCTTGGTTTTATATTTTGTATAATACTTTAACATGCAATAATCCAATTGTAGATTCACTTGTTTACTATTTACCCCTATAATACATCAAATAATGCTGCTCAATAATAGTGCTAAAGGAATTTAGTTGTCGATCAGAAGATTCCTGGTTTAAATGTCATCTTTGCTGTTAATTCACTGGGTGACCTTGGGTGATGTCTCCTCCAATCCTATCTAGTCTCCTGGGAATGAAAGCATACATCTCAACTCATATGATTGCTATTAGGATTAATGCATGTGAAGTATAAAGTGAAATTTTGAAAGCAGCACTTATGCTGTACAGCAGGGGTCTTCAAACTAAGGCCCGAGAGCCAGATATTGCCCTCCAAGATCATTTACCCAGCCCTCACTCAGGGTCAACCTAAGTCTGAAATGACTTGAAAGCACAGAACAACAACAATCCTAGCTCATCAGCCAAAAGCAGGTCCACACTTCCCATTGAAATACTAATAAGGTTACATTTGTTAAAATTGTTCTTCATTTTAATTATTGTATTGTTTTTAAGTGTTTTTGCAGTAGTAATAAGATATGTGCAGTATGCCTAAGAATTCATTCATGCTTTGTTCAAATTATAATCCCCCCCCCCAATAGTTTGAGAGACTGTGACCTGGCCCTCTGTTTAAAAAGTTTGAGTACCCCTGCTGTACAGCCTTCATATCTGGAGGGGATACATTCCTGAACTTACTGTGGAAAAAAGAAAACCATGGATAACCCTATTAAATTGAACGACTTCCAAAATACATTATCATAGACTCACCCTACAAGATCTAGAAAGCTCCTAGAGGGAAATTCTCTAGGAATTTGCTATGTTTTCCAGAGAGACTTTGTGGTAACCTCTGATGGATGCCTACAATATACCTGCCTAGAGGACCTAAAAAATTCCTTTAGATGACCTGTTTTGTGAAGTGCGGGTCGGTAAAAATGCAGGATAACAATACTGCAGGGACAAGGGTTATATTGTGTATTTTTTGGGATTAATCTGAGTGTTTATGGCATTTGGCATTTCAGAGAAATGGAAATGAATGGAAAAATATTACTGTCTTGGACCCCTTGGATTGTATGCTACAGATTTCTCTGAAGTCATCATGCCTCCTTTCTTTAGGCCATCCATAACACATAATGTATTCCTTCCTGCAACTCCCAGTCTCCTTGCAACTTTTTCTTTTCTTTTCTTTTTCCTTACTTACAGAACTTTTTGCAGTCCCATTCCTCTGTTCCATTCTTCTGTTTGCAACATCAAAATTCTAACGCGTTTTTGTCAGTTCTTAGTGTATGTGTATATCCATGGCATTTAACCATGTGTAATGAATCCAAGATTCCCCCAAACATCATGCCAGAATTTGACTGTTTCAAAGAGATGAAAAGTGCTCTGGTTGCTTCCAAAATCACACGTTTTTATCATTAAGTTTGCATAGTCCATGAAAAACTTTTTCCTGGCAAGATCATCTTACCTGAATTTCTTTTCCTTTCTTTTGGAAAACTTGGAAGCCCTAAATAGCTACCAGATTTTATTTTACTGTCAGCCTAGTCTTTTGTCCTACAAATATTTGTCTGATGCAGGCTCACTGTCCCTGCACATAGATGATGACATATTGATTGATTCCTTTTATAATTGCAAACACTGTATTTTTCTATTACTGTACTGTTTTTCCTTTCTGTTTTTCCAATACCATGAACCTATGGATATGCTATCACTCAGCCATTCTCCTATTTCACCACAGAACTGCTTATTTCTTTCAGTGTTTCCCCTTTTATTCAGGCTATGATTCAGTTACTTCATCACTGAAGTACTTTATACTTTATCACTGCTTACTGAGTTTAGTGATAACAACATGCAAGACTTTCAGTGTTACAGCAAGTCAAATGCAGATGGGTCTGCAGTTTAATCAGCTAGTGGCACTAGATTTAAAAAGCTGGCACCAACTCCAGAAGGCATCTGGGAGGGGAAAGAGCAGTGCAGATATAGAGAAGCAGATATTCTTTTATCTCCAGCTTAGAAGGTCTTGGTTCTGTCCAAAGAGATATGGAAAAGAGCCACAAACTGTTGGGTGGATGAATTCTCTGAAGAGTCCTTAGATATACAACAGAAAGGTCATCACTGACTAGTGGGCTATTCACTTTTTATTTGCTACTCATATCTGGCCTTCCCTACACAGAGCATAAAGTGATGTATTGCTGTATTGTCGAAGGCTTTCGTGGCTGGAATCACTAGGTTGTTGTAGGTTTTTTCAGGCTATATGGCCATGGTCTAGAGGCATTCTCTCCTGACGTTTCGCCTGCATCTATGGCAAGCATCCTCAGAAGTAGTGAGGTCTGTTGGAACTAGGCAAAAGGGTGTATTGCTCTTCTTCTCTCCACTTTACCATCACAACAGTTGTGCTGTGCTGGGGAAAAGTGGGTGGCCCAAGTTCACCATAAAGAATTTCATGGTGAGTGGAGACATAAACCTGGATTTTTCAGTCCCCAGTCCATAACTCTAAACATGAGCCTCTATTTTATGAAAATCTGATACACATGGTATTTTTGCAGTCCATAAAAAAAAAAAATCTAAGGTAGAGAAGAATGAAGATTGAGTATCCCTTACCTGAAATGCTTGGGACCAGAAATGTTTTAGATTTCATAATTTTTTTTCAGGAGGGGGGATATTTGGAGTACCTATACCCCCCCCCCCCACACACACACACAAATATTGAGATAGCTGGAATGGGACCCAAATCTAAACACAAAATTCATGTATATCTCATATATATCTTATACACCTTGATTTAAGGATATTTTATACAATATTTTAAATATTTTTGTGCATAAAACAAAACCAATCAGAAAAAATGTGCCAATATGTCAGCCATTCACATAGACAATTTTGGATAAGAGATCCTCAGCCTGTACATACCAGGTTTATGTAGATTTCAGACTTATGTGTCAGACGATTATTATTATTATTATTATCCTATTTTATCTCACCTGAAGGGGACTCAAAGCAGCTTGATATAAAAGCATTAGCACAACCATTTAAAATATACAAATATACAAATATTAAAACATGATTAAATATAAACAGTATTTTAAAATTCCCAGTTAAAAATAATTAAAACAAATTCAAAGTTAAAAACCACAGCACCCACTGAATTTATCGTAATAACCTTCATCTTTAAAAGCCTGTCTAAATAAAAAGGTTTTAGCCTGCCGCCAGAAAGATAGCAAGGAGAGGGACATTCTGGCTTCTCTAGGCAAGGAGTTCCAGAGTCAAGGGGCAGCCAGTGAGAAAGCCTGCTCACCAATAATGCTTGAGATGGAGGTGGGACCGAAAAAAGACCTGTTCAGATTTGTATAAGGGGATGCAGTGAGCCAAATAGCCAGGCCCTGAACCATCTAGGGCTTTAAAGCTCAGAACCAGCACTTTGAATTGTATCCGGAAATAGACTGGCAGCCAGTGGAGCTGCTTCAATGGGGGTGGGGGGGTTGTCTCCTCCCTGTAGCCAGCCCCAGTTAGCAACCTGGCTGCAGCTCTTTGGACCAGCTAAAGTTTCTGAGAACTCTTCAGAGGCAGTCCCACATAGAGCATGTTACAGTAATCCAGATGGGATATAATAATAATAATAATAATAATAATAATAATAATAATAATAATAATAATTTTTGCCCCAGGTGCAGGCAGGCCATTGTACGCTAATCAAGGTGGTCAGTCGGAACATTCACACCTAGCTCCAGGAGAGAAGAGCCCTTTGTCTCATCCTGGTCATTCCACAGATATATAAACCCTTTTGCCTAGTTCCAACAGACCTCACTACCTCTGAGGATGCTTGCCAAAGTGCAGATGAAACGTCAGGAGAGAATGCCTCTAGACCATGGCCATACAGCCCGAAAAAACCTACAACAAACCAATAATAACTTTATTTTTATACCCTGCCTCCATCTCCCTGAAGGGACTTGGGGCGACTTACATGGGGCCAAGTCCAATCAACATATTTAAAATAAATAATATCAGTATAAAACAACATTAAACAACATTATAACAGTATATAAAACAAGCATCAGAAACAATAACCAATAGTATAATTCAAGTCTTGTTGAATTGTTGGGGGTTGGGATGTAACTAAGGCATGTACCACTGTAGCCGGATCTGGCTTCTCAAGGAATGGCACAGTTGACACATAAGTTTTAATCATGTAAAGGCCCTCCTGGCCACCGTCGATAGCTGTGCCTCCAGATTCAGTTCCAAGTCCAGAAGGACCCTCAAATTGAAAACTTGTGTCTTCAGGGGGAGTGTAATCTCATCCAGCACAGGCTGAATCCCTATTCCCTAGTTTGCCTTCCGACTGACCATGAGTACCTCTGTCTTGTATGAATTAAGTTTCAATTTGTTTGTCCTCATCCATTCTATTACTGATGACAGGCACTGGTTTAGGATCAGGATGCTTCCTTGGTGTTAAGTAGAAAGGAGTAGTAGAGTTGGGTGCCATCTGCATATAGGTGGCACCATACTCCAAAACTCCGGATGACCTCTCCAAGTGGTTTCATGTATATGTTAAACAGCATGGGAGACAAAATGGAACTCTGGGGAACCCCACAGATCAATGATTGGGGGTTTGAACAGGAATCCCTCAGCACCATCTTCTGGGTATGGCTCTCCAGGAAGGATCGGAGCCATTGTAAGACAGTACTTTCCAGTCTCATCCCGGTGAGATGACCCAGAAGGATACCATGGCCAATGGTATCGAAAGCCACTGATAGACCCAGGAGAACCAACAGAGACACACTCCCCCTGTCTAGATCTCTGTGTAGGTCATCCACCAAGGAGGCCGAAGCTGACTCTGTTCCATAACCAGGCCGGAAACCCGATTAAAATGGATCTAGATAATACATTTCATCCAGAAATCCCTGAAGTTGGGAGACCACCACACACTCCAGAACCTTGCTCAGAAATGGAAGGTTGGACACTGGCCGATAGCTGTCCATTATAAAGGGGTTAGGAATGACTTTTAAAATAAAGGTTTCACAGCTGCCTCTTTTAGGCAAGTTGGAACTTTGCCTTGTTCCAAGGAGGCATTGACCACCACCTTCACCCTCTCTGCCAGTCCCCCTCTGGTCTGTTTGATCAACCAGGAAGGGCATGGATCTAGAATACATGTAGTAGCTCTCACCTCTCCAAGGATCCTGTCCACAACCTTAGGTTGCACTAGTTGAAAAGTATCCATCAACATTGGACAAGCAAGAGCCAAAGTTACATCCACTGGAAAATTACATCCGTCAATAACAGCATCCAAGTCCCGACAGATCTGAGTAACTTTATCTGCAAAGTGCCTTACAAATTCTTCACAGCGGGCTGCTGAGTGGACAGGGATTTCTCCTTGAGGACCAGTATGTAATAGCCCTCTGACCACTTGAAACAGCTCAGCTGGACAGTTCCTTGCAGATCCAATGGTGGCAGCAAGGAATGATTTTTCTGCTGCCACTGTTGCTGCAGAGTAGGCTTTCAAATATGCTCTAGCCCGGGCTTGGTCAGATTCGCTTTGAGTTTTCCACCAGCATTCCTCTAGTCTCCGTACCTCCTTTGCAACTACTTTGAAAACCAAGGGACTGGTTTGGCTCTGCTCCATGAACCTGCCTCTTCTTGCCGCATCTCCTCCTGCCCTTTATGACTCCAGTGGCTTCCCTTGATTCCCAGGGCTCCCTCCCTCTTTAGAAAACCACATCCTTCTTGTATGGGGCAGGCTAAAAGATGGCAAATAAAAACCTTATATAAAATCAGGCAGATGTTAAAAGCAAGGTAATAGGCTTCAGGGCTGCCAATCATAGGGACAGGCCCTTGCCCATGTACCACCCCAAGGTAGCTCCCCCCAACCCTAACCCCGTCCCCACAGGCATCTTTTGTCCCCCAGCCTCTGGAGGCAGCAGGTGTTTCTGTTGGGCCTTGCTTCAGTCAAGCAGTCAGGGCCTGAGTTTCCAAGGAGCCAGTCACCAGGAGCTGAGGTCAAAGGCAGCCTGCAGTAGATAAATGCTGCTTCTTCTCTTCCTCCAAGCTTCCTGCTGCTGATGTTCCTTGGCTCTCTTTGATGGTGCAGTGTCCATCCAAAACTAGAAAGCATATCACACTTCAAAGTGCATCTATTTGAAATAGTAGGAACAGGCTACAATGAACCGTAGTTTTATTGGGTCACAACAATAATGTAAAATCCCCTAGTTAATAATAGTTTTCATGTGAGAAAACGTGTGAATAGGGCAATTTGTAAAATATATTGCAAGAAGGTTTCTAGACCACAGGAGAAAGTTTCAAATTAGATATTGAAGGCTTCATGGTCTCAGAGGGACAGAAAACACTATAAATTGGGTAGTGGAGTTGAACATACGAATAAAATGATCTGAAAATGTTTAGCAAAGTGCAGATACATTATTTCTTTATGGCAGTTTGGCCATCATTGCAGATCTGTCAAATTAAAAAATGCTAATAGAAATTAATAGGCATTTGTGTCTTGCATGTCCCTCACTCATTGCATATTCCTTGCACAGCATATATCTTTCCGCCTGGAGCTTAAAGCCTTTTATTAAAAACAATCCTTCTCCTGGCTGTTATACAAATGTTCTTTCAGGCTGTCATTTACTAGCAGCTTCAAGTTAGCAACTTTCAATGTCATAAAAAATTAATCTGAAGTAATCTCTAGGCCAAAAACAAGTCGCTAGTAACACAAACCATATGTGCTCTGTATTATCATTTGTATTATAAAGCTTCTCTACAGATTTAATGAATGGATTGGAGACACAGTGCCCGAGTTCAGTAGCTACTCAGACCTGTGAGATATTTGATGTGTCAGAACAACCAGTGTTACTTTCAACAGCTGAAAGGTCTGCTTTTCTCTTTCTTCTTGTTCCATTGGTTCTTGGGTCACTTGCATGACGTAACTTTATTGTGGCAATTTTTCTTTTCCCACCTTTTTACTTTTTTGTCTTTCATTATACACAAGATTGTTTTTATGAAGTTAGTGGCAAGTGGTTCACATTTGAAACATTGCAACATCACCACTGTCATCACTTTTATCTCCTAACAACACTACCTGTCGCATGACTATGGGCTTGCTTGATGAGTGGGTAAATTAAAACTTTGATAAAAATAGGTATGCAGTGGAAAACCTTTTTCAGTATTGCAGGTTTCTTAAATGTATTTTGGAAGTGTCAACTTTGAAAAAACACAATAAAAATTTGTCACACGTAGTTTTTCACAAATTTGATCTCATTCAGCTATTAACTTTACTTTGATTCAATGTGGATTCTGATAGTCCAGTGTGATTTCTTTTGAATGGATTTTTGTGTTTCACTTCAGAGAATTTAAGTATTTTGAAAGTCTATTAGAAGACTTTAACATCTTTCATTACTTACTGTTTCCTCTTTTTCTCCCCAAAGATAGATTATTAACTCACATGGTACAAATCAAAATGTCAAAAAAGTGAAAAATATGTATGTCATGAAGAAAATCTGAGGTTATTTTTGGCTTTAGAACTCCAGATTCCTATAAAAACAGGGTCTGCAATATTTCTTAGTACAATTGAAAGAGGTAAAATCAGATTAACATTTGAATTTCTTCCTATTCTCTAACTTCGAAAATTCAATTGAAACAAACAACTATCAGGGAAGAAGCAAATTCAGCTAGCCCCATCTTGCTAAGTGATCCAGTTCCTACTGCTGTTTCTTTTACCAAACTTTCTGGAACTGCTCTCTCCATTTCCTCTTCCAAGAGGTAAATAATTCTTTATAATCATTATAAAATCTTTTAGAAACATTCTGTATTTCTTTTACTTTCTACACATTGAGTTAGTCAAGTTTAGTGTGCATCTTGCATGATGGTAAGACACCCCCCTCCCCTTGAAGGAATATTATACTTTGCAATATCAATAGCGATGCATTTTGATCTTGAAGCTAAATTCATAATGAGCTAAAAGCCTTCGACAGCTAAAAGGATAGTTGAGAAAAACAGAACCTTTTCCTACCAGTTCTCTACAATACATTTTAGGATTTTGTTTCTGCCTTACTACATGCTGTACTATAACTGGAAGTGTAATAATTTTGGAATAGCTCATATCCTCCACAGCCAAATTCAGTGCTAGCTACGTGACATGGGTACTGTAATTTGGTGCATGAAGAAGTTTTAAAGAACTGGCATATAGATATCCAGATATGTGAATCTGGTGCCTTAAGGGTTGTTAAACAACTTATTTGATTTGCTGACTTACAACTATTTCTAATAGTCATATGAAATTTCACAATTTTACTGTTTTTCTACAGACATTTATAATATGCTTCCCAAGTGAGCTTTAAGCCCTTGTTCCTACTATTATCACTGTAATATCTCATATTAACCTGGGAGAAGGTCACATTCATTTGACCTCCATAGCATTCTAAAGTCTGGCACCTCCGTGGCTTTCTCGAGCTTTAGAATGCTATGGATGTCACACTGGTTTTCTACTAGTTATTCTTCTATCAACAGTGAAGTGTTATTGATTTGAAGTAAGTTTTAGTGCTCATGTTAATATTTAATGTGAATGCAGTACAACATTTGAACAGTAGAGAAGGGCCATGACAGAATAGTTGCAAATAGTAAGTTTTAGTTGTGAATTCACTTTAACATTTTCTTCTTCAGAGAACTTATTTTCAAGAATCCCCTGGAAGCCCTACCAAAGTGTGCACCTCATCCACCTGCTGCTGTTCATATTTTAAACAATAACCAGCAAGTAGCCATTGTGACCAAAACAGCCTCAAGTTACATTAGGTAGTTTCGCACTTATTAATTGCATTATATTTTAATCGGATCATAAAAGATACATGCTGGTAATTTTTCTATTCTTTGAAGTTAGTAAAATGCCCAGCACACTGTAAGTTAGGTTGGGTAGCAGTGAGATAGTGCTCTTCATTTCTGCAAGATCTTTGCAGATGCTTCTTTTATTCTTTGGCATCGTTCACCCTTTCTGTCTACTTCCTGGGGCTTGTAGCTGTTCTATGAAAGAGTTGACACCCTGTGTCCAGAATTATGATGATGATGATGATTATTTTTATAGTCCTTACCGACCTCTCCTTGTGGCTAGAGGCAGGTTACAACATAGCTAAAATGTATAATCATCATAAACATTATAAAATACATATATGAAAATGTATTTCTAGAAATACATATATTAAAATATACAGAACAAAGATTAAAAT
Source organism: Anolis sagrei (assembly GCF_037176765.1). Lineage (NCBI taxonomy): Eukaryota > Metazoa > Chordata > Lepidosauria > Squamata > Anolidae > Anolis > Anolis sagrei. The sequence continues at coordinate 23,693,354 of NC_090025.1, forward strand.
ATAGTGAACACAAGATATGAGTTTAAAATTCATGATTAAAACTTGACTGGGTAGGCTTGTGTTTTAAATTCTGACAGCTTATTTAGCTGTTAGTGCTCTTCTAGCAGGTCATTCCACAGTCTTGGGGTGGCTGATGAAAAGGTCCTCTGGGTGATGGTCACGAGTCGAGTTCTGGCAGGCTGGAGTAGCTGCCTCCCAGAGGACTTCAGTGTTCGGGGTAGATTGTATGGGAATTATTGAGGAAGATTGAGAGGACCAAAAGTTTAGTGAAATTAAGATCATACACACACACACACACTTTCTTCCGATATAGGAGCTCACAGTTACTAATAGCAAACAAGACACCCACCAAATGCATTCAAATGTGAATATAAAATTTAAAAACAATTACATCTTCTGTGTCATGAAACGAAAATATTGAAGTACAACTAAAACACTACTAATCTTCACAGCACCCCCCCCCCCAAATAAATCCCATTCTCACCATCCCCAGCAGCCTGCCCCTCATCATTCCATAAATACCGAATGCAGACGTACATTTTTACCTGCCTGCAAAAGGCAGGAAAAAAATATACACACACACTCAGACTCCATCCCTGGTCTCTCTAGGGATGGAGTCTGAGTGTGTGTGTGTGTGTGTGTGTGTGTAATCTAGCTAGGTTTGAAACAAAACAAGTGCCCATTATATTTCACTGCATTGCCTTTCTTTATAATATCATTTGAGGACTCTTTTTCAAATAAAAATAAGAACTATTTTGAAGCTAATTTTTGGGCTCTTAGCTGTCTAGAAATAACTAATTAATAACCAGCTGATGGTAGTTTAGATGATAGGATGTTTTTGGCCAGCCTGATAGCTGGACTTCGAATCTAAATATGTAGTATAAATACTTTTACCAGATATTTGATGGCCCACAAGGTGGCAGCAGTTGATAACAGCTGAAACTAGTTCTTGTGGACTTTGAAAAGCAGATGTCCATTGGACACATAAATAAAATGTTAGATCCTTTACATAGAATTAATCTGCTAATGTCAGAATTTGGAATTCCATTTTTAGTTATCAATCCTCAAATAGGAAAAGGGGCTTTCTTAACTGTTGCTTATATTGGATGTACCATAACTGAAATGGAAGATATATGTTGCCTGATAGATATGCCCTGAGAATGATCTTTTTGAAATACAGTGTGATCCTTGACTCCCTTCTTATTAGCCAAATAGTAATATCTGGTTTCTGGTTCATGTGAAGATGGGACAATTCTTCGTCAATCATTTGTTGTGGGATTGCCATCTCCAGGGATAGAAACTGCAACCTTTTGTTTCTATTCAGAGATCATTATCCTAAGGAGAAGGCAAAGAACTGCCACAATTTGGCAACATAAATACTATTTTGCTGTAACTTCAAGTCATTTTAGTACTGGAAGAATTTGCAACAGTGCTTTAATTCTTTTTTTGTTCTGATTTTTGTTTGTTTGTTATGCAACGTACTACTTTTTAAAAGCTTTTTAGATATATGTGTTTTAACATTTCACAATTACTGTTGCATCAAGAACAAATAGGATAAAAACTGGTTCTCCGGTGTTGAATGCCCCAGATGTTGCATCATTGAGGGCAGATGGAGCTGATCATAAAAGGAACCAACCGGTGATGATCTCAGAAGCAACTCAGACCTCTGAGCTGCTGGTTTCCCCAGTTGTTCCTGTAGAACCTACTTTAGCTGCCCAGTCTGTGAAACCTGAAGTGGTACCTACAGTTACTGACAGGTATTAAAACCCCAGATTTGTTAAAACCTGAATTTTGGTTTGTTGTTTAATATAAATCTTCCTTATGTATTGTGCATTATCATGAGATATTATATGTACTTGTACATGTGAAAGTTGAGGACAGATTTTGGAACCAAAATTATAGATTTTGCTATGACCGAGGGATAAGTTGAGATAAAACTTAACCATCTCCTTCTCCTAGTCTTCTCCTCTCATTTTTCAAAATGCATAGGAGAACATATACGCAGTCCCCAAGTTACTGGCATCCATCTTACAAAAGAACCGGGGGCTCAAACAACAGGAAGTGAGATCAATCTAACCCTCGGAAGGGAAATTTATTCCTGAAAGAGCCATTGGGGGAAAGGGATCTCCACTGAAGCTTTTTCAGTAATCTTTGTTTCCACAACAAGCCAAATTTCTTCAAAATCCAATTGTCACAGGGACAGACAGTGGGATGAAATCTTTTGAACAGGGACAGACATAGTAAAACAAAAACACAGGGGTGTTCACTCTTTCCCTATGCTATCCAAAGTGTGTGTGTGTGTGTGTTTGGAGGTACACTTTAAAATTTACCTGTTCTGACTTGCATACAAATTCAAGTTAAGAACAAACCTACAGAACCTATCTTGTTCGTAACTGGTGGACTACCTGTACTTAGGAAGAACCAAAGAGGAGAGGATCTGGGTTATAATGGGAGGAGAGTGGTTTGTTTCTAAATTGCATTGCTGATTTTACAATGTCTATACCTATATAAATATAGTTAGGGAAAGGAATATAGATGAGGAAAAAGAATGAGGATGTGGACTGAAAAACAGGAAGAGTGAGAATAGCAAGGAAAGCAGTTTGACACTATTAAGGACTCAATACAAATGCAGTAACTAGGCAGCAGGATGATGTGGAAGCAGTCCTCCCATGCCATTATCCAAATTGGAGAGTGCCTTCCTCCTCCTTTCTCACCCTTTTTTCAGTCCAAATAGCATTCAATATCAAGGAGAGCCCAAAATGTGCTATGCTTACTATTTTGGATATTTAAAGTGGACTGGAGCAGTTGAGACCATTTTTGATAGAGGTTTGCTGTAGTCTTGCTGCAAACCTCATAAGGCTTATACAATAAACCACTATTAAAATGGCACCTTTGCTCTAATTGGAATTCCCAAAAAGATGAGGAGAACAGAGCATTTCCAGCTTTAACCTGTAGATAAGTCAACCCAGATCATTTGGGTTGATTTTTGTCAAACGTTTTTGACTTAACACAGGAATATATACGGCAATAATACTTTCACTAAATTGGAAAAGTGAGAAGTAACAAACTGACTTTTCAGTTAAAACTGAATGAAATGTGCATGTCCAACTTGTCAATTGATATAAGTCTAGAGCCAGGGAAAATTTTTGTAATGAAGTACTTTGAAGCCTAATACTAAAAAGTTACACTGACTCTGCCACACCTGTACTTATTTTTCCTATGAGACCAGTAACCTTGAAAATATATCTGGCTTAATAGTTCCTTAATATCTGTGTTGCTCAAAATAACCCCATGCATTTTACTGCTATTACTGTTTTAATGAGGAGATGGCTATTTTTCTTTTAGTATCTCATATAAGCTATTAATGGAAAAGGTTAAACTAATGATGTAGAAGATGCTCTGAAATAAAGTCTCAGTTGCTAAAGATAGTTTCATAGAAGACTGACAGATGATGAGGTGATAATGGTGATTTAATCAGCTTCTGTACTACTAAGAGTCACAGACGTGTATAGAAGCCAAGGTAATGTAGCTGTTTCAGTATTGGACTATGACTCTGAAGACCCGGGTTTGAATCTCCGCTTGGCCATGAAAACCCACTGGTGACACACTTGCGAAAGTTATACATTCAAAGCTTCAGAAGAAGGCAATGACAAATTTCGTTTGAATAAATCCTGCCAAGACAACCCTGGGATAGGTTTAGGGTTGCCCATAGATCGAAAATGACTTCAAGACAACAAAAATATTCCTGTGTTATAGTTTCATGATAATTATGTTAGAAAATGTAGAGCATTATTTGTTTTAGTGCAAAAGTATGAAACTGCTACTCTGATTCTGGCCTGTATTGATTACCAGACTCCCTTTAGATTCAACAATATGGAGAAACATATGGAAAAGCTATAAAATCAGGAGCAGTCAACATGGGCCTTTCAGGAACTACTTAACTGGAAGTCCTATTGTTGGGGCCAGGAAATGTAAAGTGAATTTACAAGGAAGAAGACATTTGAGAAGGGTTAAGGGGAGGGGATGAGGGAACTAGAAGGGGTGAAGAATGAAGGAATTTGGGATATATAAGTATTGCTTACCACCAAGACAATAGGTTTGGGTGAGAGGTGAGAGGTTGACCCAACAGTAATGGGAGGAGGAAAACATGTGCAGGAAATGTTTTCCAATACAAGATTTTTCTACAGAACATACGATTCTTTACATAACAGAAGGAACAGAGAGATCCAGAGATGGTGAGATGAATGATAATCTGAGAGGTAAAATTACAGAAAGGAAAGAGGGACAAAGGAAGTTTGATTGTGTGTGTGCATGTTTGTGTCAATCTGAGATTATAAAACCCATGATACATTACTGTCAGGTGTGGTACTCTGCTTTTGCTAGTTTGGCAACCACCCCTTGGTTCTTCTGCAGAATTTTCCTGCTTCTTGGCTGGGGGTTGGACTGGGTGGTCCATGAGGTCTCTTCCAACTCTATGATTCTATTTATTAAACTATTGTATTTTTAATCTCTTCGTTTTTAATCTTTGATTGGGAAAATAAAGAGATTGGGATATAATGGGAAATAAAGATTGGGATATAATGGGAAATAAAGAGAAAATAAAGATATTGGGGCACTGTACATCAACACGATTATCCCTTATCATTAGCTAGGCATGGTTGGAATTATAGGCCAGCAACACAGCCTTTCCCACTTTTACATAAATTAAATCATTAAACAAAGCTCATCTCATTTGTTGTTTTTATTGTGTTTCTTCAAGTCATTTCTTATTTATAGCGACCCAGAGGCAAACCAGTGATGGGTGTTTCTTGACAAGATTTATTCAGAGCCTTTTTCCTTTGAGGATGAGAGTATGTGAGTTGCCCATAGTCATTTAGTGGACTTCCATGGCGGAGTGAGGATTTGATCCCTTGTCTTCAGACTCCTAATCCAATGCTCAAAGCACTACACTATGCTATCTCTCATCCTCTTACACTAAAGAGCTTTTTGACAGCATCAGCATAGGCTCCAGTGTACCCTGTTACAACAAACTTTGTTTCTTCTTTAATATTTCTGTCTATTTTTCCTCTTTGTTGCATGCATATATTTGTCACATTGCTTCATACTTTCAGCCCATCCTCGTAAAACCTTTTCATTAAAAAAAGGACAGAACCTCCCCCCCCCCCCCCCCCAGGAATCATTTATGTGACTCATATTCATCCCCACCAGCACTTTAAAACCTTCTGACACTTGGTACTTTCAGCTTTAGATAAAATACCTGCAATGGTCCAAATTAGTAATAGGACTTTATTAAAGAGATTCGTTAATAAAATGATGTTTTTCAGAAGAGAATTGAAATACTAAAATTAATCATTTTAAATAAAGATTTTATGACAATTTTTGAGAAATGGGCTACTTCTGCTGGAAACTCCATTGGGAAGTTTAACACATGCTCAGGAAGGATCGTTTTCTTCCCCCACCTAAATATCCTAAATGTCTTCCACACAATTTCACTGTTACTCTCAGCAGTGTTCCCCACTTCACTAACCAGTCCCTTTCTCCCACTTCTCAACTACCTGTCAGCCCAGAAAGTACACTGTAGTCTTTAAAAACTGAGTGGAGCATTAAAGCTGGTTTAAAGTCTTTCTAAGCAATAAAATACCATCAGATCCCACATAGGAAGTTTTAAATCTCCCTCTCTCCCCATCCCTTGCTATCCACTACTGTCACCATGTTTTTTTTCCATATTGAAAGAAGCATATAGTTTTACGCAACCCTTTTAACACATCCTTTTCCTTCTTGCCTTGCAAGAGGTCAGAAAAAATTCCCTCACAGACAGAAGACTAAGAGCCAAGTTATTTTGCAACCTGAGACAGATAAGCAAATATTACTCCTCCTAGCAGAGTCATGGTTCATAATTTTAAGAGCCAAGCCAGCTATTTTCAAGCCTGAGGTAGAAAATCTACAAATCTCTTTATCTTTCTACAGTGAGAAGAACTTAGATACATTGAAAGATTAAAACCTATTTTTGAATAAAGACATATAGAGGACATAGGCATCTTCTGTTTTATACAACACAAATGCCCATTAAGAATGCATCTACACATTAGAATTAATGCAGTTTGGCACTAATGTAACTGCCATGGATCAATGCTAGGGAACCCTGAAATTTGTAGTTTGGTGAGCCACCAGCTGTTTGGCAGAAAAGGCTAAAGACCTTGTACAACTATAACACTCATGACTCCATAGCAGTTATGTCAAACTGCATTATTATACAACATAGATGCCCCCTTAGTCTAGTATCCTATATACCCGGCAGTGTATGAAGGCAACAGTCTACCAGTTTGGTATAAAATCTAGCTTTCAGGTTCCAATTCTATTGCATTACCTCATGCAAATATTCTGTCTGTGTATTAGATTTAGCTTTATGTTTTTCAAATGATCTTTGAAGTCACTGTTGTAATGAATTTTTCATATATATCTTTCTCTGTACTTTCACTTTCATGATTTTCTTCTCTAACTTTCTGTGCTAGGACGTTGCCAATGGAAAATCCATTAGGAAGTTGCCCAACACTTTCTGCTGTACCTTCAACTTCACTTTCAAGGGTGATACCATCACAAGTTAGGAATAGTGCTGCTGCAGCTGCCGTATCTACTGCTGTTGCTATAAGGGCCAGGTAGATGTTGAGTTGTACCCTTCGAATCTCTGTGAACCTTATGAAGAAAAAAACACCTGTGCATTACATACACGTGTGCAATTCAAAGTGGCTGGTTTCAAAAGAGTCCATACCTTGGACTATCTTTCTAAGCATCAAAGTACCTATTCACTGTTGTTGTTCCTCACTGACTGAAATAATGATTGGATCTGCAGCATAAGAATGGTCTTCACTTATACAGTCACTTTCAAATATACACAATGTAAGCTGCCATGGCATGAGTAATATAATATTGGATAGTGCTGCACACTCCTTACATTGATTATACATACATAAAACAGAAAACTAGTTTATTACTTTGGGATTTTCAGAACTTGAGTGCATCATTCTAATTATTTAAATCAGAGGTGTCTGCATTGCTGAGTTTGGCTACTGCATTAGGCCCCCAGGAACCCATCCACAGCACTGATGCTGCATTTGCTCTTACTCCAAATCCTTTTGAAATCACTCAGGTTCATGTCATTACAAGAATAATTGCATCCTAGAGCCCCATTTGCATTATAGAACACTGCTAATCTGCAATCCAGAAAGGAAGACAGAGCACTGATAGTTTGGTTTTTTTTTGGGGGGGGGGGGTGGTTTTCAGTGATGTTGCAAAGTGGGAGCAGCAAAACCCACAAAAATAGGTTGTGTATATGACACACAGATCATCAGATACAGGTTTGGGCCTACCACACACAAACTGTACGCAATAGGTGAATCCATAAAGATTTAAAATCTTGACAACAATACCAACTGTTTTTTACAGCACTGTTGTCAAAGCTTTGAAATGGTTAGATTCAGCTTGCAGTTTTGGGTAGAACATAATTTCAGAAAACAATATTTCTCTCCAATAAATATTTGAATTAAACAAATATTTTGAATTATGAGAGATTTGTTGAGACTTGCTGAAATCTGTCAAGAAAAGTTATCTTCCCAGAGCTTGGTTTTGTTCTGCTGCAGCACAGTTTCTTTCTCTCAAAGGTTGACAAGCATCATATACTGCAACCAACATTACAACTCATTTCCAAACCCTTGAGGGCTGCGAGACCCTTTTTATTTCATGGAGCCCTCTTTTTTTAAAGAAGTGTTCTTTTATTCATAACAGAAACAGAAAAAAATTACTTGTCATTGCAGGAGCATGCGCAGTCCGTTCTGTACGTTGCTTAAATAGCTGTTTTACTTATTCTTTCCAAATGCTCACCAGATTCTCCCATCAGAATACATATCGTTCACTCTTGGATGCTCTTCTCATTACTCCTATTATTAAACCTCCACCTCTGGAAAGTAGACCATCAAGGAAATCAACAAGTATTTTGGACATGCAAAGGAACTGGACATAGTAAGAGTGGTCATAACATAAAACATGTTTTTAGCACTCTTATCTTCTTGTCCCTCACTTTCACGTTATAACCAACACACCTTAAGAACTATGTTAAATCACGTTTGCACTACTATGCACTATTCCTATAGTTTTCCCCTATTTGGGAAAAGTGGGAAGAGGGGAGAATGCAATAAGTCTTTTATTTCCACTAACATCAATCAGCTACTGCCAGAATTATACCTATTCCAGCATCATAAAATGTAGGATGGAAATGGTAGGACAGGAAAAAAAAAGCTATTTTCAGTTAAATGCTCTAAAGCATAGCAGCAGGACTGCATGGTAGAAATGGCTCATATCCACCTCTGGTTCCCACTATGGTATGCAAATTATGTTAATTTAAAATATGCACACTGATTGTGTCTTTCCAACATGTTTTGAAGGTATGATAAAATTCATTACACCAAGTTATTTTGGTGTATGTTACGTTTTGTGACTTTTCCATTAAGTGTGAGGTGGAAACATATTACCACAGTGGCATCAGGATTTTTAAATGAAATGTGGGCAATCTCTCCATCCATGAAGAAAGTCCATGTTGTTCTAACGGTGTATTACTGGAACAGGGAGTTCCTCATCCTTAGTGCCTTAATATTGTGAGACTGTTACTGTCAGTAAATGGGGCAGCAAATGATTTTACACATATGTGCCAGCTCTTCTCTATAAAATGCTTCATGTTTCCTGATAGGGTGGGACATTTTGTTCTGTCAGACTTCCTGACCACAACTATGGTACTATTAAACTCTACGTTCCTTGGAAGCTTTATATTTAACCTACAAACCAGACGTCTGTGTTTTGATGGGTTAGATGCAGCTGGCTCATTTATTGTGTCTAGCAAACTAGTTTCCTCTACCTCTGAATTCATGAGCCTTTTCCGTATTAATGTGCCTCAGGAATAGGTATAATTCAAAATTCCCAAATGTCACTATATCACAAGTTTCTTAAGCTATGAATGCTTGTTCCCTATCCAGAAAACTGGCCCCTTCTTTGACTTTTTTTTTTATTTCTTAAAATTTGGGGTGGTTATGTCAGTTTTAACCAATATTGAGGTACAGAAAAGCATGGTAGAGTGAGCTTTTTCAGATGATAGGGATACAAAAATAATATAAACCATAGATGTATAAGAGATCAGGATTTAGCAGTATAATAGCCTAAAAGTAGGTAGGTTTTATACGTTGTACTTTAAGTGAATGATCAAGTGTCATGTTTGCACAAGCATAACTGCACAAAGTCCGATGAGCTTCCACTCATCTGATCACTGCAGTGTGCTCTTGTTATCATGCATTACTCGTATTTCCTGCATCTTTGAACTGGTCTAGTCCATGCATTCAATGACTTTGGATGATTCCCAACCTATCTATACATCATTTATGTTGTTTTTATAAAGTTCACCACTAGACTTATCATGCCTTTTAGACATGGCCAAGAGTAGGTGATTAAGATCAACTTGTTTGCATATTTGCAATATTTAGCAGTATAATGTGAATCTTGCTGTCTGGTCTATTGCTCTCTGGCTCCCTGCAAACAACAGTTTTCAAATGAGAAACTGGCCTCAGGGAGACATGCCTTTTTTCTCTTTCCTCCTTTATTCTTCTACAGTACGGAATGAATTTTTGATAGTTAACCTTAACCATAACGTTGCCATGATCTTAAACTGCATTATGAAATGGTCCTCAGGTTCAACCTGATTTCATGAACTAGAACGATGGTCTGAAATCGTCTTAGAATTCAGCCAGATTTCAAGAACTACTACTGTGATCTGAAATGGTCTTACAGATAAATCAGATCTACTTAGACCATAGTCAATGTATGTGAACATGTACCTGAGCAATAGATGACCCTGACAAAGGAAATGTATGAAGTTAATTTTGGAGGGGGGCAATCACTTTACATTGCCCAATTTCTTAATCACAGTTTGCAGGATGCCAGGACTGTGTTTGCAGGAGAATGTCATTTTTTCAACTATAAAGATCTCTTAATGTCAAAACCAGTAAAAGTTTCATAAATATGCGTACACATACATATGTACACATCTGTCATACCTATGTGATTTCTTTCCCAAGAAGCCTAAAACTCCAGGAATAAGCAGTTAGGCTATAGCTAAAGTGACATCCCAGTAATTAAATGATTTTTGCAACAAATATTGCCTCATTTGTCTACTTTAAACCAAGCTTTCCATTTTTAGAACTGCTCCTGTTTTTTTGTGTATTTATAGACTGGGTTTCCATGTAAAGCCATCATGATTGTTGGCACCCAACAAATAATAACAATACCAAACCAACTGCTGTTATGATTAAATGAACAATCACCATTAGCCAAGCAGTACAGTAAAGTCTAAAAGTGATATTTGGACAAATAGTTTCTGCAATGCCACAATTATAACATGTGACTTCTATAACTTCATATAAATGACAAGAAATATGATTTAGAGCAGTGGTCCCAAACTAAGGCCCACAAGCTGGAGGTGGCCCTCCAAGGTCATTTGCTCAGTCCCGTCCTAACCTTTAGACTTAGGGTCAACCTAAGTCTAAAATGACTTGAAGGCACACAACAATTCTAGTTAATTTGATTATCTCATCAACCAAAAGCAAGCCCACATTTATTTATTTATTTCATGCATTTCTACCCTGCCCTTCTCCCCCCCCCCCCAAAGGGGGACTCAGGGCGGCCTCACACAAGCACCGTACGATGCTATCAACATGTACTTCCCATTGAAGTATTGGTACATTTCACTTATGTTGGTTAAAATTCTTCTTCATTTTAAATATTGTTCTTTCATGTTTTTTGCACTACAGATAGGATATGTACAGTGTATACAGGAATATGTTCATGCATTCTTTTCAAACTATAGTCCAACTCCCCAACTATCTAAAGAAAGGTCTTCAGTAGCACTGCCCTACTTGTCTTCATCCTCCCCATCCTTTTGCATTTCCTTCTTTTACCTTATTAAGTGGTATCTTTAGCAACATAAACAATTGCCCTTGTAATTTTACAGTGGAAAGTTTTAAAAGGCAAAACAAAAGCAGAATTGAATTATGGAGAGAAAAGCAAGTCCTCTTGTTTTAAAAAAATCCCCTCTGTATGTTTTGTGACCCTGGCATCAAGCATTATTTATGTTGCCATTTCACAGGCAATTTTTCCAAATATTTCTCTTTTTTTGTCGGCAGTCATTAAGAAGTGGCAGGCTTTGTCTTACACCTGTTAGTATTCTGTCAAATTAAATTGGGTCACATTTTTTTTAAAAAAAAGCATGGGTTGATTATAGCAAATTCTCCTAATTTAAATTTGAAGATGTGCTAGAGATAAATTACCTTAAGATTTCGGTCATTGTCCTGGGGATCAAGCCTATTGAGAAGTTAATTCCACAGAGTGCAGGCAACATACATACAATTTCTCCATGCTCATAGTATTTTATGCTAAAAATGAACTTGACCCCCTTTAAAAATATTAAGGCAGTTACAATGGAGAAAATTTAAATTCTTAACAGTGATATTTTTTCTAACATATTAATTGCAATAATTTAAAAGAAGAGAAAAATGAGATTATTTGTTTTGTCTGCAGTTCTGTACATCCTGCATTTTGTGTGTTCAGTCCCCAGAACCCACCAGGCCTCAAATATAAAACTTGAAGTAGTTGGTTTTTGTTTTGTAATACCCAGGAATAGAGAGGATACATTTGTTTTAAGGAGAATTTACCATCCCAATAAGTTTTCAGTGGGCTATTGGTATCTGTTGGGGTTTGATTACAGGACTCTACCCCCACTCCACCCCATGGATACCAAAATCAATGTTCAAGTCCCATTTTATATAATGGAATAGTAAAATGGTGTTCCATATATAAAATGGCAAAATCGGGGTTTTGTTTTTGTTCTGTTTTTTTAAGTCAAGCCATAGATGGTTGAATCTATGGGTACAGAATTGGTGGATACAGAGAACTGACTGTATTCAGCTATATGTTTTTTCATCTGGAGTCGGGGGCAGCTGGTGAGTCCAGGAACAGCCCAAGGTTCCAACTATTACAGAAAATAAATATTATTATTCTCAATAGTTCTTCCTTTTGAGTCAGCCAGTATAGGATTGCAGTATTAGTAATTTCATGAAGTGAAAAGAATCTTACTTTGCCATGTATAAAGGAAAGAGAAACATATGAAATTAGTTTATTTACTCCGGCACTTTTAAAGAGCATAGAGACCTCCAAAGGGAAAAAGATTTCTCATACTTTAGTGTATTGAAATACTATGTATGCATTGGACCTAACTTTTCTACAATGAACATGGAAAAATATGAGGTCTCCTGTTATACTTCCTGAATCCTCCTTCTATCTTGACAGGGTAGATAGTTTTGGATTGTTTTGTGTTATAGTGGCTCTGCATTAAACACTGTCTTGAGGGACATTGACCTGGATCCAAATTTCTTTTCTTAGGATGATATGAACCCTTTATACTTTTCCACCAGTTTTACAATTTAAGTTAACTTAAATTGGGTTGGCTTGTTTGCTTGATTGCATAATGTATTGCTGTGACTTTTAGCTTCTCTGCTAATTTTTAATGGAGCATATTGCTGCCTAGGCTTTTAAAAATCAAATAATCCCTAATGGGCTTTTTAAACATGCTGTTCTACCAAGAGTTTTTGTTTGTCTGCTAGTTTTTAATGGATTCTATTGTTTGGTGTGTAATCTCATCTATCCTTTGTAATCCAATCTCGAAGCTTTCAGGTTGAAAAACAGGATATTAAAGACTTGAAATGAAATGAAATAAATAACTATACAAGGAGTTGTCCCATATATAAGAAAAATCACGGCTCAGGTTTGTCCAAGGTTTTCATGATGTTAAGTTTTAGCATCCAGTCAACCCTGCACCTTTCATATAATATCCTAGGATTGTTGGATTTACATAATCTGTTTTAAATAACAGATCTGGGAAGTTCTTTGTTAAGGTCACCTTGAGTCCCATATTGGGATTAAGGTGGGATAAAAAAAATAAAAATTTGGTTGATACAACTCATGCGAATTCAGTGTGAAGAATAGTAAAATGAAAGAGGTGTTAGTGGCATGTACCACCTAAGCCCAATTACCACTTTAAAGAGGTAGGTACATTTACTGTGTTTATGGAGTTGTTTCCTCTGTGAACCAAGAATGAGATATTTCTGATTGGTTGTTATCTTATCCTTACTGCTCCCATATGACCCTTGCACTTTATTCATTAGCCCTATCCTCTAAATTGTTGTTGCACCAGTTCGCCTACCCATGACAACAAAATGAATAATATTATGGGTTGTTGGTTTCAATGCTTGTTTTTATATATTGCTATAATGTTGTTTTATTTTGTTATATACTGCTGTTATGAATTTTAATGTGTTACATTTTAACTGTGTTGATTGGGCTTGGCCCCATGTAAGCCACCCCAAGTTCCTTCGGGGAGATAGAGGAGGGGTACAAAAATAAAGTTGTTATTGTTGTTGTTGCTGCTGCTGCTGCTGTTGCCTTTGAGATACATGACTAATTTTCCTAGTTTTTTAGCCTCTTATATTGAATATGAAAGGCAGCTTGGCCTTTACATAATTTCAGTGTAGTTAGTGGAAGTATATAATGATATGACTGAATGGCTCCTTTTGGTCTCTTCACAACACCCATAAATGTTTGCTGTATTTCTCTAAAAATTATTGCACATAACTTTTTCAGATGGTGCATCCTCTACTTTCCTGCTTCTCAGTTTTCAGGGAAGGAACAGTAACCGTTGATATTTTTAATTTGGTATAGAACAGTCCTGGTCCTAAAGTTATGTAAGACACTTATCCATGGCCAGCCGGTGTTGATTCTATGAGGAAAGACTTTCCTCAAATGATTGTGCCATTTAAATGTTGACCCAATAGTGCAGGACTTATTCACAGTTAAACTCTGTGGCTGAGTGATGTTGAACAGACACATTATTTAGAGTATGTTGGTTGTGGAAATGAGTTAGTGTACTCCTTTTATTTTAAGTTGCTACCCTTATATAGTTTCAGACAACCAGAATAAAAACCAAGGGTTCCACCTGAAGACCTGTAAGGCCATTGTTCTAAGCAACTGTCTTGTTAGATATATAGCTTGAAGAAAATCTTGATTAGATGTAGTATGTAATAGAAGTCTATGACTATCATGAGGTCACTATCTCTAACACTATCTCTGCTTATCTCTGGAAAGTAAGAACTTTCAGTGAAATGATAAACATGGAGGTCCTCCTCCGCATTTCAAGATTTTGTCATCTATCCTCTCACCACAAACAAGTTCTGTATCCCACTGTGTTTTTTTCACCTCCCTTGAACAGATAAATCAAAACTTCCCAGCAGGGTTCAACTCATTTTAAACTGTGCAGGGATTGCCATTTCCACTTGATAGAACCAGTGGTTAGCTTCATAACAAGAGATAGTTGCACCTGGAATTGACTGGACTTGATCAAAAATCCATGTTGGTTGTGCACTTACATATGGCAATTCCATTTCTCTCTGTCTTGTGTTCCCACCTGTAAAATATAACCTTCCTCACTGGGTTGCTATAAAAAGAAATGATGTACAATCATAGTACGGTTGGCAGATAGCTAAATCCTAACCTGCTTGTGGGACAAACCAGTGATTTTGCAACATAAGGAAAGGTCCTAAAGGCCAATGTCTAGAAACTTGCTTTTGAGAAATGCTGCCAAAATATCTAGCAAAAATAAAAAAATCTCATTCTTGACTGTGTCTGTTATTTTTTTTCCATTAAATAGAGAAGAAGGGTAATGGCCACAGCACTCCGGATGTTTGCCAAGTAATATTTTGTACCAAGAAACAGAAAATCCAATAGATTGTGTTATCTTTTAAAACTAGGGGATAGGTGATGATGCTGTGCATGACATATGAACCAAAGAGTAATACTGTTTGAGGAAGACCACTGAGGAGGTCCTAAGTCAAAGTGAAGATCCTTGGGAGTTTCAGGTAGAAACTGTATGCAGAGTAAGGTAAAAAGACAGGTGGATCCCCTTGTTGATTTGTATGGTAGTTCAGTACGTTGATACCTTCTCTGCCTTGGGACATGTATGACCATTGTACATACATATAAAATGTTTGTACATTTATTACCATTTAAAATATTTTACCCTACTTTTAAAATCTTAGTCCTTAAGTAGTTTACAAAAATGAGGCAGCACCTTCAATCAGTATTACGATTTAGCACAAGATAGCCAGAAGCTCATATGAAACCACTACAAGTGTTGATAGTATAAGCAATAAGTTCAGTTTGATAAAGCACATAATATATAAAATATATTAGATTTTACATTATGCCTAAGTTCGCTGAAAATATTTGCTACTTTCAAACTGGAAGCCAAGCGAGAGCTGATCTAAACATCTTTCCAAAGTACATGGAAAACAGATTATAGTGCACCCCTAAGCAATCCTGTTTCTTTTTGAGGTCAACTTTCTTCCTGAATTATAAGTAGCCCTTCACAAAATGCAACGATTTTGTCAAAAAACACAGAGCAACTGCATTGAAGGTGGAAAGCAAGACTTCTTTATAATCACCACCACAGAATAAGCAAGATAATGATCTCTAAGTTTTCATTCTAGCCATTTTCCCATGATACGTTTCTTCACATATATCTGGTAGACCAGAGTGCATAATGCTCTCCACAAAAGGACTGTTGAGTAGAAAACAGAAATTATGCCCCTTAGGAAATCTTAGGATTTCAGCAATTGCCTAGGCAACTAAATAACTGCCCCTGAAATGGCTTCCTCATTTTTGTACTTTCTGAACATATTTTTTCAACAAGTTTGAGGGTTACTTGTTAAGCAAGTAATAAATTCTAAACCTATTCATCTCGGAAGTGCCTGTTTTTCTTAAGAGAAGATCTTGTTCCGTGTTGAAGCACATTATTAAATTTCCTGTTCAAAATGACTGGCTTAATTCAACCAATTGCCTGTACTTTCACCCCTTAAAAACCCTAACAGAGAATTCCTTGTTCTTCAAAAGTAAGATAGTAAATTAAATAGTTTGAGAGGAACAAAATTTATTATCTAAAATTTCTATGAGCAGATCTGCTTGATCATATTAATTCTTTCTTGGAGAAACAGAAGAATGAGTTAAGCAACAGCTTTGCATAGTTCAGCTCTTGTATATCTCATTAACTTTTACTTAAGTGGCTCTATTGCTCTAATTTGTCATTAGTCACAGCAACTTCTGCTAAATTTCATTAATGCTATTTTCTGCCTTTTCCACAGCAACACTTTAACAGTTAGTGAGTCTGATTTAATCTCTAAGGATTTGAAGCAGGTTTTTAAATCCTAAAACTGCAAGCAGAATATCCTGAAATGTAACCTCAAAAGTCAGAAGTTCATGTTCAAGTATTGGATTTCAGGCAACTTGTCAGTGTGGCTCTCTGCAGTGAATTAAAATGAGATGAGAAAAATATTCTTTTATAGCTTTGGGTTTGGGTGGGTTTTTCTTTCTTTCTTTCTTCTCCTGGTTCAGGGCCTTGTCATCACTAGTTTACCCAAGTTCCAGTGAAGTAAGATGCTTGGGAAGTGTCATTGCTGCTGCTGTGGGTGGACAGGCAGCAAATAAATGGAAGGAGGGAAAGCAGCCATACCAGTATTGCCATGGTTGCTTGAACCAAACTCTCTACTTTGCTGATTTTTAGTAGAAAGCATCTGCTTGTGCCGAAGCTTCTAATGTAGGAAGCAAAGCAGTATGGCATCCTGTCGGAGCAGATGAGGAAAATAAAAAGAAGGCTGTGCTCCTTCTCCCATTGACCTGGTGTAGAATTTACTAGCAAATGAATTAATAGAAATGCATCTGGAATCCTAGGTGGGCATGTGCCCATTACTGGTCTTTCCTGGAAGTTAAGGACAGAACTGCCTCTGATGGGATGTCCTCTGCAGTCCAGAAAGCATTCTGTTTTTTGTTGTTTATTCATTCAGTCATTTCGTGACCTTATGGACCAGCCCACGCCAGAGCTCCCTGTTAGCTGTTGCCAGTCACTTCAAGGATACCATCCATCCATTTTGCCCTTGGCTGGCCACTCTTTATTTTTCATTCCATTTTCCCCATCACCATTACCTTCTCCAAGCTTTCCTGTCTTCTCGTTATGTGGCCAAAGTACTTCATCTTTGCTTCTAATATCCTTCCTTCCAGTGAGCAGCCAGACATTATTTCATGGAGTATGGACTGGCTTGATCTTCTTGCAGTCCAAGGCACTCTGAATTTTTCTCCAACACCACAGTTCAAATGGGTCTGTCTTCCTTTGCTCAGCCTTCCTTATGGTCCAGCTCTCATATACATAGGTTACTACAGGGAATATCATTGTTCTAACTATGTAGATCTTTGTTGCCAGTATGACGCCTCTACTATTTTATCGAGATTGGTAATTGTTCTCTTTCCAAGAAGTAACCGTCTTCTGATTTCCTGGCTGCAGTCTGTGTCTGCAGTAATCTTTACATGTAGAAATACAAGGTCTCTCACTGCCTCCATGTTTTCTCCCTCTATTTGCCAATCAGTCTGGTTGCCATAATCCTGTTTTTTATGTTTACCTTCAACCCAGCTTTTGTATTTTCTTCTTTCACCTTGGTTAGAAGGCTCCTCATCTCCTCCCTGCTTTCAGCATCAAAGGAAATGCTAAAGAATGCTCAAACTTTCATACAGTGGCACTTATTTCACATGCCAGTAAGGTAATGCTCAAGATCCTACAAGGTGGATTCCAACTATACATAGAGAAAGAGTTGCCAGATGTACAAGCTGGGTTTAGAAAAGGCAGATGGATGAGAGACCAAATTGCCAATATCTGCTGGATAATGAAGAAAGGCAGGGAGTTTCAGAAAACCTATTTCTGTTTTATTAACTATTCTAAAGCCTTTGACTGTATGGATCATAATAAATTGTGGCAAGTTCTTGGTGGTATGGGGATACCAAGTTACCTGTATCTTCAATTTTTTTAGGCCAGGGAGCAGGAAAGCACTGTGGGATGCTATATTAGTCTCCCAGGAGACTCCTCAAAATGCTTAACAAACATACAAAATTAGACAATTTCCCACATATTTTCTTGGAGCGTGGGGGGGGGGGGAGGTAATCAAAACAATTATTACTTACTTACTTACTTACTTAGGCGATCCCTCGTTGGACGAGTAAGATGGTCTTCCATTATGGATTTCCTTGTGGGTCCGTATGTGGCTGTGGAGCCCTATTCTTGCTCTGCATCTTCTTCCGCAGTGAGGGCATTGGTTTCCAGGTGGAAGGCGGTCCCGGTCGGGGTTGGCTTGACGCGCCTTCCTCCTGGCACGTTTCTCTCTTTCACCCTCCACTCGTGCCTCCTCAAATTCTGCAGCACTGCTGGTCACAGCTGTCCTCCAGCTGGAGCGCTCAAGGGCCAGGGCTTCCCAGTTCTCAGTGTCTATGCCAGAGTTTTTAAGGTTGGCTTTGAGCTCATCTTTAAATCTCTTTTCCTGTCCACCAACGTTCCGTTTTCCGTTCTTAAGTTCGGAGTAGAGCAACTGCTTTGGGAGACGGTGGTCAGGCATCCGGACAACGTGGCCGGCGCAGCGGAGTTGATGTTGGAGGACCATGGCTTCAATGCTGGTGGTCTTTGCTTCTTCCAGCACACTGACGTTTGTCCGCTTGTCTTCCCAGGAGATTTGCAGGATTTTCCGGAGACAGCGCTGATGGAAACGTTCCAGGAGCTGCATGTGACGTCTATAGACAGTCCACGTCTCACAGGCATATAGCAGAGTTGGGAGGACAATAGCTTTATAAACAAGCACCTACGGATGTCCGGGTCCTCAAACACTCTCTGCTTCATTCTGGAAAATGCTGCACTTGCAGAGCTCAGGCGGTGTTGTATTTCGGCGTCGATGTTGACTTTGGTGGAGAGGTGGCTGCCAAGGTAGCGGAAATGGTCCACATTTTCTAATGTGACACCATTAAGCTGTATTACTGGCATTGGAGAGGGATTGGCTGGCGACTGCTGGAACAGCACCTTGGTTTTCTCAATGTTCAGTGACAGGCCGAGCTTCTCATATGCTTCTGCGAAGGTGTTTAGAGTGGCTTGTAGATCTTCTTCTGAATGCGCACAGACGACATTGTCATCAGCATACTGGAGTTCTATAACAGCTGTTGTTGTAACCTTGGTTTTGGCTTTCAGTCTGCTGAGGTTGAATAGCTTGCCATCTGTCCGATAGATTATTTCCACTCCGGTGGGAAGCTTCCCATCAACAAGGTGAAGTATCATAGCGATGAAGATGGAGAATAGAGTTGGGGCAATAACACATCCCTGTTTGACACCTGATTCCACCTTAAATGGGTCACTTTGGGAGCCACTGCTGTCCAAGACTGTTGCCATCATGTCATCGTGGAGGAGCCGCAGGATGTTCACAAATTTGTTTGGGCACCCAATTTTGTGGAGGATGGTCCAGAGAGCGCTGCGATTCACTGTGTCGAATGCCTTTGCAAGGTCGATGAATGCCATGTACAGAGGTTGGTTTTGTTCTCTGCATTTTTCTTGGAGCTGTCGTGCAGTGAAGATCATGTCCACGGTTCCTCTGGAGGGGCGGAAGCCATTCTGGGATTCTGGGAGGGTGTCTTCTGAGAGGGGCAGAAGGCGGTTTGCAAGGATTCTTGCGAGGATTTTCCCAGCGGAGGTTAGAAGGGAGATACCTCGATAGTTTCCGCAGTCTGTTCTTTCCCCCTTTTTGAAGAGGGTGATGATGGTGGCGTCCTTGAAATCTGCTGGGATTTTCTCAGTCACCCACACTTTTTCTATGAGCTGGTGGAGTTGGTGTGTCAGCTCAGGTCCTCCCTCTTTAAAGATTTCAGCAGGGATCCCATCTGGTCCACTGGCTTTGTTATTCTTCTGTTGGCTGAGGGCATTGCTGACTTCTTCCAAACTAGGCAGTGCTGCAAGCTCGTCCCTGGTTTGTTGTTGCGGGATTTGTGAGAGGACTTCTTCGGCCACATTGGAGCTGCGGTTCAGGAGGCTTTGGTAGTGTTCTTTCCAACGTAGTGCAATTGAGTTTTGGTCCTTCAGGAGTTTGGTTCCATCTGATGAGCGTAGAGGCTGTATCCCATGGTTTCTTGGTCCGTAGATGACCTTTGTGGCTTTGAAGAATCCCTGAGCATCATGGGTATCTGCCAGGTGTTGGATTTCTTCAGCCTTCTTTGTCCACCAGATGTTCTTGAGTTCTCTTGTCCTTCTTTGGACCTCAGCTTTTGCACTGGCATAGATCTTTTTCTTAGCAGCACAGTTGATGTCTCTCTGCCATGCTTGGAAGGCTTTCCTTTTCTTGTCAATTAGCTGTTGGATCTCGATGTCATTTTCATCAAACCAGTCTTGATGTTTCTTGGCTTGGTATCCAATAGTTTCTTCGCAGGCTTGGATGATGGAGGTCTTCAGTTTGTTCCAATGTTCCTCGACACTTTCGGGGTGTACTGTGGGTAGATGGTCCTTGAGTGCTGTTTGGAGATGGGCTCGTCTGGAGGGCTCCTGAAGGGCTTGGGTGTTCATTTTGCGCCTTGTCTTCCTTCCTTGGAGTCTGCGCTTGGGAGCGATCTTGAGAGCCATCGAGGATCGAATTAGCCTGTGGTCAGTCCAGCAGTCGTCAGCACCTGTCATGGCTCTTGTGAGGAGCACATCACGGCGGTCTCTGGCGCGTGTGATTACATAGTCTAAGAGGTGCCAATGCTTTGACCGGGAGTGCTTCCATGATGTCTTGAACTTGTTTTTCTGGCGGAAGAGCGTGTTGGTGATGACAAAGTTGTGTTCCGCACATTTGGTGAGAAGCAGGATGCCATTTGAGTTGCTGTTTCCAACCCCGTCTTTTCCGATGGTTCCTGGCCACAGGTCGAAGTCTCGCCCAACTCTTGCATTGAAGTCCCCCAGGAGGATGATTTTGTCCTCCTTAGGTATCCCCGATAGGACGTTGTCCAGCTGACAGTAGAATTTCTCCTTGATGTCTTCGTCAGCATCTAGTGTTGGTGCATAGGCACTTATGATGGTTGCCCGTTGGTTTTTGGCAAGATCGATTCGGAGGGTTGAGAGTCGTTCGTTGATGCCAGTGGGTGCTTCGGACAGATGTTTCACCAGATCATTCCTGATGGCAAAGCCAACTCCGTGCATTCTTTGGTCTTTTTCGGGCAGTCCCTTCCAGAAGAAGGTGTAGCCTCCTTTTTCTTCCTTCAGCTGTCCCTCTCCTGCTCTCCGGGTCTCCTGAAGGGCTGCTATGTCGATGTTGAGGTGTCCCAGCTCCCTTGCAATGATGGCAGTTCTGCGTTCGGGGCGTTCACTGCCACTGTTGTCCATCAGAGTCCGTACGTTCCACGTACCGAAGTTCATTTTCCTTTTTTGGCCGCAGGGTGGTGACCCCACTGGACGCGGCAGTCCAGTCAGGGATAAGTGAGGCAGACTATGTTTAGGGCACCTTTTCTAGCCCCCTCCCCATGTGGGGTGAGCAGAGTGGGTCCTCATTAGGGCTGCTCAGTCGCGGATACAGCTGCCGAACTACTCAACTGCCTCGGACCTTGAGGTAGAACGACTGAGTCCGTACCCACCGCCCATGTGCCAGTCTGTGACTAGGGGCTTCCAGATTTCACAGTCCTGCCCCCGTCGCCACTCGCTGATCGCCATGGGACTTTGGTTGGTTTGTTTTTATTTTCTTTGTAAGACGCCTGTGCGTGTGTTTTTTTAATGTGTGGAGGTCAGTGCACAACTGATCAACACACAGACTTCACAGAGTGAGGTTCCACTGGTGATGTAGTTTAACACAATGACCGTGGCTTCTCAGTCTGTTGCAGCCTTCTTCCGCCTTCACAGCCGTTGTAACATGTGCCATGTTATCCTCCGCCTGCTCCGCCGTTGAGGTCTTTGGGTCTTTGGACTGTGCTTGGTCTGGAACCTCCCCCGCGGCCACTCCTGGGAGTGCACGACTCCAGTTGTTGTGCCCACAGGTTCATCGGAACACGCAAGCCCCCTCACCACGACAAGGTGACAGTCCATCGAGGGGGAAAACAATTATTAACTCTAGTGGATCCTGGTAGTCCGTCCCCGTCCCCCCAAAGAAAGCTCTATGAACAAGAGACACTCATGGTTTTGTCTTTTTTTTTCCCTTCTAATTCATTTAACGTATGAGAAATCACCAAATTTGGTAGAAAAGGCATATGAAGAAGCAGTGCTCAGGAAGCTTTTGGGGAAGAGTTTATTTATTTATTTCCTTCATTTATACCTTGCCATTCTCACCCCCGTAGGGGGACTCAAGGCGGCTTACAACTAAGTGCTGCTTAAAACATAATAATAAAACATATCCCATCAACTAAAACAATTAATACAGTTAAGCAAATAAAACACATAAATCAGTAACAGATTTAAAACATATAAAGTGCTGAATAAACAAATGTGTATTTATATAAAAAAAGAGTCAAGAACTCTCATTCACATGAGCATATCCTTAAATTTTCATTTTCCTTTTTGTCTGAATAGAACAGACACCTGGACAATAAATATGGCTTTCTATTAGATTTATGCAAAGGTTTAAGTATAGAAAGCAAGAGACAGGGAATCTGGCAGGAGGGATGGTGGATATCAGTTTCAAGGTGCTGGCAGGGTGTTGTTAAAACTGGGAAAGGAAATTAACTCCTCGCCCTGTATTAGCATCCTCTTTTTCCCTGTAAAATTGCAGACGTTGAATTAGGTTTCCATTTATTCAGTCTAGATGAGATATTTTAAACCTGGTTTCACGTTTGATCAGAATCGACTTGTTATAGTTCAGTAAATGGAAATTGCATTATAATACATTACTACATCCTCTGCCTACCTTAGATTTTTTAAAAGAGAGAAATAAGACTTTGCTCTTGAGCTTGGAATTCAGACGAAGCCGTATTAGTTCAAGGAAATGCTCTGTGGCACAAGGAGAACTCAAATTTAATGGCAAAGACAGTATTTTTCTTCTTATTTTTTTTTCTTAACCTCCTTTAATGATGGTAGATGGCCTCCTTTGAGAAACATATAGTGTTGCCCTGGAGCTCATTCTTGAGCCTTTTTGTTCAATACATTAAAAATGGACTTGACAGATGAGCAACTCCTGTGGTAGGATTTCTCAATATTAATATGGGATTTCTTCCCTCAGAACACTGGCCCATTAATCAGTCTCTGACTGATAGACAGAGTTGTGTTAGGAAGCTGGCTGCCATGAAAAGTAGCACTTTTCAGTCAGTATGTTGCATATTGACAGCATTTCCCTGATTACTTCAGTGTGATATAAAGATTACCACTGGAACCAAAAGCCTGGAGGAAACACAAATGTTCTCTGATTTGGTTAAGTACATCTTACACAAACAATTCCAATCTTATTGAGGTGTGAGGGCTGCTGAAAATTTTAATAGAGTGTCTCCTGCTATGCTCAGTGGGCACTGAAGTGAGCCATAAATCAAAAGTTTCATGGAAGTCTCAGTCTTTTCAACCTATTAAAATACCCCCAGTTCTTTGCATAGAAACAGTGTCTCCACACTATCATTTCCTTGTAAAAGTCCAACAATGTACAGTTTTGTACACATTTATTTTGCCTGTACAAGGAATGACGTGCTAATTTAGTGTTCTACCATTTAGCCATGGTTGTATTCCTAACAGCAGGATCTTGAACATTGACATAAATGTTCTTTTTTTTAAAAAAATAATTTTTATTATTTTATCATAGTTAATACATTTGTTATACATTTGTTTTACAGCAGATACATATTATTCAATACAACCTAACATACTTTGGCATACTTTGGCATCTAGTATTATTATCCTGCTTAAACATATTTTCTATTCTATAAATGTTCTAAGGCTGTGGTTCTCAACCTGTGGGTCCCCAGGTGTTTTGGCCTACAACTCTCAGAAATCCCAGCCAGTTTACCAGCTGTTGGGATTTTTAGGAGTTGAAAGCTATAACATCTGGTTGGGAACCACTGTTCTAAGGGAAGTGCCGGGGTGGGGTGTGGGGTTGGGGGAGTTCATGGGTCCATGCACAAGTATATCTTTGATTCCATTTGAACTGCTATGGCATGGAATAATTGGGAAGGGCATTCATTTACAAAATGTCCATAATTATATGTATATTTTCACTTTTTTCTACAAATCCGCCATTTGTGGTAGAACATTCCTTCTTTTTGCTTACATTTCTAATGTATAGTTGATCATGCCTTTTACATTGTTGACAACCTTCAGGAGGAAAGTACCATCTGTATATAGTTTTGTAAAAATTCCCTCATAAGATGGAATGCCACCAAAATTGCAGAGGTAAAGAAACAAACATCATTTGGTTTCAATTTCTGTAGGTTCAAAATTCAGGTCCTCTCTTCTGTGTCCATATTTAGCTGAAACAGTGCCTCAGTTGTGGAAAATAGCTACATAACTTGCCCTCACATTTGTGGGTTTAACATCTGGATATTTGTTTATTCCAGATTTGATTACTGTTTTCTCTTTAGGAATCTTTGGGTCCTTGATTATGAGTCTGGTCAATCTCTGATAGAAGTTGACCCTATAGTCATGTTGGAGGACCTAGACATTCCTAGAAAGAGCATTTCTCTCATAATCTGTAGGTCCTCATGGTTAATTCTATGGTCAGCATTTGATGGGTGTTGATAATAGAGACACAATGGAGAGTAAAAATGCACAATGGTTCCCCCCCCCCCCACACACACACACACACATACTGTGTAGGGCCTGCTGTACTATTTTTCTATGAAGAAACCTGGAAGCAATTTTATATTGTGAACTACAATAAAAAGTCAATAAAAGCCAAGTTGAGCATTGGACTTTTTACTGTAATACATGACAGTATTATCTTGTTATGCCACGGGGCACTTTGCCTCTGCTCCAAGTCCTCTACATTAAAAGAGAGAGGAAAAAGCTTCATCCCCAGCCTCTGGGAGTAAAGTGTTTCCACTTCTCTTCAAGCCATATATACACACAAATACATTGCAGCCTTCTCCGTTGGTTAATAACTTGTGCTTCTCCTACAATCAACTTCACAGTTGACCCTGCCAACAGATTCCCTGCAGAAAACATAAGAGGACATTGGGTAATAACACTGGACTATTTTGCAGGCTTTCATATTGTATATCATTCTAACTACTGATAGAACAATTGCTATAAGACTAGCAGGTAATTTTGCAAGGTTGGCATAATCCAGTCTACCCAGTGATAGGCTTTATCTGAAAGAATCTACACAGTAGCTTTATACTCATTTTACACACTGAAAATAAATCAATGTTTAGTTTTGGTTTTTAAAAATATCTGAGTTAAAAAGACCATGAATTTCTGACTTTAGTTTTGGGGATAGGCACACTTTTGGTCAATCCCAGATGCACTAAAATCCTAGATTCCTTAATTTTATTGATGTAGCAGCAGTCATTTCTCTCTATAGGAAGACACCAAGAACAAACTATAAAATGAACCAAGATGCCTCAGCTCCATAAAGGAGTTGTATATCTCATTGTTGCAATTTCAAGAATTGGCTAAAACATCAAAATCAGGAACAAAATAAGGAGTGCAGAATGCTGGCCAGCAACAAAGAAACATTAACAAGCCCCTAACACAATGGAAATGAAAATGCTGAGATGGACACATGGTTTGACACTTCTTGACCATGTGCCAAATGAAGACATCTATCAATGACTAGGAATAAAAGCAGTCAGCAAAAAAAAAAAATATGCAGGAAGCAAGACTACGGTGATATGGCCATGTCATGAGAAGAGAACCAATATCACTAGCACAAACAGCACTGCATTTGAAGATTGCAGGACGACGGCCAGGTGGACTGCCAAAGAAAGAAAAGATGGACACCATCAATGAAGACATCCAACCTGAGGATGCCTAAAACGAAGCCCTGTGGAAATGATAGTCACAATACTAACCCTCCATTGGAAAAATAGCTTAGAAAGAAGAAGATCAAAATCAGGAATAATCTACTTGCAAAACACATAGACAGAATGGCAGCTGCCTATTTTGCCTTATGTCTTGGATTCTGTAAAGGGATTCTGCACAGGCTTGTTTTTTTAAAAAAACAGATTAGATAGAAATGGGAAATTTGACAATTGCAGTTCATCTGTAATGTAAAAGGAGTGGTCTCCCATGTCTATCAATGAACACCCCTTAGGAAGACCTAAGTCAGCATACAAGAGCTTTGAAATTGTGGTGATCTACAAATCCTCAATCTCAGATTATTTAGTGTTCCTGTAATATGAGTAGGTCTGGGTTTCAGCTGACTCCCAAAAGAAAAGGTGCTCAGTGTGTCGAAAGCAAGATATTTCCAACAAGAGTCTGAGGAAGAGGGCTGTTGTTGGGTCAAAAGGTTAGGTTTTATTTGGCAGAGAATTAGCTATGCTTTTGCTAGGCTTCCAGAGTGTGTAATAAAGTTCATCAATAGGCTTCTCCTTACAGACAATTGAAACTGGAAATAATTATGATTTTTCCTTATTTCTCTGAAATATAGTATGTCAACAGTTGGATTTATTGTTCAAGTTAAGAATCTTTTATCAGGAAATACAAATCCAGAATATTACACAATCCAAAATTGTGGTTGAAATAGTTAATTGTACACAAATCTTTTTCAGGCAACAAATTATTTAAAATGTTGTCTATAAAAGGTATTTTAGACTACTGTATGTTCTATCTCCATGATATCTTATTATGTATATGGAAATATTTCAAAATCTGAAATAGGGAACACTTCTGGTCCCAAGCATTTTGGACAAAGGAATTTCTATAGCCATTAAAAGAACATAACAGTTGCTATCTTCCATCTAGCTGTAAATATCACTTGCTGAACTTAAGCTGATTTTGTTTGCCTAAATGAACATAGGCTTATACTCCATATTATGCTAGCTCAGCTGTATATGGGTTTAGGGAAAGACAAATGTAGCTTAGTGATAAAGCACATGTTTGGCATGAAAACGTCTCTAGGTTCAATTCCTGGCATCTCCAAATAGGTCTGGAAAAGATTTCTTTCTGAAACCCAAGAGAACCACTATAATCAGGAAGATATTGGCTCAATAAATCAATAGTCTGTGTCAGTATAAAGCAACCAATGTGAATTTGGTTTTTAGCATTTCTTAACCACTATCATTGTTTCAGTAAATTCTTTGCTCATTGCAAATAATCTTATGTTTAATGTTTTATATATTAGCATTTTTTTAGAATTGACATTTAGACTGTGGGAGACTAGCAAAAACCCAAAATTTACTTTTCTGCATAGTTTTGATAGCAGTGGTAGCAGTATTATATATTATTATAGAATATGCTCTAATCTTGTGAGCATAAGAGATTACTAGAGTAAAATATGTTGAAGCAATGGAAGAACTGCTTAGAGGCAAACCAAGAAAATATGTCAACAACGTGAAGCATAATGATGTTAAGAGGCTCATCACTCTAGAGAAAAAATCCACTTAAAATCTAGTTTCTGTCTCCTGCAGAATTCTAGGGTTTGTAGTTTAGGGAGGAGCTTTTAACAGCCTCACTAAACTGCAAACCCCAGAATTTTGCAGGATTTTTTTTCTGTAGCATGATTAAGTGGTAAGTGGTCGGGCATGGCTATAATTTAGATCTGTCTCAGTGTTAGAATCCAAAAACTTACGTGAAGTAATAGACTTCTCTGGAGAGAATCAGGTGTGGTATCCCTAATATAAAATGGTAAACACCTCAAATGAGTGCTGGAGGAGCATGAGGATCTGTGAAATAGTGGGAGGCTATGGCAAGGTATCCGTGTAGTGTTCAGTCCAGAGCAAAATCAAAGTTTGCTTTTTGGATTTTTTTTCTGATTTTTTATTTGAGCCATCATTGGTTGAATCTGGGAATGCAGAACACATGCTGACTGACTATATATCCTACTGATTCATGGTAAATAAAGTTCATCAATGAGGCTTGTAAGTAGGGGTGAATGAGTGAATGAATGAGAGTGAAAATAATAAAGAATCAATGTTTTAGAAGAGCTTATCAATTTATGCTAAAAATAAGTAGTTTATATTTTATGGCCATCTGTTAGGGGTACTTTGTGGGTTTTTGGGGGTTTTTTTTGTTTGGTTGGTTTTGTTTTGTTTGGTTTTTTTGCATGGTTGGGGGTTGGACTGGATGGCTGATGTGGTCTCTTCAAACTCTATGAGTCTATGATTCTTCTTTTAAAAAACCACATTATTTGTTATGATAGTTTTAAACTAAGATGTAGAATTGTGTCTCCCTATAGTGATCCTCTAGAGCCTGCTCAGTATACTGCTGCCACAGTAAAAAGCATGCCTGAAACCCCAGAAAACGATGTGAACAGGACAGTGCTTGCAAGTACAGCATCAGTACCAGCCGTGAAGCCAGCAGAACCCCAGTATGCTGTCAAAACATCAGGATGGCAGTCTTCTAATCAGCCAGGTAAATTTTCCAACTCTTCGTTTTATTTACTTGTTAAGGAGGGCCAATTTTTTTATATGAAAAAGTAAAATGATATAAACTATTTGTAAAGTTCATGTTTATGTTGGTTGCCTTAATTTGTTTTCTTATTTCAGAAAAATATGGAAATAAATGAAGTAATATTTTAAATAGCAGGATAAATAAATATGCATGACATAGCCATAAGAATGGACCAAGAGCTTGGATCTGATGCTTGGCTATGGGACCAAGCCATTGGGCAGTAAGCAGTGCAAGGAATGATCAGGGATTATGTGCAATAGATATAATATTTGGAACAGCCTGGACTACAATTGTTGGAGTGTGTGATTTAATGTTTTTAATTCCACGTGTTGATGTTAAATGATGTCATGTTTTATGATTTAATTGATAATTGTATGTTATTATCGTTATGTTAAGTTTCTGAATGTGAGGCATTACATTTTGCCATAATTATGTTGGAAACCGCTTTGAGTAAAGTGAAGTAAATAAAACAAATAAGAATGGAGCAAGAGATTGGACCTGATGCCCCATAGAGCCCTTCCAATTCTGTACTTCCATTACTCTGCTAATCAATAAAGACCCATCATATTATGTTCTGCAGAAAGTAAAACCACATTCATAATATATTGATTTAAAAATAATAGAGAAATGCTCTCAAATGTGCAGTTTTATTTTTTTATTCTTAAGGTCCTTTGATTATGCAGATACAGCATAGATAAAAACTAACAATTTCAAAACCCAGCATTTAAACTCCAGACAAAAATTATTATTATTAAATATTTCAATTTTGTTGTATTTCAATCTTAAATAAGTGAATCAATCTTCAATTTTAAATTGGTTTTAAATAACTTTTTAAACCAAATCTCATCACAAACATCTTAACTGAACCTATACATAATAAAAATCACAAAACCCAATTAATGGTTCTTGGATGTTGACACTAAGATACCTAGAATCAAAATGCGAAAAGCAGGAAAACTCACAGATCTGTTTCAGTTTATGAATATAAATGGCAGTGTGGAAGATGAGGTGCCATATATACCACTTTGAATCCCCAGATGGAAGATAGCCAAATATGATAGAACTAGTGGATATAAATACATGTGAATACCATACACAAGAGAAAATGATCCAGGTGATTGTTTCTGCATTCTGGAATATGTATAATCCATTTACCTGAGCTGTGTGTGCATATTGGCCCTTAATCTATTGAAAGTTTTGATTCTCTCTCTCCTGCAATTGTAAAGTGTTAATGTTTCCTTCGTCTGGGCCCTGCTGGCAAATTTTAAGCTTTCCATAAACACATAATCCAGATTTCAGCTGCTTTAAAGCAGATACTGCACAGCGCTTTAATTTTATTTCTTCACAGAGCTATAGATCTTTTGTACTGTAATCCTTTATATCTGTATTGTTCATAAATACACTTGCAGCTCTGCTTCCTTTGGAAGCATTTTTGGTTGCAAAAGTTGTTGATCAAAAAGTATAGACTTTCTATAGCCATTTTCTGCCATAAAAAGTTTTCCATATGTTCAAGCCATCAAATATATCACGTGACCATCCTTGTTGTAAAAATGGTCAGCACTGATGATGTGCAAATTGAATTTGTCCAAACCTCATGTAAAAAGGCAAACACACACACTTTTCTTTTAAATAGGATAATTGCAACTCCAAATAAATATTCAAATAGTCATCAATATGGATGCTCTCAAGACCAACTTCCACAAATCTGAATTGTTCACTTCCATCTGGATACAGAACTTCTCTGATCCAGTCCTTGGAGGAAAGAAAGCTCAACCAAAGAGAATTTCTCTCAGAGTAGGGAAGCTCTCATTTCAAAATAACTAAAGTATTTCTGTAGGTCTGTCAAATATGTATGTGTGTGTGTGAGATAGACAATCCTATATATTGTCCAAAAAAAATCCATAGAAACATAAGGCCACATTAGAATAGTCTCTTGAGATGTTTCTGTAGGGTTTCTTTCCTTCAGGTTGAAGCTAGTGACTACCAGAGTTGGTCTTCTTGGTTGCAAGATTCATCTGGCAAAGGGTCCCACACACCAAACCATAACAGCCAAGGGAGTGTCCCCAAGTGGAGCATTTCCATGTGTTGGGAGTGCTTTGATTGATTCCTGCATGATTGGATGAACCTTGGGGTCTCTTCCAACTCTACGCATCTATGGTGGCTTCAATCCTTAATCCTTCACATGCGCTAGAGAGGTAGGCAGAGTTTTTCCACTAAAATGATGTACACTAGGGATGGGAACATATGCCAGTAGTAGTCATGCTCAAAAGCATGCATTCGTAGATCCTTGTACGAATGGTTAGGGCTGGTATTCTGCTTTAACGGAGCCAGCCAAAGTTTGCTTTAGGCAGGATATTAGATATGAAACCTCACATGTGCACACTGCTCTGCTGGCCACTGGTTGCCTTCACCTAGCCACAGCCATTCATCTCTGAAAACTAGCCAGCAGGGCTCTCCAGAGTGGCACAAGTTAGAAATGACTTGAAAGTACAAAATGACACAACAACAAACACATTTATTCAAGAACAAGCCTCTTCACTCCAGTGTATAAACTTCCTAGTAAATTGTTACAGTCTAAATAATGTAGAAATAGTGTGTGTCATTGAATTATCATGTCTTAAAATATTAATTTAAATGATGATGTTGAGAGAAGAGAAAGAGGAAGAAAACATTCTGAGTGACGTCTTTTTGTGGGAGCACTTAAGGTGCATTTCATTTAGAATACTTCAGACATTTTATTATCATTCTACACAGAGAGACATACATAGAGCTTATCACACCTCGATTGATAGTGAATGTCACCCAGATCTCTGTGTTCTGTTAACAATTAGACTGAAGATGCGGCAGAGAATCTGCATCTCTGAATAACGTGCTTGACAAGTTGGTGGGAAAAAATCTTGATCATCACAAAACAACAGCTGGAACATATGGTGCTGTTGGAATACATTTTTAATTATGTGGCTTTTGGAGTTACCTTGTAACTGTTTAATAAAACAAATACTGCATCTCTTTGGGCTTTCGAAGTGTGGAACTTTAAAGTGTCCTCAAGGTGGCGATAGATCACCACATCTGTTCCCTATTGCATTGGCTTCCATTTTTTAATTGTTACAGAATGTATGGTGCGGTTAAGATGATTTCATAAATCACTGCTTATATTTTGGGTTCGCTATGGTGTTTCTGATATGCTACATTTAACACAACACAAGTTCCCCTTCAAATTTAAACTTAAATATATTCTGTAGGATGTAGGAAAGTTGTGTTGATTAAAGAATTGATACGCAGTCCTTCAAAAGGATCTAATGCCAGTTTGCATTCCATGAGATTATTTTCAGAATAAGTACTTTGTACTTCTGAGAGTGCTAGTATCACAAGTGTTTTACAACATAAATGTCAACAGTGCCAGTGTCAGGATAAGCCAGAACTTTGTAAAACTATAGTTTATTGTGGAATAAGCAAACATGTTAGTACACTCTGTTATTTCACTCCCAGTAGGTCCACAGAAAGAAGCCACATATTCTCCTCCCATGTCAAGATACCATTGTATTGGGATTTATTTATTATTTATTTATATTTCCCGTATTTGTACCCCATCCTTTTCATCCTGAAGGGGACTCAGGATAGTCCCACAACAAGTAGCAATTCAATTCCCAACAAACATATGCCAAAAATAACAATTACAATTAAAACAGCAATAAAACATAATTTATTAAAATAGCAATTAAAATCACACAAATTCAAAAATCGTAATTCAGAATCAGTCCATTAGTTGGTCGCTCTCCATTATTGCACTGCTATTGTTTCTGCTCGAATGCTTGGTCCCATAACCATGTCTTAAGTTTTTTTTCCCCCTGAAAGACAAGGTAGAAGGAGCTGTTCTGATTTCATTGGGGAGGGAATTCCACAGACAAGGGGCCACCACTGAGAAGGCCCTATTTCTCATCCCCACAAGTCACACTTGTCTGACTTGTTCTTCTCCCAACAAGGTAGCAGCATAGACTAGAAAGAAACAGTATGCTCAGTATTCTAAATTACACCTTTTATACACATACGACATTATGGGTTGTCATGACATTCATTGGTTATGTGGTATGAGTAAGGTCTTGTACGGGAGGGTTTATATGGAGGTCATGCCACTGGGAGTTAGCAAAATTGAATGACATTTTGTGGGATCAACCAACTACACTACAAGACCTGGGTAAGAACCTAGCATGAAGGGTTATTGTTGTCACTGTTTTTTCATGGCTTTTTATCTGATTACCCAGCTTTTTAGTTTTGTTTTGTCCCCTAATGATCAAACATATAATGTCAGGATAGGTGGGGAATATTAGATTGCTGTGGCAAGGTATAAAAAAAAGATAGAGAAGGTTAAAGAAAAGATAAAGAAAAGGCTGATGTCAGCATTAGTGGAGAAAGATCATTTCGACAAAAACACTCTGAGTTGCTTGAAAGTGGGAGATGATTGACATGAAGGAATAGATCATGTTTCTAATCATTTTTCCCTGAAATTTTGTGGGACACTTTCAATTGCGTAAATGCAATAACAAGATTTTTTAATATTAATAGGTATTCATGTTGAGACAAATGTCCATAAAATGCAGAGAAATGTGTTGGTTTTTTTTAAAAAAACAAAAAACAAAATGTCTGCGGTATATTTGGCTCATCATATCTCCATTCACAAGTTTGTTTTTCAATACATATTCAAGTTTTCGTGATGAATGAGGAATGAAAACAGTAACATAATGATAGTTGAGCACACCTGGAAAGATTGTAATTGTGTATCCAAAGATGGATGTCCTGAAATGTTATGGAAATTTGAGTAAGTTAGATACATTCATGCAGGGGATATAGTCTTTCCAGTATTCAGTTTGGTGGTTTTGAGTAGGAAAACATGTTTCTCTTGCAGCTGCATCTACTGTGTTAAAATATTAAAATGTTTTTGTGAAGATTACTGTTGAAAAATATAAATAGCTTATTCTTCCTTTAGAAAATAGTAACTTCTAGTTGAGGAGTGATAAGAAGAAAGATCATTGTTTGTGGGCTGAGGAGTGGATAACTGGTGTTGTTGTTGATTTTGTTGCTGTTGTTGTATGCCTTCGTTATTTGCAACTTTAAGCAACCCTGATGCAAAATTAGGAGCCCCTGGTGGTGCAGCGGGTTAAACCACTGAGCTGCTGAACTTGCTGACTGCAAGTTTGGTGGTTCAAATCCAGGGAACGGGGTGAGCTCCTGCAGTTAGGCCCAGCTTCTTCCAACTTAGCAGTTTGAAAACATGCAAATATGAGTAGATCAATAAGTACCACCTTGGCAGGAAGGTAATGGCACTCCATACAGTCATGCTGGCCACATGACCTTGCAGGTGTCTACAGACAACGCTGGCTCGTTAGCTTAGAAATGGAGATGAGCACCGCCCCTCAAAGTCAGACATGACAAGGCTTAATGCCAAGGGAAAAACTTTACCTTTACCTTAATGCAAAATTATAACTGGGTTTGCTTGGCAAGATTTCTTCAGAGGAGATTTGCCTTTGCTTTCCCCTTAAGGCTGAGAGAATATAAGGCTATCTAATAAATTTCCATGGCCAAATAGGGATTCAAATCTGGTGTCCAGAACCATAGTCCAACACTCAAACTACTACACTATGGGGCCTCTCACTCTGGCCACTCACTCTGACCTTATTGGACTACAACTCCCAACATCCATCACTATTACCTATTCAGGCTAACATGCTTGAGAATGGTAGGGTCAAGTTAAATAAACATTTTTGTTTATAACATCTACATATTTTAAATGCATTATAAATACTTTTGAACTAGTCAATGGTGTAATATGGGGAAAATTAGTAAACAATGAAATGTTATTAGTTTTGATAACATTTAATTGTTTACTAACCAGGATGCAATTCCTCCAGAAGTCTAAAAAAGTTGGAAACACAAGTTCATGACTTAAGGGGGAAAAATTTTAAGTATGGTTACAGCAAAAACCAAGATATATTTCCCTCCCACCTGCCACCAAAACCAAAGATGGTTTTTGTTTATAGATCCTTTCCATCTCATCCCTGAGATGTGAGTAGCAATTTGTCTGAAACTATTAAGTAAAAAGCAAATATTTCACAAAATGGAATCTTTGATGGCTGAGTTAAAAGCAACCACCATTCTGTGCCAGTGGAAACTCCCCAGCAGGTCAGTCTTGGATGAAAGTTAACCAAACATTTCAGAACTGAACAAAGAGCTGTGAAGTTTAGTAAAGACATGTATGCATGTGTATGTGCTTGTATTCAGGCACTGGTTCCGCTTCCTGGTTCCATTCAGTAAACACTAGTCTTTGTTTGTGTCCTTGTAAATTCTATTTCACTGGTGTTTGAAAACCACACAAACTGAATCTGGTTTACTCTCAAACTTAGATCTTAAAAGGAAAGCTTACTTTAAAATGCAGAGAAATGTCACTTTAAAATCAGAGTCAAATCCGAACAATTGCACTAACTATTGGTTAATATTACATGGTAATTTCTGAGGGCAGAGGAATGGAAAGGACTGAAGGTTCATAAAACAGCAATAGTATGTCTCATCTAATTTCATGGCTATGGAAGAGGGTGCAAAAAAAAATCTAGCAATTTTGATTTTGTAGTAAGTTCCATTTTATTTCAGTAGTTTACCAAAATCTTTACAGTAAGATGAAAAATATACAAAGGTAATATTAAATTCTGCAGATTAATGCTATGGCTTTCGATTTATATAATGTCATGTCATCTAACAGCTGACTATGTGCTTTCATTTGCTTTCATTTCACCTTAAACTGATCTGCTTGTTGTGCCAATAAGAAACAAGTCTTGAGTATCTGCTTCATTGAAATACATAAAGTCTGAACATCTTAGCCTATAAGTCAAGTTGCTCACCACATGCACAAAGTATAATTTTAATGATGTGACTCTTCTTACATAATCACACTTTGTTCAGTAACTGAATAAAATTTCATTTGGTTTAATGAGAAGTAAATCACTTAAGGAAATTATTGCAAGTGGACACTGATTTTCTTGATTATTCTATGAAATGGAAATGATGTATCTACTTAATGCAACTCCATGAAACTGAAACAATCAGATTTCCTATCCTCTTTTCTAAAAACAGAGAGGGGCTTCTTGACTTTACCTAATTTTTATGAAACTATGAACCAGGAGGGAAATGGCTTTAAATTATGCATAACTAAAGGCAGATTAAACTGTGAATGGGTTAAAGTCATTTAAAAAAGGTAATCATGAGGGTGTTATTTTCTTTAACTAAACATGTCCCCCAATTGTAGCAAACCCAAAACCCTCCAGTCTTTTGGTCTCCTGGATCCCGACCCTCATAATGTCTGCTTATTTTCTGTTTCTTAGTAATGGTTAGTTTTGTTGTTGTTACTTAAAACAATTCAATAAGCCAAAAAAGCAGATTTAGACCACAGCTCATATTTGGTGAGACCATTGACCATTTCTTAGGACTTCATCAGACGGAGCTGAGGAAAGTGGAGAAAATCTCATCATATCGCTTTGGATGTGGAATTGTCTTCTTTGTGTGATGTTCCATCTTTAAAGGATTGCCTCCTCCCACCTCTAGCTCAGCCATCCTTTTAGAGGAGACAGGACACACCCTTCTTAAGACAAACACCACTTCTTTCCATGAGCTCCTTTCTTTTCTCTCCCAATCTCCTTACTCTCAAGGAGACTGAAGATATTGTCCTTAAAGCGGACCCCCCCCCCCCTTCTATGGACTCCTCTCTTTTCCCTCCCAATCTCCTTACCTTTAATCATGAAAGTTTGAAACCTACTAGGCACTAGAACTTACTGTGGTTGATTTTTTTAAAAGGAAAACAAAGTTAAAAAGTTAGCAGTAGTGCAATTTCTAAAGCCAAGATTACCATGAAGGCAAAATGACAGGAAAAACAATGTTGTGATATCTTGAAATTTTGGTATTTCTAATTATAAAATTATTTTTTTAAATAACCATGCAGGACTTTGGGAGAGAAATGTGAGTGCTTGGTAAAAGACCACCCATAGAAACACTCATTACTCCATGTCACTGAAGCGATTTGATAAAGACAAATTTGACAGATCCCATCCCACATATTTTCCCCACTTTCTCTCATTTCCACACAAATCGTGAGCTCAGAAGACAATTTCTCCCTATCTCATGTGCCCTCCCCATTTCTAAACACTTCTAAAACAGTTCTCTGATGAAGCATCACAAACAATAAAGTGATGTGTAAAAGTGATATGACAATACAAGAAAGCAACAAATCATGTTAATAGAATAGAAAACCAGTTAAACGGAATATAAACAGACTGTGGCATCAGAACAAGATTGCAATTCCACTAAAATGCACAAGCAAATGGAAATGTCTTCATGTGGTTTTGAAACATTATAGGGTTGGGATCAATTGAACCTCTTTGTGGAGAGCATTCCACAATCAAGGTGTTACTGCCCTGAAATGAAATGGATTGGAACTTTGTCTAATTGATGAACAAAAACCATCATTGCACTAAGTGATTGCATGTCATAAAATGGACTGTTATTTAATGGGATGGTCAGTTTCACGGAAACCACCTCATGAGTTAGGATTTCATCTGTTCTGAATGCTAAGAAGCAAGTATTGTGGTACAACATTTTGCTACATTTTGTAGCTACGTTTTGTGTGTGTGTGTGTGTGTGTGTGTGTGTTGCATATTCTATGATGCAACTCAAGGCCATATATACTGTATTGAGCTTCACAGGTGGCCAGTTGTTCAGTTACTGAGCAGACTCAAATGCACTGAACTTAAGCCACATTTCTGTTCCATATGTTATCACACTGTGCCTGGTACCAGGTGTATACAGAAGATGGTGAGATTATTTACCTTGCAGTGACCTAGTAGTATGTAAATAGATTTTCTCTTTGGAATACTACTTGATTTCTGACAATTGAATTGGCTCAGTACTGATTTGATTTCATTTTTATTTCATTTTTACCTCTGTTATCTGCTATTTGAAACTGAGTGGAATGCAAATTTAAGTAAAAGCTTGCACTATTAGTTGCCTGAATGCACTGCATGGAATAGCAGGTTTAGTAGCATGAACAGTGGTGTTTGAGTCTGACAAATGGACTGTCTGGAATTAATAATTCCAAATTGTTTTTCTGTCACGAGGCGGCATACCACAAGCTCTTGCAAGTTAACTAATGTGAATTCCACTGTAGCCAAGCAAAGTCTATTGTGAAACCACAGCAAAGCTATTCATAAATGTCAACTGTTTAAGCTGGGGTATTTAAGAATGTTAACCTTTTGAAATCATTGTGGAGCACACACACACAAGCACACATGGATATATGTGAGCAGCACGCACACCTATAATGCCAGTGTAAGTTAAAATAGGTTAAAACATATAACTGTTTCATCACCATGAATTAGAAATTAGAAGCTTGTTACATGTTTGTATTTATTATATTTTGTATTTAACTTTTGAAGTTCTGCAGAATAATGCATACTCAGGACCTTTTCAGACTATGGAATTGTAGCACAAGGAATCCACTTTTAACAATTGGGCAAAATTCTGAGGACTCGTGGTTTTTTTATTCAGGTTAAATACTTCTCTGTAAACTTCAAATCCCAGAATTCAATAACATGTTGCCTTGACAGCTAAAATGGAATCATGACATTGTAATTGTGTAGTGCGAATTGGCTAGAGGAAATTCTGAAACTCTTTGTACTCTTCATCTCCCCGATCCTTCAATTTCTTCTAATTAGTTTCTAATATAAACCACAAGGCTTAATATGCACCCACCACGCCTTTTTCCTCTCCTGCCCAGCTCTCAACTTGCAGCAGTAGCAGATGAGATATGGTCTCTTCCACTTTTGACACTATCTCAGACATGTATCCTTCTGCAAACTGTACATTTCTATGCCAGTTGGGCTTCCCTGCTCTCTAACTAGACAGGGGTTTGTCCTGTTAATTCAGCAATGAAGTAAATCTGTTACCGTACTAAATTTCTCAGTTATCTGAGACCTCTGCCACATTTTTCTGACCTTCTAAATATGAGCCACTTGTGAAGAGAGGCTTCTCAACATAATTACAGTGCTGAAAGGAAGGCCTAGGGATTAGATACATAATAGTGTGTTGAAATAGAATGCATATGTAAAACAAGATGCCTCTAGAACAGGCATGGGCAAACCTTCTAACTTGGGGGCTGTATGGTGGACCGGAGTGGGTGGGCAGGCCAGGAGGGACGGGGTTCTCCCCAAGTCCCCTCCCTGTCCTTTCCTCCCCTTCCTCTTCTCTTTTGGATACAGAAAGTGAAGGAAAGATGGGAAACATTTGGATCCCAAAAGGGTTAGCCTTGGTCAGGATGAGATAAAGGACGGGAGAGAAAAAGTGTATCCATTAGGCACGGTATTGCCTACTCTTGATATAGAATTCTAGAATCCTAGAGCTGGAAGAGACCCCCAAGGACCATCCAGTCCAACCCCCTGCCATACAAGAAGGCACAATCAAAGCATTGCTAATAGACAAGCTGCTGAAAAGCCTCCACCACACTCATATGGTACTCTTCAACAGCTCCTACTCTCAGGAATTTTTTCCTAATCCTTTCAGTTGGATCTTTTTCCCTGCCATTTGAACCCATTGCTCCCTTGTGCCCTGGTCTCTAGAGCAGCAGAAAGTCACTTGCCTTCCAACCCCAAAATAACGAGACCACACAACATTTCTTTAGATCAAATTTAGGGCAACTTTATTGAATAGTTACCTATTTAACTTTTAACTGATCTAACTTGTGTGTGTAGAACTTGGTGTAACAAAGTCGAGGTAGTGTCCATATCTGGCTTACCCCTCGACTATTTGGGCGGAACGCCTGGGTCACCTATAACATAAAACCCGGGCAACCACTAAGGAAATATGTGGAGAGGTTTTACCCCAAGGTTATTGAGGCTCAACTCTCCATATTTAAGGCCACTAAATCTTGCCTCACCCCAAGCCGTTATCATAGTAGGCGAGTGTCTTAGTTGTTGGCCTTCACCCCATAGGGGGGTGCCTTGGGTGTCCACCCACTTTGTGTTTTTCTAAACTATTTAATGCTAGGTCCTATTTAAAAACCACACCATCCCAGCTAGCCCCTAAAAACAATATAGGGTAGGCGAAAAAACCGTCCTAGAACATAGAGACGGAAAAATTCCTACCCGGTCCCAATTGGCAACCAATAATTATACTGTTAATGGGCGGGCGTGGTGGGTCGACGGCTGGAACCGACTGGGGAGGAGAGGCTGGCTAAGGCCATTGATAGCCACGCCCTCCTCCCAGCAGGCCACGGTAGTTTCAACCATCTCCTTTTTGGGTGAGGAGACAAACTGCTTTCCCCATCCCCAGCTTTGCTAGGGTGGGGAAAGGTCATTTCTCCCCCTCCTCCTCAATGGGACACCCTTTTAAATCTTGAAACATGGTTCTCATGTTCCCGCTCTACCTTCTCTTCTCCCAGTTAAACATCCCCCAGGAGGAAAGGAGGAAAGGAAAAGGGGAGGGGGAGGGAGGAAGAGAAGGATGGAAGGAAGGAAGGAAATGTGGCGGGGAAGGAAGAGAGGAAAGAGAGAAGGAAGAAAAGACAAGAAGAGAAGGAAGGGAGGAGAAAGAGAGAGGGAAGGGAGGGAGGAAAGGAGGAAGGAAAGAGAGAAGAAAGGAAGGATAGGATGGTGCGAAAGAGGAGGGCCTGAGAAAAGAGCCCAAGGGGCTGCATTTGGCCCCCAGGCCTGGGTTTACCTATACCTGCTCTAGAAGATATTTACAAGGCTGTCGTAGAGACATGCCAAAAATTAATGACTGGTGACAATGTTTGTAAATCATTCAGAATGCATTCAAAAAGCTGTCTTAAACAAACAAACAAAAAAGGTAGCATTCTTCCTGCCCACCTGATGGTAAGAGAAAGTAAGGGGAGAAAGTGTCCTGGGCTGATTAGTTAATGAACCTGATTCCCCACTGAAACATATACTTTTGCAGAGAAGGTGCTATCAGATCAAAATAGTAGCATTTGATACTGACTTTGCATGGCTTGCTATGATTAGACTAGGTGCAGGCAGTTCAAAATCAGCTCAGTTGTTTCTACGTTGCTTTGAAAAGGAGAATGAGACAAATGTGGTTCAATAGCAAATGAAGCTGGAAGTATAAAGGGGTCGTGAAAATGAAGCTGTTGGTGGGAGAAGCTAGGTAAATGCAAAATTAGTAAGGTTAGCAAAGCATTAAGTTTCCCGATTTCTAGTGCTGGTCCCTCAATTTAATTCTAAAATGAATTTCTTCTTTTCCAATTCTCCATTCTTTACTCACACTTTTGTAAGCTTTACAGAATAATTTTCAGTGCTACTACTGTTATCTAGGTGGTTTGCTGAGTGTCTTCTAAAACTAAAATAAGTGAAACCCAACACCGGTTCCTAAGGTATCATGAAATTAGTAGTTGATTCTTTGGGCCCAGTCATATAAAATATCAAGACAGAAAATCCCACAATATCTAATTTGAACTGGGTTATCTTAGTCCACACTGCCATATATCCCAGTTCAAAGCAGATAATATGGGATTTTATTCAGCTGTGTGGAAGGGGCCTTTGTTTCTTGGGACTCATATCTTCCTAGGATGGGTAGTGGTTTTATTCTGAACAAGCTTATATTGTTCTTTCTAAATTGATATGTAATCTTGCTTAGATTGTACACATATATGATCATTTATGTACAGCGTGTTCCTAAAAATGTATATAGACTTAACAATTTATAATTTTGGATTACATTCGCAATTTTTTCTAAATATGAATAATGTACACAGTCAGCAGGATTACAGATTGCAATAGTAAAGAAGTATCATGAAATTACAAGAGAAACTTAAGAGGTTTGCAACTCTGCTTCAACAATGCATGCAGTACAGGAATGACAATTTGAACTGCTTACATAAAGTTGTAATTTAAGATGAAAATTGTAGCTCTTAATCATTATTATGACATTTATTCTTCAATATACATTTACTTAGCCTTTAACTTATCAACATAGCTACTTTTATTAGGAGTGTACGCATTTTGGGATGGAGCATCCAATAT
Source organism: Anolis sagrei (assembly GCF_037176765.1). Classification (NCBI taxonomy): domain Eukaryota; kingdom Metazoa; phylum Chordata; class Lepidosauria; order Squamata; family Anolidae; genus Anolis; species Anolis sagrei. The sequence continues at coordinate 23,734,904 of NC_090025.1, forward strand.
TCATTGTTAAATGATAAATTGGTAATAACCAGTTATAATAGGATCTATTCTGCTTCGGTCAGACCACACCTGGAATACTGTGTCCAATTCTGGGCACCCCCGTTGAAAAGAGATGTTGACAAACTGGAATGTGTCCAGAGAAGGGTGCTAAAATGATCAAGGGTCTCGAGAACAAGCCCTCTGAGGAGCAGCTTAAAGAGATGGGCGTGTTTAGCCTGCAGAAGAGAAGGCTGAGAGGAGACATGATGAGGGCCATGTATAAATATATGAGGGGAAGTCATAGGGAGGAGGGAGCAAGCTTGTTTTCTGCTGCCCTGGAGACAAGGACGCGGAACAATGGCTTCAAACTACAGGAAAGGAGATTCCACCTGATCATGAGAAAGAACTTCCTAACTGTGAGAGCTGTTCAGCAGTGGAACTCTCTGCCCTGGAGTGTGGTGAAGGCTCCTTCTTTGGAAGGTTTTAAACAGAGGCTAAATGACCATCTGTCGGGGTGTTTAAATGTGATTTTCCTGCTTCTTGGCAGGGCGCTGGGCTGGATGGCCCATGAGATCTCTTCCAACTGTATGATTCTATGATTGACAGGTCTGTTAAAACCTTTCTCAGTTCACAGTGGAGGTGCCCATATTTTTATGGTGAGTTTGAAAGAACCAAATTGGAGGCAGAAAAAATGATCTCTTTTGGTTGATTGTGTGCTATGTTGTCTCAACAAAATGCCAGTACTGTATATGTCTTGTACTGTGATGCTTCTGCACACCATTTACCCCCTTTACTTTATTACTATTTCCCTGATATGGAGTTGATGAAGTGGGGAGGTGTGTGTGTGTGTGTATAATCAATGACCAGCACCAAAAAAATGTAGAAACATCTGAATAAGAACATATACATTTAGGCATTATGAAACAACGTCAAAGGCAAAGTTAAAGTGTTTAGTACATAGTAGTTTGTTGCCTCCAACACCAGGAGGGAGATATGTCTGGAGCTGTACTTCCTTTTTATATTGAACATGGCTTGTGGCTCATGGTCTGGTACTGCAGCCAAGTCTGATATCGTTCTTAACTTTGAGTATTTTGTAAGTTGGATGTTTATAAGTCAGGACTGCCTATATATGTTCTCTGTCAAGTAATCCCACATGATGCAAAACAAATATAATGGAATGGAGCGAGGTCCTTCAGACTCATGTCCAACTTTTATAACTATCTTTGCCATGTTTATTGTTTTTAAAAAGAGAATCAAAATTGTCAAATCATGCCAAATTTTGAGTGGCTCGCGGTGCTGCAGATGAGAAAATGACGAGACTCAAGCCAATGCAGAATATTCATTTTAATTAAGAAACTTCACAGCCCATTTAATCTGAGCTCTTTAGAGATGAAAGGCTAGCTACTACAGCAGGAAACGAACTCTCTGAAGTTGCAACTGGGCCTCTAAGGCACCTGTTCTGATTTTTCATGGTGCACATTCTAGCTTTCTCAGTCATTTTAAGAAATGATAACAGCATAATCCTTCCTGTTCTGCCTTTCATCATGAGAGGATTTGGAGCTTTAATTGTATCCCACAAATTCACTCTCGCACACATGCACACACCCTTTCCCTGATGCTTCCCTAAGTCGATACTTTGGAAAGATTTAGGCGACTAAAGTGCCTCTTACATTTAGCATAATTATTTTTTAATTCACATGGTATAACCTGATAAAGAATGTCCTTGTAGGATGGAAATAAAGAGCTGGAGGAGTTGTTATTATATAAGAGTATATTGTCACAGATGTGCTTCTGAAGAACCTTTGTCCAGCTGCCACACAGTAGTATGATTGTATTATATAATTGATCAGATTACAACACTTCAAAATAAAATGTTTGTGTTTGCATTCATGGAAGTAGTTCTTTTATTTACAGACATTACATGGTGTCTGATTTTATGTTTAAATATGTATTAAACAACTCTGTATTGTTGCAAGGGGGAGGAGAATCTTTGGAGAAGGATTTTACTCCCCTGATGTAATTATTTATTAGTACTGTACTTTGATTTATTATTTGTGGACAGTATCAGTGCGTGCTATTCATAAGACATGTCTGCCCTAAATAGTGTTATGTTTGTTTTCATTACAAACATAATATAAAAAGTAGAAATGCTATTGAATAACATAAAAAGTAAAAAAAAGAAAAGAAAGAAAGTGGTGTCCTTGTAGAAAATAAAACATCTCCTTTCACTCATCTCAAGGGAAACAGGGACAATCATCTATAGAAAGGGAAAATAATACCCTCTGTGGCCAGCAAATTTATCTCCCACACCCACACAGGTTAAGGGAGTGAGGGAAATCTCAATATACAGTAGAGTCTGCCTTATCAAACCTTTGCTCATCCAACTTTCTGTATTATCCAACTCAGTCTGCCTCCTGCCTGGATCCACAGCTGTTTCAATACATTGCAACGTCTTTTTGCTAATAGGCTTTTCCTTAATCCCTCCTTATTATCCAATATTTTTGCTTATCCAATGTTCTGCTGGCCCGTTTATGTTGGATAATCGAGACTCAACTGTAATTGAAACTAGTTCCGGGGTGGAGAAATTACTGTGCCAAATCACAATTATTATTTTTATTATTTATTTATTTCTATCCTGTTTTTTCCCCCACAGCAGAACTCAAAGGCGAACAACCTATAAAAAGCAAAGACGACACATACAATGACAATAAACGATCCCAACATAAATACATTTCCATCTAATAAAACTCGAATATAATTAAAATCTAAACAAAAACCACAATGAAAGATGGTTAAAACCTTCAATAGGTTAAAAACCCCATCTAGTAATTAACTCGCTTTGGCCATGGTTAGGTCCATTGCCGAAAGCCCAGTTTAGTGGCACAGCAAAGATTCCAAATACTTTTTCCCCATAGAGATCCTCGGGAAGGCATTCTAAAGTCCCTGAATTCCTTTCAGTTAGAAAAGGTTTAGATATATTTAACATTTGTGTATACACGCAACTTCAAGGTACATGTGCATACAAAGACACACCGTGCTTTATTTGAAAATTATTTTTAGAATTCATTATTTTTTATACTCTCTAAAAAGCGAGATACTTTTCTATCCATTATAGTTGAAAAATTAAAGCTGAAAAAATGACTTCGCCCGTCTAGCAAATGAGTCCTGTTTTCCTGGACCCACTTCTATATTTTCTGTTCTTTTTCTGTGAGGTCACAGTGTGTTGTAGAAAAGTCTAGGAACTAAACATTGGCAGTTTCTATTCACTCAGAGTTAAGCATTTGCAAGATACCAGGAATATCTTTTAAAATTGTCAGGGCAAAAAAAGTGAAGACACAGAAATAAAAAAATATATGATTGATTGGGTTTGGAACAAAAGTTGATCCAGATACAGCTTAGTTTGTGTCAAGTCTTACTTAGGTTTCAATAACTTCCTCTGTTTTTAAGTTCCAGGGCTTTACCTGGAATATATGAAGAAAATGAGCTCCTGCAGGTTTTTCTAGAAAGTAAGCTTGTCACCCAGGGAACATATTGTGCTGTTATAAAAATAGTTATGGATAGAACCGTTTTCTAAAGAATACTGCTTCAACAGAGAGAAAATATCCCACAAATAGGTTTGCGCCATTGTTCCAACTGTTAGAGATAGACAAAACTACACAAACACATTTCCTTTGGCAATCTAACACTATCTAACCATTTTCCTATTAGCTGACTTCTGGAAAATTAAGCAGCAAACTATGTGGGGTTGGATTCAAAAATGCAATTTGTCAAAGCAACACCAGACAAAGCTTTTCTTTGACAAAACCACTCTCTCCTACTTCTGCTATCTCCACTTGTAGACTTGAAGCACATTTATAATGAAGGTTGTTGAAGGACATTTATAATGCAAAATAAACTGCTATGGAATAATAACTGAGTCATAGTGGACTACTTTAGAGATATGAGATAGCAGTTTGCAAACACAACTACATTTTCCAACTCTACCCGTAATGCCATAATCTCGTCTGGTTTGTGTGTGTATGGGAGAAAGAATGTATATGCATATGTGTGTGAGAGAGGGGTGTGTTCCTGAAATCTCACTTAGTTGAGGTGTAAAGTGTTCATATACTTCCTGTTGCCTTAAGGAGTGGAAATGTTTCAGAAAGGTGCCAGCATTATCTCTAAACTGACCTAAGCTCCACCACTTTGTCAGCTTCACAAAATTTAGTGACTAATTGAATCTTTGAACGGAATGAGCAAAACAAGCTGATAAAAATACATGATATTGAAGTTGATCACAGGTTAAATTGGAAAAATCAGAGAGCTCTTCTATTGATTTGACAAAAGTACATGAAAAATTAATGTCATAGATTAGATATGAATGAGGGCTCATTTAGGTGTTCTCTAAACTGATGCCCATATAGCTCTATATCATGAGTACTTCAGGTCCATATTAAGAACATAGAAGATTGCCTTATATAGAATCAACCATTGGTCCATCTACTGCAGTGTTGGCTATTTTTTGAACAACAATGCCCCTGTAAGATGGAAGTGGAGAACTCTTGCCCTTCCAGATGTTTTTCACTAATTGGTTTGGGCCATAGAGACAATGACTCCTCTATAAGCTTTAAACAAAACTTTGGGTGAATTATGCAGGTCTGAGCATCTTTAGCAGTAGGATTTAGTGTCTTTAATAGTTCCTTTAAAACTTTAACTAAAACATGGAACAGATCTATTGTCCCATGGAGAAGGAAGCCTCCAAGAAGTTCCAACACTCTTGGGCTTTGATTGTGGAAGTGGTTGTCCAAAACACTTAATGGGTCAAAAGTTTCTTTTCCAATTAAGGGATTTTCCAGATCTATCTACAGTTGTTAGAGCCTGAATTTAGTATCTTTAGTATGGAAAACCTATGCCCAACTAACTCTGAGCTACATTCGTTTCTTTGAAATGTCTATATTCTTTTAATTTTCCAGCCACTTTGTATGTACAGTTTATCTATTAACAGTTGCAACCCTTGCTGCCTTTTTGACCTGCATTTTAGCTAGATGTTTATTGTCTATGCTGAATTTCAGTCTTTTTTTAAATAACCTGGCTATTGACAGAAATAAATGCACCATCTGAGATGACATTGGTGCTTTCCACTCTGGAATGACACTCATGGGTCATATGAAAAGACATAATTTGGGCCCCTAAATCTATCCTCAAATTATACATGAGGTTGACTTATACACAAATATGTATGATATCTCTTCACAGTCACACATCAGTTATTTAGCACCCTAAATATATTTGGATTTGTCACCATTCCATGGCTTGTTTATTTGCTCTCTTGTAAAGAACAAATCAGAAAACCTAGTGATAGGGTCACCATAAATTGGAAAGGCACACAATAACAAGGGATCTGGAGTCATGAGTTCTGATGGTATCTTGCTCTTCTTTCTCTATTTTGGTACCTTTTATGTTAGCACGTGAATATTGGCTTTGCTAGTATTATATGCTGTGCTGCAGAGAGACTCTCAGGACACTATTCCCGAAACACCAATTCTCTAAGAGATTTTTTTCCTCTTCATTATGGCCAAACAAGAAGTTTCACTTCTTATCATGTTATGAAATTTTCTCTCCCTTACAGTTTATGATTTCTGTCCATATTCACTTAATTCTAGCATACCATCCAATTTTAATTTATTTGCTTAAAGTTTTATTTATTTAATTTTCTGGTGTTTTGCTATTCAGTCACGCTGTACTAGCATTCAAACACGGTAGGATTACAGTTGCTTTCAAATTGTCCTAAAAGTCATTTTAGAGATGTGTATTGACAATAGAAAGATGATCCATAATACTAACTCATCTGAACTTTCTGGTATTAGACATAGAGCAGCAATAACCATGACTGTCATCCAGATTGCATATGTCAGTAGGAATTCTGCATTTGAGTGGAAGATTTGACATCTTGTTTTTAACTATTATTGTGTCTTTTTGAAAACTCTTTAAATACAGGTTGTGTATCTTCTACCCAAACTGATTGGATTTTGGTTTTTTTTTATTTTTGAATACTTGCATTTACATATATGTACATAGAGATATGTTGGAGCTGGGACTCAAATCTAAACATGAAATTCATTTTTGTTGCATATACACTTTAATTTTATGCACAATATTTTGTGCACTTTAAACCATCAGAAACCAAAAGTGTCACTATCTTAGTCACCTATGTAAACAATTTTGGAGCATTTTGGAATTCCTGATTATTCTTGTATATCTTTGAATTAAATTTATCTCATTAATAAGTCATTTGGTAAAATATTTTGATTAAATTGTAATTTTAAAAGTTCTTGAAAATTTAGTTTCTATGTCTTTACGTTCTTAGTTGCTCCTTGGATAGCATCTCTGTATACATTTGGAAATTCTTTAAAAAGTTTCAGTGTTCTTAAACATCACATAGAGATCTGTGAACCCATATAGAAATTCTGTTTTGAGCCTCAAAACTTTTTTAAGGGTATTACCCCTATCTCTGCATGCCTAGGTTAAAATTTGCATCAATTTTATTTTATTGTAGCTGGAAGTGGCTGGATATCAAACAGTACTATTGGATCTGGAGCAACTGTCTCAAGCGAAAAAACTACAGCAGATGTATTAACGGATGAAGACACCTTGGTTCAGCGAGCAGAACATATTCCAGCAGGAAAGCGAACTCCAATGTGTGCCCACTGCAATCAAGTAATTAGGTTTGTAGATTCCCTCCTGCACTTCTGTATATGTTTTACATGTAATTTTTGAATTGTTAATCTGTACAGTTTGTACTTGAGGAATAATTCTCCATCCATAGACTGAGATTATTGAAAGATTTTTGACATTGAGTGTTATGGGATGTACAATTGCAAATATTTTGCTTCCAGTACACAATTTCAAAGAGGTCGTTATTTCATCTTTTATGCATATGTATTTAAATTAGAACCACTCAGATATAACTATGAATTCTCAAAGAACAGCCCTTGTAAATCTATTATGCCATAAAAAAGAGGAAGGGGAAGGAATCTAGCAGCCTAAGTAATTTATTTCATAGATTTCAATCTACATTTCAGTATGGGATTCATATCACTGATAGCTCATCTTGAAATAAATCAATTAATCTTGAAGCTTCAGATGGAACTGTATTAAATGACACTTAGGATTGAGGAAGGGAGGAACTTACATAAATATAAATTCAAGCCATATTATGAAGAAATCAGTCAATCATCAGATAATCCAAGAAGCTTTGAACAGTTTTTGAAACTAAGAAAACTGATATGGTGGGCAAGAAATAAACTGATATGGTGGACAAGAAACTTGAGAAACAAAACATAGAACAAATATGTAAATATTGGCTAAGGTTATTATTAATTGTAGCGAAACCCTGAATATAAATACATTAAAAAGCAAATACTGGAGGGCTTAGAATCAAAATAGGAAGCACTAGATAATTTCTTTGGAATGCACAACTGTTTTTTATTTGCTTCCATATGAACTTTGTACAGGAATGATATATAATTGCTAAAATTTGTGTATATGAAGGTTTCTTAGGAGTTTGGCTGTCAAGTTCAGAAGTTTAAGCTACGTGTAGAAGATGTTATGGTAGCCTAGACAAATGGTAAGAATAATTGCTTCCAAATGCAATACGTAGATGCACAATGATATGTGTCAGGATTTTCAAGTTGTAACTCTCATCAACAGCTTCTCTAAAGTAGCTGGTTGACCGAAAGTAACAATAGGAAGATTATTAATGGCTTAATAAGATGTGGTGAATTAGCTATCAAGCAGTAACTCTCTTTGATTGCCAAGTGGTAATTGGGAGATGAGGGTGGAAATCAGCCACAAAAGATAAATGTCTGTCTACAAATGCATGCACATAGACAAGTGATACAGCATATCATGAAATGAATGTTATGCTGTATCACTTTTATGTCTAAAAAGTGGCAACATAACAATGAACAGTAATAAGTAATTTAGCCAAGCAGGTGAAACTTGATAAAGATATATAAATACATAATTACAGTAGGACGATCGCCAAGGGATGATGAACAATTGCCCATTGCTTCCTTCCAACATCTCTTTTCATGGCAGTGAAATGTTCCTCTTCCGTCATCACTTCAGCCAGAGAATCAGCAAGGTTGTTAATGATATATGCAGGATTGGATACAGATACCAGAAATCAGATTTGCCTAGTGCATTTTTAACATACTAGCAGATATACCTGATGGTGTGTGCGTTGATATGAGTCATTTCACTAACAATTAGAATGAGGCATGCATTTGAGTGGTAATAATCCTAAAAATCTCTTTCCAGGCAAAAATGTGTTGTTGAAATCTTTTTTCTTAGGGTGGGAGGAGGGGGTAAGAAGGAATTTCCAAATCAATCTTGGTTGTGCACAAAGTTGTTTAGAATGTTTGCATACGACTGGGAATCAAATATTGTCAAAATTGGCTTTTCAATGTGTATTCTAAATTAGAATGTACATTTTGATCCACTTTTGATCAAATGAGAATCTAGAGCAGAAAGGTACAGAAATCCAACATGTGTGTTCAGAAGGTAGGCAACATACCAACCGGTTTTGCTAGACAATATGACATGATTTGTAACTTTGTTATCAAGCATATAGATTTGAATAGCATAACAGGCAGACAAGCACTTTAAATTTATAGCATGGATGAAAGCAAAAGATAAGTGATAAGAATATGCATTAAGGTCATTTGAACTATTTTAGTCAACACATCATATTTTCATGACACTATTGCACTAGAATGCTTTTGGGAGGTTATGATAGCTTTCAGGATTGAGGTTTTACTATAATTACAGTTCATGCCCTTTGAGACAGTATTACCTATGAAAAGGTAAGAACTGGATCAAATGACATTCCTCTGCACATATGTTTTGCAGCCAAACCATACTGTAAGCCTGATTAGTTTACAAGAAGGCATAAAATAACCATGACATGCCTAAAATTTAAGCAAGGGCATCTCATAACTTTTTAATTTTTTCTTTAATTATTGATACATTTCTCATTTGAATGGGCAATTGTAAAAACTTTTTTACAGAATATAATAAAACCCAAGGCAAACCTCTTTTCCTGTGAATAAAATAGCTATTAAATGTTTGTAATATGCACCATAGTGTGGGTACCTTGAGAGAATTCAAGGATTCATGGGATGTCTTTTAAAAAATAGTTTCCAATTTGAAAACACATACATGTATTATTCCCAGAAGTTTTGTGATTAATATATTTTTCTGTAATTTGCAAATAAAGTGGATGTTTTCAGATTTTATTTACATGTTTTCTTATACTTCTAAAAAATAAATTTAAATGTTATCATGGCATTTATCAGATTTTTTTCTCCAAAACAATTTTTAAATTACTGGGGGGGGGGGGGGTGCAGTGTAAAAGCATAGTGAACTTAGGGAAGGAGCACAAAAAATGGGATTGTTAGGATAAAAATCTTTATATTATAATCTATCAATGCACCTTTAAGAAATCAACTTTTGGACTATTTTGTGGTTTTAGCAAACAGTGACCTAACTTTATACTACTTTTCAACAAACATCTCTTGCAGCAGTGCTCTTTGAGTTGTTATAATACTTAGACAAGTATTCTGTTCTCATTTCATTCAAAAATAAATTTCATACATGGAGCACATTATATATCTTAAAATCCATTGTTAAACTGGCCCTCAATCTCTGTAAGCTACCATAGTAATAGAAAACCAAGTAAGTGCAGAAAGATGGCCCTTGGAGCAGGTTTTGTTTCAAACTATCTTCAGTCATTGATAAATATCACACATAAATCACATTCTATATCAAGTAGAGCATTCGAGCAATTGTCATATCTGAATGCACAGGGGAGTGGGGGGCTTAGTTTTCTGTGGTGAGCCCTAAAGGCATCCCATGCATCCTATGTTTTGTTTTTCCATTTTTTTAATTCACATGTTATACACAAGCACGACTTTGCCATCCAAATCACTGAATCATAAGAGGTGGAAGAAACCTGGCGGGCCATTCAGTCCAACCCCCTGCCAAGAAGCAGAAAAAGCCCCCCCCCCCCCCAGCCATCCAGCCCCTCTGTTTAAAATTCTCCAAAGAAGAAAATAATGAAAAAATGCAATATTGATGTTTTGATCTTACTTCTGATTTATGCACTGTATAGGCTAATGTCAGCTATAGAATTATATAATATAATTATATTATAGAATTATAGAATTATAGCTATAGAATTGGAGCCCCCGGTGGTGCAGTGGGTTAAACCCCTGTGCCGGCGGGACTGAAGACCGACAGGTCGCAGGTTCGAATCCGGGGAGAGGCGGATGAGCTCCCTCTATTAGCTCCAGCTCCTCATGCAGGTACATGAGAGAAGCCTCCGACAAGGATGATAAAAACATCAAATCATCCGCCATCCCCTGGGCGACGTCCTTGCAGACAGCCAATTCTCTCACACCAGAAGCGACTTGCAGTTTCTCAAGTCACTCCTGACACGACAAAAAAAAAAGCTATAGAATTCAGTAAGATGTCCTGAATATAATGAAATACTGGAAAAAGGCATGCATATGTTTTAAACTTGGCTTTAATACTGATTTAAGCAGGCTTCGTCATAATGCTAATGCTGTAAAATGGCATTAGACAACTGAAATATTGTATGCATAAACATTTCCTGAGAAGTGTAACAGATGGTGCTAAAATACCACATACCTGCTTCTTGCTTTGTTCATACTCAGATATATCATATTAGAGCAGACAGTTGGAAACATGATCCTACCTGGGGCCAGAAGAACCTCTTCAGTGTTGGTCCTTCCCTAATGAGTTGGGTAAATTAGCCTGTGCTGACACAGTGAGAAGAGAGCACTTTGTTGTACATAAGGACTTGTATTGTTTGATCGCTACATAACTGAAAGGGCATTGATGTAAAAAGGTGCTTGTACAGAGGTTGGAGGGTATCAGGTTAGGTCAGTGTTTGCACTGTTCAGGTTACCGCATGCCAGCAGGGTCGTCTCTTGAATTCTAAACTGATTTCTTGAAGTTGCATTAAGGAATTGTTTAAAAAAATATTTTGAAAGACTCATTGCAGTATGTTACCTAGGAGCTATGTCAATATAAAAATGGATTTACAAATTGAAATAACATACATTATTGTACTAGACACTGAAATTGTTGCATTAACAAATACCAGCTATTTAATAGACTCAGTTCTTTGGTAGAGAAAAACGGTCAAATTAAGAATGTGATATTCGAGTTGGCTGAAATTTAATTATAGTATAATTATCAAGTTTTTCTAATTCTCCAATAGAGAGTTCACTTTGGTTGTGTTACAGAATTAGCGATTGCAAATCCTGAATTTTGGGCTGTATTGTGGTGCAGCTGGCTGAGTGTCAACTGCATTAAGATCACTCTGACCAAAAGGTCATGAGTTCAAAGCCAGCCCGGGTGGGAGTGGGTTTCCAACCATTGTGTAGTCTGTTGTCGACCTTTGCAACCGAAAGTTGCATCTGTCAAGTAGGAAAATAAGGTACCACCTTAAAATGTGGGGAGGCTAAATTAACTAATTTATGAGGCCATTAAAAAAAAGACTCCAGCAAAAGCATGTGGGGAATGCAGAAGTACTTCATTAGTGTCACAGATGGACGATGAAAGCGACAGGTCCCTGGCAGCCAGAAAAAGTTAAATAGCCTCTGTCTATGTCTGTATATGTTGTATGTCAAATTGGCATTGAATGTTTGCCATATATGTGTACACTGTAATCCGCCCTGAGTCCCCTGTGGTGTGAGAAGGGCAGAATATAAAAGCTGTAAATAAATAAATAAATAAATAAATAAATAAATATTTTGATTTGTGGGATGCCCTGAAGGAAATAGATCCCATATGATGCTTGAAGCTAAGCCCAGTGGCTAGTCCTTAGATGGGAGACTGCCAAAAAATGCTGGGTGATATAGACTATATTTCAGAGTAAGTCAATGTGTAACCATCTCCGAGTATTCAGTGCCTAAGAAAAGCATATGAAATTTATGGAGTTGCAATAGGTTGACAGGTGATTTGAATACCCAAATGCCCAGATTGCTTATTTTCTGAAATAAAAAACAACAGTATTTTATTCACATTTTAAAATTAGTGTTCTGTTTTAAGGTGAAGCATAAAGGTAATGCCTGTGGCTGTGTTGTAATTAGTTGAAATATAGCTCAGTTCCAACATGGCTAATTTTATTTTAAAAGCTTCATTAGCTTGCATTCTCAAATTAGTTTTGATTTCAGCTGTGAATAATACATTGCTGCTTCTAAATACTACGTTCATAATCTTGTTTGTTTTCTTTAGCAGGCAACGTTTTAAGAAATGCAAATGCTCACTGAATACTTCTTTTTTAAAGCATAATCTGCAGTTTTGTTTACCCATCTGTAACAAAATATGCCCTCTCTAGGCATTGTCTAGGTTTCGCAAGGAAATGCTGTGGTATATTTCTGCCGGAAATTGACCATAGTTTTGCACTAGGAATGCCTACAGCGGTATTCTTTCTGGGAATTTCCTGGGTTCTCCAGCAAAACCTGATGGTATAATTCCACCAGAAGTTGTTCATTTAATAATGTTCAGTATTATCCACAGTTTCATGTATCCACATGAAAAATGTATACAGGGAGTCGTACTGTATTCAACTATACCCCATTGAATGAGAATTTGGCATTAATTTACATTTCCATGCTTCTAGTAGCAAATTTCTAACATTTTTGTTTGTTTATTTAAAACAGAGGGCCTTTTCTAGTGGCCTTGGGGAAATCCTGGCATCCAGAGGAGTTTAATTGTTCCCACTGCAAAACCTCCATGGCTTACATTGGCTTTGTAGAAGAGAAAGGAGCTCTTTATTGCGAAGGCTGTTATGAGAAGTTTTTTGCCCCGGACTGCGCCCGATGCCAGAGGAAGATACTGGGAGTAAGTAAAGGTTTGGACTTGCTGTTGGAAACCTTTAACATAGATCCTCTGAGTAAATTAGTGACCTGGAATTTAGAGCCCTGGGGTTAAATCTAGGCCTGATTGGGTGAAAAGGCCCCCTTAACCATGGTTTAAGTATTGAGAGGGAGTTACACAACCTTTTAGTGAATAATCCCACCTCAAGCCGCAGGGAGAGGCAAGATATTATTATTATTACTATCATCATCCTTGTTGTTTAACTGGGATTAAATGTTACATGGCAGTGTAAAAATCACCTTACCAATGCAGGCTGCATAATTGTTTTCCTGCATTCTTTGTTTTACAACTTCTGATTTCCATAAAGCAGTAGCTGTAGATTTGAGTGGTTCTGTGGTTCAAGACCTACCTTTCTTCAAATGAGTGTTTGTGTCCTGTTTCTTTAAACAGTACACATTAATTCTCCTAATTTAAAATTGCAATTTCTGTTTCCCCCCCACCCCCCAAAAAATCTCTCCTGCTCCAGGAAGTAATAAATGCTTTGAAACAAACCTGGCATGTTTCCTGCTTTGTGTGTGTGGCCTGCCACAAGCCCATTCGGAACAATGTTTTCCACCTGGAAGATGGTGATCCCTACTGTGAGACAGGTGAGTGTCACAATAGTTAGATAACCATTGTGACAGATGGTGATCAGGGAAAAATACAGGAGAAAAAAAATAATTTTTTGAATTGCTAGTATGCTATCTTATTTTAAACATGATTTCTGTGTAATCTATTAATTTTCTTGTTACTGAGTGACATTGTTTATTGCATAGTAGTTGTGCCCCAAATAGTAGTAGTAGTAATAATAATAGACCTACTTCATGCTTATGAAGTACCATATACATTTGAAAAATATAGCTTCCTCCAGTTAAATCTACAAGCTGTCCCAGAGTTACAAACATCTGACTTACAAATGACTCATAGTTAAGAACAAGGGTGTGACAATAGGAAGTGAGAGAACTTTACCCCTTGGAAGGGAAATTCACTCCTGAAAGAGTTAGCATGAGATAAAGGCATCGCAACTGAAGCTTTCTCGCTAACCCATGTTTACACAACAAGGCATTTTTTTCAAAATCCAGTTGTCACAGAGACAGAAAGTGAGGTGAAATCTTCTGAACACGGGCACAGGTAGCAAAACAAACACCACAGAGGTGTTAACCGAGGGTTGTCCAAACTCTTTGCGAAGAGGGCCAGATTTGGTGAGGTGAAAATGTGTAGGGACCAACCATCCAGAGTGACATTCTTTGAACTATTAACATGAAATGCAAATGAACTATTTTATGAAATTTTGAAAATTTTCTTTACATGGAACACAAATAAACAAATTTGTACTAAGATCACATTGCCTTTCATATTAGAAGACCACATAAAATGAAGAAAAAGTCTATCTGGAAGATTAAGCATAACTAGGTTCATTTGAAATATTACATATTATTCACTATTAAATGCTCACCTGAACTTCTAAATTCAAAACATGTGAACAGGAAAATAACACTAACAGTTATCTTATTCAGAAGTGTAAAAACAGTGAGAGCCATGAGAATCCATGTATCACTCATTTCATTTTCCAATTAACCATGAAAATTAAAAACAAAACAAAAATATGCTATTTGATTTTGAATCAGATATCCAAAAAGAAAAAGGTCATATTTTTCATTATTTCAATTTTAGACTTGCATAAAAAATACAAAATTGAAAACAGGGTTGCCAGACTGAATTTGATTTTAATATGTCCATGTTCATCCAAATGAACAGAAGGAAGCATTTGGATCAACTTTGCTTCCAGTACTTTATTATTCTGTCACCTGATAATTAACAGCCACTGAAGGTACAACCTATAAAAGTACCAATACTGAAGTAAAGGATGGCCAATTAATATGTTTGAAATAGGAATGCATGTTGCAGGTTTTTCTAATTTCATTATGGATTTTTTTCATAATGCTCAATATTTATTACAAACTGTCAAAATATAGAATTCAAAAATCGCCATTATGTTTGCTTCAGAATATTTTTATTCTAAGATTATTTATTTGTAAGATATTTGGTGGTGACATGTTGGGTCTGACCTTTTTGAGTGATTGAGTTAGCTAAGTAGCCTTTTGGTACGGGATAAAACATTGCTATGTCAACCTAAAGTATGCCTCAAACCTGGCACGATTTAAGGGGATAGTCAGTACAAAGCAATCCAAAACATGGGAAGCCTCATAGCTTCTAGTGGAAGTAGTGAAATCACACAATAGAAAAAGTAGCTTAAGAGTCTTATATCCAGTGATCTTTCTTCCCAATCTCCTCTAAAGCTGAATTTCATTTAGCATTATAGAATAAGAGACTGCAGTTTAGGTTGTCCAGGCATGAAGCTATTACACATCACCGACCTGTCTTTTGTAAACTTTCTGTGAATAGATTACTTCATGCTGCTGTTACCATGGTTAACGTAACAGGAGAAAAATCTTAGACTATATGTCTAGGTTTGAAAAGGAAAGAGAACAGAAGGTTTTCAGTCTACCATGGCTACTGTTTTCTGTCTTCAGTAAAAAGGAAGTTTAAAAAGCTTGTAAACCTCTTGAAACTGTAAACACCAGCCAAATCAAACAGGCATACACCCATTTTCAGTATGAGACTGTGAAAAGGAGAGAAGAGAACATTGTCAGATTTTAAACAACTGTTTCAATATATTTGTTATATCAAAGCCAACTCTCAAGTTTGATAAGTTCTTTTGTGTTGAGAGAGTATCTTGTTCAGTCTGACAAGGCTGCACTTGATGGTTTATAGAAGCCGCAAGGGATATCTGCAAAGAACAGAGTGTCACAGGGCACAAACTGTGCCGTCTTCAAATTGTGAAAGCATGGCCTAGCTCAAGGCCAGATAAAGGCTGCTGAGGTCCTGGATTACTTCCAAAACAGTGCCTCTTTCCTCACATGTGTGAGTTTCCTCATTTGAGAGCCAGTTTCATGCTTCAACACATCTGACTTGGCAGCAGTATCAGTCCAAGAGCCACCAACTATGTTCAGCTCCAGACATATCTCCTTCCTGGTGTTAGAGGCTACACAAACTACTATGGACCAACCACTTCACTGACTCCACATCAGAGCAATAGCAACAAAGCAAGGGGTAAATGGTGCCCAGAAGCATCACAGGGCAAGATATATGCAGTATATGAAACCATACAGAATCCATTAGCAGGACCATAGCACCTCTAGTCAAGGAGGACCCTTATACATTTGCTTCAAGTGCATCATTGATATTCCAGCCTTGGCTGTGTTCATTGCTTTTATTAAGGCCAGTATTTATGGGCTAATGCTGATTTTTTAACAGAATTAAATTATTTAGTGTAATTGATTATTGTACGTATTTGATATAACTCTATGAATTAATACACCAGATATCTGTGTTTCTGCTTTTTTCTATTCACACACACAGTAGTACACCCATTCAGCACTTTTATGATCTTAATGGGTTTTCCTAATAGAAAAATACTATTCTCGGTTTTTCTGGATTCATGTTCATGTTTTGATTCTTGTTTCCCTGGATTTATGCTCATGTTATGACTCTTGTTTTCCTGTACACTTTGGATTATTTGGATTATTGCCTTTGAAGTGTCTTACTTCTCAATAGCTTGGTTGGGCTTTTTTACTTACGGATGACCTTTTCTTATTACCTGTTGGATTTTGCCTTTCTTGTCCCTTTTGGTGATTTTCCCTTTTTATATATATTTTCTTCAATAAACGGTTTTATTGCTGCATTTGGAATCCTGGTTGGTGCTAAGGGCAAGGTGAACTCTGGCCAGCCAGAGTATAGTTTTTATGATATTAATTTATTTTAATGTTTATATTATTATTATTTTGTTATTGATTGTTTTTGCTTATCTGTTTCATTGGGCTTGTCCCTCTGTAAGCCACCCTGAGTCTCTTCTTGTTATTATTATTATAAGGTGCAACCGCAAATAATGTCTGAAAGTTTTGCATGTTTAAGCCAAGATTAAAGATCGGCCATGAAAGAGGCATGCTTACATTTTGCTGTAACCACACACACACACACATTACTCACACAAACTATAGGGAATTACATGGAAAAGTCATTGATATAGTCATCCATTGATGCGTGTTGTATGACTTCAGTGAATACATTGCCAACAACAGGAACTCAATTTATTTCTCCCTTCCCAGAGATTAGTCCAGCTGCTACAACATGACCCAAATTGCTTTTTTGTCTCCTCCCCACAGATAAGTAGCAGCCCCTCCTGAATGGAGCTGTGCTTCATTGTAGGATCTCGGGCATAAAGAACAATTCTATGAGTACTTGTTCTGTTGCATTTTTATATATTTAGAGAATGATAGTACAACACTACATGGTTAGAACATTTGTTCTGGAATGTGCTTTTTGGGTTTTGTTTTTGTTTTTTTCAAAGGAAGTTTTTTTTAAAATGCCAATGATTATGCTTTTACTTTATACAGATTATTATGCCCTCTTTGGTACTATGTGCCATGGTTGTGAATTTCCCATTGAAGCTGGGGATAGGTTCCTGGAAGCCTTGGGCCACACATGGCATGATACCTGCTTTGTATGCTCAGTAAGTACAAATATCACTATATTGGCTATTTATTTTTGTCCCCTAGAGTTCCAAAATCAGTGTGTTTCTATAGAAAAGTTTCTACTTTTGATTCCTTGACTAACCCCCCCAAGGCGATAGAATATATAATGAGGCTTCTGATGCTTTTTTAAGATAATGGGAGGAGGTAATCAAACAGACATCCTAACCTAAAGGTATTTATAACATTATATGAAAAAAAAACTATCATTTTAGTGATTTTGGAAACAAAATGAATGACAGTGAAGATGATCCATAATCAGTGTTTGTAAAACTCACACGGAATAAAAGTATGGCCAGTGGCACCACTAGATGAAGTTTCTGAAGCCATGTCAAGTGCAGCTTAGTGTAGTGTGTGTTTCATTAGCCCAGACAAGGTATGATGAAATGATGGATTATTGAGTCAAGATTTACTTTCCCTAGTGAGGTAAACACACTCCTTGATGCTGACACTGTCTGACTTCTAAGATCAGAAATGAATGTAACAGTATATCCAGAGCTGCTGTCTGGTCCTTCTGAGAGAGTCCCATTCCATCAAAAGAAAGCTGTAGTTTAATGGAAGCACCATCTGTACATAAAATCAGATTAGTAGGAATGCAAGTAATCTTTTCCTGGAAAAATCCCTATGTATAGAATGTCTTTTCTAGAAATGAAGAACTGACCCCTTGCTTTTTCTTTAACCGTGCTGTTCAGGCCTTCTTATAAATTATGTCCTCTTTGGTGCCAAGTACCAGGATTGTGACTGCTGAACCTTTCATTATTGTACTTGCAAAATCTTGGAAGTTTTAATTTTTTCTTGATTATTTTGCCGTTACTCTGCTATTATTCCATTATCTTTAGAAGAATATATATTTAATTGGTTGATGATTTTATGATATTTTCCTGTACAGAGAAAATTCCCTTGTTGTAACATCTCCCCTGATTGCTGGTCTAATTTCCAGAGCCAATTCACAGTGCTTCTTGTTGTTTTTTATATCTTGCTTTTCAATCTTAAAAGACACTCAGAGCAGCAAACAGTACTAAAAGCAATAAAATATACAATCTAAAACACATAAACACTAAAATAGAATTAAACCAGGGACTATTAAAAATAAATAAACCCATTAGAAACTATTACAGTACATTTAGATATGTGAATGAGGACGTTTAGTGTGCTTTTAGTAAATTCACCCATCAAAAAATATTGGGAACAAAAGACCTGAAAGGAGATATAAATTACAAATCAGCCCAATGGGGACTAAGTGTATTTCGTGATTGCTGACTAAGTTTGGAGGGAATGGTATGGAATTTAATGAAATAAATGGAAAAGGGTGTGGCTGGCTGGCACCTTAAATGGGGAACGTTCCGCATTGCAACATCTTGTTGCAAGTCCCACTTCTTGTGCCCCCAAAATCTAAATGATGTAGAACATTGGCCATGTAATAAGTATTATAATGACTATGCTTTAATATTTTGACTTACGAACTATATATTTTGTGTCATTTTCAGATATGCTGTGACAGTCTGGAGGGTCAGACTTTCTTCTCCAAGAAGGACAAGCCCTTGTGCAAGAAACATGCTCACTCTGTAAACATCTGAAAGGAAACAGAATTGCAAGAAGAGGAAGTTATCCTCTACTGGTTTTCAATAGGCTTACTAAAATATTTATGTAGAACCTTAAAATTGTAGATGTGAAGTTGCAGGAAGGAGTAGGGCTTATGACAGTTCACGTAGAACAAAAGGGAGAATCTACAGTGGTAGTATCAGAAAGAAGTGAGGTGAATATTTTAAATTACAGCAAGCCTTCAGGATAATGTTGATTTTATGTTGATTGTTTAGTTGGGTTTTTATTTTAATGATACCTTCTGCAAAAAAAAAAAAAAAGTTCATTATGTGTGACTTTTGTTGCTCAATTTGCTTTGCCATTTAAGTGCCAACACATGATAAACAGCTTAGAGTCACAATACAATTAAAAATAGAGTTTGTTACCCTTTTGCAAGCAAGGCAGGCAGTATAATTGAGGATTCCACTGTGAATAATTAATTGGTTTAAGTGGAATTCTAGTTAGTGTTTTTCTCTGTCCATTTGATACTTTCATCAAGAAATCAGGGAATGGTGTTGACCACCTACTGAAGATCTGCTTCAGTAGGTGTCACTGAAGATCTGCTTCAGTAGGTGTCACATGGAGTCCTTCATGGTGGATTGAAGGATGAAACACAGAATGGTAATCCCTGAAAATTATGAGCTTCCTTGTCCTGCTCATAGAGGTCTTCCATCAGTAAAGATTATCTGCTTTTACCCTTTAACTGATTTATATTGTTGTATTATGTTTTTCAAAAGTATAACTAGAAACATGATGGTATGAAAGAGTGCATTCATATCATAAGTAATTAGAGAATTGGAAACAGAAGATGATTAAACCCTATTATTTTGACTCATACATATAGAGATTTGCATTCATTTTTTCTGAAATGATAAAGAGAAAGTAACTAAAATTTTATGTACTAGGTAATGAGATACTTGGCCATGCAGAAAATAGGTTTTACGAGCATTCAAGAATACAATGAAACTTAGCTGCTCCTAAGATGTAGCAAATATAAGATGTCTGAGGATTAATTAGGGTGGGAGTTAAGAATGAGTTGGATAATATAAGTTTACTTCTTACATCTTTTTTTTAAAATGTACTTCTGCTTCTGTGTGCACATAGTAATTTTTTTGGTTTAATAAATACAAAAGGGAAAGGTGGAGAATGAGACAGCATTTATGTCTTAGAGACAAGATTCATTACTGTATCATTGCACAGGAAAGTCAAGAAATACTGAGATTATTCATTTTGCTGTGGCCTTTCTGTTAGCTACCTTCATTGTATACAAATACATTATGAATTCTGTTTAGTTACTATTGTAATACACAATGCTTGCTTGTCTGCCATAATCTGTAAATATATGAATTGGTTGAAGAAATTCTTACATGTCTCATCCTACTTCTTTCTCTAATGACGGAAATAAGTTTTTTTTAATTTTGTTCATTTTTGTGAGAGGAAAGAAAAGCAAGAATGAATACTATAAGTTTTCTTGTGCGTGGAAAAGTGTTAAAGTATATTCCAACTTGAGATTATTTGATAAATCACCAAGTAGGAAAAGCATTAAAATAATATCTAAACAAGTGATTGTCTCCCATGGAATAGTGTACGTGTGGCCCATGTATAAAAGAAATTTAATTCAGAAGAATCTCCAGAAAACTAGGTCAGGTTATCCTATTTTTTTTTTATGAACCAAAGTAATACTTTCCAGGTAGCACAAGTAATCTTTTCCAGGTGAGAGTTGATTTAAGATGACACTTTGGCAATGTTTGTCTGGTTTTCAAGCATTTCTCAAGAATGACTGAGATTGGGCTGCTGTTTTGAATTATTAAATGCTTTGTCGTATTTTGATGAGTTCACAGACTAGACTGCTGGGTATGAAACACTCAGTTTTCCATTTTATTCATTCCACTGAAATGATGCATACAGTGTATATTTAAGGTTTTAAACTTCAGAAGCATATAGTGAATCGGCTGGTCTCAGATTTCATCATACTTAGAACAGACTGATAAAACTGGTGGGAGTAATGACTAAAATATGTCCCATTGGTTTCAGCATGGCTTGAGTCTTCAACCAACCCAGTATTTTTGAAGAACACATTTTTAAAAATAAAAAAAAAATTATTATTTTAAAGCGACTGCATGCACAGATTACCGTTTCTTGAGCATATAGTTCTCATTGTCTGGGTCAATCTTTATGCCTGGTGATTAACTGTAAATTAGGCAGTGTATTCTATTTGCAAAATTGTCCATAGATCTATGTTAGTGGAAACAAGTACGTTACACATTCTCTTTTTAAAGAAGAAGACTGCACTTAGGGTGAATTCTATATTTTGAGAAATATAGTGTCAGACATCAAGACAAATTGGAGAGATGAATGTTGCCATGGTTAGAAGTATAGCTTGAGCATCCTTTATCTAAAATGATTTTGGAATACTAGTTCTTGCATATATGTGTATAATTAGATGTTTTGGAGATCGGACTAAATTCTAAACACAGAATTCATTTTTGTTTCTTATACAACTAATGCACATAGCCTGAAGATAGTTTTATATAATATTTGTAATGATTTTGTGCATAAAATAACGTTTGTATACTCTGAACTTATCAAAAAGCAAAGGTAAAGGTGTCACTATTTCAACCACACACATGAACAAAATTGAATTTAGGAGTATTTTGGATAAAGAATGCTCAATCTGTAATGGCTTTCTTTCCCAGCAAGGCAATGTTGGCTTTAGAAATGGTGAGCTGTTTCATTGTCAAGTATACTCAACGTAAAATGCCAGCTCCTTTTTATCATTGTTCTGCAGTGAGTTGAATTGAAAAATGTAGCATGTGTCTTCAGTATTTTGTGTCTAAAGTAGCTGTTTGGTATTATACTGGGCCCTTGATAGCTGCTGGGGTTAGATTCCAGAATCTCCAATGAATACCAAAATCCATGGATGTTCAAGTTGTATTATATACAATGGCATAGTAAAATGTTGCCCCTTACATAAAATGGCAAAATCAAGATTTCTTTGGGAGACTTTTTAAAAAGTGTTTTCAAACCATGGATGTGGAACTTATGACTATCTATCATTGTAAAAATCGACTTTCACATATTAACTTTAAAAACATTTCCTCTGAAGTAATTTCTTTAAAACATGTCTTTACTTTGAGGTGTTAAAAAAGTCACAACTAATACTATAAAAACTATTTCAGATTGTGGATATTAAAAAAAAAAACAATTGCAGACCCAGGGTCCAATTGATCCTATGGCTGAATATGAAAATTCTGGTTTGACACCATAAGTGGAGCGTAAGTGGGTATGGTTTAAATGAGGTACAACAAGTCAACACAACGTGGGCTCTTGTCGGTTTATTACATTGCTGAGTTACACTACTCCAGACTAAAAGAAACCTGATGTGATTGTGAATATATAATCTGGATGGTCCAATGCATACTATTTGAATAGAAAGGGTTAGCTTTAGACGTAGCTGTGGGTTGTGTTAATGAACATAGGTGATGATGTACATTAGTGTGCCATGGTTTGCATCCAACATCTTGCTAATCCAAGAATTGTTATTGTCTAACCAAGTGATGAGAGACAGTTTTACAATTTGACTAGGTTTTGGCTCCGGTACAGTCCTGTATACATGGCAGGATAATGCAAGGGGCTGACTTAGCCAAGTGACTACGTGTACAATGCAGCTAATACTTGTCTGCATTCATTGAAATATATTCTATAATTTATTAGATTTCCCATTTGGCCTCTAGAAAATTCCACAAAGCAAGTGGGGAAAGAACAAAATATAAGTAATTCATAGAGAAATCAAAACCCCCGCATTTAATGAAAAGCAGAGTTAAAAGTTTATATCATGGTTTTATAGAGCTAGCCAAGATCTTAGCACTGCGCTTCATTCCAATAATGTTGTCTTTCACTGAAATATTTATTTTGTGGCGGGACACTTCTGCAAATATTGAGGGTGGATCCAGATATAGTCATCCTTAGAAGACCCGTTGAAAGAAATCAGAAACTCACGTTAGTCTTGCCATCCATTCATTTGGGCCTGTTCTACGTATGACTGTATCTGGATCCAACATAGTATATCTGATGTTGTTTTAGAAGCTTTACTCATTTATTTCTTGATTGTTTCAATGTGTCATTTTCTCCATTTTCTACCATGGTAACAATGCAGTAAATTTAATCATTCCACAGGCCACAGGAGGTAATATAACTTTCAAAATAGTATTGAAAATGACTTTAACCTTAGCAGGGAATGCCCAGAGTTTAAGCAGTTCTGTCACCATGTCTTCTGATATGTTTGAGTAGTTTTGTTTGTGATTTTAAATGAGAAGTGTAAAATTCCCAATCAAAGTGGTATATTTGCTTATATGCTTTTAAAAAAAGTAAATTTGGCCATTTATTTCAGAAGGAAGAGTTGAAATTCAGACTAGGTAGCAAATATTAAGATGTATGATCGACTTGAACTGATAGTTTTAAGAACATCATTTTCTGTAAATAGATTATTTAAACTTCCATTGTTTCAGAGCAAAAGCAAATGCAAGGAATTTCTGCACTCCAGTCTTGCCAATATTTACGAGTATCAAATGCGGTCATCTGATGTCTAGAAGGAAGTTGAATGGAGATTATATTACATTTCCTAGATTGTTGTATTCAGTAGTTTCTGATGACCTCTATGGCTATTCTTATTTCATTCCTTTTTATTTTGCTTTGTTATCATTACTATTAAAATTGTTTGGCTCTGTTATTGAAATGCATTTCTACACTTCTGTAGCAAGTGGTATCTGGATCCAGTTGTCACAGAAAATCGTCAGCAACCTGATATGAGCTCAAATAAATACAAATGATTGTAGAGCTGCGTGGATTTTTTAACTGTCATTTTAAAAAATTTCCTTAAAATATTATAGTATTTTGTCTGAAATTAATGATTCATATCCTATTTACCTTTAATATATTTTTTCCCCTTCCTCTCCCTGTCCTAGGCAGAAAACAGAACATTTTGATAGAATTGTAAGCAAGGATTGTCTGACTCGCTGTTTAAATTGGACACAGTAAATAGGAACTGCAATTCTATCTCCCTGAACTAGGTTTATCTGATACTGTATTTAGCCTCAGCACAGAGCATTCTCTGATTTCACCTTAGGATACTTAACCATCTATAGTGGCATGGTCAATTACTCCATGATAACAGTAGCCTCATAAGATTCTTATGAGCTGGGTATCTTTTGACTGGGAGAATGCACTGTTGTTGTCTACCTTGTTTGCACAAGGAAAAGGGAACACTGCGTAACTATAAAAAACTAGAGGCAGCTTTACAGGAATCCAGCCTCTGCTCCAAGTGTTTAGGCTACAATTAAAGACAAATGCAAGTCTATTTGCAAACAGTATATTAAACTCCAGAAGCCAAACTCTTAAAGGCATCAAGGCTGTGTTTGACATTTTAACAGCAGAGGGTTGGTTTCTATCAGCCCACAATATAATTTAACATAAAAATGCAATGAGAAACAAAAATAAGAGATCTGTCATTCATTCATTAAGAAACTGTAATCTAGTGTAGTATTTATAGCCTTCAAACTCAACAGTGTGTTTTCACAATAAATCCCCTTTCATTGCTCAACCTAGAACAAATCTTTCAGTCAGAAGTTTGCTGGTTGAAATGTCATGTGTTAAAGATCTTCAAAGTCTTTCTTACAGAACGGTGCATAAATTCTTTTAACCAGCAAAAGCTTAATTTAGGCTGGAGTTTTACTTTTCTGGGGACGTTAATATCTTGTGCACAGACAAGATCTTGGTTATATCAGAAACACATAGAGCCTAATTTATTATTAGCAACCTGGTGTTAATTAGGGGGAGTTACCAGAAATAGTTTGCTTGATGGAAATTTATTAGGAAATCACACTTTACTGATGGCAAAATAGAAGTCTCTGAAACAGCTCAGCTCCCACTCAAAACCAACTAATTAACAAGGAGTCAAAATTCCTCCGAGGAGAACTTGGTCCTAATCATTAGACCCTCCCAAGGCAACTGGCTCCTATGTTCTATTTAAATTTTAAAATGGGAAAGAGGCGGTGGTGACATTCGACCAAAGTTATGGGGAAATAATTCTGTTCTAAATGAAATCATTGATATTTCAAGTTCCTTGGAGAATAGGTTTTCCTTTCTTCTACAAACAGAAAGGAATCTGTACATTTATGTATTTCCTGGGTGGTAGCATTCTTTTCTTTTCCAGTGGAGTGGTTACAACTTGGATATCATTTTTATTTTCAGGTTTTTTTTAAGCTAAATGCAATGGTTAAACTAAAGGTAAGTCAGACAGATTGAATCAGCTGGAATTAATAAAATCAGCATTTACATAAGCACTTTTGATTCACTGGATTTACTCGAGTAAGAACAAAAATTTGGATTTAGCCCTTTTTATTATGAACGACGTTACAATTGTATTTTTAGGCTGGATGCACACACAATGTCATATAATGTGCCTGAATCTGCATCATATGGTCATTGTAGACCAGTGGTTCTCAACCTATGGGCCCCCAGGTGTTTTGGCCTACAACTCCCAGAATTCCCAGCCAGTTTACCAGCTGTTATGATTTCTGGGAGTTGAAGGCCAAAACACCTGGGGACCCACAGGTTGAGAACCACTGGTGCAGACCCATATAATGCAGTTTAACTTCAACAAACTTTCTAACCGCATCATATGGCAACGAAGATTCAGCTTTACTTCAAAGTACTTTTAAAAAGACAAAATAGAGTCAGGAAGGCATTTTTGACAGTACCTTTTTGTTTTGTCAATGTATCACAAAATTATATTGTACTTGGCTTTGTTGCAGAAATTTTATTTCATGCCAGATCATTTTTAAAGGACACACAAAATGATGGCACATAAGCAAAAGTTATATTTTTGTACATTAATAATATACAGTGAGGTATAATTAAATATTCCTGTAATTCTGTTGACAGGAAACTTTTGACATGGATATAATCTGAAATTAAACTTGTAGACACATATTTGCCTATTTCTTAGGGATTATGACAAGTGTGATAGAGTTCTCGGGCATTTTTAAGCAAAAATAACATTCTCTTTGTCCTATGCATATCACAAGATACAAGTTATGAATTGGTATCTCTCGAGCTCATAGAAACCAAACATTGTTTTACACAGGAAGCGAAATAAGAAATTTGTTGAGTTCAACAAGCAGTATAAAAGGAAACTCAACTGATTCCTATTTGGTTGAAGTAGTTGGTTGTATAGGTGGAGCAAACACAGGCACATATCCACAAATCTACAATGCAATATGTACACTAGGCATTGTATAAATTCCAGAGTTCTTCTTTTGAAAATAACAGGTAAGTTTCAGAAAATGCTAGATCTGAGAACTTTGGACTCTGTACAGCTAGCTTGTCTAGTGAGCAACTGGAACCACATCTTATGTCCTTTTGGCATTATAGTGGTATTGAGTTCTGGTCTACTCTGGTTTACTCCACCATACAATGTCATTGGACACTCCTGGAGAGAACAAAGTATACAAAAAATCCTGTTTCTTTTATTCTTGGCCCCTTCCACACAACTGAAAAAAAATCCCACAATATCTGCTTTGTTCTGGAATATATGGCAGTGTGGACTCAGATATTCCAGTTTAAAGCAGATATTGTGGTATTTTCTGCGTTGATATTATGGCTTATAAGGCTGTGTGGAAGGACCCCTTGCCGAAAAATAAACAAAGCTGTGAAGGGCTTTGTACATTCCTTGGTTTAGTCTTGGCCATTGGATTCTACTTTTAACTACTGATCTATGACTTATCCTTCCAGGTTACCTACTGATCACCTCTAAAGGGGCAGGGGGCAGGGGGAGTGTATGAACAGGCCATTCACCTTATTTGTGGGCCATGGAAACACACCCAATGAAGTATTTATTCTATCCATTTAATCTTACCCACTTCTTGTGGCAGTTGCCTTTTGCTTGCTTTCAGTAATTCATCAAGTATATAGAATTTCCTTTTCAGTCAGCTAAAGCTTCCAGTTTTGCATACCAAACACATGAAGTGCTTCCACCACTTACCTTTATTCATTACATTCACAGGTATGCACTGCAGGCATGTAGCCGGGGGGGGGGGGGGGCTTGAGGGGCTTCAGCACCCCCCCCCCCCTTAATTTCTCAGGGTGGTCCACGAGAACGCCTTATTTAAACTGTTATTTAAACTGTTATTTAAACTGTTACGTTTATTCATATCATGATCTGATCACCATGCTCAATATATCCCATATGCATGGGGCTATTGGGATAATGATACAAAAGGTTTGCTAGGGTAGATCCTGCCCTCCCCCCCCCCCCCCCGAATCAAACTCAGCACCCCCCGAATCAAAATCCTGGCTATGGGCCTGCATACATGCATATGTAGATAAACACAAAAATCATATAAATAAAATAAGATCTTACAGCTGTGAGTAGTCAATGGTGAAAGCCGGGTAGGTAGAACCAAATTTGCTGATGGTAACCATTTGTTGATGACTATCTTAGATGTTAAAGGTATAATTTCACTGCTGAAATGATGAACCATTGCAAGACTTCAGAATCAAATTTGTGAACTAGAAACATACATTCATACATGGCAGGCTCCATTTCACATAACATTTCACAGAACAGTGGTGTTCCAAAGTAACAACTAAACTCAACCACTCCATTATTTCTTGTATTTGTGCAGTTATGCGGCAACTTTATCCTGTTATGGGAACAAGTTGCTTAGAGGTCACAATCACAGTGCAACTACGTGACATCTCTTAACATGATGGAATAGAGCTCAACATTGCCTACAAGCCTACAAATTTGAATGGGTGAAGTGTTTAGTGTTCAGCGGGGTGAGGCAATATTACAGGTCAAAATGTTCATGTGTTATTTCAATATGTATGGGAGTTTTTTACATCTTTATTTTTCTGATTCTGGACATTTGTGTGAAATATACTTATTCTGGCACACACCAACATACCTGTGGACATGAGACATGTTTACATTTTCTGCTGTATTAGGATTCTCATTGAGGTCAAAAAATTAACATCTGGATCTATGATACTAATATAAATGTAAAGAAATATGCACAGCCTCAAGACCACATGAGCTGCTCTATGACTGAGTCAACCACTGGCAGTACTATGCCTGGGTTTCAGACAAATTTATTTCCAGCAGTGTTCATAGATCTCAGCAATTGAAGCTGGAACCTTTCACACACAAAACAATGTCTTATTCCAGTAATCTTTCAGCTCTCCCTTGGATAGAATATATTGTATAATGAGAACCAGAGTAAATAATTCTCTGTAGTTGAAACAGTGTATGACTGCTATTTCAAAAGATTAAATCCCAGTTTGTGTGAGTTTCTAATTTCTGCAGTCTTCTTTAACCATGTTAGAAATTATCAGTAGTATATTTCTAATTACTTCAACATGACTTGGTTAGGCAGGTTAGTTGACAGGATGATAAACATATTATATTTGTAATGTCTAAAACCCAAGAATTAGGGATTTAAAATATTTATTTTTATTAACAGTTTTTGCTTCTTTATACACACACTCACTGCTGATTTTTACATACTATGAGAAAAGACATGACTTTCTGACACCTGAAAATGTCACTGCGGCCAGTACTCTTCTCTGTGTGATGCCTCCAAAAGGATGGCAAGAATCCTTGTCAAAGGAGGAGCTGTAAAAATCTCCATGAATAGAGGCCAGGGTGGAAGCACACGAAGCTGGCATGTAAGCCAACCTCCAGCTGCTAGAGGGGCATTTAAAGCAGCCAGCCCCTCTTAATGGCTTCCTGGGTGACAAAGCGTGGCTTATAAGCCATTTTTAAATAAAGTGGGAGAAATACATTAGATAGATGCCTGAGTCTTTTTGTTTCTGAAATCGGGGAAGAGTGACAACCAGTGGACACTTTGGAGCCCACTATGGGTGAAGGGAGGGTCCCTTGAAAGGTTCATCTAGTTTGTATGGCCTGGAGGGCTGGGAAAGTGATTACTACCCTTGGGGCTTGAATGGGTGAGTGGTATTCCTCTATGGCCTATGGAGAAATCCCATGGAGTGCCTTCCTGTATGATTGAGCCAGAGTGGGATTTGGTGATTTGCCTAGGGTGTGGAGGAGAGAGCTTCATGGATTGATATCTGACACTCAGAAGTAGACCTGCTTTTACTTGCTCCTTCCCAATTACTTGATGGTTGCTCAGGAGAGTTTGGTTCATGAGTCAGGTCAAATAATAATATAATACTTTATTTTTGTACCCCACTCCATCTCCCCGAAGGGACTCAGGGTGGCATGCCCAAAAAGACATAGATTAAAAACCTAATGCAATAAAATAAAACAACATCATAACAACACCAAACAACATCATAAAACAGTAAAGAATATTTCAGAGAGATGATTTCAGGCTTCCCAGGTCTTGAGTGGTATCATGTGCAAAATAGTGATATGCCATTTTACAGCTAGTATACAAGTTGAGTCATCAAGGGTCTCTCCAACTCCGCCCCCTTTTTTGTGAAAAATGGCTCTGAACAGTTTTGCTGTAAACCTTTGTCATCAATTTGGGGGCTCAATACAAGGAGGATCCCCCCATACTTGTATTGCTCCCCCAAACTGATGACAGAGGATTTTCTGTATTTTGCCTGAACCCCCATGCTTATGTGAGTCTGTCAGCCAAAGAGCAATTCAAATGACAGTTGAAATTATTTTTTTGTCTTTTTATCTTTAATCCGTCAAAAATAGGTGTACTTAAAAAAAAAAAACCAATGTCTGCTCCAAAAATAGAGTTGTAATGCTTTCTAAGGTGAATGCAAAATAAAAGCACAAGAGTAAACATTTGAGTAGATGTTTTGTGCAGCTGGTCTGGAAGACGGAATGATCAGAAAGGTTAGTTACCATAGCTCATTGCTTTAAACAAACCCCACTGTGTCTTTGTGGTATGTGGGTTATGTGCTTCATCTGGTGATACTCCACTGCACACATTTGGTAGACTACTTTATGGCATTCCCAGGGGAGGGGAGGGGGAGGAGGAAACTGCTCCAGGATTTCTTCAGCCCTAATCTCTGATTTGATACACTGCCTTGTCATTTGACAGCGAATCGGAACTCCTTTGGAATTCCTCTCCATCTGGAATAGTTCTCAGTAGTGTTCTAATGTGGACAGCAGCCAATGTCTCCCGCAGCATTCTCCCTATCTCTATCCCCCATAGAAGTGCTCACATCTTCCTGTAGGCCCACATTTTGGCAGCAGCTGGATTAAAGAGTGGGGAAAATGTATATTAACACAGAACTTTGAGAAGCGCATTGGGCTTTTTGTTTCATGGAATGCACAACATGATGACAAGAGGGAAGGAAGGGGTAACCATTGGAGTGAGATTACCTCATTGGGGATAAACTATGAATCCTTAAGCTTTTCAGCTCATTACTACCTTTCCTAGGAATTTCTTCCACTTCTCTCAGAGCAAAGCAGTTTGCCAAGTCAGCAGACAGACATTGGGCATATTGTTTTGGAGGAATAGCTGATCTGTGGATAAATCTTTTTCATGTTTACAGAATCTAGTGATGAAGATCCCCTTCCAGCATTTTGTGTTACATTAGAAATGATGAACAATAATTTTAAATTTGTTCTACCAATAACAGGTAGTTCCACATGCAGCATCTTATGTTGTTTAAATAAAAAGACACATTTATTTGCTTCACATAGCACAAAACATATCTATTCATCCATCTATCTAAATTACAGAATTGATCTAATTCAGTTTACAATCTACGTTTTTAAAAAACTGTCCATGTGATATAATGAAAGCTTTGGTATTAGTGTGAAGTCTAGTCTTCTGAGCAGGACTAGCAAGACATGGAAGCAAAAAATAATAATAATCCAAGTTAAAATACATCTCTTTACACATGTTCACATGCACATACACACACACCAGCACAATAGTTATCAGGATCTAGAATAGTCATTATATGAGATGTTTGTCTGAACAGAAAAATCTTAATTTGTCTGCAAAAAGAAAAGGTTTGGTGCCAGCCTAAGTTCTTTGGAACTTAGCTATATTGTAGTTTTCATAATTTATTTATATGCCCCTTCAGGAACTATTACATTTAACAACCATGGTAACTCTTAATACCTGGATTCAATGGTTCCAGTTGAGGACGGTGTTGGGTTAGACTGTCCTGTGTTATTACTTCAGACCATATCCCTAGACTAAATCTAATCTTTATAATTCCTTTTACACCCCTGTGATGTTTGAAAATAAAAAAAAACAAAAAAACAGTTTTGTCAAATGTGAAGTGAAGCAATAATTACTCTAAAATACCCTACAGTTTCATATGATACAATTCACTTAAACCATTGTAATTGTAGAAATAAAATGGATTTTGCCTCCATTGTATTGATGCTAAACCCATTAATAAAATAAGACATCTGCATCACACTGGTATCAAAAATTCAGTCCATAAGATGATGTTTGAGAATTAGAGATGGAGATAAGCTGCAGTTGCCAGAACTAAAGATTAGGTTTTTCCCACCTTGAATTCACCTTATGCATACAGGTGGGACCAAAAAGTATAAATTCTTCATAGTAGAATTTCTATATTGCATTTGCTTCTGGTTTATATTTTTGACTTAGGGCTTTAAAATTGCAGTCAAATGTAGCTGTAACACTGAACAGCTTGGGAAAGAATTCTGCAAACAGATCCTGCCATGGCACCTCATTATAGATGTGTGGGACTTTGGGAAGTGTGCATGTGTGTAAAATTTCAATACATACTTTGTTGCATTTTGTTTAAAATATATACTGGGATTTGAAGTACAATCAACTCTCCACATTTGCTGAGATTATGTGCACAGGCCCCCCATGGAAGTGCAAAACTGTGGAGAAATAAATTGAAGTTTTTTTTTTAATCTGACAGAACCTCTTCCAGCATGATTCTATGGTCAACTTCCATTTGGAAGCTGATTTAGACTTGAATTGGAAGTTCTCTCTCAAGAAATCTCTAGGTCCTCCAGCATGACTATAGGAAGCTGACTATAAAGGAACACTGAAGGGCATAGAGATTCCTAAAGAGAACATTTTTAATGAAAAGTCAAGACTGCAAACATGGTAGGACAATTGTACAATTACATTTTCAATTATAGTTGTTCCCAAAGAACCCAGAAAGACGTACACCTGCACTACAAGAATTAAACAGAAAAATCCACCTTCAATTTTACTCCCAACATCCATATACAGGCAGTCCCGAGTAACAAACATCCGACTTACAAACAACTCATAATTAAAAATAGGAAGTGAGAAAAATCTGCCCCAAGGGTGGGAAATACACTCCTTAAAAAGTTATTATAGGAAAAAGGCTTTATCACCAATCCCTGTTTCTATAACAAGCCATTTTTTTTCAAAATCAAATTATCACAGGGACAGAAAGTAAGGTGAAATCTTCCAAACAGGGGCATAGACAGCAAAACAAACACAACAGGGGTCTTCACCTTTCCCAGGCCCGTAGCCGGGAGGGGGGGCTTGAGGGGTTTAACCCCCCCCCCCCCAAATTTCTCAGGGTGGTGCAAGAGAAGGCCTTACTGGTACATTATTTAAACTGTTATGTTTATTCATATCATGATCTGATCACCATGCTTAATATATCTCATATGTATGGGGGTATTGGGATAATGATACAAAAGGTTTGCTAGGGTAGATTCTGAGCCCCCCCAATCAAACTCACCCCCCCCCCCGAATCAAAATCCTGGCTATGGACCTGACCCTTCCCTATGATATCCAAAACACACACATATATATCTGGAGTAAGACTATAAAATGTACCTTTCCTGATTTACATACAAATTCAATTTAAGAACAAACCTACAGAACCTATCTTGTTCATAACTTTGGGGCTTCCTGTACTTGGCAATGCAGCTTGTAAGTGCTGGTCTTTTTTTCTCATCCCCTCTTCCTCCACCAGTTTTTTACTACCATATTGTTTACTCAAAAGGATGAGGCATCTAAATTTCTATCTTTTTGTAATCATAAATTTTCATTACAAGCTAAGGGATTCTGTGACTTGAGGTTAAACAAATAACTTTTCCAATCTCTAGCCCAATAATAAGGAGTTAATGTTTCTGCAATGCAGTATTTTTCTAGGAAAGTCAGTTTTCCAGGGAACTCTTGGATAATGCTAAGCCTTTGCTGAGTTATTATTATTATTATTATGTTTATTTATACCCCGCTAAGGAGACTGAAAGCAGCTATCTGGAAGCTTTTAAATCAAAATACAGATCTGGTAACAGACAATGTCAAGTCATTCATTCAGTGAGAGAAAGTCGTTGCAGCTGCCAGCCACCTTCATGTTAGACATCTGGCTATAAATTTTTAAATATCCATTGTGAAAATTACACTGTTGAGTCCCCTGTAGTTTTACAAGAGCTTTTTTAGTTACCCACAATACACAAATACTCAGCAAGAAAGGAAGCACTTTTAAAAAGTTAAATAAAGAGTAGCACTAATAAAGACTAGACCATCTTGGAAAAAGTTGTCTTGCCTTGAGGAAAAATAACTGAAGGAATGAAGACATCGTTGGAAATTTGCTAGTTA
Organism: Anolis sagrei; assembly: GCF_037176765.1. Taxonomy (NCBI): domain Eukaryota; kingdom Metazoa; phylum Chordata; class Lepidosauria; order Squamata; family Anolidae; genus Anolis; species Anolis sagrei. The sequence continues at coordinate 23,768,556 of NC_090025.1, forward strand.
CCAGAACTACATGGTGCTGTCACAGTGCCTCTCTTAAAATTTATAAATAGCAAAAGATACATACTCAACTTCCATCCTTTCTTTCTGGTTATTGCCTTATTATATCACAGTTTCCACCAATATGTGCTAAAAAAAAGCTTGGCCAAATCAAAATCCTACTAATATTAATTTTTAAACTGTTTCCTTGCATAGCATTCTTTCTGAAGAATTCAAACTTAAGAATATTAAATCCAACCTAATTAATTCACACAGTGGCTGATATCCTGTTATTTATTTCCATTTAGGGTAGACCCATTCAATCAATTTTTGAATCATGAGTCAACACATAGAGAAATCCCATTGATTCAGTGGCTAGTCTGGATTAACGATGGCACAATTGGTTAAACCCTTGTGCTGGCAGGACTTAAGACTGACAGGTCGGAGGTTTGAATCCGGGGAGAGTGCAGATGAGTTCCCTCTATCAGCTCCAGCTCCTCATGTGGTGACATGAGAGAAGCCTCCCACAATGATGATAAAACATCTGGGCATCCCCTGGGCAACATCCTTGGAAATGGCCAATTCTCTCACACCAGAATTGACTTGCAGTTTCTCAAGTCACTCCTGACATGAACAAAGACAATTTTTTGTCACAAGCACTCATAAAGTGTCTGTGAAAATATCTTCTTGTCCACCAAAAAGGAATGAGCACACACACTAGATGTTCACCAGTGGTTTTACAGTAAAGCTTGGAAAGTGACTTTGAAAAAGGAATTTATTCCTATCAAGGATGGGTGACATCTGTACAAAAGTAAATGTGAAAAAGTCTTGGAGACAGCAAGCTGAATATAAGCCTACAATGTGATGCAGTAGTTTAAAAGCCAAAGTGGTTTTGGACGGCATCAAAAAGAGTATAGGGTCTAGATCATAGGAAGTAATGGTGCCCCTCTATTCTGCTTTGGTCTGACCTCTTTACCTGGAATACTGTCTCCAATTCTTGGCGCCGCAATTCAAGAGAAGAGATTGACACTTTGGAATGTCTCCATTATAGTTACTGATCACAATGTTGGAAAAGCAACTTCTGTTCCTCAATGTGTTTCTCTTTAATTTTTCATTGATTTTGGACTGAAACAAAAATGTCACAAAATATCCATAACATAGATGTAAACTCACACTTGTTATATGTTATATCAGTGAGGTAAGTTTTGTTCCCAATTTTTATGTTGCTTTTGACAACATAACAATTGACATGTGCCTTTGTTCTGCCCTAATTACCAAAATAAATTAAAATTGCAGCTCTGCTACCTGTCATTCATTACTTCCCAACTAAATTTACCAGCCTGTTTCCACTTCAATGGAGGAAAATTCCTCAGCTTCATGTAAAAGAAAAGATCTTAAAACATGGGCAGGTGCACATGAAGACAGAAACTCCTTGCAGATTTCTTGCTGTAAGCCACATACAGTGGTTGACAATAAAGCACTTTGACTGGTGCTTGAGAAGACTGCAGAAGTATTTTAAAACCTTTTTTTTAATATATTCATGTTGTGGCAGAAAATAGGCAATATGATTTCCTCCAAATATTAGCGTTAACCTTCCTGCTTTTCTAGAGCTCACTATTGTATACTTTGGCACTTGTACCTGTAAGCGCGTCTCCAAGCCACTCCGTTTGTTTAGTCTACAGGAGCAACGCTTTATGCAAACATTAAAAAAAGAAAGAAAGCAGCAGCTCAGGCACGAAAACTACCAAAAAAAAATCCTGAAAGGCCCCCTCACATGAAAGCTGTCATGCCCACTTGACACTTGCTGGTTGCCCTAGCCAAAGCTTCTTAGAAATATTCAAGGGAATGGCATTTCTATGTTCCAACCAAAGATGTTTTCCCCATAAAGCTATCCTTTGACCCACTTGGATGCAGGCAAAGACAAACACCAGTGATATGCCAACAGGTACTTTTGCATAGGTCTCTGTGCAGTTGACACATTTTGCCTATGGTAAACCCATAGCTTTTCAAAAACATATTTATGGCCTGAAGAGTTTGAGGAGAAGCAGTAACAGAATGGTTGTTGAAATGGTTTCCTTATAGCCTGGGGCCCGTTTACCACACATAACTATAATACTATTATTCCACTAACTGTCATAGTTCCACCTTGTGGAATCCTGGTGTTTGTAGTTTGGTGAGATACTGGAGCACTCTGGCTGGGGATTCAAAATCTTCTTCTTTAAACTGCAAATCCATAACATAAGCATGACAGTTTCCATAACATAAAATGAATACAAAAACCTGCAGATTGCAAATCACAATTTCTATATTATTTGAAAATCTTTATTAAACGTAACGTGGGAACAGTAACACTACTGATTAGTAATTGTTTATAAATGAAAGGTTGCTTATCAATATTCTGTAAACACAATGAAATTTAAGCTTCCAAGATGACAATTACTATATACCAGGAGATTCTTCATTAGTTCATGACCTCATGCAAAGTTGCTTGTCAATGTTTTTAGAATATAATGAGATTTCAGTTTCCAAAGTAACAATTTCTATGTTGTAAAAGGTTCTTCATCACAACAAGGTCTCCTGGGTTGTTTTTCTTGTTTCGTAATATCTTCTTCGGGTGTTATTCTTATCTATGATGTTTTAATTCACTAAATAAGAAATAAAGCAACATACAGAAAATAGATATACTACAATCCCCAAAACTGACATAGTTTTGAAAAGGTTGTTGATGTACACACTTGACTACTTACATTCTAGTTAGTAGTTATTGGCTCTGTTGTTAGTGCCTGTGTCTTTATGGCCTTTGGATCCACTAGATAGGAAATAAAACAATATACAAACACAAAAGGTATATTTAAATACCCAAATATCCCAATGTTTAAGGGGATTTTCAAAACCCATGTTAGTCTACATACATTCCTATGAATAGCTTAGGCTCTGTAGTGAGAGGAGTTCCGTAACGAGCAATTATAATGTTAACAAGGTGACTCTTAAGTAAGACTGAGTGTTACAGGAAGCAAGTGTAATCTATTTTATCATTAAGCCCTTGGGGGATGAGTGTTTATAGTTTGGAAATCCAAAATGACTCTCTCTGTAATAAGTACCTTTTAACATCAGTATTCCATAACATAAGCATGACAGTTAAAATGGAATAATAGGACTGCAATTCTGAAGAATCAATGAACCCACAGTGTGCTCTTTGAAGCTGCTAAGACAATGAACCATACAAAGGCTTCCATGCTAAACACTATACATCCAGTATAGAGTGTAGTTTAGTCTTTAAAATGAGGATGAGCATGTGTGGTAGGCATTGAAGACATCCATCACCTCTGTCCTTTCAGAGACTGGATATTTTTCAGATTTTTGGATCCAAAATCAGCTGGGAATCACAAATAAAAGTCAGTTCAGATCACTTCCAGTTAGTTGTGACTTCCAAGATTGGCAGAAGGCTTGGGAGTGGGGTGAGCTATTAAAGCTACCGTTACTTAGGGCATTCAGAAGTGGTTTTGATTATTCAGATTTGGGGATGAAAGTCTTGGGGCGGGGGGGGGGGGGAGAAGAGTCTTCAGGAGTTTGGTAAAAAGTTGGTGGGCTGCACAAATTCCCCTAGGGTCCATGTTACCAATAGACCAAATGACTCCTGCTTCAAATTCAAAGGCTATGAAATAGAGCTTTATTCAGACAAAAAATATATTTGAGAAGCAATTGTGACTGGAGTAATATTTTGATCTGAATTTGCTTTGGATTAAATAACAGGACCATATTAACTTGTGGCAGCTGCAGGAAAAGTTTAGCAGGTGAATTCCAGCTGTTTCAAATTCTGCTGATATCACTTGGGTACACAGTCCTGGCATCAGCATATGGAACCTTTGGCAGCTGTTCATGTCCAGATGTGCCATGCAACTGAGTGTGTCATGCAAGCTATAATTTAAATCTTTTTGCAGTGCCTATACTGGGGATTTGATTGGTCATTAAAATGGCAGTTGTAAACCATCAGGCATTGTTTTCCTCTTGCCACAAGAGGAAAACAATCCAGTGTTCCACAAATTGGATCAGGACACCCAAATGTACTTTTGTGAAGCGCATCCCAATCCCCAAACTGCCCTACTCATAACTGGGATCATTTCAATAACCTAGAACCAGACCAATCTCAAGACACTATATAACCATACAGTTATACTACCATGATTCTGTTTTAACTGCTATGGCAACCTCCTATGATATCCTGACATTTGTAGTTTGGTGATACATTAGAGCTACTTTTTATGAATTATAAGTGCTTCTCCACAAATTGCATCCCATAGGATACTGTCAAGTGAGTCAACCATGTATATCCGAAAGAACCTTTTATGTCTAGGTGGAGTCCAAGATGACCTTTCCTTCCCAGTTTCAGAAGCCATCTAGACTTGAAGCTGAATCACATCAGGCTAATAGACTCACACAGACAGGATTTTGGGTACTAGGCTGCGACTGAGACACTTCTATTCCTTCAACTACGTACTGGTGGCTATGAGTAATCCTCAAAAGAATATGAAATCCAGTTTAGGAAGAAACCAGGATATGAATGTTAATTTTTGGCACAGTGAAATTTCCCTGCTCTTAAATAGAGGGTGTTACAAGAGTGCCAAAAGTTTAATGCACTACTACATGGCCTGTGACTATGCGTGGAGAGGCTGAGAGTCATTCATCAAGAAAATGCTGATCTGTGGTTGCCACATTTTGAAATTGTCCAGAGAATGGCCCTTTAATTGTCACGTATGCTGGAAGCTTTTGCATTTGTTAAAATTTATTTTTTCCTTCTGAAGTCCTTGATACTATTTTGGCACTAGCTCTTATACACCAAGACATTTTATTAGCCTTTAAAAGCTTTAACAGAGTATGTGTCTAATTTCTTAATGTGTTCCTATTTGTTTCCCTTTTTGTTATTTTTGGTACAAAGTTGTAACTCTGTGGTGGTGGATTTTACAGCCTTGGCACTGTCCTAGTCCCCTGTTGTTGAGGCTATGTCAAAACTTCCATTATAAGTTCTAGTTTTTAGGATTTTATGACTCGGGCATGAAGCTGAATCCCCAGATCTGCACTCTACTTCTTGCTGTTGTTTAATTCTTATTTTCAAAAATAATTTTTAATGAGAGCTGTCTGGAGAATTTTTTTTAAAAAATGAGATGGTAAATGCTTTGAAGTACCCATGTCCCATTTTCTAACAAGTCACATTTTTACATTAAGAAAGAATTTAATGTAACTTTCTTCAGCACTGACCAAAGTAGCATGGAATGAAATGGCAATCAGTTAGCAAACAGTGTGATTTCATTGCCATTAGCATCTAATTAAAAATAAATGGATAAAATATACAGGATATTAAATTCTTAAAAGTGGTTACAATTACTTTTGGGGCATAATTTAGACGTCTCTTTCATCTCAGCTTTCAAGTTGTTCAGTAATGAAAATTCTTTATGGGAAGAAGTACTTTGAGTCACCGAAAATGAAACAATCCTTTTGATGGTCAAACATCTAGATCAGTGGTTCTCAACCTGTGGGTTCCCAGGTGTTTTAGCTTATAACTCCCAGAAATCCCAGCCAGTTTATCAGCTGTTAGGATTTCTGGGAGTTGAAGACCAAAACATCTGGGGACCCACCGGTTAAGAACCACTGATCAAGATGGATCCAACAAGCAGAGGAGATGACACATACATATCAAGACTTAGTTCATCCCACAAACACTTTCTGGGGGGAATATATCTTAGAATTTGGTTAAATGGAATCATGAATATACAGATTGCACATATAATGGGCTCATACTATAGAAGCTCCCTGTTTAAACTCACGGCATCTCTACTTAACAGGTTGAATGCAATGAGGCATCTTCTCTGTCTCGAAGATGATGATGGGCTGATGGCAAACTTGGAAGAGGGTTCTTCACACTTAGTAGTTTGCTAATTGTGAGGTGATTCAACAGACATCCTCTTCATTAGGCACCTACTCAGAATTCACAATGATACTTTATTTTGCTTGAAGCTCCAACACAGAACCTGAGAATTACTGCTGTTGAGTTGCGCATATTGGAACAAATGGCACAAGCCTGACTATTGGGCAACAACAGTTTTGTAGTGCAAAATTCTCCCATAAAATGTTCAAGGACCTAGCAAAATGAAACACAGCATTGTGTGTTTAAGCCTTTAAAAGGTTTACTTGTTGGCTTGAAACCGAAAGTCCGGGATGTGACAAGCTTTTCCAATTGCATTTGGAACAGGTGTCCTGTGCAAAGCTATGGAAACAGAAAAGTCAGCACCAGGAATTCCCAAGCTTTGAAAGAGCTGTGCAGAATGAGACTGCAGGATATCCAAATACAGAGGATTGTGTTGAATACAGGATAGTGATCCTTTTATAGCTGTATTATTTTTATTTTTAAAGTGTGTCATATAATGAAAATGACAAAACCAGTTCACAAACCAGTTACAGTATATATTAAGAAACAGTGATGGTACAGTGTTTAGTTGAAGAGACATACATATATAGATTACCTACAAAAATGGAAATATCCTCTTTACCCTTCAATAGCTGTTCCGACATTTATGTTTCCCATTTAAGCTGCCTACTTTTTCATTTATTTTGCAATTATAAATTGGAGACACATTAGGTCAGGGGTGGGCAAAATGGGCCTCTGAAGCCACCAAACTCCCTTAAGACATTGAAGATTTCTGGCCAGTTATTTTGCTCCAGAAGAGGGGAAAAGCAAACAGTTCAAAACTTCTATACAGTTATCACTTTCCTTTTTTGTTCATTTGTGGCCAATTTGGGCTTAATTTTGGTTTTCAAGGCACTTGGGGCATTTTGGGTGTGGGGAGTAAAAACACCGTGCTTTGAGTTATTATCAGAGGGTTGGTAAAAAAAATAAATAGGGTGACTCCTGTATCTGCAGGGGATATTTCCTTGAATTTACTGCAAAACCGGAATAATTTTAATCCTTGTGGAAATGAGTGACTTCTGCCAGTGTTACCATAGAGTCCCACTGAATGAGTTAGAAAATTACTGGAAAGGCATCCCCACTAAAATGTTTTTGGTCCTTCACCATGACTTTGTGATAACGCCCAGCAGAAACATACCATAGAAGCAACTGGAGGACCTTTGCTGGAGAGAAGTACCTGGAGAACCAAGAAAATTCCTGAAGAGGATACATTTTATTGGATGCAGGTAGGTGAAATTGCAAATAGTGGTACTGTGGTTTTGGGGATTGAACTCTGTTTGTGTGCATCAATAGTATATGTGGGGGTTGGGGGACTTTCATGTATTAGTTTGGCCTGCCTTTGAGGATTCAGCTTCACTGCAGCTGACAATAACATGGTGCACAACACAAGAAAGCATATATCTGTGTATTGAGAAGTTGTTGTTGTTGTCTGCTGGAGAAAAAGTTGCACAATGTCTTGTGGCATTGTTAAAGACTAACCAATTTTATCTGGCCGTTAGTTTTCATTGGAGAACTGGTGGCTGGACTCCTCAAAAGGCCTAAAGCTTATGCCAAATAAAGTTGGTTAATCATTTAATGGCCCAAGCCTTGTTGATATGTGTAGTTATAACTTTCAAAGGGATATTATCTTAAAACCCATTTGCTAGAACAGGTTCTTAATGGCAGAAGAACATAATGTTAAGGTTTTTTTAATAATCACTTGCACAACCCATGTATATAAGTGTTTGTGTCCCTTCAAGTTACTTTGACATACAGTGACCTCATGAATTTCATAGGATTATCTTAGCCAAGGGTAATGTATTTAGAGGTGGTTTTGCCAGTTCCTTCCTCAATAATATAGCCTACAGTCCTGGGTAAATTTTGGTGGTATCCTATCCAAGTACTAACCAGGACTGACCCTGTTTAGCTTCCAAAATCAGCCTCCACCACTTTGGGAATCACATATAAATCATAATAGTGAGAATCCCACTGGTAATAGCAGGGGAATGCTTCTCTTTCTTTTCATGGATTTAAATGACACCCTTATCAAAGCATCAGCTTTTTAGAGCTTGAGGACGTTTATGTTAGATTGACTGAGAGAGAGACTACAGTGCAGATATTTTGGATATATTATGAGTAAAAGTGCTAGCATTTGAAAGCAGACAGACACATTATTCTGGAATACTGAGAAGAACAGAATGTACAGTGGGAACCAGTGCAGATCTATTTTACTAAAGATGTAAGACAGATTCCAAGTTGTGAATTAAAACAGGTGCAGTACAGTATCCAAGGCCAAAATCTGTGGCTTATCAAATTGCTTTTTACAAGAAATAAAGGAGGAGAAGAAAATTTTAAATGTTGTGATTTTGATCAAGGTAAACATTGTCTCTGTATAAATGTTTTTGTCACTAGTATTCTGATTTGTGAGTTTATCACAGAAGAATACTGTAACTTTTTTCAAGGTTGGTAGTTTCTTGGAAAATGTTAAATAATAGTGAATTTCTGCTGTTCAGGAGAATTTAAATTATTTACCTTTGAAGCTCTAAAAGCTGTCTGTTTCTTCTGATTGCTCTGCCCACTCCCTTATCCTACTAATCCTACTAATTTTAAGTCATGTATTTATATCCTGACCTATGTTCAAAGGTTCAAAGGTTCAGGATGAGGTCAGACAATAAAAACCAGCAAGTAAAATGACATAAAACAACATGTTAAAATATTTGAACCAATTTAGAATAATTTTAAAACATTTAAGAATTAAAACAATTTGCATAGTATATTCTTAAACATGTGTGGGTGTGCTTTCAGGTTGCCTGCCAATTTACAGCAACCCCCATGCATTTTATAGAGTTTTCTTAGGCAAGGAGATGCTTTTGCCAGTTCCTTCCTCTGAAATATAGCCTACAGCACCTGGTTTTCATTGGCGGTCTCCCATCTAAATATTAAATAGATACCATAATTTCTTACCCTGAAGACTTGGGTTCAGTATTAACCTTGTGGAAGTCTTCATTTTCTCCTTTAAATGTAAGTCATTTTTGCTGACAAACTTTCAGTCGGGCCCATGGTTAAACACTGTTTATCATCTGGAGCAATAGAGGAAGTCAAAGAAGAAGTCATCTGCTCCACCTTCTGACCCACAACTCTTCCAGGATTTGAAGATCAGCTCTCCCTTTAATCTTCCCTTCTCTGTGTCCAGTTCTTCAATTTGTTCTTCATATGACTCCATACCCTACATTGTCAATCAAAAGTTCAAGGTTACTTTAACAGACTTGAGATGTGGCACGATGTTGAGTATAGAGAACACCTCTCCATTTAAATTTGGTTTCATTGGTTTGTTCAGAAATGTAGTGGATAGGATAGCTGTGTGTCAGTGAATTTCTGAAATCTTGGGCAAGTGTTTTTTTCCATCACTTACTCATTAAAAGCAAGCAAGCAGACAGACAGACCAAGAAGAGGGTGAAAATAGTAAAATAAACAACTAGGAATCAGAATGCTTAAATTTGGGGTTGTTCACATGAAAAGCATGTACTCTGCTACTGGAATTGGTTCATCCATTCAACATATGCAAATGCACTTTAAATGCTACAAATGATTGTAATAAGTTATGCTAGTATCTCTTGTATATCATATTGCATGTGACAGCATTGGTTTCACCCAGAGTTTTCAGTGCTTACTTCACTATGTTAATTGAGAGAACAACAATAGCAATGGATATGGAAACAGAAGGACGTTCCAGGTTTTCAGGCTTTAAAATCTGGACTTGAGGGCATTATATTGTTGCCAGCAATATGCTGGTACATGATGTTATTTCGAGTAAGTGCATTTTCTGATCCAGGGTGGTTCTATATGGAAAATGCCATGGAATTTGTCAGAAAAGGTCGTAAATGAGTCATCCGTCCTTTAAGATATTCATTGTTAATCTTCTGGTTGAGTAGCAATGTGCTTGACGCAGCCATAACTTAACCCTCCTGTTATACGTGGGAGAAGCTGTAAAATTGTGGGCTGCTAATTGATTAACTGAAATTCCTGTTTTCTCCAAACTAGCGCAGATGGTAAAAACAGCCCTGGGAGCCAGAGAGATAAAATTAAAGACATATCAAAATTGTTACACAGTTTTAGAGTCCATCCCATAATTCTGATAAAGCTTTACTCTTTTAAAAACCTTAATATTAAAAGCCCATTTCCCCAAATTTCATTACACTAGAGATACAACTAGGGGCTGTGGTGGCTATTTTATAGAGTATGGGTTCAGTGGTAATGGGAACAAGTTTGGCTTCTATCTGAAAAGGGTCTCCAGCACCCTTCAATGCCAGTGCTCCTTGGCAGGCATTCTTTTGATCTGTGCCACCATTGTAATTAGGCAGCTGCCATTTTAATTTCACCACGCTATGCACAACATAAGTCTGGGGCATTGTGGCAGTTAGGTTGCCATGTCACAGAGAGCTGGCTCAAGTCTCAGGAATTGTCATGCTCCTTTGGGTCTGCAGGAAGTCTGCAAGGCAAATGGAACTGGAGGGGGGACGGGACGTGTAAATTGATTTTTGTATGCCAAGTGGCTATAAAGACTGAAAATTCATCAACATCCCTCACCCCACCCCATTCCCAACTGGCATAGGTGTTATCTTGTGTTTTGTATGTGTACAGAGATTATGTAACTACATTCAGTTATGTGGTACATTATAATGAAATTGGTTTAATTTTTTTGCTTGTTTTAGCAGGATTTTATGATTTATGACAGGGGTCCTCAAACTAAGGCCCAGGGGCCAGATATGGCTCTCCAAGGTCATTTACCCGGCCCTCACTCAGGGTCAACCTAAGTCTGGAATGACTTGAAAGCACACAACAACAACAATCCTAATCTCATCAGCCAAAATCAGACCCAGACTTCCCATTGAAATACTAATAAGTTTATATTTGTTAAAATTGTTCTTCATTTTAATTATTGTATTGTTTTAAAGTGTTTTTTGCACTACAAATAACATATGTGCGGTGTGCATAGGAATTCATTCATGTTTTTTAAAAAATTATAATCCGGCCCCCAACAGTTTGAAGGACTGGGACCTGGCCCCCTGTTTAAAAAGTTTGAGGACCCCTGGTTTATGATGTTTATTTCAATTTGTTTGTATGGGGGTTTTGGCAACTGAATGGTTTGCCTTATGTTGGAAACCGCCCTGAGTCCTCTTGGGGAGATAGGGTGGTATATAAATAAATAAAGTATTTATATATTGTCTAAATTCCATTTTGAATCAGTTTAGCAGCCTTTAAATCACTGCACTATATTAAAAACATATTTGAATATTCATTTCTGTTATGAATATAAATGTGTTTGGGGTGTACATCTGCAAATAAAATAGCATTGAGAAGTTGACTGCCCCCACCCTTCCCCTTTGGTGTAAAATGTTAAGCATCTCACGCTAGGCTGTATGCTTGAGAACTATATTTGCTTTCTTAGTAAAGGTAAATGTTTCCCTTTGAATTAAGTCTAGTTGTGTCCAACTTTGGCGGTGGTGCTCATCTCCATTTCCAAGCCGAAGAGCCGGGGTTGTCCATAGATGTCTCCATTGTTATGTGGCTGGCATGACTGCATGGAGTGCCATTACCTTCTCGCTGAGGCAGTACCTATTGATGTACTCACATTTGCATGTTTTTGAACTGTTTGGTTGGTAGAAGCTGGGGCTAACAGCGGGAGCTCACCCTGCTCCCTGGAGCTGCAAGTTCAGCAGCTTAGTGGTTGAGTAAGCACCACCGGGGGCTCTTACTTACTTTCCTACTTATAGGGAATAGCTACTGTTAATTGTATAAGCAGCTGGGAACACCATTTGGAATAAGAGCAAAATTTGTGTCCCTCTTTGATTCTCAATAATCTTACTTCTGCTGGCAGTGCTGTCACAGCTTACCTGTCATAGTGGCAGATATTTTACAAGTAATATTAGACATGTAATGTTAGAGAATTCAGTGACATTCTATCGAGATCATGAAGCAGGATTCTGTATGTTATCTGATGCCTGGCTGGTGAAAACTACGAGGAGCAGGGAATAAGTTTGTATTTCCAGCAATAGGCAATTAGCAGAGTTTTCCAATAAAGGAAAGAGATGTTCACTAAGGAAGGGACCCTGATTGGAATGAACTCTTTGTTTTAAACGTTTTGTCAAATACACTAAGCTCAAGCAAACTAAACTCTTGTCTTTGGAGTGTAAGTATGCTCTAAAATTATACACACAACTAATATCTCCCAATTTGTATTGGATTTTCAAAAAAAAAACCAAGTTGCATGTGTGCACTTGCTGGACAGATGGGTTTTCGCCACCAGCAGAGATCAAAACTTTTGTAAAGGTTCTGGAAGAAATGAGATTTTGGGAAAATGTCTGAAAACAATTGTTTCTCCATCACAAAGAACATTGATTTTCCAGATTTCAAAAGGCGCTTAATTAAATTAATATGTCTGGAGTTAAATAGTCAAGGGAAAAAACTTGTTTGTAAAATAACAATTGGACTTTAAAAACATCCAAGCAGAAATCTCAATTGTGTATCACATCATTCAAAAAGAATGTGAGAGGTTATAATCAAAAGGTTATACGAGTTGAAAAGTTTGCCAACTGCGTCCTGATGATATATTCAAACAGAATTCCAGACATTAGTTTATACTTTATGGCTAGGATATTCCAGGGCGGTCATTAAGGAAGTTTGGATTGAGTTACTTATTTTATAAGTTTGGGAAATATTTCAGAATATAAAGCAATCTTAGTTTTTATTAAATTTGAAAACAAAAGGATTTCGAGAAGCCAAAATAATAAAGCATTTGGACAAAACCACATTTCACTGAAGTATCACCTCCTTTAAAGAGGATCCCTTGAAGGTGTTCCTGTGATCACCAGCCATAAATGCTGGAGTTAATATGGTTCTTTTGAAAGAGTGCCTTTAAGCAGTGGGTCTAGCAAATAAAGATGCTCCATTTTATGCCGAAGAGTAATTTTCCCAGGTTTGCGTGAAGAATTAAATCATTCAGACTTTTGAAGCAAATACTGGGATCATTTTATAAAAAGAGGAAAAAAATAAATTATCTATATATCGTTCTAATATTTTACCATATGTCAGTTTTAGAATGCAGGGCATTGGCTCACAGAAAAGAACACACTCAAGCAACAGGAAAACAGATTGTATTACCAAGTTTTACAGGATTTACTCCTTCTAGATGAAATAAAAACCTTGGCAAAGAGTTACCATCTGTTTAAGGACTTTATTGCATGCAGGTGGCAAACTGGCATAGAAGCAGGACTACCGCCTTTGGTGATGGTTCCTATTGCACAACACTGCACAACAACATGGGGCAAAATGTATACTGATCAGTTCTAAGACGTAAAAAATGCAGAGAGAACAAAAAGGTAAATGTTCTCCTTTGAGTTGTCAGGAAACGCTTCTGAAAAACATAACCAATAACAAGAGGTACAAATTTGAATGTGATTTGAATGCAATATTCCTGCTTCTTGGCAGGGGGTTGGACTGGATGGCCCATGAGGTCTCTTCCAACTCTTTGATTCTATGAGTCTATGATTCTATTAAACCGCTCAACCTTCAGCAACATTTATCTTTTCCATATCTGTTCTAGGAGAACTATAAAAATCCTTTCTACATTTTTGGACAGCTACTGCCAATCACTATGGGGTTGCATGAGTAAACGGTCTAACTCAATTTAAGACAGTTTACCAAGTCCCTATATTCCCCTTTAGGTAAATGGAAAAACTGCATGTACATCAGATCTCTTCTCTTTGATATTTTTAAAAAAGGAAAGAAAAATATAGACAAAATCTGTCTCTGAGGAATCATAACAAGCAAAGCATCTGTTTATAGGATGATTGGCCTTGACAGTTCCTGAGCTGTTGCCCAGTTTATTATTGTCTATATACTGCAGGTGGTCAGTTGGAAGAACTGATGTACAAATCGTGTTCAATCTCCGCCATATTTGTCTCTGCTGTGCCAACGTGTATGAAATGCCATTCTTTTCCCATCTGTCTAATATCTGTCAGCCACTCCATAACGATAAAAGGATAGGAAAGTCTTTTAGTGTGGCTTATTATTGATGGAAAGTTAGCTCTAAGTTTAGATTTTCCAGTTCCTTTTGTCGTGAATGCTTGAATCCCAAACTCAGCAATACCAAATGGATGATTTGGCCACCATCCCACAGAGACTTAAATACACTTACCTTATTGGAACAAGGAGGCTTAAGCATATCTGGATTGTGGGCTTACTTTAGAATATTTTAGATCTGCAACTTGTTTTACCAAATATATTTTAAATTAACCCTTCTATACTTATTGCTACTATATTAAGATTCTTCCCCCAGCACATTCTTTCTTCCAAGGCTCTGTGATCCTTGGGACACTTTGTCCAAAAAATACCAGTCAACTCAAAGAATACATGGCCTGAAACTAGAGTTGCCATGCAAAACACAGGTCGGGGCTCCTCTGCCTTTGATAGTTGTGTAGAATAGTGAATTTTAGCAGGTGTTCTTTGTCACATAAGTCCCACTCGCTGAAATTTATCTTCTGTAGATGTATGAAATAGGACTTGTACTATTTTTCATTTGGCAACCACAGCTGGGCCAGCCAAGATCACTTGGAGAATTTATCAGGCCTAGGCTAGGTCTAATATTGAGAGCTTCATTACGGTCCCACTCCTGAGGGGATCATGCATGTAGACCTTCGCTTTTCAGTAATCTGAGACTATTCTTACAATTAGAAGGAAGTTCTAGATTCAGCCCATCCAACAATGCAGAGGAGCTTCCTCCAATTGGAGTGGATGTGTCATTCAGTGCTTCACTCTCAACACGGGAGGCTTCCCGTGTTGTGCTGGCTCCAATATGGTTTGCAAATGGAGCCAGCACATTTTGGCCTTGCCTGAGTGATGCTCTCCCCATGAGTGAGTTACATCACTGTGGGCAGGGAGACAGATTTGCCCCAGTTGCTCTCTATTTCCATGGCTAAGCCAGGTGAAGTGGCATGCTTTGCCTGGCTAATATAATGAGGTCAACAGTGGATTCCCATGATAGTGGGATGGATTTAAACCCTGGTCCCTAGGGTTCTATATTATAACTGTGATTTGTAGTTAAATGTACAGCTATGGGGCGAGGCATCACTAAAGGAATATCACATGGTTTAAGAGTTGGATTTTGCACTGCCAGTTCTGTTGTGTTCAGATAACTTAGAAAAATAACCAAGTAAATTGTTATTTTTAAAAGGTGCAACAAGTGCATTTGAACTAGAAAACTTTCAAAGTTGTAGCCATGGCATAACCCACAGAGCCAGCTGTGTGCTACTCTCTTCTGAAATATTGGGTTTTGGAATTTTTGTCCAGCACCTTCGAAGCAATTTGATAATAAACAATCCCTTTTACTGCTAACACTCCTGGCTTGTTGTAGCCTGTGTTGTAGTCAATCAGTTGACATACAAAGGTGGAAGTGGGTGTTTAATCTAGAAACGAGGTACAGGATATGCAATTAAAAGAGAAAGGGGGATGGGAAGCAACTGCTATATCTTCTAAAGATGAATTACAAAAATTAAGATTTGTTTACATGAATAAAAAATATCACATTTCAAATGTAGTGCTGGCCAAAAACATGACATCCTCAGGACTCTAATCTAATTTAGTTCTTTTTCACCCCAGCTAGGGGAAATGCATGGCTGGAAATGCCATTCTCACTTTGATTTAATAACGATGTGTGAAATGTTAATGCGGTCACTTCAGACCAGGAAAATGCATGTTTACGGGGGTGGGGGGGTGATCACTTGTCTAGAGGGGCTAAATCTGGTATAGACATAGAAAGACATGTAAAAGATTCCACAATAAAGATTGGGATAGAATGCTTGTTTTGGAAAGATTAAGATGTCATAGAGTGGATGAAAGTTCAACTAACACTAGAGAACCCAGGACCATAAAGATATTTGACTACAGCTTCTATTAACACAGGCTTGGGGACATTGTAATTCAGCAGTATCTAGAGGTACGATCGTTAACCTTACATATCCTTCAAGACAACAACAGTTATACAGGGTGAGGCAGCATAACTTCCTTTTTTCAAAACTTAATAAAACCCATTGTATGAATCAGATTTTTTTTTAATATAATGTAGGCACATACCTAAAGTTTTGTTTTACGTAGTTTTGAAGATCAAATTAGGTCGGTGACGTCCCCCATTCTCCATACACTGAGTAAATCGATTTCTAGCGTTGATCATGACTCTTGGCAGCATAGCAGGCATTAGGTTGGCAATTTCTTCCTGGATGTTAGTCTTCAAATCTTGTAGGGTCCTTGGATAGTTCACATAAACACAGGATTTAAAAAAAACCCATAGAAAAAAATCACAAGGGGCCAAATCTGGAGAGCGGGCCGGCCACTCCAAATCCGCTCGAAAAGTAGGCCTCAACGGCAAAAGCATGCTCTTCACTGTTCCAATGCATGATGGTAACTGAACTGTGTCATGACAAAACTTTATACTCCCACCTCCCGAACGAGACCACTAGCGCTCTGCTACATCTTCAACCAACTGAATGGCGCGTTTTAAATAAGGAAGTTATACTGCCTCATACCCTGTATCTTCTTCAGTACAAAAAATTAAGGGAACAAAGATTTGGTTATTCCTTTCTCTTTGGTATTTTGCCTAAGTTGATTGACTGGTCAGGCTGGAGTTAAATGTGGTTACCAACACTTGTCATTTTGCCATTGCATGAAAGGCCCATGTTCTGTTTTTGTTAAGTCCTACAGCCCTTAAAAAAACAAGCAATCACTATTGTTTATTTTCCTCAAAAGTTATTCAGCAGAAAATGAACATGCTGTTCTTTAATCTTAGAAGAGATATTCTTCCTCCCCTGCTCACCTGTCAGGTAGGGATTTACAGGATTTAAAAGACTGTCATAATACACTGTAGGCTATTTCCAGTTATTAAGGTTTGACCTACAAGGAACTGGGGCTTAAGCCTGCTGGGATTCCTTCATTCTAATAAACTAAACATTATTGTAATTACTCATTGGTGAAGAGAACCACGCCCTTGTTACAATGATGGTAAAATATCCAACAAAGACAACTCTCGGGTGAAGAATAATCCTAAAGGACTCAGCTATGCCTCACCTTGACACTTTCCAAACAAACATTTTTAAATCATGTATGTAGTGAAATGTTGCACCTTGACTATGAAATTCAAATTCCACATTTTTTAACAAGTGTATGTACAATTTCATAGTAAGGGTCATAAGCACAGGTTTGCAACAGGGTTTCTTATGCAATTATCTATATGTTGGATTGCAGCTCCCAGCATTCCTCACCATTGGCCATGGTGGCTGGGGTTTTTGGAATCTGAAGTTCACCAACATCTAGAGGGCCACATTTTGTGCACCATGTTTATAGAGGCTAAGGCCCCTTCCACACAGCTAAATAAAATGCCACATTTTCTGCTTTGAACTGGAATATATGACAGTGTGGACTCAGATACCCCAGTTCAAAGCTGATATTGTGGCATCATCTGCCTTGATATTTTGAGTTATATGGCTGTGTGGAGTGGCCCTGAGTTTTGCTCTTGATTTTGCTTTTTACTTGTTCTGTTTTCCTGGTATTTCTTTTCATGTTTGTTTTTTTATTTATTTAAAGCATTATTTTTGGAAGCTATTTTGTGGTTCTTATATTTTAATATGAAAACATGTTTTAAGTAATTGATTAATTAACTGCATATCATTATACACTAAGGGCCTTTCCACACAGCCCTATATCCCAGAATATCAAGGCAGAAAATCCCACAATATCTGCTTTGAACTGGGTTATCTGAGTCCACACTCAGATAATGTGGGATCTTCTGCCTTGATATTCTGGGATATAGGGCTGTGTGGAAGGGCCCCAAAAGTGTGTTTATGGTGGCTAACAATAATGATACAGATGAAATATTAAATTATAATTTGCTCTAAATATACCTTATATTTATACATTGTTTTACCATGTTATCTGTGTTATTGACCTTGTGATA
This sequence comes from Anolis sagrei, assembly GCF_037176765.1. Taxonomy (NCBI): domain Eukaryota; kingdom Metazoa; phylum Chordata; class Lepidosauria; order Squamata; family Anolidae; genus Anolis; species Anolis sagrei. The sequence continues at coordinate 23,786,477 of NC_090025.1, forward strand.
TAGGGTGACTGCCATTTTATTAATATTAAATGAATTAAATGAAGTAAATGAATTAAATGTTCTTTAAATAAGGCTTATTCCAAGTCACTGGGTCAGGACTAAAACCCTACAAAGGGCAGTAACCATACAAAATGTATACACGGAAACATTTTGTGCCCATAGTCAACTGTTTACATATATTATTAGTTACTATGTTTATTGTATTTGCCACATACATAGTGAAAACAAGTATATACATTATAAGTGTGCTTGCTGAGTTTCTTGGTGGTTTAGTTACAGCCTTTAATGTATTTTTCCATATATTCTTGGTGACTGTTCACAGGCTCTGGCTAGACAAGCTCCTTTCCTGCTGCCGTTCCATCAACTGACAAAGGATCTTTTTCATTCAGGAAGACCTTTGACAAATGATGTTGACTTTTGCAGAAAGGAAATTTCATCCATAGGGTACTTTTTTCGCTCATATTCATGTGTTTGAAACTGAATGTTTAATCATTTATGTTTGTAGCCATGTTTTAACTATATTTGTTTAATCCAACATATAAAGCCAATAACTACTTCACATTGAAGAGCCATGAGTCCCATAGAATAACCATGGTTTTGTTGCTGACATAACAATGTTTAGAGAAGTTTCGCTGTCATTAGGCAATATCATGAAGTGACCCTTTTCATTGGTTTTAGCATCCAGCATAGTTTTTCTTCTTCTTCCTCTTCTCACTTTAGCATTCATGAAGAGTGTTCTCTATATATTTATGTCAGAGTAACTTTAGCATGTCTGAAAAAGTAAAATATTTTTTGAAAATTAAGACCGGAAGATGGTGGAAATACAGAGCCAAACCACAATGAAGTCCCTCTTTTAGAGTTGGCAATTTTGCTATACTTCTGCAGGTTGGGCATCCCTTATCCAGAATTCTGAAATGCTCTAAAATCCAACATTGTTCTCATGGGTGGCTAAGATAATGACACGTTTATTTTCTGATGGGTCAATGTATTTTGTTTCATGCACAAAATTATTAAAATAGTGTTATGAAATTAGCACGAGGTGGACATTAATCCTAAATCAATTTTGTGTTCAGTCTCATCTCCAAAATGTCTCATCAAATATGTAATTACAAAAATCCAAAGGAAAAAGAATCAGATTCCAAAACACTTCTGGTCCCAAGCATTTTGTATAAGGGATACTCAACCTGTACAAGTGTGCATGTTTACTGACTTCCTGTTTGCTTGTTTTATCAAATCTTTTTCCTTCCAACAAACTAACTTACAGTCATTTTAAAAATTCCTCCTCAACAGTACAATGTATTTGACTGAGCTCAAGCAATTTGTAAGCAAGGCCACTTTTATATGGACTCATTTCCTTTTTTGGTTGGATTTTGTGGGTGGGTGTGAGGTTGATTGTTGTTTGGCTAATGCCATAGATCTATTGTTCTTGGGATCTTGGTCATGATTTCTATTTGCTGTTCCGTTAACACAGTTTTTATTACAATGATTCTAATGCAGTGATTCAAACAAAGCAACATACATATCTTTTGAACTAACTGCCATGACCTAGAAATGTGATTCTAGTCATTCATACAGGACTACTGCTTTTATGCTTCATTGCATTTTAGCACAGGACTATCAAGTTAACTGGAATGTTATTAAAAACTCATCTACACATCTGTAGGTATAGAACTAATTAACTAACATGGCTTTGCAATTCACATATTATATCATTTTATGGTCTTTATTTTTCCCTTCTTTCCCCCCTTTTTGTACTGTTTGTTTGAGGTTTTTTTTTGTTCTTTTGAAAACAAAATAAAATTTAATTATTATCACAAAAAACGCCACACATAAATATCACTTTTCATAGTACCTAGCAGTAGATGAAACTCAGGAGATGTAGGACTCTGAATGCGACATTTATTTACAATAAACACTTCCAGTTGTAAAGATACAGACCATTGGTTCGTAAAACTTCTCCTAAAGGGACCTGTCCACAGAACGGAATCTTTAATTGGCAACCACCTGTTGGTTGGTTCCAATCCTGAGCCCAAATTAAAACTATCCACCATATCCAAGCAGTTTGGAATTCACAATGCAGCAAGTGTGGCTAATCCACCATGAACAACTCCAGCACACGCTCAGCTGAAATGAAATGTGTGCCTAGAACAGAGGTGTTCTTTCACACAGTTCCTATTTTAGTATGCTTTCCTGGGACACATTCATGGTAGATTCCTCTTTCCATCCTGGACTCCCTATCAGAGACCGCACATAAAAAAGGGGGGGCTCTGTTTTCTCTTTGTCTTGGATGGATGAGAGGAATTGCATACCAGGCACCTTTCCTTGGGTCTAGGCAGACCAATTGCCAACTTTGTTTCTGTGTTTTTGCTTACTGGATCAAAAGATATCCAATTCCTTTGGAGCTTAAATTGGACCAAAATAGATGATGTTCAGTGCGGCAAATCCTCTCTGCCTCCCCCGGGGTACAACAATTGCTCCAACAAATTGTGTAATATGGCGGCTTTTGAAAGAGCAATATGCAAAAGATTGGGAGAGTACTTTGCAACCATTGGGTTCTTATTTTTAGAACTGGTTGATTGACAGATAACTATGGGGTGATGATGTGGTGGATTGAGAGATGCAGTAAAAGAGAATGCATTAGACTACTTCTACACTATGTGATGACATTTCCCTGGCTTTGTTTAGTGTTTGTTCACTCGAACAGACCAAGCTCTGCAATATATCTCTATATCTAATTCCGTATTGATCTGTGTCTACCATTTTGTTTTAGAGAGAGTGCTAGTCCTCAGATTTTTAGGAGGATACAGATATCACTGTTTTCTATTTGTAACCATACCAGATTCCCAACAGCCTTTCCTTTCCTTTCATTTTCATGCAGAAACAATCAGTTAAGTAGGACTAGACAAAATGGTAGTACAATGTCTTTTAACTGGTAGGACTAGAGACCCTCTGCTTGGAAGCATCCTACAAAACATTGTTAATCTTTGTGCTATAGACAGAACTAAACAAGGATATACAATCTATTTCATGGGTTGCAGAGGCACCAAAAACAGATTTTCAACCATCAAGAGCAAAAGGAAAGTGCTATTGTTTTCACAGCCTTCTTGGTGGTGTGCCATAAAGCAGTGTGTGGTGGGTTAATGTGTGAGGAGATAGGCTTCTGGTCTGAGCTGGCATATTTTTTCTAAAAATAATACTGTATATATTAATGTATAAGTTGATCTCATGTGTATGTTGAGGGCAGGTTTTGAGACAAAATTATGAATGTTGATATGACCCATGGATAAGTCAAGAGTCATTTTGCTGTTATTGCGCATACAAATAATTTAGGAATAAATGTAACCATAAGGTGAAAATATTACAGGGTTTTTGGGACCAAGAGAGTGATTAGCTCAAGGTCACCCAAAGAGTTTCCATGGCTAAGCAGGAAATCGTACCCTAGTCTCCAGCATAACAGTCCGACACCCAAACTACTACATCACACTGGCTTTCAAGTGTTACTTTACTATTTTTATTTAAAATAAAAAAATAAAGAGAACAGACCTACTTTTTAAAAGGATGCTTTGTTCTTTGGGTTTACTTCCCATTTAAGTCTGGAAAACCTTATACCTTTCAATATCCATGGGGGGTGGCGCAGGGAGTTCTGTACAAAGGTGGCCTGGACTGAAATGTGAAAGGAAATAGTGAGTTCCTGCTTTAATGTGCCAGTGTAAATGAAATATAACTGACATGTTTTTCTACATTCATAGGCAGAGAAACCTAAGATTTTGCCTAAACTCATTCGGGGTGGAAATGCAAAATCAAAGGGAAAATAAATATTCATTGCCAAGGCAAGAACTTTCTGAAACTCAAGATTGATTTGTCCATGTAGGTCTCCTGTTCTTGGCTCTCATGGATGTCTGAAGTCTAGGGAACTAACTCTCTCTCTCTCTCTCTCTCTCTCTCTCTCTATATATATATATATATATATATATATATTCACACACACAAAGGTTAAAGCTTTGTATGATTAATATAATGTTTAACTTTAATCTTACTTTCTTAACAGAATATATAAGTCACAATAAAATTCACAGAGACATTTTTGTGAATAGTAAATAGCTTTATGTAAACTGACCCTGTTTTGCCACTATTTAATCCCTATTCAGGAATTCTTCTAAATAAAAAGAAGACAGTGTGCATCCCCCTTTGTAGCATTCAAATTATTATCATCATAAACTTTGATATTTTTTGTCATTGTGTGTGTAAAAATATACTAATTGTTAAAATGGTGCTGTTGGGACTATAAGTGGGTTGTAAAATCCTAGTGCTTTCTATACTTGGACCACATATGGGAAATATATACACCAGAGAATGAAAAATACAATGAGGATTAGTCTGGTATTGTATAGCAACTTGACTAAAGAGTCAACACCGCTGAACAAACACCATTAGATTAAACTAATTACATCCACAGAACATGAAACTAAAAATGGGATTAGACTATGTTATTGAACTAATGAGTGGTTCAGAGAACAAAACGAAATAAAATACTGCCTCAGGAAAATGAGATGGAGACAAATGATCTTCTAAACATTTAGGAAACGCAGAGAACTTTACTCATTCAAGTAATGCTATTAAGGTCCAATGTGTTACTCTGTCAGGAAATCAGCTTGCAGTCCTTGCTATCTGTGGGATGAAAGAACGTGATTGTGGAATATTTCCCTATCCAGTGGGAGGCTAGGAGCATTAGAAGGCTATTTTTATCCAAAGGTATTTTATTTGTGTGGAGGTTTATTGCCATGGATGCAGTCACTCTTTGTTTTTATTGTTATCATTATGGACTTGCTCAAAGGTTTCCGTGAATAAAGGCATGATAAATACTACAGTGGCTATTCCTTTTGACTTTTCAAAGTAGAAGCCACAGAACTGAGAATACTTACATGTATAATTTCACCTTAATGAAATGATTCCAAAGTCCTACTGATTTCACTGAGACATCTCGAAGCATGAATAAATTCAACTCCCATTGTTGGAAGTGACCTGAAATGGAATCCAAAAAGGAAGAAATTTTAATATTTGTTTGCTTCTGGTTTGATTGCAATCTTTCAGTGCTTTTGAAGTTGCTTTTTATGAGCTACTATTTTGCCAACCTTAGTATGCTCTTGACTGTATTGGATTTAAAAATCTGTCTGTTGCCTTACACTTTACTTGACTTTTTCACACAGAAATGTGCTGCATTCTGGGTTCAGCATGGACAAAGGTGGCATTTTGTTCGACTCTCATAGTTTGTTTCTTATGATTTTACAATGGCAATAATAATGCCACCTCAACAGGGAATACCTATGGGGGAGGTGAAATAAAATGAGAATATTGTCCACCCCCCTCATAAGAATTCTGCCCCTGAAATTAAATTTCCTTAATTCTCCCTATTACAATGCTAAATAGCCAAAAGGAATCAAATCCCATCTGATCTTGGAAGTTAAGCTGGGTAAGCTCTAGTTAGTACCTGTGTGGGAGACCACTAACAAATGCCAGGTGCTGTAGTCTACATTTCAAATGAAAAAACTGGCAAAACCAATCTTTTTTGCCTGAGAAAATCCTATTAAATTAATGGGATTGTCATTAATTGATAGGTGATTAGAAGGCTACATACTGCAGTAACTTGAAGCTGACCTTGCAGTGCCAGCCCTTGGGCTCCCATCACTCACCTTGATTCTCAGGATCCCTCCCTAGGTCTAGTTCTTGGGCCTCAAGGTTATCACAATTTATTCACCATAGTAAGCATGACCAGTCTCCTTCTCCGTTCTTAACTGGAACAACCGAACTTGGTTATATATATTAAAAAAGTAAATACGTATTTCCCAATGCAACGTCCACACTTTTACATACCCACACTCCAAAAATATTCTTCCCTCCTCCTGGAACTGTTTGTGGACCACAAACAGCCTACTCTAGGTCTTCCAGAGTGATTCTACAGTATAGACAAGTATAGTCAAAACACAGGTTGAGTATCCCTTATCCACAATACTTAGGATCAGAAGTATTTTGGATTTCAATTTTTTAAAAAATGCATATACACAATGAGATACTTTGGGGATGGAACCCATGCTGAAACACAAAATTAATTTATGTTTCGTAATACATCTTATACACATAGCCAAAAGGTAATGTTACACAATGTTTTAAATAATTTTGTGCATTAAACAGTGTATGTCTACACTGAACTATCATAAAGCAAAGGTGTCATCATCTCAGTTACTTGTGAGGATAATTTTAGATTTTAAGTATTTGGGGTTTTGGTATTCCAGATAAGGGGTACTCATTCTGTATAGGATTTGCTCTTATTCACAGTTTCAGATATTCACATGGGTTCTGGAACATATCCCTTGTAGATATGAGAGTGCTATAATATACCAAATGAGTTAAGAAATACATTAAATCCTTAATCATTCACAGCTCTTGAAATCCTATTCAGATCCTCCTCCCGCCGGTCTCTGACTGACTTATAATTTTTCCCTATCAGTCTCCCCTCTATTCCTTTAGTAGCCAGGCCTCTATATTCTTTTTTCCTCCTTCAAATATGATGGGGATTGTGAAGAGAGGATAGGCACAATTCTGGTTGGAGTGAGATATTAGGATTCTACTGCCTTCTGCCAGAGCTAACAAAAAGAAGAAAACAGTGTTACATTGGATTTTACCCTCTTAATAGTTTGTTTACATGTGATCATAGGAGCTTGTCTTGCATTGGCATATAATACCATCATGCCACTCAATACTCTGAGGTCAAATAATGCTAGGAATTTTGTCAGAAGGCTTAAGCATTTTTGCATTTCACACTTGGGAAGTGATATCAGATTCAGACATTTCCTTACTGGTGGAGTTGCAGCTGACATCTCTCTGAATGCAAATCTTTGGACCAAAGAACTTTTAGGTGCTGGTTTTTATTTTAAGTGTGCCAATTAGAGAAACGGATAATTTGCAAATAAAGCATGAAGTGGCCTCCTTTGGGAAACAACAAAACAGAAAGGTAAAAGGAAAAGCTTTTTCATGTGTGCATGCATAATTTACTATGATCCCGAATGCTATGAAAATAAAGGCTTGTAGTTTGATAATGAAATTGCAAGCGTGAACATTTTTGCTCAGGAAAGACTGAGCATTAAAAAAAACACAGGAGCTGCTGGTCATGCTCTCATATTGAGCTTTCTTCCAATAAACAAGTTTTTGCACATTGAAAAGGCAATCACATAGGACAGGATTGGTGCTAAACAATTTGAACATGCTGTTAGTACATGTCAACATGGGAAGTCATCACACTCAAGTACAATGTATGCACATGCACAGGTTGTATACAGGCATAATTCTGTTAGCAAAGGCCCCATCCACACTGATCATTTAATACTGTTTCAAACCAGTATTCAAGAAAGTGGTTTTGCTATACAGATGATTTCATAGGAAATTCTAGAACCCGTTTGAGGCCCAGATGGTGATCACACAAACCACAGGGCACTGAAACACATGACAAGATTTATTTTGTGGGAGCTTGTTGTTTGGCTGCTAGTTTCAAACTGCATTAAACTGTCAGTGTAGATGGGGCCATGGACTCTGACAAAGAGTGCTCCTTTTTGCAATCTTTTTGTGCCTACCCAACTCTCCTTTTTCTCCTCATCCTTACTCTAGCAAGGATGATGAAGCAAGTATGGAAAAGCATATACCACTTTTAGCTGCAGCAGAATTACTGTAGTAAACAGTGTAACAAAGTTGGAGCCGAAAAATGCTACCATAGCAATATGTATAGCTGCACAAAAAAGTTAAGTAGCAGCTTCCTCCAGCATCTCTTACTGAACATGTGTAAACAGCAAAACAGAAAATTGGAGCAGTATGTACATTTTCCTCCCAAGCATTTGGCCAAGAATTGAAAGCATGAGAAAATCGGAGGCTGATGAAAGAGAAAAAACACTGGATGCCTTTTGAAAGATTCTATATGAAGTGGCCTCTAACGGGCACAAATGTATCTTTTTACTTATGCAAGGCTTACTTGACCAGGTTGCTTCATTTCACTGGGGCAAATGGGTTGCTGAAAATAGTTGCATTGCTCTTCCTTATTTAGTTGTAGAAACCTATCCCTATTTTTTCCATTCCATTTCTGCCTTTGCTACCAAGTTTTCTGTGAAATATGTAATACCCAAGAGCACATCTACAGTGCTTTGCTGAGGTACATCTGTATTTATCCTCTTAGTTCACTAACTTGCACATTTGTGTGGAAGGAGGAGTTATATTTTCACAATTGAGGCCCACATTGTTGTTCTTAAAATTAACAACAACAACGATATAGAAATGGGGGAAAGTGGAGGATGCTTTACCAGTGAGTTCTTGGACCAGCAGGAAATTTGACAAAACTGCTCCTCTCATTCTATGATTAAGTTCCCATACCCTAAAACATTTATCATAATTCCTTAAATGTATCCATTGTATATTTTAATGAGTATTTATTTAATTATGGGTATTGAATTATGAGTATTATTGAATTAATGAGTATTTATTGAATTATGTTTTATTACAGCTGTTATGATTTTATTGATGTTAAAGTTTTTATATTGTAACTGTGTTTTTGGTGGCATTTAATTTTGCCTTGTAAACCGCCTCGAGTCGCCAGAAGGCTGAGAGGGGCGGTATACAAATACTGCAAATAAATAAATAAATCAATATTTTAGGGTCCCCTTCTTCATGCTCCATAGGAAGGTACATTATTTCACATTATCGGTTCCATTTCATTCCCACAATTCTACTCTATGAAATGTTTGGATTTTCCATTTCAGGAGGATTACTTAGAATTCTTAGTCAGAGAGATCACCAAACTACAACTCTCAATATTCAACTGAACAGCAAAGGCAGTTTAAAGTGGAATCATAGTGTTAAAAGTGCGTTGTGTGAAAGGATCTCATGTCTCATTTTAAGGTAAGTGTACATGCCATATGCTCTGCTCATTGCTGGAAGAAGAAGAAGATATGTTCCATGTGCTTGACAGTAGGTAGAAAAAAGCAAGCTTCAATTAATTATGTAAGTGTTGGTAGGCAGAAGGCCCTGGCTCTGGTGCTGAGGGCAGGAAAATTGTCAACAGAAGCCAGAGATTCTCAATGTGTAAGGATAATCTGAAAACAAAGATTTTGCTAACCCAAAAACCAAACAAGAGCAAGCCGCCTTATTAATGCTTCCAGTATTTCCACTTCTGGGTACAATAATTTTTAAAAAACCAAACATTTCTTGCATGCTTTTAGCACTTCTGGCTTGGGTCCCAGTCAAGGCCTACAAGTGCAAAGGTGCATGAAAAGAAAAAGGCAAACAAGATCTCACCCAATATGTCAAGGACTTAATCAAAGTTTCAGTCCTCAAAGTGGGTGACAGGTCATGTCGCGGAGCTTTTTGTTTCTGTATGTTTACTTTCCAACTGGTTTGTGCACTGCTTGGTATGCTTCGATATCCTAAAATCTTGAGATGGCTGGCTTCCTTTCTTCTCTACTTTTCCACACATTAGAAATTAAACATATCAGATGGGCTCTTTGAGTGTGAAATCTCTATCACAATCAGCAGTTGATTGCCTTGGGGCTACTAGTATCTTGATACGAAAAGAGCTTTAACACTGAAGGCAAGCCGAAACCATGGGAAGAAGCAGATTTGGAGAAGAAAGAGAGGTAGAACTGCTGAAGATACTTCTGCTGTTACATGAATGATAGGCTCTCCTTTGAGCACCCAGCAGCCATTATGAGATTGACATTATTGTTTCCTCTACTCCAGATTTCTAGATTTGCTTGGGTTATGGGTGAAGAAAAAAACCAAATTAAAAACATCTTCTTAACCTGAGACAAAACATTTCCAGGAATTTCTAGGTCTGCCAGTATAACTCTATGTTGGTTTCTGCAGCATATTGACCATAGAATCATATCAGAGGGTCTAGAGACTACTAGAGGGAAGAATTTAATCTATTCCCCAAATAATCAAATCCAGAATCGTCAAGCCTTTAAATATGGAGGGCCAATGTACTCGTGACCAGTTGGACTGGACCAGAAGGATTATTTTACCCGCCCCGGCTTACTTATAGGAACGTATCTCCCTCTATGAACCATCTTGGAGATTAAGATCATCTGGGGAGGTCATACTCTTGGTCCCATCTCCTTCACAGATGCGGTTGGTGGGGGACGAGAGTCAGAGCCTTTTCAGTGGTGGCCCCTTGGTTGTGGAACTCCGTCTCCAGTGACATCAGATCAGCCACCTCCCTCCTGACCTTGAGGAAAAAACTGAAAAAGTGGATGTGGGACCAAGCTTTTGGATAATCAAACCAATCCTGACTGGGACCGCCTTCCATCTGGAAACCTGTGTCCTCACTGTGGGAGAATATGCAGATCAAGAATAGGATTCCACAACCACCTATGGACCCACATCCTCTAGCTACAAGGGATCATCTAACCTTCTAGATACCCTTCCAGTGCCAGTTCTAGGATACCACAAGAGGGAAGCATGATAGATAAAAGTGGCATATTTTCTATGATGCCCCTTGACACAGATTGTGCCTTAAAGTGACCCAAAGGCTACCCTACCATAGGGTTTTCTTGGCAGGATTTGTTCCAAGGAGATTTGCTATTGATTTCCTATGAGGCTGAGAGAATGTGATGAGCACTGAGTCACCTCCATTTCAGTGGACTGAGGCCTCATCTTCACTGTCACAGAATGCACTGTCACAGTTTAAGTGCATTCTATGGCAGTGTAGATTAATATAATCTAGTTCGATGCAGTTAACTGCATTTTGAATCTGTATTCTATGGCAGTTCAAATGAGGCTTAAGACACACACACATACAGTAGGGTTTAAGAACACAATTAGGACTTAGTTCTGAATAAACATATCAAGACTGCTCTGTTAATTTCAATATTTTTGACAGTGCTATTTCACTACGCAGACAGGGCAAGCTCCGGCTGCTAGTCCCAGCTTCTGCCAAACTAGCAGTTCGAAAACATGCAAATGAGAGTAGATCAATAAGTACCGCTTCTGCAGGAAGGTAATGGCAATCCATGCAGTCATTCTGACCACTCCATGCAGTCATTCTGATGTAGGAGGTGTTTATGGTCATCGCTGGCTCTTCACCTTAGAAATGGAGATGAGCACCACCCCCCAGAGTCGGACACAAGACTTAATGTCAGGGGAAATCTTTACCTTTACTTCACTACAGTCTACCCTCCACCTCCATGGAATCCACCATCCATAGCTCAGAAATATTACCCACTTACCCTTTAAAAAAACAAAAAGTGGCAAAAACGAGTTTTGCTTTTCAAGCTGTGGATAGTTGAATCAGTGGATACAAAACCCACTAATATGAGGTCTCTTCCAACTCTTTGATTCTATGATTCTATATAATAATAATAGGCCTAACCCTTTCCACTCTCCCTTCTCTCCTGGAGCTGCAGACTTAAGAATCTATTTCCCTATCAAATCCTCATACTAATAAATAATATTTTACTCTACAAAAAATTGGATTGTGATTTGTCACTGCAATGTGGTATTGTATAGATCAGACATGGGCAAAATTTGGCCCTCCAGACATTTGGACATCAACTCCCACAATTCCTAACAGCCTACCAGCTGTTAGGAATTGTGGAAATTTGAGTCCAAAACATCTGGAGGGCCAATGTTTGCCCATGCCAGATATATATAGTGGAAATGTAATAAATGAATAATAAAACAGTCCACCAATACTGGCTGTATCTTGACCTAAGCCTATACATGAATTTCATGTATGTTTAAAATACACCTTATTCACAGGGCTGTTAGGAATTGTGGGAATTGAATTCCAAAACACCTGGAGGGCCAAAGTTTGCCCAGTTCTGACCTACACGATAGAAGCAATGCAGTTTAACATCAATTTTAAACTGCTCTGGGAGTTTGAGTTTTGTGAGGCACTTTGGTGCTGTTTTGCTGTTGTAGATCATCACCACATTATTAAATCACATGATGTAAATGTGTATGATGAGGCTTATGTGTTTTTAACTCTTCTTTGGTTGTCAATTAAGTTTTTAAGTTTATATTGATGCTATTTATTTGTTTATTTGGATTTGTTTTGTTGCTCACTTTGTCATTGAATATTTGCCCTTTTTCCCCTTCTGGAAACCACCCTGAGTCCTACTGAGGAGATAGGGCAGGTTACAAATACTTTACTTACCATATCAGAAGTAAACTGAGGGTACAGTTGTAATGCATTTTAAAAAAAACAGCAGCAACAGTTGAAAAACTTGGCATTATACTCTATGTCCTTTTGAGCTGGCCTCTGGTGTTGCTATAAGAAGGTCCTCCATTGTACATGTGACAGGGCTCAGACTACATTGTAATAGGTGGTCTGTGGTTTGCTCCTCTCCACACACACGTCGTGGACTCCACTTTGTGGTTCCAATCCAATAAGCCTTTATTGGCATATACATAGCAAAGAGGTATAAAATACAGTACAAATCATGGAAAAAGGAACTTAACTTTGTGGTCCCATTTCTTAAGGTTGGCTCTGCATCGCGTGGTGCCAGAGTGCAGTCAGTTCAGCACCTTCCAAGTCGCCCAGTATTCTGTGTGCCCAGGAATGGAGTGATCTCATTTGGTGTGGCTTGAGGTTCCAGGTTTTAGCCTGCCACTTTTGGACTCTCTCTTGCTGAGGCGTTCCTGCGAGTATCTCTGTAGGCCAACATTTTTTAATCTAGGGTTCAGGACCCCTGGGAGGGCATTGAGGAGTGTCAGAGGGGTCACCAAAGACCATAAGAAGACCATAAGAAAACATAGTATTTTCTGTATTGTCGAAAGCTTTCATGGACGGAATCACTACCTCTTGAGGATGCTTGCCATAGACGCAGGTGAAACGTCAGGAGAGAATGCCTCTAGACCATGGCCATATAGCCCAAAAAAACCTACAACAGCCCACAGTATTTTCTGTTTGTTATGGGGATTCTGTGTGGAGAGTTTGGCCCAATTCTATCATTGGTTGGGTTCAGAATGATGTTTGATTGGAGGTGAACTATAAATCTAAGCAACTACAACCCCCAAATGTGAAGGTCTATTTTCTGCAAGGTCCACCAGTGTTCACATTTGGACAGTGAGTATTTGTGCCAAGTTTGGTCCAGATCCATCATTGTTTGAGTCCACAGTGCTCTCTAGAGGTAGGTGAACTAGAACTCCAGAACTCAAGGTCAATGCCCACCAAACCTTTCCAGTATTTTATCTTGGTCATGAGAGTTCTGTGTGCCATGTTTGCAGAGACAGCCCTAGGTAATTTTCAAGGGTAAGCAAGCAGTATTTTGCCCCCCCCCCCAAAACAATGATTGATATATATTTTCTGTTCGTCATGGGAGTTCTGTGTGCCATATTTGGTTCAATTTAATCATTGGTGGAGTTCAGAATGTTCTTTGATTGCAGGTGAACTATACATCCCAGTAACGACAACTCACATATGTCAAGGTCTATTTTCCCCCAAGAGTGCCTCAAGAGTGCCCCTGGGCAAAATCAACTATACTGCAAATGCTTACTTTGCGTAATGGGTTGATCCGCCCCTGCATGTTTGGTTCTATTACATCATTGGTGGAGTTCAGAATGCTCTTTGATTGTATGTGAACGATAAATTCCAGCAACTATAACTCCCAAATTACAAAATAAGTCCCCCTCAACCCCACCAGTATTAAAATTTAGGTGTGCTAAATTTGGTCCAGTGAGTGAAAATACATCAGATATTTAGATGACGAATCATAACAATAGCTACGGAAATATTGTTATGGTTGGGAGTCAGCACAACATGAGGAACTGTAACAACAACAACAACAACAACAACTACTACTACTACTACTACTTTATTTTTATACCCCGCTAACCATCTCTCCTAGGGGTGGTTTACAAGGGACATGCCCCAGATTACAATTAAAACATACATGTAAAACACTTTATTAAGGGGTCATGGCATTAGGAAGGTTGAGAACCACTGAAATAAATTATTATTGTTGTTGTTGTTTAGCAGTGAAGGCGTAAAAAAGACCATGGTGGGACTCCCAACCCTGGTGCCTCCACAGCATTGAGCTGAGTTCAAGAGGTGCCAATCTGCACTCATGCTAGTGTAGATACCCCGTCCTGGTGTGGCTGGTTCACTCCGAGCCTTCAGAGGCATGCAACGGAGGTGGAGGGGGTTGCTTTGTTTTGGGAATCGTGTGAATGGGCCGTAACTTGAGCCAGTGTTGAAGGAGAGAGCGAGGCAAGGAGAGAGGGAGAGAAGGAGGGAGGCTGCCTGCCTGCCTGCTGGGCTCACTCCCTCTCGCTCTCTTTCTCCACCGGCTTTCAGAGGAGCCTCTTCGGCGCTGGAGGTGGCTCAGGAGTGGGCTCTGCAAGGGGCCAAGCTGAGGAGGAGCCCCCAGCTCTGCTTCCCCGCCGGGAAAAGGGAGGGCAGCAAGGAGAAAACCCGGCTTCTTCTTCCAGGACTTCTGGCGTGAGTCTCCAGGGGGGAGAGCGGTGGTGGGGCGGCTCTCCAGCGCGGGCTTCCCCTGCCTTGCCTTTGGGAGGCTTTGCAAACCCTTTCGGTGCACTTATGAAGAAGGGGAAGGGGAAGAGGGTCGGGTTTGGGGAGCATGCTGCATGGGAACCGGGACATTTCTGTCCGAGGGGCAACATTTTACCTTCTGTGCCGATACTGTATCTCTCCTGCTTGCTTTAAAGGGGGAAAGAGTGTGTTTTAGGGTGCCCCTGCTACACTGGAATGAATGCATTTGTTCAGTGCTCAAGAGGAAGTTCATTGGCATGGGCAAACTTCAGCCCTCCCTCCAGGTGTTTTGGACTCCAACTCCCACAATTCGGCTGTTAGGAATTGTGGGAGTTGGAGTCCAAAACACCTGGAGGGAGGGCTGAAGTTTGCCCATGCCTAACCTACACTGTAAAATTATTATTATTATTATTATTATTATTATTATTATATTTTCTCAAAAGGGGCCAATCATACATCTTAGAAAATTTACAGATAGAATTAAACTTAGAAGTATTAAACAATAGTGAAAACCACTAAAACTTATAATACTTTAAAAAGACTACATAACACACCCTGCCACTTTAAAGTGGAGCCAAACTGTGTTAAAAACCAATTGGAAGGCATACACCAACAAAAATCCCATATCCAAAATGTTTGTTTGGATCTTAGTGTGTATCTATCTGTATATATCTATACATATACATATCTATATGCATATTTATCTGTGTATGGGAGTTCCCGGTGGTGCAGATGGTTAAACTGCTGAGGTGCTGAACTTGCTGACTGAAAGGTCAGTGGTGCGAATCTGGGGAGCGAGGTAAGCTCCCTCTCTTAGCCCAAGCTTCTGCTAACCTATTTATTTATTTACTACGCTTCTATACCGCCATTCTCAGCCCAAGGGCAACTCATGGCGGTTTACAGAATGGCACAATTCAATGCCCACAACAGTACAAAAATAGTTTAAACATTAAAAATATTTAACATAGATAAAAAATTCATTACAATTAACATCAATAAACATAATAAAAAACCGTAAGTCCTCCGCATTTCGAACCTAGCAGTTCGAAAACATGCAAATGTGAGTAGATCAATAGGTACCTCTTCGGTGGGAAGGTAACGGTGCTCCATGCAGTCATGTTGGCCACATTACCTTAGAACAGTGGTTCCCAACTATGGGCCATGGCCCACTGGTGGGCTGCAAGACCTAAAATAAAGTCCACGGTAACACATTATTAAATATGGTTTTCTGTGGGTAAGCAGATGGTGACTACTGGATGGCATATGTTCTGTATCAGAAGCTGATGTAGCCTATCCAATGCAATTTTCTGAATCGGCACCCCAAATAACCAAACCAAATCTATAGTTGACCAAACCTGATTCATAACCCTTTTGGTACTAATGTTGGAGAGTAGTCCCTAGTAAAAGTGGTCCCTGGTCAAAAAAAAAAGGTTGGGAACCATTACCTTAGAGCAAGGGTCCACAAACTTTGTAAACAGAGGGCCAGGTCACAGTCTCTCAAACTGTTGGAGGGCTGGATTGTAATTTGAAAAAAAACATGAATGAATTCCTATGCACATGGCACATATCTTATTTGTAGTGCAAAAAAACCCACTTAAAAACAATACAATAATTAAAATTAAGAACAGCTTTAACAAATATAAACATTAGTATTTCAATAGGAAGTGTGGGGCTGCTTTTGGCTGATGAGATTGGATTGTTATATGTGCTTTCAAGTCATTTCAGACTTAGGCTGACAGTAAGCAAGGGCCGGGTAAATGACCTTGGAGGGCTGTATCCAGCCCCTGGACCTTAGTTTGAGGACCCCTGTCTTAGAGGCATCTACAGACAATGCTGGATCTTTGGCTTAGAAATGGAGATGAGCACCACCCCCCAGAATCGGACACGACTAGACTTAATGTCAAAGGAAAACCTTAACCTTTATCTATCCATGAGATACAGTGGGCCCCTGATATCCAGAGGTATCCCTTCAGTAAATACAAAAACCCATAGCTGCTCAAGTCCCATTTTACTATTCAAGGGTATCATAAAATTGTGTCCCTTATTATAGAATTCAAGCTTTGCTTTCTGGATTTTGCAAAACATATTTCAAACCCATGGTTGTTTGAATCCATGGATACAGGATACAGGAAGTTGACTGTATCTCAGGACAAAATTAATGCATTATACACACACACACACACACACACACACACACGTGTGTGTGTGTGTGTGCCTAAAGGTAATTTCATGCACAACATTTTTCAATAACTTTGTGTATGAAACAAAGTTTGTGTACATTGAACTAACAGAAAGCGAAACTGTCGCTGTCTTAGCTACTCTTGTGGATGATTTGAGCATTTCAGATTTCTGGATAAGAGATACTCATCCTGTACATAGAGTTCTTCTTCACTTTCTGCTCTGAATTAAAAAAAAGAGTACTCAGGGCAAAATTATGGGAGCCAAAGGATGGGGTATTTCAAAGTATTTTGAAAACTGAAGAGGGCACTTCTACCTTTATTTGTGTTGGAGAAGAGTGATTTTTAGTAGATGTTGGTGGTCAAGCACCCAAGTAACAAGTTGGGTGCTTCAACACCTGTGGAAACTCCCTCTTCTACACAAATGTTAAAGGTACAAGTATCCCCTCCTGTGTTCATTCTGGCCATCCTATAATATGCCATACTACCTGCTCTTTTGGTTGAGGCCTTGAAGTGCACAGGTATAGCTTTATAAACCCAAAGGTCCTGCTTTTTCTGGAATGTTCTCCCCCTCCCATTGTATTTCTCTCCCGGTTGCCTAGAAATCAGAACATGTTTTTAAAAAATGAAAATAGCCACAGATTCTAACGTTCTAGCGAAGATTGCAGACTTGTGATTCCTGAGGCATTTATGTTGGTCAGTTGTGGTGAGATGTTGTGCAAGTCTATCTTTAAATGGTGGGACTGTGAAGAATATGATGAAAGTGAAAATATTATAGGTTCTAACAACTAGAAATTTTACTTAACTTTGCAGAGTTGCATGTGGACAGATATGATATACTTTTAGTGTCTCGTGCAATGTTCTCTTGGGGAGCTAGGGCGGAATATCAATTTATTTATTTATTTATTTATTTATTTATGTGACATATATGTGTGCAAACTCTTTGTCTTTCAGGGTTTATCTGAATTTTTTTTGGGGGGGGGGGCGTGTGTGAATTATTGACAGAGATTGGGTACTGAGAGAGAACAACTCTTCCCAAACTGACTATAGCACAAAACTAGGGAATCAATGGCCTGACAATATGAATAACAAACAGATTTGGATGAGAATTTCCCAATTGCCATTGCACCAAATTATGGATCAGACATACTTGAGATGTGAGAGAAGAGCCTTCCAGCATTAGGCCAAACATCTATCTCTAGTCCACCATTTTGTTTTCCATTGTGCAAATTAACACAATTTCTGGAAAGGAAAATGACATAGCATCACTGTTTCCTCCCTGTACTTGGACTAGTTGTGGTCAACACAGGATTGGTACAGCTACTTTTACATTTTGTTTAAAAAAAAAAAACAAACTCTATTCATTTGAAAAATTAAAGTGTAGTATCAAGGTGCTGTAGAGAACAAAATCCCATCAGTGTGAGGTGGAGACTACATAGTGAAAAAATGGTAGGTGTGTGCACTTTGAGATGCTTGTTGACTTACAGCAACCTGATAGATTTCATAGGTAAGGAATACTAAGAGGGTTTGCCATTTCTTTTCTCTGAAATACATCCTTCAGCATCTGGGGCTTCTTGGTGGTCTCCCAACCAAGGCTGACCCTGCTTAACTTCCAAGATCAGATGGAATCTGATGTCTTTAGGGTATGCCAGGGAGCAGAAATAGCATGTATGTGCACATGCATCATGAGCCACTAATGTAGCTTGTTGTGTTTGTTTCTAATTTGAGAACAGGTGTCATATCCAAAAGGTACACAAACCACATGAATGAATACTGTGCTCTCTTGGCCTGTGGTTGGTCAGTGCAGCATAGATTAGTCTCACAGTGTGGTGAGGTTTGGAAAACTAAAAGCAGGAAAGAGTACTGCTTATGTCCTATTCGTAAAGGTCAAATATGTGATTATTAAGAGTACAGTAATGGTACTGAGAGTTCTTTATCAAAGGCAGCACTGGCAGCATCTGCTAACTTAGTGTTCTAACAGGTGTTCTCCCTCTCTGTCTGCTTTAATTTTCCACTCTTGCTATGAAGATAAACCACACTTGGTTGGGAACTTACACTATTGCCTTCACAAGGTCAGTACTTCATACAGTACACATTGCACCTGCATTGTTTTGCTTTTTTCTGCTCTGAAGAATAGAGCATTTAAATGGAAATAGTATTGATGCTTTCCTATTTGCCCTGTTCTGTCTTATGGACTACATCAGAGGCACAGCTTGGGAAAGTGACTGTTTTGGACTAAAGTTCTCTCGATCTCACAATGAGCATGAACATTGTCCATGCTTATATGGGTCTTGCAGGAAATGTAGCCTAAAACAGTAACTTTTCAGCATCTGATTTGGGCAAAGACTGGAGCATTCCTTATCTAGAATTCCAAATTCTCCAAAATCTGACCTTGTCTACATGAGTGGCTAGGATAGTGACACCTTTGCATTTTGACTCTTCAGAATGCACAAACTTTTTTTCATGCACAACATAATTTAAAATATTTTGTTTAAAATTACCTTCAACTATGTGCATAGTAGGGTGGCCAACTTTCGACCAGAAATTTAAAAGAGATTTAGTTGTGACAAATGTTACATATTTTTACCAGTGCAGTGTCACTCCAGCAAATATTCATGGAATGGATAATATTAAAGAAGACTTTTTACAAATCCTGTCCAACAGACCCAGTCTGCGTTTCCTCCTTGTTCTCCCTGTCCAGCTGGGTGTTTTTATCAACATCTGCATTGGGAGGGTTGTTAAGTAGGACCTGGAGCATTGAGTTGCAGCAGCACTGTCTGCAATAAAATCTGAAGTAGGAAATAATATCTTACTTGACCTGGTTGTTTCATTTCATGTATGCACATTGTTAGTTAGGTATGAAGGTTTATGGGAACATGGCAAACTTGTCCATCCCCTCTTTCTCCTTTTTCTCTTCTTTTTCCTTCCCCTCTTCTTACTCTCTGCCTTTCTCCTCTTGCTCCTCCTCTCTTCTTCTCCCTTCGTCCTCTACTCCTTTTCTTCTTTCCCCACCTCATTCTCCTCTCCTTTTTCTTACTCCTCCTTTCACTTGTGCCTGGGAACATAGAGGCGGGGGGCATCCCAAAGCTCCACCTCCTGTTCCTCACTGTAGGACTTCTACTGAGGCGGAGAGGGCTCACCTGGAGAGGGATTGGAAGAGAGAAACTGAGGCTGTACTACAATAGCAATCTGGGAGTTGGGATTATTCCAAAAATTATCTGAAATATGGAATAATGGAGAGGGGGTGTGTGCACTAGTATAAGGTGCTTATGGAATATAAACAGATTGGGTCCCATCCCCAAGATATTTCATTACCTACATATAGGTATTCCTAAATCCAAGACACTTCAGATGCCATGCATTTTAGATAAAGGTCTGGAGAACAAGCCCTATGAGGAGTGGCTTAAAGACCTGGGCGTGTTTAGCCTGAAGAAGAGAAGGCTGAGAGGAGACATGATAGCCATGTATAAATATGTGAGAGGAAGTCATAGGGAGGAGGGAGAAAGCTTGTTTTTTGCTGCCCCGGAGACTAGGACGTGGAACAATGGTTTAAAATTACAAGAAAAGAGATTCCATTTGAACGTTAGGAAGAACTTCCTGACTGTGAGAGCTGTTCAGCAGTGGAACTCTCTGCTGCGGAGTGTGGTGGAAGCTCCTTCTTTGGGGGCTTTTAAACGGAGGCTGAATGGTCATCTGTCGGGGGTGCTTTGGATGCAATTTTCCTGCTTCTTGGCAGGGGGTTGGACTGGATGGCCCACAAGGACTCTTCGAGCTCAATGATTCTATGATTCAACATATACTTCATTTTAATAGCATCAGGAACTGTTAATGGGAGAGGTTTTCCCTTTTAATGGTAAGAACAAAGCTGGGTTTTTTTTTTTTTTGAGGAAAACTCTATTGAAGAGAAGCAAATGCATGACTGTTCATAACTTCAGAATGATGAATCTCTGAGCAGGAACATGACGAAGTCTTAAAACCGCTTCAGACAGCTACAGATAAATCACTTTTGATAACACCTAGCTTAGAGAAAAACCAGTATGCTTTCTTGACATTTAAGAGAAGTCTTGTAAAGCACAGAAAGTTTCAGATAGAATCCCAGGTATTTCTACCTTGACACCTGGGATAACTACTGCCAAAGTGAAATAATATTGGTATAGATAAGCCAGTAGACTTCACCAATATACTGGAAGCACAAGAAAACATTTCTGAGCTGGTATGAGGACTGTACTGCAAATAAGCAAAATTTCTTCTCTTTTCATATTTTCCAACAACGCATACATGAGTATAGTAGAAAATGTACAATTACATGGAGTGGTGATGGGGCCAATGAATACTGTGCTGGTACGACTGTACCAGGAGCTCCAACTTTATTTGCTTTCTATTAATCATAGAATCATAGAATCAAAGAGTTGGAAGAGACCTCATGGGCCATCCAGTCCAACCCCCTGCCAAGAAGCAGGAATATTGCATTCAAATCACCCCTGACAAATGGCCATCCAGCCTCTGCTTAAAAGCTTCCAAAGAAGGAGCCTCCACCACACTCCGGGGCAGAGAGTTCCACTGCTGAACGGCTCTCACAGTCAGGAAGTTCTTCCTAATGTTCAGATGGAATCTCCTCTCTTGTAGTTTGAAGCCATTGTTCCGCGTCCTAGTCTCCAAGGAAGCAGAAAACAAGCTTGCTCCCTCCTCCCTGTGGCTTCCTCTCACATATTTATACATGGCTATCATATCTCCTCTCAGCCTTCTCTTCTTCAGGCTAAACATGCCCAGTTCCCTAAGCCGCTCCTCATAGGGCTTGTTCTCCAGACCCTTGATCATTTTAGTCGCCCTCCTCTGGACACATTCCAGCTTGTCAATATCTCTCTTGAATTGTGGTGCCCAGAATTGGACACAATATTCCAGATGTGGTCTAACCAAAGCAGAATAGAGGGGTAGCATTACTTCCTTAGATCTAGACACTATGCTCCTATTGATGCAGGCCAAAATCCCATTGACTTTTTTTGCCGCCACATCACATTGTTGGCTCATGTTTAACTTGTTGTCCACGAGGACTCCAAGATCTATTAAATGTTTGCTTGCAGTCCAAGGTTTCAGAGATTCTGCAGAAAGGTGGCTTCCTTTGGTTGCAGTCATAGGGCAAGTCACCTGTCCATCATAGTTAAGTTTTGGTACCGCCCCTTGTTCAGGGCAATTGGGAAGGGAAGGGAGTCATTTTTAGTTAGTCTCAGTAAGGAAAGCTAATTTAGAGGACATGTACAAGCTTCTCCTGTACAAAAGCTTCAACCCTTAAGACTTTCTGAGGGAGAACAGTCTTAAGAGCATCCAAAGATTTCCAGGGAAGCAGCCCTAAAACTTTGAGGAATTTCGGAGGGTAAACAGTTTGGAAGACCAAAGAACTCCAGCTGGAGAATCTACTGGCCTTACTGGTAGGTCCACTCGGTGCTCGAGATGCAGTTCTACCCGGTAGCGGAGCCCACATCAGTAAGGCTTAGATTACAGTCATCCTGGGAGAAGTTAAAAAGGGATTTTCCTTTAAAGTAAAGAAACAGTTATTGAAGACAATTGCCTGTCCCTCGTGGACATGATTAGGAAGCCACCAGTTGCATAAAAGCTTGGAAGCATTTGTTTAACTTTATTGAAGACAAGAAAAGTTTCTGTTTGATTGTTCATTAATAAAGGACTTTGTTATACTTCACAAGCCATCTAAAGACCATTTGTGGTGGAAAATCCGTGAGAACTTCTCTTCGGGGGCCCCTGGCTTCCCGCTGGGCTCAAGTTGCACGTCCTATTTTAAAAGCAATTCTTTACAGGCCCAGCGTGCAACAGAACAAATACCAAGAGTTAATTGTAAACAGAATAGTAAAGGTAAAGGTTTCCCCTGGCATTAAGTCTAGTCGTGTCTGACTTGGAGTGGTGCTCATCTCCAATTCTAAGCCAAAGAGCAAGCATTGTCTGTAGATACCTCCAAGGCCATGTGGTCAGCATGACTGCATGTAGTGATACCTGTTTTATCTACTCACATTTGCATGTTTTTGAATTGCTAGATTGACAGAAGCTGGGGCTAACAGCAGGAGCTCACCCCACTCCCTGGATTTAAACCACCAACCTTTTGGTCAGCAAGTTCAGCAGCTCAGTGGTTTAACCCGCTGAGCCACTGAGGGGGCCTTTGTAAATAGAATAGAGTACAGTAAATTAGAAAAGAACTGTAAGCTAACTAGCTTCTCAACTTGAAAGCCTCATTTAAAAGCAAAGAAAATTTAAAAATAATTTGTAGCTTTCATGAAAGAATATCAACATTTCTTTGATACACAGATCCTTGCCACAGGAACGATTGCATATGTATGATATCACATCATGGTCATGAAAATGAGAGATCTGAGTGCTGACAAAATATTGGTAATACCAGTTGCCACCATTTGAGGCATAGCTTTCTTTTACTCTGTATTGTTTTGTATAAACACAATCTAATTGTTGCTGCAGGAGGCATTAATCTTGAAAATAACAATGTGGGGATAGATACACTTAATAGCAATCAACCAAAAATAGTAACAGAGTCTGATGTGTACAATAATAATTCTGCAAAGTCAACAAAGCCAAGTAGGCAATCAAAATGAGAGATTATACCCTCCAAATTGGTGCTCCTTAGACCATCCAATGTAAGGGACAGCAATTCAGTATGTCAGGGACTGTCACTAAATTTATTCAGATTGAGTGCATTTATTTTTTCTTTTCTGGAAACAGCCAGTGCACCTGTCCTCGGACTACCATTTAGAATACCACTGCTCTGCTACATGATGAGTAACTTCCACATACTGCCTCCCTACCCAGCTAGATGATGCCACAGTTTCTGTACATGCTTTTTATATACGTGTATAAACATTTAGAGTATTTCTTCCTTATGTTTCTCCTTCATTCTTCAACTCCCAGCACTCAGATCTTCAAATGTTTTCCTCCTGTTCTCAAAATGGCCCTGTTTAGAAATTCAGGCATATGCAGAATAGCTTGTAAGAATGCAGAGATGAACACTTTGTGGCGTGTCCTGTCTTCCCTTTCTGTGATTAGGTTCCTTCTGTTATGTTGTCTCCTCCATGATTTAGAAGATCAGGATCCTAAATCCTATGGGGAGCCCATAAACTTGTAAATGTTATTTTCAGCTGCAGAGGTGATTTCTCAATGTATAGGAGAGATTCCAGAGAGGATTTTCTTTAGAAAGTTAGATATTATTCTTTATTTTTAGAAACACATCATTTCCAGATTTTACTATGATTGAGAAGGTGTGTATTTATTAGGAAATAATATAAATAACTGATCAAAATGAATAATTCTTCTTTAAATGAAACACTTTAAACAACATATGTGAAACCCATTCACTTCTTATAGAATGCCTGATATTTATGGTCTGGTGGAACTTCACTATATTGAGTTCTTTAGAAAGGTGATTGGAAAGCTGCTCATAAAACTGGCACTTCTAAATGACATTCTTTCTTGTATGTAAAGGTTCTAGTTTCTGGCCAATGGATAGCATGGCTGTGCACATGAAAGAGAAAATGGCTGTCTTAGCCAGTTCTATTTCTCACGCTCTTCCTGACAATACCCATTCCATAAAAAGGAAATGACCCTCCTTCCCTAGAATGTAACAGCTCTTTCAGAAATCACCTGCCTGTCATGTCTCCAAAAGCAAGAATTCATACGTACTCACAATTGGTTGAGTTCGTGATAATACAGATGTTGACAGAATGCAGTTGAGTTCATATTATTAAACACAATAAAAAGGGCTTCTATTCTTATGTCAGTAGAAAAAGGAAAAACAAGGAGGCGATAGGACCTCTTCGAGGAGAAGATGGGGCAATGCTGACAGGGGATAGGGAAAAGGCAGAACTACTTAATGCCTTCTTTGCCTCGGTCTTCTCACAAAAAGAGAGTCTTCAACCTCAGCAAGATGGAGTGGATGAGGGTTTGGAGGACATCCAACCCCAAATTGGGAAAGAAGTCGTTCAGGAATACCTGGCCGCTCTTAATGAGTTCAAGTCCCCAGGGCCAGATCAACTACACCCCAGAGTATTGAAGGAACTAGCGGAAGTCATTTCGGAACCATTGGCAACCATCTTTGAGAGTTCTTGGAGAACGGGAGAAGTTCCAGCAGATTGGAGGAGGGCCAATGTGGTCCCAATCTTCAAGAAGGGAAAAAAGGATGACCCAAACAACTACCGTCCGGTCAGCCTCACATCGATACCGGGCAAGATTCTGGAAAAGATTGTTAAGGAAGTGGTCTGCAAACACTTAGAAACAAATGCAGTCATCGCTAATAGTCAACATGGATTTATCAAAAACAAGTCATGCCAGACTAATCTGATCTCTTTCTTCGATAGAGCTACAAGCTGGGTAGATGCAGGGAATGCCGTGGATGTAGCGTACCTGGATTTCAGTAAGGCCTTCGACAAGGTCCCCCATGACCTTCTGGCAAGGAAACTAGTCCAATGTGGGCTAGGCAAAACTACGGTGAGGTGGATCTGGAATTGGTTAAGTGGACGAACACAGAGAGTGCTCACTAATGCTTCCTCTTCATCTTGGAAAGAAGTGACAAGTGGAGTGCCGCAGGGTTCCGTCCTGGGCCCGGTCCTGTTCAACATCTTTATTAATGACTTAGATGAAGGGCTAGAAGGCATGATCATCAAGTTTGCAGACGACACCAAATTGGGAGGGATAGCCAATAGTCCAGAGGACAGGAGCAGAATTCAAAATGATCTTGACAGATTAGAGAGATGGGCCAAAACTAACAAAATGAAGTTCAACAGTGACAAATGCAAGATACTCCACTTTGGCAGAAAAAACGAAATGCAAAGATACAGAATGGGTGACGCCTGGCTCGAGAGCAGTACGTGTGAAAAAGATCTTGGAGTCCTCGTGGACAACAAGTTAAACATGAGCCAACAATGTGACATGGCGGCAAAAAAAGCCAATGGGATTTTGGCCTGCATCAAGAGGAGCATAGTGTCTAGATCTAAGGAAGTAATGCTACCCCTCTATTCTGCTTTGGTTAGACCACACCTGGAATATTGTGTCCAATTCTGGGCGCCACAATTCAAGAGAGATATTGACAAGCTGGAATGTGTCCAGAGGAGGGCGACTAAAATGATCAAGGGTCTGGAGAACAAGCCCTATGAGGAGCGGCTTAGGGAACTGGGCATGTTTAGCCTGAAGAAGAGAAGGCTGAGAGGAGATATGATAGCCATGTATAAATATGTGAGAGGAAGCCACAGGGAGGAGGGAGCAAGCTTGTTTTCTGCTTCCTTGGAGACTAGGACGCGGAACAATGGCTTCAAACTACAAGAGAGGAGATTCCATCTGAACATGAGGAAGAACTTCCTGACTGTGAGAGCCGTTCAGCAGTGGAACTCTCTGCCCCGGAATGTGGTGGAGGCTCCTTCTTTGGAAGCTTTTAAACAGAGGCTGGATGGCCATTTGTCAGGGGTGATTTGAATGCAATATTCCTGCTTCTTGGCAGGGGGTTGGACTGGATGGCCCATGAGGTCTCTTCCAACTCTTTGATTCTATGATTCTATGACAAGAGTAGAGAAAAATTGTCAATCCATTCTGGATGAAAATACAGTAAAACACCAATACCAATATGCCTCATATCTATATCCAACAAAATACATCCTGTAGAAATTTTCTAGGACCTCTAGGTGATTTCATAGTACACTTCCATTGGAAGTTACCAATAAGTCATGCTGGCAGATTTTTATAGAGGAAAATCCTCTAAGAATTTTCTAGATCCTACATTATGACCCTATGGTAACTTCCTGTGGAAGACATTCATTTAAATAGGCTTCAGTATGGATGTTTGTCTCCATGTTAAATTCCGAACCACATTGCCCTCAAACCACACCAGTTATTAAAGTTTGCCATGATGGGTATGTGCGCCATGTCTGATCCAGATTCATCATCAATGGGGTTCACAGTAGTCTCTGGCTGTGGGTGAACTACACCTTCCAATATCCAGGGTCAGTCCCTCCTCAACTCCCCAGTACTTAAAATTGGGCATGATGGGTATGTGTACCATGTTTGGTCCAGATTTATAATTGGTGTGTTTCACAGGGTTGTCTGGATGTTGGAGCTGCATAGAAACATGCATATATACAAACATATATGTCTATCTATCGATCGATCGATTGATAGGTAGATAGACAGTAGATGATATGCTTTAACTAGTGAAGTACAAATTTTAATGATAAAATAAATACGTCTTTGTAGCAATTTTGATTAGTGATGCATCTGGGAATAACTCAATTATAAATAATTTATTTGCTTATTGATTTACCGTTTCACTTTTCAGGCACAGATACAAATGATTGGCCAGATTTTTGCATTCTGGTACACCACCTATTTTCTAAAGAGAGAACTACAGATGTATTCAGTTAAATTTCTGTGTACATTTAAGTAGTTGTTCTGGGAGCTCTAAGTGGTCAACTGCCTCATGGCTGGTGAGGAATTTGTAAAATCTGCTCTTAGTTCCGATGCCTTTCTAAAGGGGATTAACGGACATAGCAGATCATCTGTCACTCGGGAGGCCAGGTGGAGACCAATTTCATTTATACCAGCTTCAAATTATAGTTGTTAGCAAGCTAGGATATTCCTGTGTCAAACGTCACAGGACAGTTGTCTCTTTGAAAGGCTGTTAAGAGGACA
Organism: Anolis sagrei; assembly: GCF_037176765.1. Lineage (NCBI taxonomy): Eukaryota > Metazoa > Chordata > Lepidosauria > Squamata > Anolidae > Anolis > Anolis sagrei. The sequence goes on from NC_090025.1 coordinate 23,813,870, forward strand.
ATTCTGTATTGAAGAAACCAACTTAAGTCTGGTTTATAAATTACCATAAGAAATGAGAGGAAGGAATTGGATAGCTCGTCAACTGTTACCAAGTGGACACAGTGGTCCCCCTCCAATTGTGACATATATTGCATTCCCTTTTTGAAATATGCATCTATAGATATAAATTAACACATGGCAATTTTATGAAAAAACTGTCATATTTTGTTTTCTTTTTGCAATATGGAAACTATTTCCCTGTGATAATCTTTTGTTAGGAAATAGGATTGTTCTCAAACAGATAAATATTTCTAAAATGTCAGAAATAGCAATTGTGAATTAACTATGTGTGAGAGTACTAATGGTTGTAAATTATAGGCATAATTTTGCCATGTATCTGGTATGTAGTTTAGATTGTTCAGATGACTGGAAATGCATGGTGGATGGGATTATCTTTAGGTTTTGTCTCCACAGCCAATTTGTGTTATCAGTTCTGATAGTGTTAATATTTCATCTAGAGTAAAAAAAAAAAAGCTTAAGTAACTGAGGGGGGAAAGGAAGGTGCCTGAGGCTGTTAGGAATAGTTGGAGTTGAAGTCCAAAATACCTAGAGGGCCAAAGTTTGCCTAAGCCTGGTCTAACCCAAGAAAAGCCGATGAGAAGAGGGAACACCTCATGCCATACACTGTGGGAGATTAGAAAATATTAAGGTGCATTGTTTGACAGGTAACTTGAGGGCATACACGCATACAAATACACATTATTTTCAGAGGCAAGGCCAATCGAAGACTCCCAGGTGAGCACTTGGCATGAAGATGGCTTATGATCAGTACTATTTTCTAAGCCTTAAGTTTCTTGTGTAGTCAGCTTAAATCCAAGGTTTGAAAACTAAAGCACTTGAATCTATTGACTGTGTAAAAAGAATAGCAGCCCTTGAAATAAAGAAAAACATCAGTGAAGTATGGTCTGAGTTTGAACTCTTCAGTTGTGGGAATAGTTTCATTTTTCAGATATTGTAAAGACATTGTCATCAAATGGATTTTTAAATATGAAAATGGCTTGTTTGCAAGAGAACTCCCTCCTTTTTGACTGTCAGTTCAGCAGCCCAGTGACATCACAAGTTACTTGAGCTTTGTCCTTGTGCCTAACCATAATGTCATTACAAGCTCCCCGATGTGTGTAGTATCAGGTGGCCTGATTTGGATCTCATGAAATAAATAAGGGGACATATAATGGAAAGCATTAGCTGAACCAGTTTAAAATTTACATGAGTCCAGAATAAATCTCATGAGAAATTAAACTTCTAAGGATGTTCTGGATCCCTTCTTAGCATTTCCATTGTAGCCTAGCTGTTGAGCATGTCATTTCAAATGAAGGACACAGCTCGTCTTATGAAATCTGCTCTCTTGTAGGTTGTTGTCTTCAGTTGGCAAAGGCATTGGGGCATGAAATAGCAGCACCAAGTTAAAACAAATGTCTTGATTCAGGTTAATAGGCTTTCCCATTTTTTAAGTACACTGCTGCTGTGGATTATAAATGATTAAAGCATAAAATCTTGTTCTTGTTTCTTATGTGAATAGACCTATTGAATCATTGAGTCACTGTCTGGGTGAGTTCATGGAGCAGTACTTGGTGGAAAATGTAGTAATAGCCTGAAAAGTGGTTTTTAAAATTACATCACCCTTTTCTCAGAGGTCCAGGTCCAACATACGTGATTAGCGTATAGAATGTTGAAAATATGGGGGGAAAGTAAGCTTTTATAGTTTCTTTTTTTCGTTAGGGCACATTTTATTTGATGGATTGTATTTCATCTGAACACTGAATGCTTATCACATGAAATAGCTGTGAATTTTCCCCTTTAGTGTGTTCAAATCAGTTGTGATCTCTTTGGAGCAAGTGTGTCATACAAGTACAATAAGTGACCTGCTGTGAAAATTCATGTCTGGAAACACAGCAGAGAGGGGAGGGCACACAAAGGAATGATGGCGTAAGGGTTATGATTAGCTGTGAGGTACTTCATGGATAATGCACATTTGGAGGAACACAAGAAACATCAATGTAAACCCAGTAAAAACACCTGGTTCTGTGAAGTGAAATTGGCTATACCTCAAAATTCCTTCTCCTTTCTATGGCAGCTAGCCATAATAGTTGTCAGATGGTTTATTTGAGTTAAGCAGGATCTCCTTCCCATTAGTACAAATATATGATAAACTTTGCCAGACACATTATATTGACAAGGTAGTGAGATTGTTTTTTGTTTTTATTTTAAATCTGTGACTAGAGAATACAATGTTCCCATGCTTAGGGCCATGGTGGATCAGTCTCATTCAGTTGTGGTGGCTTTTCCTATCACTTCTCAGCAACTTTATCTTTTTTTGAAATACTGCTTGATCTTTGTCCTAATTTTAAAAGGCGAAACCACTTAAAGTTGTGACTACTCAGTAGCTTTTGAAAAGTTAGGAATCACAGTAAGTTTGTTCTTATTGAAAAAGGGATTAAAATGTAAACTGTCAGATTGTGCCTATAGCAGATTTAGGAGTGAGATGACAGTGTTTTTGTGATGGTGAAGGTGTGTTATTTGTTTTGCATTTATGAAGATGGGAGAGGCTGTTAATATCTAAGCGTTCGCTGTAGCTGACTCATGTACAGTATGGGCTGTTCAGAGTACTGGGAACAGTTGCATTGCATGTGTTCACTACCTATCTTCAGAAAGTGGTTGCTGGGACAGTATTACAATAACTTTGAAAAGGCATCTTCCCTACTTCATTTAAGGTTAGCATGCAGAAGTAGCATGGAGACATTAATCAAAGCTGTATTTGCCTGCAAATAATTCTATACATATGTTGAATGTTCTGTGATATAATATAGCTTGAATCGATGAGACATGGGTGTGATCAGTATGTTTTGTTTAAGCTGACTCACTGATTCCAGAGTGTGGGTTGACTTTACTATAGACATGCAGGAATTTTTAGATCGGTCTTCCCCAACCTATTGCTCTCCAGATATTTTGAACTTTGGAACAGTCATGATTCCTGTTATTGGCCACTTTATCTAGGGTTGGTTATCAAAGTTCAAAATATGGTATGAACCAGATATTCCTAATTTGGTGCCATCCAAGTAGGGATGGAGCACAGCTCCCATTAGCCCCAAATAGAACAGCTCCAAACGAGGGATCATGTGCTTTGACCCCCAGTTTTAAGGAGAGCATTAGGTTGGAGTGATCTGATTTTTAAATAATTACGCATGTTCAGTTCTCCAACTTTGGAGGAAAAGGAAAGGGGATTTAACCCACGACTCCCAGCCTTGTTTTCCCTAACCAAAACTCATCACCTGCATAGTACCTTTCTAAAATTAGGAACTAGAAGGGCTGCCACAAAAGGGCATTGTCTTATGATGAGAGAATAGTATGGTTCTTAAACTAGACTTGGATTAGAAAAGCTTTGAAGTATAGGAGTCTTCTAGTGAATGATGTTTCTGTTTTTGTAGTCCCAAATAACCAATAGAATAGGATTATTTAAACCTCCAGTGTTCATGATAGACTATTTGGCTTCAGAAGTGGATTCACAAGTTGTGCAGGCTTGCTATAATACTATGGTTTGGTAAAAGAAACTGGGGGAATACAAAAGAAACAACAACTTCTACTTTGTATACAACAACTTTGCCAAAAGCAGCAACATGGAAAAGTCAGCATTTCTTGTGCAGTTGTGACCTTCTAAAGATGGTTGATAATAATAGAAAAAGCATATCATAGTTGGCTATTTTATTTTAAAAGGATGTTTGGTCACTTTATTGAGAATGAAAATAGGTGTGAAGAAAGATGGAATAGAAATGCTGCTTTTATTAAATAGCATTTTCACCATCAAAGTGATACTTGAAATATGCTGAAATTGAAAGCAGATGTAATGTGATAGCTCCAATATGGTTGTGCATTTCTTGAAGGTCACTCAACAGATCATTCATTGTGATGTGTGGTAGTCTGATATCAGGCTAATATTTGTATTTTTCAGACCAACTTTGAATGCATTTATTGGATGCGTCTTTTAAAAGTGTTTGGGGAGTTATTTTTTGTCTTGTCTGCTTTGTTTGGTGACATGTAGAGAATACACATGGAAAGGAAATATTGCTGCAGCTTTCAACTCTCTCTCTCTCTCTCTCTCTCTATATATATGCATAGCATGTCTACAAAAACCTTGACACAATTTTTAAAACAGCCATAGTTTTTGTCATACAGTATAAGCAGAAGGCGATACTGGTGATCTACTGTGTCCATGGGGGATTGATATCAAAAATTGCAGATGCTCAAGTCTCTTATATATAGTGCTTAAAAATGAGAATGGTGCTCTAGCACCACCCAATCCCTTTCATCTTCTCCACCCCCTTGTGTACCCTGAAGGCAATTGTTGCATGTGGCCCCCAAACTTCCTTCCCCATTTCAGCAATCAATTCCTCCTCTTCCTCTCTCTCTCCCCACTCCATCTCTCCAGCACCCTTGTGCTGGCAGGGCTGCTGACTGAAAAGTCAGTGGTTCAAATCCAAGGAATGGGGTGAGCTCCCATCTGTCAGCTCCAGCTTCATTGAATTGTGCCTTTATTTAAACTGTTCTGAGTCCCCTTTGGGGTGAGAAGGGCGAGGTATAAATATAGCAAATAAATAAATAAATAAAATCATGTGGGAACATGAGAGAAGCCTCCCACAGGATGGTAAAACATCCGGGCATCCCCTGGGAAATGTCCTTGCAGACAGCCAATTCTTTCACACCAGAAACAACTTGCAGTTTCTCAAGTCACTCCTGACATGGAAAAAAATCCAGCAAGGGAGTGCCTCAGAACAGCTCCCACAGCGGTCTTCTTGTGAGAAAACCAGACAGTGCAGGGTAGAGATGAGATGTCCCACACTGATTTTTTAAATAAAATATGTTCTTGAATACAGTATTTAAAAATATTTAAATATTATTTTCAATCTGTGGTTAGCTGAATCCTTAGATTTGGAGCCCATGCATAGTGAAAGCCCACTATACTATTAATACCGTACCATATAATTACAGCCACCTTCATATTTTCATTATAGAGTTGTATACTCCCAGTTTTCTTTTACATCCATTAAAGGTGGTATGAGAAGGAGCCCTTTTGAAAAACAACAAAATTTTTAAACAATATGTACTGCCTGGAGGTGGTTATAGAAGCTGTGCGTCTAGGTTTCTGCATTAAAGGATTGGAAATCTCACTTCAGTAGATGAAGGAATTTTCCATATTCATTTGATGTTGTCCACAGTCCAGAAACAAATTGTGTTTGAACAGTATATCCCTGCTCTACACTAGCTTATGAGTACAAGAAAACAGGAAGTTGTCTTATATTATGTCAGACTATTAGTTTCCTCAGTTTAGTATAATCAACTCTGACTACCAATGGCTGTCTTGGGTTTTAGGCAGAATTCTAGTCTGTCCCTCCTCAGCAGTTCTTGGTGTTAATTGGTGCTCTTCCATCAAGGTAGAAACTAGTCCAAATCCCAATAACGGTAGCTACCAAAATCAAATGAGGGAGTTCAGAGTAGAGTAGCTGCACAATTGTAGTGGTTTGAGCATTGAACTAAGGCTCTGGAAACCAGGGTTCCTGCTTGGCCATGGGAACTTACCAGAGGGCCTTGGGCAATTTATACTCTCATGAAGAACCAAAGGCAAATTCCTCTGATCCAATTTTGCCACAAAAACCACATGAATCAGAAACAACTTGAAGGCTCACAACAAGTTCCAAACATAAATCATGCCACTTAGCAATTTGGTGATTCTATTTCCATGACCCACTGAACACCCTCCAGAAAATTAAATTCTGTGCATTCTTGGGAGGGAAAGTAAACAGTTGTAAAGTTGAAACTTAAAAGGGTGCCAAAAGCAGTGGAACCTATGGCTTAATTCAGTACAACATAGGAAGCTTCGCTCATCTGGAATGAAAAAGGACTGGTAGATTGATAGTTCTTTCTTGATTCTGTGTGTGGTGGAACATTTATGTTCTTAACTGGTAGAGCGATTGACCTGGTTAAGTCTGAATAAGAATTTTATTTTTGATAATAGAAATCTGAATTCATATAATTATCTGTATAATAATAACATTCTGCTTTTAAATATATGTTTGTTGATACATTTGGATTCCTCGCCAAATTTACTATTAAGCAAGGCTTCAACGCAACTTTAAAGAGATTGCTATTGTTTCTGTTCTTTTGTTATATGACCTTTCTTCATGGGATCGGTATTTAGGTGTTCTGCTTAAGGAACTATAAAGTAAGTATTAAGTTTAAGATTGCCTTTAGTGAAGGTGTGTCTTGGTTGTCTTGCTGTTGTTTAAGTGTTTATTTGAGAAACTTCTTTCATCTATTAGAAAAGGTTGGACGTTGTGTTGTTTTAGCAGATTTATATTACTTGTATTCAGAATGTTTTTAAAGGTATCATCCAGTTTGACAAGACCCAAAGCAATCCTTTGAAAAAGTCTGCTCCTAATTTGTCTATTTTAAAAGTGTGTAATTCTTTGTAAGAGAGCCAAAGTGAAACATATTAAAGTCCTATTGATTTTACTAGAGAGGTGAAACATATATTTCACTTTTTGCACTGACCCAATGGGATTGGAAAGTAGTAAATTCTGATTAGCTTTATGTTCTTTCTTCGGTAGATTGAAAGGGCAGCATCTGATGGTGGAAGAGAAGTGAAAGGCTGGTATGAAATAGAAATGAAAGGGTGGTATTCAGTCCCCTCGTTGCAGCTTCTGTGAAACCCAGAAAACAACAGGGTGCTTAAGGCAGGCAAAAGTGGGTGAGAAAGTTCTGCTGCAACCCATGTTGAATGCCTGGATAGTACCCAGAATCTTGACTGTGGCTGCAATCCTGTATTAGGGAGGTAGACCTAATTTTATGCTCACAATTTGATTCCAAGTAGCTATCTCCCATCTTTTAGTTTATCCTCTTGAAATTGTCTCTCATTAATGTAACTCCTCGTGCCTTCATAATTATTTTTAATTGGTCTCAATACTTGCAGTTTCATTTATTTATTTATTTATTTACTCGTGTTTATACCTCGCCTTTCTCTACCCTGAAGAGGACTCAAGGTGGCTTACATAGAGGCAATTATTCAATGCCTTAAAACACATACTATAAAAATTAAAATTAAATTAGATTAAAATTAAAAACATATTAAACATTTAAAAACATTGCATTTAAAATCATGCCATTGAAAGTCATAGTCCAGGCCGTTCCATAACCATTCCATATATTCCAGATCGGTTAATTGCACTGCACTATTCTCCAAAGGCCTGATCCAACAGCCAAGTTTTTACCTTTCTTCTGAAGGCTAGGAGGGAGGGGCCTGAGCTAATGTCACTAGGGAGGGAGTTCCATAGCCAAGGGACCACAACTGAGAAGGCCCTGTCTCTCGTTCCCACCAGTCACACCTGTGAAGGGGGCAGGACCAAGAGCAGGACCTCCCCATATAATCTTAATCTCCAAAATGGTTCATGGGGGAGATACATTCAGACAGGTAACCTGGGCCGGAACTGTTTCATGCCCTGACAGATAGGCCTGTGTGACCATTTTGTGAACCAGTAGCTCAACATGGGGCCTATATTGTGGGAAGATGCAGTGCAATTTTTTAAATTATTTGTTTGTTTAAAGAATCAAAAAATAGATATTCAGTACAATCCCCTGCCATACAGTTAAAGCATTGACAGGTGGCCATCCAGCCTCTGTTTAAAAACTTCCAGAGAGGGAGACTCCTCCACACTCCGAGGCAGCATATTCCAATATTGAACAACCTTTTCTGTCAGAAGGTTTTTCATAATGTTCAAATGGAATCGCTTTTCTGCAATTTGAATCCATTGCTCCATGCCCTAGTCTCTAGAGAAGCAGAAACTGAACTTGCCCTCTTCTCTACATGAAACAAGGCATGCGAAGACATAATTGTCTGTCCCAAAAGTAATGAGAAGGATATAATTTTTTTTATGGAACATACATGCAGTTTAATTTTCTCCTTTAAAATAGGCTCCTTGTGATCGAATATAGTGATTTCAGCGTTGCTTCCACTCTTCATAGAAGTAGAGGATATCTTCATTTGAGATGCTGTTCAAAGCCCTTGTCACAAATGCCTGGATATTTTTTGACTGTCCCAAAATATTGTCTTTTGAGGTGAATTTTGAGCTTGGGAGAAGAAATCGCATGGAGTCAAGTCAGGGCTGTAAGATGAATGGGGAAACAGTCACATTGTTCTCGGTTCTTGAAGTTGAGGGATGCTTCTCCAGACTTCTCTGCATTTTTGCCCATGATAAGAGACAAAAACTATTTTGTACTTTGTTAATGTACCAACTACTACAAAGGCATGGACAAAAGTGAGGAAGGTCAAACTGTATGCTTGGATTACCCCTCTACCTGCCTTAACCCCCCCCCCCCTTTCCTTCCTGGCCCTGGTACACTGCACACACAAAAAATAATCCTCATTACTTTTGGGACAGACTGCATCCTGAAGAATGCAAAAAGTAACTTAAAGATGGATATAAACTAGTTATTAATATAACACAACATATTTTAATATGTTAAATTAACATATTAAATTTTAAATTATCCCATTTAAAATATATTGAAAACATAAATTATCAGTAAATAGCACACTATTAAAAGCCTTTGCAATGAGTCCCTAGAAGTCTTTTGGAATAGCATAACAAAGAGAGAGCCAGCCTAGCTTTCCTAGTGAGAGAGTTCCAAGTCTGAGAGTAGGCACCATAAAGGCCTTTTCCCAAGTTCCCACAGATTGTCCCTGTGAAGATTATGCAACCAAGAAAAAGGTCTCTCCAGAAGATGTTGCCCTTAAAGTACCCCATTTAGGAAGATAGGGGTTTTTCAAGTTTATAGCAACTTAAAGGAGAAAAAAATACTGATTGCCCAAATAATGAAGGTTATTTACATAGGTTTTCAATGGAAGTGCTGGTTCATACACTCAGTATGTTCATGAGAATCTTGGCAGTCACTTGTGCGTAGCCATTAAAAGTCTGGCTGATATTAGCATTGCCATATGGCATTTCTCTTCCTATGTTTTGTGTTGCTGTCTTAGTCTTTCACTGTCTCACATCACTCCTCACATTTGTTTTGATTTTATTTATTTGCCCTTGGCAGATTTAGTTGCTGCAGCTCTTGCATAAGTGGGGACTTTTTAGTGGCATTTGCTTGTCAGTGAGAGAGGTGGTGGAGAAGGAATTTAAGCAAAGCAGCTGGTGGCCCATGGTGTTGACAAGGAGAGAGGCACCAGCAGCCAGGGCACTGATTTATTACTGAGGCTAGCATCCTTTTCCAGAGCCAGGACAGAAGATTTCTGGTGTGGTTTTCCAGCATCATCCAAATTAATTGGCCTGTGTGTGTGTGTGTTCACTTTGTCAAAGTGCTTGGTGGTGGAAGTAGATACAGAGCGTAAGGCAGATCTTTAATAACTTCACGATAGTATGTTATGAGTCTAGTGAGTCACTGGAACATTTTAGCCCAGCATTTTAGCAGAATAATTTGTGATTTCGTCTGATCTTGCAATTTGGATTACAAACCCCAGACTCTCCCTGCCATTAGGATTTAATGTACAGTATATTCCAGTGCAACTTTTTGGTATCTCAAAGGGCCCCTACAGTAGCCGAATTATAGAAATAAATTGCTGTCTGAGACTTAATGCAAGGTCAGGACATCCTATCATTTTTCCCCAAACTTTTCTCCATAGTTTCTTAAGAGAGGAGTGGAATGTCTCCATTTGCCTATATTCATGTTGCGGTTACAGGATTACTAGTAAGGTCTCCTCATGTTTATTCCCTTTTTGAAAAAGGAAAGAGAAGAAAAGCCTTAAAACCAGTTTGTGTACCTGCTTCCTCCAGAAGGCAGAGAAAGCAAGTAACTTATTCTTGACTGTACACTTCAGACCACATGGCAGGGGTTGGACTGGATGTCCCTTGTGGTCTCTTCCAGTGGTGATTTATTTAGTATTTATTTATACTATTTTTTTAGCCTAGTCTTTTTTTAAGATGCTTGTTTCATTTTTTATGTGTAACAAAGTTTTGTAACCATTTGAATGGCCACCTGTATTCTGTAGTGGTACAGCCCAGGGAAACATTAACATTTGCTCATGTGATGAGTGAAACTTTCAAGCACTGCAGTAAGTTATGCCAAAGAGATCCTTAAGTCATGGGTGTAATTCAGTGTAGCCTTTCATCCTATAGCATGCAGTCAGCAGCCTATTCCTTTCTATCTTTCCCTGCGGAAAGTGATGAAGAAATACTCAAATTAGTTAGGAATGCATCCCTTCTTATTTGCAGTTGAGAGGGTCTTATTTTGCAGCTCCCCAAATCTCCTTATTCATTCCTGTTCTCTACTACAGTCAAGTTAACAGAGTTAATTTAAAAAGTAATACACATCTCTGATTTATTCTCATGGTTGACCTTTTTACTCACCTCTGTGCCCTTGATTTGGGAATGTCCCTTCTATATTGCTTTTTGGTATAGACATATAATGTATATATTTAAACCAGCCATGGGCAAATCCAGGCCCGTAGGCTGGATGTAGCCCTTTGGGCTCTTTGCCCCATCCCCTGTCTGTTTTGGCTTCCCCTTCAATATGTGGACGCAGTGGCCCACCATATTCACAGACTGAGAGGAGGGTCGTGACAGAGACATCCCTCTGCCATGCACTCTCTGGAGAGCTCTCAGCAGTACATGTTTCTCTTTCTCCTCTGGGCCTTCCTCGGACCCAGAGAGAAGCCGGGGAGAAAAACACCCTGCTGCCAAGTGTGCTTGACAGCTGCGTGTTTCTCTCTCTTCTCAGGCCATGAGCAAGGTATGCTGCTGCCTTCCTGGGGCCCGGAGGAGTGCTTGTGAGAGAAAAATGCTACTTCCAAGCATGCTTGACAGTGGTGTGTTTCTCCCCTTCCTATGGGCTCGAGGAAGGTGGCGGCCTGCCTTCCTGGGACCCTGAGAAAATCTGGGTAGAGAAACACACTGCTCCCTGGAGACAGACCCACGCCTTCCATCTCCTGGCCCCAGCCCTGCCCCTCCTGCCCCGCCACTTAATCTCATCTAACCCCACTCACACTCCTTCTCAGCCCAGCTCTTGCAGCCGGGTTCACTAGGTAGCCCCAGGGCAAAAACATTTGCCCATGCCTGGTTTAAACTGTAGTCTGGGTCAAGTATAAAAGATACTGAAATTATTGACAAACGTAGAGGTATCCCCCTAAATTAATCTCCCTCTCCAATAACCTGTCCTTGAACTTAAAGTCTGTATGTCTGAAAGCAAGGTTGAATATACATGTCTTTGTTTTGTTTTGTTTTGCTTTGCTTAATTTTTCAGTTTATGCAACATGGAAACTATTTTATGGCACATGTACCTAAGCAATGTGGGTCTTGTGTTGTATCCAATTAGAATTTTCTGCTTTGACTGAATGGGAGACTCCAAACTGTTTTACTTGGCTGCAGAGGGAAAAATAATTTTATATATGGGACTCCCCAACTTCAGGACAGAAATAGTACTTTGAATTTTTCTGGTCATGTGCTATATTTTTTAAAATTACTAGCTAGAAACAGCCAAGAAGCTTGACAGTATATCCATTGTTGATGCATTATTTCAAAACTCAGTATTACTGTTGCCTAGCTAGTGTATGGAAACCAAAGAAAATGAAAAGGATTTTTATAAGGAAGAAAGCTCACTATTACACCTGGTGCTATATTTCGTTTCAACAGCTACAATAAAATTAACTGTATGTTGAATGGTGTGCTGTTTCATTAGTAATAACCTACCTGTGAGAAAAAATTAATTAAAAATTACTGCAGCTATGTACATAGAACCACACCGGTAGACAATCCTGCTACATTTCTAATGCCTTTGGTAAATCTGAATCATATAAGGTTTATCGGAGAACAGTGTAACTAGGCCAGATTATCCATTTTAGGAATGGATGTCAAAGGATTTTTGCATCCCCAGTGTGAGATTCCACTTTCTTTTTCCACTTCTACTTCTCCTATGTCACAAAATGCTTTTAAAAGCCCCTCTGACTGTAAAAGTTCATAGTCTTTGTCAGTTGATTTGGAGAGCTGCTGCTGAAGTAGCACAAGCCACAGCCGTTTTGAATGTGATTCTATGAATCTTTGCTTTAAAAATATTTTTGTTATTGAGGTACAGTAAAAGTCCTTCCCTTACAGCAGTGATTCCCAGCCAGTGGTCTGCAAGAACTAAAATATGGTCCGCGGTCTCACCATTACTACACCGTTGCAACGAGAGCAATTGGTCTCGCAAAAGCCTTTTATAGTGTCAAGACATATTAAATATGGTTTTCTGTCAGTGAGCAGATGGCGACTACTGGATGGCATATGTTCTATATCAGAAACTAGGACTGATGTGGTCTATCCAATGCAGTTTTCTGAATCAGCACCCCAAATAACCAAACCAAATCAAAAGTTGACAAAAAACTGATTCGTAACCTTTTTGGTACTAATGTTGGAAAGTGATCCCTGGTCAAAAAAAGGTTTGGAAGGAACCACTGCCTTACAGAGAGCCCATCTATTGTTTTTCAGGAAAAACCCAGAACCAATTCACTTTCTTTGGGATACTTACAAGTCTAAAGCATATATACTCTTTTCCCTGTCAGCCACAAGGTATTGCCTTCCAGTCTTGCTCATTCTTTGGGACCAGCATGGCAACAAAGAAATCATTGTACATGAAGCATTTTGGGAAAGCTACAACAACACTCATAGGAAATCATTGCACTAGTCTTATTTTTATATACAAGTGAATAAATGATCTATTTTTAAAAAACTGGCACAAGATGTTGGATTTCCTTTGTTGTTAAAGGTTAGGGAAAATAAACCTGGCTAGTGGGACAGGATTACGTTGGCCAAACTTTGCTGTGAATTTCCTCAGTATAAATATGTGTGTAATTATCCATGTATAGTCTTCTCAGATATTTTTAAAAAATGTTTTGCGCTTATTCTTCACTTTGTGAATGTCTACTTTGTCTTTCAGTGAGCTAGATCTATTGACCAGTCTTTATATTCTTTGTACCATTTTAGTAAAGTCAGTCATATCAATTTATTTCTTAGAATCAAAATAAAATTAAAAATCTGTGATCAATGATAAATTAAACTTTTGGTGTCCTTGTGATAAAGTTAGTTCTGTTGCAAGAAGAACACAATGGTTCTTGCGTAATCAGTGTATTTAGGTAGTTCAGATAGCTTCGCAGCCATCACACTGGATGCTAAGCATTTTATTCACAAATAAAGATCAAGGCTCAAAAGCTCAGTATGCAACATAGATAGGAACTTCATTTAGAAGTTACTTTCCATTTTGTTTAGTTTTGTCTACTGTGGCGGGATAAAATCATCAACATTTTTTTCTAATAGTGTTTTTAGCTGTTCACTATGTAACACAATTTTTGTTCCTGGGTAATAAATATCATTTCCTAATTGAGTCTATCATAAAAACAAGGGGAAAGTTTATTACATGGCAAAAACTGTGTTTTTGTGAGATGTCCTGTAGCACATTTTGCTATAGTTTTTCAATAAATATGTCACCAAGTCTCAACTAATTCAGTGTAGTTTGTGGCAGCCACAAAAACAAAGTTTCTGGAGTATAACAACTACTTTCAAAGTAAGCACGAGACAATTCAACAGGAATTGCATTTTCAAACTAGGAACATTTTTTTCAAAGTTTGTTACATAGTGTTATCAAAGCTGCATATATCTTCTGAAAACATCTTACAATAGTAAAGTACCATCAACTTGATTGTTTTTTGATTACATGCTAAAGAGACTCATCAATATAATGCAATATAAACAACCTTCTAGATATACCTGAATGAACCTTGGGACATTTGTCTATCTTTTCCCTTTTTGCCTTGTTTTCAGTGTCACAAGTTCGTTGTTAAACCATAAACATCATTGGAACAGAGCCAAATGTTCTCTGGTTGACACATCCCTGGAGATACTGGTTACTGAACAGAAGCAAATTCATTCAGGAAAAGCCAGATGTTACTTTTAATGCACAGTTAGCAACCATGTCTGGCTTTCTTTTTTAAAAAAGAAAAGAAAGAAATTAATTCCAAAAGCAGGAGCAAGATTTTCGTTGGAAATGCATTTCTCTGGGAGGCAACACTTACCCTTTCCCTCACAAGTTGCAGATCCAGTGAAAATATATGTGACAATTGGCTGCTGCTGATGGGGAGTTTCCCATTGTGACCATTTTGAAAGCAACCCTCTTCAGGCTAATTTCAACATTGAAAGAGATTTTTTGTTGGAATAATAGAGTTGCCAGAGATTCCCATACCTTTGCTGATTAAGTAGAAGAGAACATTTCAGCAGGTGTTGCTTTTTCCTCTTCTACAGAATTAAATGTACAGAAGCCCTCTTCAATTTTTACCTCAGCAACTCTAAAGCCTTGACACAGGAGGAGAGAGTTGTCCTTCCCACCTGAGCATTGTGATAAAGATAAAAATCCTGCTGCAGCATATGCTATTAACTGCTAACAGTGATTTAGACTAACATTTCTCAAACTGGGGGTCAGGATTCCTGGGATAGTCACAAGGGAGGTTTCAGAGGAGTTACCAAAGACCTTCAGAAAAGATATATTTCTGATAGTCTTAGGTGCCTCTTTGGCAGAGAAGGCTAAAGATCCCACCACCTGACCTTCTCTTTCTTTTTGGAAACAGTTTATTAGTATCATCACCACTTTGGTCCAGAGTGCTCCTTGAGTGTTGGTGAATTACAACGCGCAAAATTCAAAAACAGCTCCCTCCAACCCTACCAGTATGCAATGTTGTCCATGTAGGTAATGTGCCAAGTTTGGTGCAGATCCATTGTGGGCTGAATTCAGAATGCTCTTTGACTGTAGGTGAACTATAAACCCCACCAATGACAACTCCCAAATGTCAAGGTCTATTTTCCCAAAACTCTACTGGTGTTCACATTTGGGCATATTGAGTATTTGTTCCAAGTTTGGTCCAATCCATCATTATTTGAGTCCACAGTGCTCTTGATGTAGGCGAATTACAACTCCAATATAAAAGGTCAATGCCCAACAAACCCTTCCAGAATTTTCTGTTGGTCATGGGAGTTCTGTGTGCCAAGTTTGGTTCAATTCCATCATTGGCAAAGTTCAGAATGCTCTTCAATTCAAATCCTAGCAACAATAACTCCCAAATGACAAGATCGATTCCTCCTCCAACCCCACCATTATTCAAATTTGGGGTATTAGTGCCAAATTTGGTCCAATGAATGAAAATAGATCCTGCATATCAGATATTTACATTAGGATTCATAACAGTAGCAAAATTGCAGTTATGAAGTAGCAACAAAAAAATTGATGGTTAGGAGTCATCACAACATGAAGAACTGTATTAAGGGGTTGCGGCATTAGGAAGGTTTAGAACACTGATTTAGAGAATGCAATAAAAACAACATCTGATTTAACCGTGTTAGGTAAGTAGTACACATGTATATCCTGGTGCCTGTGACTTTCCTTCTACAACTCTTTCTCAGAGCTATGTACTTTATTCTGCTGCATGCTTTCATGTCTAGCATGTTACAAAATATTTTAAGAGTAAAAAAAAGATTGCAGGGGTTGTTAAAACCTGCAGCTGCGGCTCATAGGTCATTCTGTATTGTGACCGGGGGAGGGGGGGGGGTTCAGATGCCTACCATGTATTCTTGTGTAGAAGCCAACATCATACATAGGTTGAGAGCAGGTTTTGGAGGCCATCCATCCATGACTGCCACTGCTATGTCATTTCACAGTCAGCCTCTGATGTAGAATCTGCAGCCATATTTTTGCAGTCTTAATGCAATGTATTTCAGTGTCCAAAAACAAACAAACAAACAAACAAATGTGTGGCAAAACTAGATAACACAAGGAAAGAGCAGACAGAAACAGTTTGGGAAGATGAAACATTTGGGTATGCACTTTGTAGATTAGTTTAACTCTGAAGTGTTTGTTTTGCTCCCCATCATGATAATATAATGGGGATGTGTAACATTTCTTGTATTTGATTGCTGCCCATTTACAAGTAACATTTTCATTAAGGGAAAACAAAACCCCACAGTGCATGGGGTTAATTATTTAAATCAATGGGGGTCTAATTTGCGGTACAGCACCATACTAATCTGTCTGAGCAAATGCATATTAGCCACTTTTGTGCATGAAAAGGTCTTAATTTCTATTTAAACAGTTTTTAAATTACTAAAGCAATATGTAAAGGAGTGAGACACATAAATTTCAATGGCTGTGATTTTTGGCTGCAATTTCTTAATGAAAACAAATGAGATTTTCTTTTCCCAGTTCCATTCTTCACTCCTAGTTAGCTCGCCTTTGGTGGTTTGCTTCGATGTTAGTTGTAGGACCTAGTGAAGTGAGGTAAGAGAGACCATTCCATTAATTTTGTTATAAATAATTGTAAATTTGATACACTGTTAGTGTATCACATTTTAAAATCACAAGCTGTTGTTGTTTCAAAATGCATGCCATATTCCTATCAGTACATCATCCAACATGTTAGTGAGGATGTGTAGGGGAATATGTGAACTGTATAAGCTTTACAGCATTGTAATAATCATAGTCTGAACCAGTCAGATTATTATTGACATTGAGTTTTGGATTTGTAGTTCATCTACATCCAGAGAGCACTGTGGACTCAAACAGTGATAGAATCTGGACCAAACTTGGCAAGAAAACTCAATGTGCACAAATGTGAACACTGGTAGAGTTGGAGGGGGTAGACCTTGACATTTGGGAATTGTAGTTGCTGGGATTTATAGTTCACTTACAATCAAAGAGCATTCTGAACCCCACCAACAATAGAATTTGGCCAAACTTCCCACACAAAACCCCCCTGCCTTGAAGGGAGTCGCTGGTGTGAACCTCCCTTCAGCTTTTCATGCTCTCCCTCACCTGCACATGCGCACCACATAGCCATGCGTCAAGCATGCCTGCTCTCCCCTCCATGCTTGGACTGTCAGAAACAGCCCTTCCCTTGGCTGAGAGGCCAGCCAGTCACAGCAGAAGAGGGCTTTTGGTGGGAGGATTTGCCGTCTGTTTCCAAAAAGGAAAAGAAGGTCAGGTGGAGAGATCTTCAGCCTTCTCTGCCAACGGGGTTCCTAAGACCATCCATAATGTATGTTTTCTGATGGTTTTTAGTGACCCCTCTGAAATCCCCTCGCAACCCCCCCCCAGGGGTCCCGACCCCCAGATTGAAAAATGCTGGTCTAGGTGCTACATTCAAGAGAATGGCAAGGCACATTTTGTTCCAAAATAAGGCTGGAATGAGTCAAGATGATCTGTTTCTTTCAGTGTTGTCTGGAAGTGAACTGCCACTGTCCCCTTGAGTGCCTTATCCCAGAAAGAGGACCATTGTAATTTGATACTGGGTAACCTGCTGTTTTGGGACCAAGGTTGTTTCTTTCTTGAGTTGAACAGCCTCTTTAAGGATGTCAGGCATGATCCAATATACAAGCGAGTGTTTGCCACGACCAAACCACAACTGACATTTGGTCTTCCTTTATTTATATGGAATTTGAAATGCATTAGACATTTCAAAATGACATTAGAACATTTAATTTCACTGTCAATAAATCAGAAATGGAAAAAAAATCTAATACAGAATGTTATGCCCAGGAGTCAAAAGTGTGAGTTTGAGGGACTCTGCTTCCAAGGATATGGTAAACTCCAATTAGATACATAATCTGGATTTGCTATTTTGAGAATTTTGGCTGAGGAAGCTTACCACTATGAGTAGTGGCACAAACTATGCAAAACAAGCTGGGCCACGTTAAGTAGTGTGACTGCTGAAATTGTTCACAGTAATGTATTCTTTATATTATTTACATCTTTCACCTCTTGTGAGTGTTGCATAACAGTTTGCCCCCTTGGAATATTAAATTTCCTGCTTCTAAAATTGTCAGGAATAGACATGAAATAATGTGTCTACATATTTAATTTAAATATGTGCATGGTTATTTTAATATTTCCTCAGAAATTTTGGAAGTATTATGAAGAACATTCTTGAAAAGTCTACAGTCCTCTGAATCCCCTGACCTATTACTGTCTAAGAAGTCATTAAAAGCAAGAGCCAACTGACAATAAAAGTAATGTACATTTCCCAGAAATTAAGTACCACTGAACTGAATAGTCCTTTGGCTAGCAAACTGGCATTTTTTCCTTTCTTTTGTTAATGGAATTTAATTTGTTATTTTTTGGCATTTATTTCACAAGGAGGTGTGAAACTTGAAGCTTTGAGAACCAAGGTCATCTGTGAAGGATGTTGTTTCTCTTTTTTCCAAACTGTCCACAGCTGTTGCCAGTGTAACCCAACTTTCTCATTGGATTGGTAACATTTCACTAGTCCTTCTCCTTTTAAAAGAGATCAACTTTCTTCAACATAAATTTCACTTAGCCTATATGTCGCTAATTCATGTTCTCCCCTTTTGACATTCTGTATTTCTCATGTTTAGTAACTATAACTTAGATTATTTTATTTCTGTTAATTACCATCAGTCAGACTTCACAGATTGAGATTAGGTTGTCCTTATCACAGTTTTCAGGACCACAATTGATATCTGGACTTCAAATGAGAACTGAATAATAATTCAAACTTGAAGTCTGGATCAGAGTTCTGGTGCTGAAAAACATGTTCTGTACAGCCTACTCTCTAAGATATATTTTCATCTTGGTTTTTTGTGAAAACATGAAATTAAAATAAGATTCTTGAGTATACACTTGCAGATGGAATTCCTGTTGCAGTATCTTTCAGTATGAACTTAGGGTTTATCCTTGAGTCTCTACAATGAAGACTTATATTTTGCCTATGCTGGCAGCTATGGCTGGCACCCTTTTTCTCCTCAAGCTAGAATGTAGAGCACATCTGTTTCTAAGTGTGGCTGAACTAGAGGTGATCACATGCATAAGCTGTTCAAAAAGACCACCCAAGTGCTCTGGAAAATAAAATGCAGACACTTAACATCACCTGTTTGTCTCCCATCCTTATTACCTCCCCCTGCATAGGGGATTACAGTATACAGTTTTGTGGAACTGGCTATTCTGATTATCTTAATACACCCCTCTCCTTTTTCTGAAGGTAATATCTGCTGTTCTGAGACCACACACAAAATTAATTAGAGTCAACAAGGAGGTTTCCACACTACACAGTTATAGCAGTGTTTGTTAGCCATGTTAGTTGCTGCAGTATTCTGTCACTTTTGGAAAGATAGCCTGGCTTTTAAAATAATTGTGCTGATGGCATGCTAAGCAGAAGCTCTGTTCAGTTCATTAGAATTTATAGAAAATGTGTGAATGCATAACAATTTTCAAAGTGGCAAAATAGAATTGGATTGGGGAAATCTTCTAAATGCATTTTAGTTATTGTAGCATTAACCATAATAAATTGCTGAAGTTTAACTATGATGAAAATATTTATAAAGTGTAGAGTATGGCTAGCATAGAGATATTTCCACATGCTGGATGCAAACAATCACTTTTGTATTAAAAGATCAAACTTTCCACCCTCTAATTACTATGTGGAAACCTCTATTCAGCTTACAGCTGCAGCTCATATATTGGGATATTCTCTAATAGTACCCAAGGAAGAGCTCCTTTCCGTAAGCAGCTAAAATGTGAGCCTGGCGAAGCCCTGGGGGCCATCTTAGGATAGGAAAACAAGGAGATGCTCTCTTAGTTAAGGCTTTTCTAGAGGGGGTGTGTCCTAATCCAGGAAGCAGAGATTAGATGGCCAGGGTTCGTTAGGAAATAGGGGATGGAGCCTAGCATTCAAAATGAAAAAAATGTACCTTTTGAACTGAGGCTTGAGTTGGCAGTTGGAATTTGTCCATTGGGAAGTTTGTCAGTTGGTGATAACAGTTGGTTGGTGTTAGATAGGAGAGCTTGGTTAATCTTTTGTGTTATTCAAGAGCTAGAGAAATTAGCTAGGAATACAGATAGTAGAATAAGACCTTGTTTGTGGTCTGTTCTTTGTCCCTGAGGAAGGCTAAACCAAAGGATATTGGCTAGGTTCCAGAAAGGGGGAATTTTGTTTGGAATTATTATCAGCGATTCATTTCCTGAGATAATCTGTTTTGTTAACATCAAGCTTTGAACCCAGAACCCATCTAAGAATTGTACATCAAAAGTAACCAGAAGCTTATGTACCAGTAACTTACTGAAACCACTACGCATTTGTACCAGAAGTTTAAGCCTGTTAAATAAACGTTTTGTTATTGTTAACACTTTATAACAGCTTCGGTGTGAACATGATTGTGATTTAGACCCTCTAAAGAAAACAAACATTTCTGTACCACAAAAGGGTGTTACTAAGTATACTCTCCACATACAACTCAGTCTGAATACCAAACAAAAAGGTGGCAGCGAAAACAATTGAAGAAACAGTTTCAAGATCTCCCAGTTGCCTCTTTCACTATTTTAAAATCCCGTTCCTTTTCCTGCCAAGTTACTTATAATTGATGGCAATCGGCTGGTATAATTTCCCCCAGGTTTCTTATAATTGGTGAAGAAGTGGAGAGGGGATTATATCTTGCTCTGTCTGATAAATTCAGATTATTTAAAATCTTCTCTCTACTACTTGGTTGTTCCAGTACATCCTTATACTATCCAACAAGAATAACAACATATTTCAAAATAATTGTGAAAAAAATTCATTTTGAATTTTGCATTTTGAAGCAAAGCAGTATAAAAAATAACAGAAATTGGACTTAGTATTTGGTGCACAATCAGTCAATTTTATTTTTGTAGCAATTCAAACTAAGATTAGGAAGAATTGAGTACTTGATTGTACTCAAGAAAATTTGGAAACATGGCAGAGAATTCGATTAACCTGGATGGAGAGAATAGTGGTGATAAAAACAATGATTTTTATTATGTGTGATTGTTTGTAATTGTCTCTTTTTCTTATATTCTGTATGCCATTAATTCATTTAACAAAAACTTATTATAAAGAAAGGAAGAAAAAAAGAAAAGAAAAATGTATTTCAACTTTTTAGTCATACTCCACAGGTGGCTGATTACAGCAGGGGTGAGACACAATTTTCTACACCTGGGATCCTTGGGGGACCTCACAAATAAAAAACAAAACCAAAAACATAAGAACAACAAAAGCAAATGTCATAAAATGAAATGAAAGAACAAACAGAAGTGGCTAGAAATTATCATTTTGGAAAAATAGGTGGGCTTTTTAAAGAAATCTGTTTATAAAAAGTGAATAGCCACTCGTTAGAAGATCCACTCCCCTCCCCCACCCCCAAAAAAGAAACCCCACAAGAGCCTCGAATACTTAGAAAGAGTGGAGACTGCAAAATAGTCTTGTGGCTGTATGTTCCCCTGTGGTGTTTTCGCTCATCCCTGCTCTGGTTCAGTCACCCAGAATGAAGTGCCCCCACTGTTCCCTTTTCACAAATGGGGTTCACTTCTAGTGGGGAATTGGAAGCTATCTGAGCAACACATTTTCATGTATCATATCTAGCTGTTGATGCCAGTTTGAAGATCTTTCTTGTATTATTGACATTTGATTTGATTCTGGCTTTCTTATTCAATACATTTTTAAATGGAGATGTAAGAACATAATTTTGAAAGCAGCCTAGATAACGATCAAAAGTTTTCAAAGCGATGTTGATGATTTTGCCATTGCAAATTAGTGTTTGGGTAACTCAGATAACTCGGGTTTCTTTTCAATTTTTTTTTTTTTTTTTAGTCATATTTGGTAAATTCAAAGTCTGAAGCTTCAGGGTGGTAACTCTGTCCATATACAGGTAGTCCTTGAGTTATCAACATCTGACTTACAAAAAACTCATAGTTAGGAACAGGAGTGCGACAATAGGAAGTGAGGGATATCTATCCCTCAGAAGGGATGTTCTCTCCTGGAAGAATTAGCATGGGGAAAAAGTTTCTCCACAGAAACTTTATTACCAGTTTTTGTTTCCACAACAAGTCACTTTTCAAAATCCAATTATCACAGGGACAGAGAGGTGAAATCTTCTGAACAGGGGCACAGACACTAAAACAAACACCACAAGGGTGTTGACTCTTTCCTGTGCTATCCAAAGCTAGGGGATAGATATATATATAGAGAGAGAGGGGGGGGGGAGTCTGGAATTACACTTTAAAAAGTACCTTATCTGAACAATTCAGCTTAAGAACTATGTTGTTTGTAATTTGGGGACTGTCTGTACTTAAACTGAAAAAGCAGGTGTTGTTTTTCAGAACAGTTTGAGAGGCAAAGCAAGTCAAAACAAGCAGAAGATCAAGTTTCTAAAGTGAAATATTCTCACAAAAGGTGGCAGGACCTGTGCCCAAAGGCTAACAAAGGTCAAATCCAAGGGATCTTCAGTCAAGATGACCTGTTCAGGCAGACCTGAGGGTCAGGGACAAAACCAAAGTTAATTTCCAAATCCAAGGCAAGAATACTACAGTTTTAACTACTGTTTGTGTCAGTTTTGTAACTTTGGCAGAATGAGTAGATGTACTAAATTGTTTAAACTAAAGTTAATATAAAGGGGAATAATACTAGGAGATTTTTATCCTTTCACTCTCTGTGGGGTAGATATAGAGCTGGATATTTATTTTAAGCCTATTCTATTGGTGAAGTTGACTTGACATGGCATTCTTCAGTAGATTTATCCTATTGTGTTTGCTCATAGCCTGAAGTCTGAAATGTACTTCTAATTTCCAATTTCTTTTGATCACTGTGAACAATCGTAGGTTAATGGCCTGGTCATTGACCTGCCTTGAAAGAGTACCGTATTTTGCTCAGAAAATCTACAAGGTATTCAAGATGGGTGTGAGGATTAGTGTACTGAATGCCATACCTTTTATGTTGGAAAGAAAGAAAGCCCTTCAGCATAATGCATCCTCACAGCCAGGGACTTCCATGTTTTCTCCCAGAGTTTTTCTGGGTCTCAACCAATGCTTGACACTTCCAGCACCCCTTCTTGGAGAAGATCTATAGGTAGGCTGTGGTGTCTGTCTGTGTTGTTATCACATGAATAGTAAATCTATCTTCTCTGTGCACTTCTACTAGGAACATATTTCTTTGTTCTTACAATGTAAGTTACCACTCAGAGCAAGGGCCAAAAGAAAAAGAAAAGATTAGCCACTTTTCAGAAATTCTTCTTCTGTGATACCCAGTCCACATCTAGCTTTCTTTGAACTTAGAAAGGACACCCAGAATAGAGTTGTAGAACTTTATGGAGTTCTCTCCCCAACCTCTCCTAACGAACCATTTCCCCGGTGCCAGGAGAGAAACTGTCATTTATTGCCTATCAATTGGGATTGCAGATTGAATTGTCCCTCTCATCAAGCAGCAATTACTACTCCACTCTCTTATTTGCCTATAGACAACCGACATTGCTCTGTGTTCTAGTCTTTATAGTAATCCTTTCAGATGTTTACACATAGCTATCATGTCCCCTCTCAGCCTTCTCTTCTCCAAGCTAAACATATCCAGGTCATAGGTCTTGCCTTCAGACTTATGACCATTTTGGTCACCCTTCTGTGGACACATTCTAGCCTGTCCATATCCGTCATGAATTGTGGTACACAGAACTGTACACAGTATTTCAGGTGAGGACTGAGCAAAGCAGAATAGATTGGGATGACTGCTTCCCTCAATTTAGATACAATACTCCTATTGATGCAGCCTAGAATTGCATTGGCCTAAGTATAGTATTTGTTTGGCAAAGAGCAGTATTCTACATTTGTCCTTGTTGACATTAATTTTGTTAGTTTTGGTCCAGCTCCATATTTTGGTCAGGTGATTGTGGATTCTGATCCTGGGCTATTTGCTATCCCCTCCCCCCCCCAATTTGATGTAATCTGAAAAATTAATTAAAATGTCCTCTATTCTATCATCCAAGTCATTAATAACAGTTCTGAATAGCACTGAGCCAGGGCAGAACCCAATGGCATCCCACTATTCATTTTCCCACAATGAAGAGTAGTGATGGATAACTACCCTTTGAGTTTGGCTGGTTAACCAATTACCAATCCACCTAACAGTAGCATTGTCTATCCCATATTTTATTAGTGTATTTGTATTAATATCATGGGGGACTTAAATTGTCAGCAGCCTTTCTGAAATCATTATGTGCTACATCCACAGCATTCCCTTCATTTACCATACATGTAATTCTATTTTTAAAAAGTTATAAGGTTAGTTTGGCATGACTTGTTTTTGAGAAACTCATATTGACTTTTAGTAAGCATGACATTCCTTTATAAGTGTTTACATATTTCCTTTTAATGATCTCCTGTAGAATCTTTCCTGATATTGATGGCTGACTGAATGGTAATTCAGTCTTCTTTGTTTCCTTTTCCTCTTTCCATTATCTTGCAGGCATGCTATGACACAATTACAAATGAGATTATTCTAAAGGTGGCAAATCTAAAGCTGAAATAGATAGGTAAAGATCTTCTGGGGAGGCCTGCTCTCGGTCCAACCTCCATTGCAGGTGTGGTTGGTTGGGATGGGTGACAGGACCTTTTCAGTGGTGGCCCCTCGGCTGTGGAACTCCCTCCCTAGCATTCAGATCAGCTCCCTCCTTCCTGGCTCTCAGAAAGAAAGTAAAAACATGGTTATGGGATCAAGCCTTTGAACAATAATTCAGTACAATAGGCGGATATGGAATAAGTACAATTAAAACTGGAATGTCTCCTGGACATTTTAGATTGTGTGATTTTAATTATTTGTTTTAATGTTTGGTTGTTTTTAAATTTTTGGTTTTCATGTACATGCATTTTATTTTTATGTCTGTTTGTGGTCTACTTGTAAGCCGCTCTGAATCCCGTTTGGGGTGAGAAGGGCGGGTATAGTAAATGAATAAGTATATAATAAATAAATGTTATGTATATGAACCTGGAAATCCCATTGAACTCTGTAAAACTTTATCTGAGTAAACGTGTTCAGGATTATACTCTGAAGAGATGATGTGATTTTGTTGGATTTTACAGGAATCCAATCAGAAGCAAAAGTTGAAGTATAAATAGCATGAAACAATTTTTTTGGCCTAAGTTCAATTGTTAGTCCCATTGAAGCAATGAAATTTATTTAAGCATGTCAGTAATTGGGCCAGTTGATTTGCTGCAGTAGGAGTTTAGGCCGTTATGTTGAGCAGCTAGACAAAACTTTCTTTGCTTGTGGAATGCTTTTAAATCTTGTAAAGAACTAATGGAGAAGATACAAAATATATTTGGAAAAAAAATCACAATATACAATGTTAGCTACATTTACATTAGGAATCTTAATTAGACAAATTGGATAAAACCCTGCTTTCTTTAATGTAGGATAGTAAATTCTTTTGTCCTATGTACATGGTCAGAAAAAAATGTATTTCTTTTCTTTGTACCATAATGCAAACACACTTATTTAGAAATGAGTCTCATTGAGATGTCTGCCTTGTTCATTGCAGTAGAACTAATCCTTTTCCTCTTTCCACAATCATTTCACATATCCTCTTTTCATGGTTGTGTACACTGAAACAATCTTGAGGATGGAATTGTTTTTGAAATGTTAACCAAAAATGAATTATGAATCAAAACTGCTAGATTTCAACTAAAAATAATTACTCAAACAGAAAAAATGGGATTGAATTCAGATTGAATGTTACATAGGGTAGACCTATTATAGTGAGCAAATTTATGTCAGTTATGGTTGCTAGTTTGTTTTATTGATTAACCCATCAGCCATATCATGTCAGTTATGATTAATGGAAGTCCCATTGAATTGAATGTGAGAAGGGGGAGGAGGCAGTTTGGGGAAGTTGCAGTGTGCAGAGAAAGTATTAATCAAAGACACAGGTTTTAGAGATAACAAAAGTTATCTCTCTTTTGGTCCCATTGGACTTTACTTGTGAGAACACTCCTGGTTGGAATAGCAAAAAATAAGGAGGACAAGCTAACCAATGTCCTCTGCCAGAGCCAGGACGTTGACAAAGAGAATGAGTTAATGAGATACTCTCGCCAAAATCCCAGATTCTGCAGACCTGGAAGAGCGATATCAGTTAAAGAAGCAAAGTCTAGTTTAGGCTGTGACTTCAGCAAGAGCTGAATAAGTATTAGCTAGTGTTTTCAGCAACAGGTCCTCAGAACCTCCATATTAACATCAGCCAGAAGATGAATTGCCAGAACTGGGATAAAATAGACAACCCCACCTACAGAAAAAATGGAGAAAGACATGGCTCTCCACACCAAGAGACAAAAACAAAAATTCCGCAAATGCCAAAAGCAACACTTGAAACCAGAACTGGATATGTCGCGGACCATCATCAACCTGACAGATAGACAACTCTCTTAAGACCAAGTATCCATACTAACAAAAGGAGGCAATTTTGCTGTGACCACCACCAGGATCCCAGTAGAAAACATTATTGCCAATGTTGAATCAGCAATTTATTGCCTCCCCGAGGAAGAAGTAAGAGGGGAAACAGCAAGGATCCTGAGAAAGGCAAAACTTCCCCCCAGCAACATAACAAGGAAAGAAAGGCAAGCCATCAGAGACCTCAACTCAGATCCAGATATCATCATTCTCCCAGCAGAGAAGGGGAATGCCACAATAATCATGGAAACAGAACAATACACAAAAAAGAACAGACAACTCCTGGATCCTACAATATACAATAAACTAAAACAAGGAGAGAATGCTTCTAGAACATGGCCATACAGCCCGAAAAACCTACAACAACCCAGCGATTCTGGCCATGAAAGTCTTTGACAATACACTACAGAAGTAGTTAATGGCCCCTGCCAAAGTCCGAAGTAAGAGAATAATACAAATACATGCTAAAAACTACTTAAGTGGTATAGAACACAAACAATATAAAATCACAAGTCTTCATTTTAGTTTTTTTAAAAGTTATAATCTTTTTTGTTAGACCTACATCTATCAGAGAAAATGTTGTAATAGTTCCCACTTTAGGCAGTTGTTTTGTTTAGTGTTGACTACATCAAGGGAAGCTGGATTTAAAATGTAAATATCAGATGCTACAGCATGTTAGTAGGCTTTAAAAGTCATGAAGTTTCTCCCTCAGGCTAGGTCAGATTAATTTATAATTTCAGGGTGGTTTTTCTGAAGCACAACTTTGAACCTTTAACCTGCTGAATGATTACAGGATGTGAAAATAGACTTGGTGAAAAAGCTTATTCATAGTTATTAATGAAATTGGTTTAAACTATTGTTACCTCGTACTTCATTCCACTAGAAAGTTATGTAAATTAATCTCAGGCCCAGCTCCATTTCATCTGGTGAATTTTCATTTAGTAGAATTTAGTAATTAGTCATTCAAAATGAAGATTGATTACTACTTGTCAGGTTTCATTGCCTGGTGTAAACAGTGGTGGGAACGGGGGACAATCTTTGTTTTTAATATTAGTAAGAGATCAAACCTTTTTGTATTGGATAATCCCATTTTTCCTTTAGGGAAGGCTTTGTCTGGATGAAGTAATATGTACAGTACATTTTAAGATATATGTAGGCAGCCCCAAAATTGACACTTGTTTAGGATACACCTCTTGTGCCAGTACTGTAATAAATAGTACATGTATGGAGATGATTACAAACACTAGGATAGTTTAGAATAGGGGACACATTGCAGCAGACATGTTGGGTTAACTTAGTTTTTTAACATTTGGTTTATTTCTCAAGCAAAATATGTTTTTGCTGACAGTATACTAAGATATTGCAGATCAATCCTGAGTATCCAATATGTTTTTAAGCAGAAGGGAAGCTGGAATTTCTTTGAGGAATTTGTCATTAACAGCAGCTCAGTGTCTCAGGCTGTTAATTTTCTATTATACCTGCATGCTTTTAAACAATGGTAGTTCTTTGATATTTGCTTAACATTCATTGGCATTGCTTAGTAAAGTTACTGCTGTAGAATAGAAATGATATATTTATTTACTTTCAAAAACTCAATTCAAACATTTTCCTGGCTGTTGCAAAAAGCTGAAAATGAGTTCATTTGAAAACTTAACTATTGTCTCACAGTTGTAAAATGTAAAGTATTCTGAGAAGGTGGATATGGGTAAGGTAATATTTGGTGAAGTGTAAATCTTAAATTGGAAAATGCTGCACTAAATGATATCTCCTATCATCTTTACATGAAAATAAATTTACATGCTAATGCCTGTGGTTTATTGGACACCATTTCATAAGTAGAATGGGAAACAGACAGAATGCATTTTAGAAAGGCAGCAAAGTTAACTTGCTGCCTATTTATCTTGAGACATATAAAACATTCCTTATTGTTTTGTCATGCTGCATATTTTGATTTGTTTATGTCCTCTATGGAAAACCAGCTTGAGTACTGGGCTCAGGAGACTAGAGATCTAATCCCCACTTAGCCATGGATCCTGCTGAGTGAACTTGGGCAAGTCATTTTCGGAGCCTCGGAGAAATGCAATTCTGAAGAAATTTTACCAAGCCCCCCCGCCCGCCCGGTCATAAGTTCATCTCTTAGGGTAGCCACAAGTTGAAAATGATGCAACAATTAATATTCTCTGTGAACATGTTCTAGATCCTAGATTGGAGTGGCAGAAGATAGGGTGGAATCTCTAGTAAATTTGTACTAGATCAGCAAAGTACTCAGTTTTCAGATGGTTTAACAGTAGCAACAACATAAGGCTCCTGCTGCCTAATTAGGTTGCTTACCTTGAATGTATTTCTGGGGATAATTAAAATGTTATTTCTTAGAATTTCAAGGTCCTTCAGTGCAATTCTGTTGTCAGCTTTCTTAGGAAAGCTATTCCTTTAGCTACAGAAAGTATTTCCAGGAATTGTACGTCCTCTGGTGCAATTATATAGTCTGTTTCCAGCAGAAGTTGACCACATGGTCATGTGGCGGACCTAGAGATTCCTCTAGGTCTTGAAGGAGAAGTGTTCCTTCAAGTGAAAAACATAGCATTTTTTTATTTGCGGTTTTTTATTTTCATGGGTGTTCTGTGCCCCTAACCTCAGCAAATGTGGAGGGTTGACTATAATACGTTTTGTGGCTTCTTCCCTCCCACTTAGTATGTGAGCATTTTGCTTTGGTCAAACTTTAAAATGTGGTTAACTGTAACTATGTTTTGATAAAGCAAGCCTATGTCTTAAGCTGTGGTTTAAAGGTGGCTCAGATCTGATTTAGGATTTCAAAATATAAAGACAGCTGCTGGAATCTGATCTTGAAGCTAAGGCTGTTACACATCCTGCTCATTTGTTTCTCAGATCCTTGATCTTATATAAGAGGTGAGGGTGGAGAGAGACTTATCTATGAAATAGGGTGCTGCACTAGGGTGGTGTTCCTTGGAATATGCTTGGTGATTAACTGGGTTCGGGCTCCCTTTTCATTTCTCTTTCCTCTTCATTCTTGCCATGGCTAAGTCACGTCAGTCCATGGCTAAGTCACATCAGTCCTTGTTTGCTTGTTTCTTTTCCTCTCTTCCATCCTGCCTCTTCCATTTTCCTTTTCTTTCTCTTCAATTTCTTCCTCCTTTCTTCTCCTGCTGCCCCTTGCAGTCGACTACCACAATGCTACTAACATGGCATCCCTTATAGCAGGCTCTCATAGTGTCCCAACCTGTTCATTGATGGCACAGTGGCTAGTGAACAAAACATGAGGCTGGGGAGAGGCATGAGGATCTGTGAAATGGTGAGAGCCATTTATATATATGTACATTATAATTCCTGTACCTGCAGGATCAGTACCCATGTTTCATCTATCCACATTCAATAAAGTATGTCCCCTTTGCGAATGTTCTAGGCTTTCCATGGGATTTTATGGCATGCTTTCACCAGAAATTACCAGAGTCAGCTTGGAAACCTACCTAGAGAGGACATCTCTGTTGAGCTCTATATCTGCATCTCTGTATGAAAATATTGGTATTCCAAATCTTTTAAAAATCCAAAATGCAAAACACTTCTGATCCCAGTCATTCCAGATAAGGCACACTTTACCTGTGTTCTCGTTATTATATTGTTTTATTTGCTGTTTGGAACAGAATATGAGTAGGCCGCTATACAGAAACAAATCTTAAGTCATAATTCAGGAGCCATTCTAATGGTGTTGTTTGCACAGTTTATTATAATGTACTGATATGTCAAGATTTTAATGATTTTTTAAACTGATTTTAATGTATGGCATACTGTATATTGTATTTATATGTTTATGTTTGTTGTGGCATTAAGTTATTGCCAACCTGGAAGCTGCTCTGAGTCCCCTTTGGGGTGAGATAGAGCAGGGTAAAAATACAGTAAATAAATAAATAATAAACAATGAGAATCTCAGTTATACATATTTCTGGACATTTTGTGACAACACAAGACCGTGAAGTATAGCAGAGGAATAACATGTACAGAGATTTGGGATATAATATCTTTCTGCCACTCTTCCTATAGCTTTCTTGCCTTGCATAAATGGCTCTAACTGCCAAGACTTTATAGCATACTCTGTCATCAGATGTGATTTCCAGTCAGGAGATGCAGGGAAGAGTGTTCTGCACCAGTCAACTTTGATGATTAGACTGCTGAAGAATGTTTGAAACAATTTTTAAAAGGAAAAACATACTATCCATTATGAAAGAATTTGAACAAGATGTCCAAACCGTGAGCCAAAATCTAAATTTTAAAAAAACCTTGCAAAATATGGCTTAATATGAAAAGAGGTAACATTTTTATTGCTGTCTAGAGCAGTGGTAACAGCTTAAGACGCTGCAAATTTGAAGAGCCTAAGGGATTTAGGCTGTTGGCATTTTGCTGCTAAACTAGGTCCTTCCCTTAAAATGGAGACGTCTGTGTGGCACAAACAGTAATTCTATTGGTTGACAATTTTTTCTACCTGTGTTAGTTTTTCTGTTTGGGTGCTGCTTTTCTCTCTCTTATTTTTTTGCTCCAGTTTTTCATGCTAATAGATGGTGACATTTTTATTGCAGATTCCTAGACAGATATTTGTCAAATATTTGAAAATCTTTTAATTCTTCAGTATTTTGCATTGTTCCAGGTATATTGGAATCTGGAAATGATTTTGGAGGGTTCTTTCTTGAATAGCCAAGTATGTGTTAATAGGTGCAATGTGGACTTGTCTAAGTGGAAGAAAAATTTGTTCATGGAGAATAGAAGGTATTCCAGCTTGAATATCCTTTGTCTACAGAATACATATGTGCACTGAAAAGATTTAAATGGACACAGAATGAAAGTTTTGACAAAGCATACTGTATATTGACTGATTTTTTTTTATGGCACATAACTTTATGTAGATTTCTTCCTAGATTAACAAGGGTCGTCTTTTTTGTGTGCCCTCGAGTCTTTCCTTTACTTATAGTAACCCCATCCATTTAATAGGGTTTTTTTTTAGTTAAGGAATAAGGAAAGATAAGAGGTGGTTTGCAAATGCCTTCTCTGTAATATAACTCACGGCACCCACGTATTCCTTAATATTCCCTCATCTAAGTATTAACTATCAAATCAAATCATTTATTTCAGTCATTGACCAGCACAGGAAAAATAGGTCTAAGTGTGCTTAGTTGTAAAGATCAGAGAAGGATCTAATGTGAATCACCCTCCCGATCAGTGGTTCTCAACCTTCCTAATGCTGCGACCTCTTAATACAGTTTGTCATGTCGTGCTGACTCCCAACCATAACATTATTTTTGTTGCAACTTTATAACTGTAATTTTGCTACTGTTGTGAATCATAATGTAAATATCTGATATGCAGGATGTATATTCATTCACTGGACCACATTAGGTACAAATACCCGATTCTCCCAAATTTGAATACTGGTGGGGTTGGAAGGGGAGGGTTAATTTTGTCATTTTGGGAGTTTTCATTGCTGGGATGTATAGTTCACCTACTATCCAAGAGCATTCTGAACTCCACCAACAATGGAATTGAACCAATCTTGGCACACAGAACTCCCATGACCAACAGAAAATACTGTCCTTGAGTTTTGGAGTTGTAGTTCACCTACATCTAGAGAGTACTGTGGAGTCAAGCAATGATGGATCTGGACCAAACTTGGCACGAAAACTCAATATGCCCAAATGTGAACACTGGTGGAGTTTGGGGAAAATAGACCTTGACATTTGGGAGTTGTAGTTGCTGAGATTTATAGTTCACCTACAATCAAAGAGCATTCTGGAGCCCACCCACGATAGAATTGGGGCAAACTTCCTACACAGAACCTCCATGACCAACATAAAACAGTGTGTTTTGTGATGGTCTTTGGCGACCCCTCTGACACCCCCCCTGGGGTCCTGAGCCCCAAGTTGAGAAATGCTGCTCCAGATAGTAAATGCCGATTTTGTTTGTTAGTCCATATTGGAGTTTTTCAGAGACCTTTATGTAAACTTTTATGCAAACAATTCTCTAGGTGTTAGCCATTCCTATTATCCTAGGAGGATGTATTTAACAGATATTTAACTCCACAGTTGGATGCTCTGTTGGAACCACTGACCGCATAGGGAAGCTGATGAGGAAACACAACATACAAACTATCTACAGACCCACCAAGAAAATCCAACAAATGCTATGTTCAGCAAAGAACAAGAGGGATCCTCTCACTTCTGCAGGAGTCTACCGTGTACAATGCAGCTGTGGACAAGTCTACATAGGGACCACCAAATGCAGCGCCCAAACACGAATCAAGGAACATGAAAGGCACTTCAGACTACTTCAACCAGAGAAATCAGCCATAGCAGAGCACCTGATGAACCAACCTGGACACAGCATTTTATCTGAGAACACAGAAATGCTGGACCACTCGCACAACCACCATGTCAGACTACACAGAGAAGCCATTGAAATCCACAAGCATGTGGACAATTTCAACAGAAAGGAGGAAACCATGAAAATGAACAAAATCTGGCTACCAGTATTAAAAAAAACTCTAAAATTACAACAGCACAACAACAGAGAGGAAACAAACAAGAACATCTAATCACCTCTCAACAAAAGTTTGCTCCAGGGTCAGGCCATTATATGCTAATCAAGGTGGTTAGTTGAAACATTCACACCTAACTCCAGCAGACAAGAGTCCTTTGTCCCACCCTGGTCATTCCACAGATATATAATCCCCCTTTTCTTAGTTCAAACAGACCTCACTACCTCTGAGGATGCTTGCCATAGATGCAGGCAAAACGTCAGGAGAGAATGCCTCTAGACCATGGCCATATAGCCCGAAAAAACATACAACAACCCAGTGATTCCGGCCATGAAAGCCTTCGACAATAAACTGTAATACTATTTTTTAGCCCCCTGCCCTTTTCTCTACATTTTTCACACTTCTTCAAGTTGTGAGTGTAAGAGCCCCTTCCCATGTTTTAGGATTAAAATTGAAGCTGTCAAAAATGAACATATTTTCCTAAAAAAAACTCCCCACACACCAAAAGCAGTAAAATTGCTCACTATGCCCCATAGGAAACATGGAAAAACAGTCTGGGATCAAATATGCAAAAGAAAAGGTTTTAAATGATGTCATGACATTATTCAAGTGTGAACTGACTGAAGTGTATAGAAATATGAGCAAACTTACTAGTCCATTGTGAACGGATTGTACAAATCGTATATTAATGGTGACCACTAATTTTGTTTATTCTTATCACATGTTTGAATGCAAGGGTACATGTTTCAGTTAATTGGCAGCTAGGTGTAAGACCTCTCTGAAAGCATTTTGAAATGTGACTGCTTTTACAATGTAATCTCTTATCTATATTTGTTCTTTTGCTTTTTGAACCTAGAAACAGTGGTGCTATCTAGAGTAGACACAATGAAATGTAATACTAATTGATTAGACATGGCCAGTGTTGGAGAAAGGGCAAATCCATGCTTTACAAGGTGAATCAGGATTGTTAGTGTCTAATACAGTGGTACTCACCAATCTCATTTGTGGAAATGTAGAGTTGCTGACTGTTGGCACTTCAATTTTTCTGATTTGATTGTTTGTTTGTTTTTAAATTATGGTACCCCTTATATTTAGAATAGCACTTCAGGGAATGACTTTTATGCTGTACTTTGGCAAAAACAGAAAACCTTAATCCCCCAAAACAAGCACTCACCAATTTTAATGAGTTATCAAAGTGTTAGAACCTAGTGTGTTGCAATGTATACAAACTAGGATTAGAAACCAAGTTTTGTCCTTATTTTTTAAATCTTGGGAACAGTGAGCCTTAGCCAATAATTTCTTGCCCACTCAAAGAGGAAGGAGCAAGTGGTGGAAGTAAGTTCATATTATCTCATTGCTTAGAATCATAGAGTCATAGAGTTGAAAGACCACAAGAGCCATTCACTCCACACCTCTGCTATGCAGGAATCATAGAATCATAGTGTTGGAAGAGACCACGTGGGCCATCTAGTACAATCCCCTGCCATACAGGAAAAGCACAATCAAAGTATCCCTGACAGATGGCCATCCAACCTCTGTTTAAAAATTTAAACGCTTTTCTCCGAGTCCTAGACCCCTTCTACACTGCCAAATATAATCTGGATTATCTGCTTTGAACTGGATTATATGGCAGTGTAGACTCATATAATCCAGTTAAAGCAGATTATGTGGATTATTTGCTTTAATAATCTGGATTATATGGTAGTGTAAAAGGGGCCTAAGGGCCCTTTCAGACAGGCCCTATATCTCAGGATCTGATCCTATGTTTTCTGTTTATCCCAGATTATCTGGCAGTGCCCATCTCTGGAGACGTTCCAGCTTGTCAATATTTCTCTCAAATTGTAGCGCCCAGAATTGAACACAGTATTCCAGGTGAGGTATAACCAAAGCGGAATAGAGAGGCACCATGACTTCCCTTGATCTAGACCAGAGTTTCTTAAACTGTGCTTGTCCAGATGTTTTGGACTTCAGCTTCCACAATTCCTAACAACTGGTAAGATGGCTGGATGTCTGGGAGCTGAAGTCCAAAACACCTGGAGGAACACAGTTTGAGAAACCATGATCTAGGCACTATACTTCTTTTGATGCAGCTCGTAATTCCATTGGCTTTATTTGCTGCTGCATCACATTGTTGGCTCATGTTTAACTTGTTGTCCTCAAAGACTCCCAAGATCTTTTTCACATGTATTGTTGCCGAGCCAGGCCTCACCCCATCCTGTATCTTTGCATTTCATTTTTTCTGCCTAAGTGTAGTATCTTAACATTTATCCTTGTTGAAATTCATTTTGTTAGTTTTGGCCCAACTCTCAAATCTGTTAAAGTCATTTTGAAATCTGATCCTGTCTTCTGGAGTATTGGCTATCTCTCCGAATTTGATGTCATCTGCAAAATTCATAAGCATTCCAACCAGGTGTCATTGCTACCTATTACATTGTAACTGTTTTGTTGTGTTCAAAGTTCCAGTTCATCTCCTTTATTTCCTATGCTCTGGGCATTAGTATAGAGACTACGTCCATGGGATGTTGTCCCGTAGCTATTTATTTCAGATTATTGTCCTCTCGCTGAGTGGTACTTGTTCTGTCTAACCCTCTCTTTAGCCAGTCAAAGCACTCCTGATAGATCGCCATGCAGCCTCATCTTAAAAACCTCCAGAGAAGTAGACTTCACCACACTCTGAGGCAGCTCTGAATGTTAGGATATTCTTCCTAAAGTTTAGGTGGAATTTCTTTTCCTTTAGTTTGAATTCATTGCTCTGTCTTAGTCTCTGGAGCAGCAGAAAACATGCTTGCTCCATCCTCCATATAATATCTTGTTAAATATTTGAAGATGTTCATAGTTAGCTAAGATCTTTGATAATTCATGGTTACAATTCCATGCAAGCATAGTCTCTGTTTCATAGATAGACTCCTACATGGTTTGGGTCCAGATTACTTACAAGATCACCTTCTCCTGAACAATCCACCACAAAGGACACAGAGATCCTACAGGGGATTCAGTCCAGCTAGCTAGAACCCAATTAACAATGGTAATCCAGAGGACTTTTTCATTGGCTACCCCACAACTGTATAATGACTTGCCAGAAGAGATTGACAGCTAAATGAGTTGTTGGAATTCAAGACTTGAATGAAGACCCGTCTCTTCTGGCAGGCCTACCCAGTCAACTTTGAATGATGAGTTTTGAATCTGCATTCTGTTGCCACTATACATATGTTGATTTTTGTACCCTGTGTTTGGTGTATGTTTTTTATAACGATGTGTTATGATCTATGCATTGTATTGTATGTATTTCATGTTCATATGTTTTGACTTTGTTGTACCCCACCTCGAGCCATTAGCAAAGGCAGGTAACAAAATAATTATTTGAGGCTCACATTTCAGATCCATAGTATTGCGTCTTTCTTTCATTTTTATTGGGTGAAAATGTCTAATAACCTGGAAATTACATGCATAGTGCTACATGAGACTTTATTTCTACTGGTTTTAATTAGAATTATTGTGTATCTTCAGCTCTTTGTTGTAGAAAATGATTCTTTGCTTCCTGCCGTAAGCCATACATTGATGGATCTCTCTACAAATACATTCTGCTATAATATGGTAGGTTTTTGCTATACAAAGTTAAGTTATTTATGAGTCGCTCAACTGTGGAGTTATGTGCAACATAATACACATACAAACTACTCTTTTTCATATAGGCATTTGCAGTGAGTGTACTCTGCAGGTGAGAAATGAAATGAAATAGCGCCTTCATCTTGTAACACTTTTCTTGTAATTTGCCACACTCTCAGAAGTTGAATGATAGATTCTTATCTTTGGAAACACTTTTGAACTGTACTGATTTTAAGTAATTTTCCTAATTATCTCAAAGCTATCCTGATAATTATTCCAACATGTTTCCTTTTATCGGAATTTGCCTGGTGGGGCATATAATTGGCATGGCAGGGTAAAGGGCAATTTACTTTATTAGGTTACTATGGTTTTACTTCTGCAAAAGCATTCACAGTGTGTGAAGCTTTAACAGCTCTCTCTCTCTCTCTTCTCCCTCCTTTTCTTAATGCAATATTGTAAACTGCCTCAAACCACAAGGAGAGGCGGGTAAGAAATAATAATAATAATAATAATAATAATAATAATAATAATAATAATAATAATAATTGCTCCATAGTGAGGTCCTGAGAGAAAATTGCAACTTTATTGGGGTGTTTAAAAAATATTGGCAAAGCAAATGTGGTCAAACCCTGCATGATTTTGAAATGAAGCATTTTAAGTAATAAAAAATTCCTTAACAGTTCAATCTTGGAGTTAGGTCATATCTGATTATTTAATCAGATATTAAATCATGTGATTGTTTAAAATAGGGATGAGAGTGTCTGTTATGGTCAAATGTTTGGTCAACAACTTCATCCCTAACCCAGCATGACAATGTTATTATTAGAATTGTAATCTAAAATGCACATTAAAATCCACAGTGATATGGTCAACTATAAGGAATAATTCAGTCAGTCCAGTGGCCAAATGTAGTAATTATTCCAGGAAGTAGGACCTGAAAGCTCATGCTACCATCGTCCTGTACTACTAAGGGTATTATGAGCTTTCACCCCATTAAAAAATGTTTTTCACTCTTCTTATTTCCCTTCCTTGTTCCTGCCAGCAAGAGGATAATCACATACAATTGGGCAGAGGTTTGTTCATATTATCCTATATATCTATCATCCACTGACAATCTCCCCGAAGCCTCCCATTGTTCAGTAATATATCTCACTGAAAACTCTTCTCCCCAATCTTCTAGGGAAGATTTTCAGTTATGGGCAGCAGCAAAAAAAGAAAGGAAGCATTTCTGTTTTAGACTTCTTAGGAAGCAAGGTAGTGTGCTGTGCAAGTGCAATCGGTCTTCTTGCAAATAATGAAATATGGACATGAGATACAAATATCAAGATTCCATTTCATTAATAAAAATTAGAATAGCACGAGGGTATCGTTGTGGAGACATAAACATTTAACATAGACATTTAGCGGGTAGCTGAACCCACCCAAACCCCCACTAATTTAAGTTTAGGGGAATCTCCCACGTCACACATGACTGAGAGCCATGCTTCTAAGCAGTTTATTCCATGGTCATTTGTGGTCAGCCTCAAGACTGAATAGGCAAAAAATGAAAACAACATACCTTCTTACCTTGGCTATCTAGTGATAATGCCTATTCAGATCCAAAATCAGAAAATTGAAAGAAAGAGAGGGTGGGTAGGAGTTGGAAAAAGAAAGATTGAGCTGAATCTAGGTATTCTTTCTCCTTCACCCTTTCTTACAATTGCACCACCTTTAATGCAAATCATGGCATGAGAAAATGTCTTTGTTCAGGCACATTCTGGATTCATGCTTGTGTGTAGCTGTTTGTGACATAGAAAAGAGATGTATATATCATTGTTGTTCTGACTTATAGCCCTAAAGTGAGTTCTGATCTGTTTTTGACTTTAGATATATACACAAGTTCTCTCTGAATTATAACTCTCAGCTTTCTCTGTCATCCGAAATGCGTAAAGACTTCCATATGTCCTGAGAGTGATCAACGAAGTGCTAGATTGAAATACAATGACATGTTGATATTACCTTTTTGTTAATCCTCTCTGTTCATCTAGATCAGAAGCCCACAAACTTTTTAAACAGAGGGCGAGGTCACAGTCCCTCAAACTGTTGGAGGGCCAGATTATAATTTGAAAAAAAGAAAAAATGAATTCCTATGCACACTGCACATATTTTATTTGTACTGCAAAAGTCACTTAAAAATAATACAATAATTAAAATGAAGAACAATTTTACCAAATATAAACTTAGTATTTCAATGGGAAGTGTGGGCCTGTTTTTGGCTGATGAGATAGGATTGTTGTTGTTGTTGTTGTGTGCTTTCAAGTTGTTTCAGACTTAGGTTGACCCTGAGTGAGGGCTGGGTAAATGACCTTGGAGGGCTGCATCCGGCCCCCGGGCCTTGGTTTGAGGACCCCTGACCTAGATAATTGAATATTCACTTTATTCACCCATACTTATTTCATATTTTGAGGGGAAGGGAAGAGCATGTATTCTTTCAATGGTATGTTTAAAATCACCAGCAATATTTGTTAAAGTGAACTATCTAGGTTCCTATGTGTACCATTTTGTTAACTTGAAAAAATGTTTCGACTTTAAAAGTTTAGGTGAAGATAATGTGGCTAAACTGGCAGTTGTATTAATGTATAGACAATAGGTTCAGTGTTGTAGAGATATAGTACTATTCTTTGTAGCTTACTTCAGATCTGACTCATAATCTGTTTAGCTCCATTCCTTAGTTAAGACTTGTTATACCACCCCTTCACTACTGAAAGCTAATAGCAGCAATATCCTCTTTCTCTAGCTTTCCCCATCTATTACTAAATTATTAATTAGCTGGTTCAAAATGGTGAAGGCTATGTTGATCATATTCAAAGAGAGAAGAACAAAGATTCTTAGAACCAATAATTCTTAACTATGGAATTATGATATCAATAGATAGTTAAATCAATAATTGGATTTAACTATCTGCCGATATCCTGCTGGCTGTTTTATTTCCATGATCTGCAGTTTACCCAATTCCCTAACCCCCCATATCCTGGTTTACACTAGCCTCAGCCCAGCCCTTCTTAATTGCCTTGGCCCATTTTTTGAAATCTTGGCCCTAACAGTAGGCATGAAGAACAGGTGGGATTCCTTT
This sequence comes from Anolis sagrei, assembly GCF_037176765.1. Taxonomy (NCBI): domain Eukaryota; kingdom Metazoa; phylum Chordata; class Lepidosauria; order Squamata; family Anolidae; genus Anolis; species Anolis sagrei. Next base: position 23,853,455 of record NC_090025.1, read on the forward strand.
TAATATGTATGTGTTGTTTTGATAATTATATGATTATGTTGTTTACTCTGTATGTTTTGGTGTTTGTTACTTGGAAACTGCCCTGAGTCCCCTTGAGGAGATAGACTGGTATATAAATAAATAAATAAATAAATAAATAAATAAATAAATAATTATATGTATGGATCTTCGCATCAGGCTATGAGAATTTTTGTTACTCAGTGTTTTGGTGGAGGTTCCCTAGAACAGGTATGACCATCTGTGTGCGAGTCAATATCATCCCCAAACTTCCTCCATGGTGTACATCCTATCCATAGCAAACTCAGATATCTGACTTCCCTGTAGCCGCTCTCAAAATAGTAATTGTTAGGAAAACAAATGCACTTGGGGGACTGCATGACTGTGGTGGGTATGATTTCAAGTGGTGTTTTTTTTTTTTTACTTTGTGAAATTTTCCTTGCTGCTTTCTGACAAATCAAGCCCAAAAAAAAGTGAGCCCCCAATCAAGCTAATGTTCCTATCTATCTATCTATCTATCTATCTATCTATCTATCTATCTATCTGAGAATAGTGGTATTTGTGGAACTGATGGGGCCTTCAGGGTCCACAAAAATAAAGTTCAAGAGCTGCACTTTCCCCAACCCTCACCCTTGAGAACAATAATTTCCTATGCATCTTTTTTGACCAAATGCTTAGTTTTACACAAATGTTTTAAAATATTTCTTGGAAAGAGTGTGACTGTTAAAATCCATAGTTTACTGTTGACTTTAAATGTTATTTTTAAAAGATAAGACACATTCCATTTCTTTAATGTATTGAAAGAGGAAAACCTGTAACCTTTTGTTTTAAATTAAATCAATTTTTTAGTGTGTTTATCTATCAGCAAAGTATAAAATACTTTCAATTGTATCTTTAAACAAAGAATAACATCACTTCTCCAATCAGTAGAAGGTGTAATTCTTTCCTAGATATCTCTTGAGATAACTGAAAGGCTGTAGTTCACCATAACAAAGTGGATAGCAATTTGTTACACAGTCACTTGTGGCATTTCCTGTTCAGTTTAATTTAAAATATTGGCTCATCCAGCAATAGTGTTTATCAATATTTTGTAGCTTACAAGGCACTGTGGATGAACAGAATAGGACAGTAAGGCCATAAATTCCTATAGTAATACAAAATAATTTTGTTTTTTGGGATTAAATTAGCAAATGATGGTTTGGCCCAGGTTACAAATCAGCTGTTAAGACTTTTGCCTAACAATTGGAATTTGCTGAATGATGTTGAAAGCATAGTCATGGAAAAAGAGCTTAACAAGAATTCACCAAGCTTTTCGGTTTTATCTCATATGGCTTGAATAGAAACAAAACATTTTTATCTAAGGACCTTGTTGATCTATGCAAGGACATGTGTGTTTGCTCCCAACTATTGTTTGGTTTTGGTTTGCCCTCAGTTAAGGACGTTATCATACTTTGTACCATTTAAATTTCAGTTATCTTTGACCACAGTGACTACAATTTTTCACCCATAAAAATTATCAAAAGGTTCAGCTCTATCATTTAACTTGAATAGGAACAAAGGATTCAGACCACGATTCATATCATAGTTCATCTACACTGAGCGGTCAATATCCTGATTGTAGTGCCAGTAGTAAATCAGTAAATGATAAACATTGAATACTAGGCCAGCATTTATGAACCAATGTAGTGTAGTGGTTTGAATGCTGAACTAGGACTTGGTAAGGCCAGGATTCGAATCCCTGCTTTGCTATAAAACCAACTGGGTAACCTTGAATATGGCGTATTCTTTCTGGTTCAGAGAAAGGTAAAGGCAAACCTTTTCTGAACACGTTAACAAAAAAAAGTCCATAATAGTTAGTGTTTGGATCACTATTAAATGGAAATGAGTTGTTGTTGTTGTTGTTGTTGTTATCGTGCTTTCCTCTTTTTAAAAAAGACTCACCTTGAAGGTACGTAACAATTTATGAAAATCCTAACTAGTGATTGCTTTGTTAATAACCAGTGTCAAAAGTACTGACCAGTATTGGTTCTTCTGAACATAATAATCTAGGAGGAGGGGCAAACCTTCATTCATTTGATAGCTGGAGTCAACAAAAGTGTGCCAAATACAATTTCATTCATCTTTAAGGTGCGCATAAAACTCAACGGGTTTTGCTATAGCATTCTAAACAGAGCAGCCTCTTTATGGCATAAAGCAAGAATCCCGATCCTAAAGAAGTCAAATCTCCTAAAGTGACAATTGGAATGAAATGCATTCACAAATGTTAGACAGTTCCTTGGAGTCTGAGTGGGAATAATTGGTTGGGAAGTTATAAAAATAGTAATAGCTCTCCATTTGGTGCCCCAAATGGTTGCTATATGGGAAAAATATTCTTGCTGTGTTGTTCCACCAAATTGCTAATTAAATCATTGCCTCCATCATATACTCTTATCATTGTTATCTTTGGATTCACACGTTAGCTTAAAGCAAACAGCGGACAATAAAGAGAACAAAAGGGCTTTTATTACACACACACACACACCCAAATTGCATCCATTTCCTACAAACCAAATCCTTGCTTTCATGTGGAATATTTATTTTATGGCATGTTTGGTTTCAATCCTACCTCTTGCAGTGTAATCTAATTTTAAGAATGTTACTTCAAGAATATATACATATTTACTGTTTAGCTTCATTGTGATTCTCTCGTATGAAATTTTGAATTATACTATTTAGATCATAATCTTACAATGCCCAGATATACAAACAGACAGATATATAAAATGGAGAATTATATTGTGTGTGGAAAACTAGCAAAATACTAATTATAAAGATGCAAAAGGATGATGCATTTGTAGAGTGGAAATCATACTATTTATAGACTAGATTCCTAAATTATCAGTAATAATTCCTTCTAACAAAAACACATTCTAGGTTCAAACAAGAAATATGGCTACATTCAAAACTGAGTGAATTTTACAATTATGGAACATTTTTCTAGATGGGACCCAAAATAGTCTACAAGTTTGAGCATTGAACTATGAGTTTGGAAACCAGAGTTTAAATCCTTGCTGGGCCATGAAACCCACTAAAGCATCTAGAGGAAGTCACATTCTCTCAGCTCAGAAGATAGCAATGGCAAACCTTTTCTGAATAAATCCTATCAAGAAAACTCTATGATAGGTTTGCTCTATGGTTTCCATAGGTTGGAAATGACTTGAAGGAACGCAACAACAAAGGCACAGATATCTGTATATCAAAACAGAATAACTCAAATCCTCTTGATGTGGTGATGATGATGGTGATAACATTTTTGATATTGTTGTACAGGACTTGGCAATGAGGCACATGCAGGTTACAAATTAAAAATAAGGTAAAAGCTTGTTATTACTATTTTAGTTTTATATAAAGATGTTAGAGTCATATACATTTATTTAGTGTATAGCCAGCCTCCAAGTTACGAACAAGATAGGTTCTGTAGGTTTGTTCTTAAATTGAATTTGTGTGTAAGTCAGAACAGGTACATTTTTAACTGTAACTCCAGCATGTTTGTTTTACTGTCTGTGCCCCTGTTCAGAAATTTTCACCTCACACTCTGTCCCTGTGACAATTGGATTTTGAAAAATTTGGCTTGTTGTGGAAACAAGGATTGATGATAAAGCTTCAGTTGAGACATGTTTCCCCCTTAATAATAACTCTTCCAGGAGTGGGTTTCGCTTCCAAGGGGTAGATTTTTCTCACCTCCTGTCATCTCATCCCTTTTCTTGACTATGCGTCATTTGTAAGTCTCATGTTTTTAACCCTGTGACTGCCTGTATTTGCAGAAAGCTATACAGAATTACAGTAGGCTTGATGTTGGGTTCTGGGACCCGCCACAGTTATAAAAAACCACGAACAATCATATTTCATATTATTAAATGGCAGCAGCCTGAATGTAAACATCACTAATTTGTGTGTGGTGTGACAATGTATGATCACTGGAAATTGTGGGTCTGGATTCTGCATATCTGGAGGATCCACAGTACAATAAATAGGCAACCAATATATAACAGAGACAGGGGTAAACAGTACTGATTTTTAATTCCTGTGCCAGAGAACATTTGATTATGTCAATTGACTCAATATATGGTCAATCAAATTGCAGCAAATAAAACAGTACAATTTATTTATTGTAATCAAATATTTAAACATTTCTTCCGTCTTCCAGGAGCATGGTTTACATTGCCTTTTAGGTGCATGGGATAGCATTCCTTTGCATTTCTCCAGAGTTGTTACAGACCCAGCAGCACCCTGGAAGTTAAACAGTATCATAGTCTGGAAAGCCAGGCTGCAGGCTCTCTGCAGTTATTGGTTTAGAAAGTATCTCTTTGGGTTTGGAGTCTACCCTTTTTCCTGGGGTTGAGATCTCCATTTTGGAATCTCCCCTGCCTTCTTCAGTAGAGAAAAGAACCTCAGATGTGCTGTTGGTCAGACAGGGAGCTCTGAAAAACCCATTGCGAGTACTATTGAGTTATAGATAGATATAGAGATAAAGAAAGGCAACTGAGATAAAGAGAAGCTTATTGAGATACTATAGTTATTGAAGAAAGCTATTGAAAAATAGAGAGAAATAGTTATTGAGTTATTAAGAAAGGTTACCTCAGTAATTGAATAAAAAGGGAAAGAAAGAACATCTCTATGGTTTCTCAAATTGACTGTGTTGTAACTTTATCAAGCTGTGCCAAGTCTGCCAAGGACTTTGGAAATAAATATTTTGTTGATTTTCATTTTTTGACTGGCATCAGTTGCTGAAAGTATTGCGTTATTGCTTCAAAGAAAGACCCCCAGCAGTTCGCCCAAATAAAGAGAGAAGCACATCTTAGTTTTAATGTTATAGGGTCTGGGTGTGACGGCACAACATTGCTATAATGTCACTTCTAAAGCTTCTCTTTTTCAGGCTAAGCATACCTAAGATGCTCCTTGTGCTGATTCATAGAATAAATATCCATAGTAAGGCTGAGTGCAAAGTATTATATTTTCTACCTTATCTTGACAACAAATAATAATGAACACAGAATTACGGTGTATTGCAAAAGTAAAAAGGTCCCATTTTTTATTTCATTGGATAGATGTAAAGGAATTTAAAGTAATGTAGCATGTCTGTTCTGTTTCTACTATCCCGGCAAAGTATATGATGAGTAACATAAACACTGCATCATCTAGCAAGAGCAATCCTGACAGGACACAAAAAGTTGAATGGTGCCTAGGTCACAGAAGATGTCCAGATTGTTTAAGAAAATGCATATTATCCAGCTGCTCAACATCATACAAGCACTCCAGAATGTACCTCTATTGCTTTCAAAAGATCATGGTAGGAAAATAAAGTCATCATCGTTTTGTGCCAAATGTCTGAAAATTTAAATACTGTCGCTTTTTGTAGAAAGATCAGTGACCTGTGATCGCTCAACGTTATTTCCTGACATTGCTGTAAACTCAGTATACTATTTGCTTTCATCCACATTTTAACATGAAGAGAAGATTTAATTGGCATTTAGTGTATTTTTGTAACTGTAAAATGTGGAAATTAAAAACTATTTGGTAAACTGACATTTTTTAAAAATACTCATATTTATAGAACCTCCATGCCAGAAAGTATTTGTATACTTTCATGCCTGAAAGCATTTATTTGCATGATGTTACTACTTTCATACCTGAAAGTATTTGCATGATATTTTACTACTACAATTACTACTAGAACAAATGCTTTTATATCTGTCATCTCATTCTCCCAGTCCTGAGACCCACGAGGTTTGCTAAATGATCAAAACATTTGTTTTGGCATTTGCCAACTGAAAGTGAACTTCATGAGAGAGATCCATGAACTCTACTTATGATTGCCCTGATCAGGGCTATGATTTCTTTGATCCAGTTGTAATAATATCATTATTTTTTTATTATTTTAGACATTTATATCCTGTCATTCTAACCACCACCACCCCCCCGGGGGGGGGGGGGGAGGGAATTGGGGCAGCTCACAACTGACAACCATTAGATGCCAAACAAACAATAGTAATAAAATCACAATTAAAACATTAGTTAAAAACATCAAATTATAAGCATCTGCATTTGTATTTTAACATTTGGAAAATTAATAAAGATTAATAAAAAATATAAAATAAAATAAAATAAAATAATTATAAGCATCCATTTAAAAGTTAAACAAATCCAAATCCAGAGTCATAATCCAAGGTCTGTCCATTGTCAATCATATAAATCATTTGCATTATTATTGCTGCTTCTGTTGCTTGACTGCTTGGTCCCACAACCATGATTTAAGTTTTTTCCCCTAAAGGATAGGACAGAGGGTCCAACTTGATTTCATTAGGAAGTGAGTTCCACAGATGGGGGCCAACACCTAGAAGACCCTGTCTCTCATCCCCGCCAATCACACTTGTGAGGTTGACGGATGAGACAGGGACTCCCCCAACAATCTTAACCTCTGAGGTGGATCATAGAGGGAGATACATTTGGACAAGTAAGCTGGGCTCGAACTGTATAGGGCTTTATAGGCCAAACTCAGCACTTTGAATGGTTCTTGGTAGCAAATTGGCAGCTAGTGGAGCTGACATAACGGGGATGGTATGCTCCCTGTACGCCACTCCTGTGAGCAGTCTGGCTGCCACTTGTTTCACTAATTGAAGCTTCCGAACAGTCTTCAGAGGTAATCCTTCGTAGAGTGTGTTGCAGTGATCTATTTTGGATGTAACAAGAGAGTGGACCACCGTGGCTAAGTCAGACTTCCCAAGGTAAGGATGCAGGTGGCGCACAAGATTTAATTGTGCAAAAGCATCCCTGACCACCGCTGATACCTGGGGTTCCAAGCTCAGCGATGTCCAGGATCACTCCCAAGCTGTGAACCAAGTGGGGGAGTGCAACCCCATCCAGTACAGGCTGTAACCCCATGTAATGTGGTTTTCTTCTTTTCCTACTGCTTTCCATTATACTGTTCCTGCATTTTCCATCGAATCATACCTTCTCATGATATGTACAAAGCATGATAGCTTCAGTTTAAGTCATCTGGTTTACTAGTGAAGAGTTCAGATAAGATTTGATGCAGGATCCAGTCATTTGTCTTTTTGCATCAAATCTTGCCTATCCTTTCAGCACCACATTTCAGACAAATTGATCTTCCTGTCAGTTTTTTCCACTGTCAAGCTTTCACAGCTATCAATCAAAATGGGAAATGCTGTTACATGAATGATTCCATCATAGTATTAAATCACCAATCTTTAGCTTGGAGCATTGTCATCTTCCTACATGGCAGCCTTTCTACAGCCTATTTCATTCCAGACTCCATTTTGATTAATGATTGAGCCAAGGTATATAAAATATTTTATTTCATTGTCTTCATCACCTGATTTAAAGTTATCTAACTCATTTGACTTCATTATTTCTTGCTTTCTTAGTATTCAGCTGAAATCTGTATTCACATTACATTCCTTAATTTCATCATTAGTCATTCAAAATCTTTGCTGTTTTCTGCAACTAATATGGGGTCACTGGTATATCTTACATTTTTGATGTTCTTTCTTCCAGTATCTCTACGTCCTTTGATTCTAGTCTGCTTTCTTTATAATAGATAGATAGATTAAGCACAATGATAAAATGTAGCCTTATCTAACTCCCATGTCAATGGGAATCATTCTGTTTTTTCAACTTGTCTCCAGAATTTCATAGCAAGCTTTATTTATACTTACAAAATTGGTAGGTGATAATCTTTGAAGCAGGTGTAAAAATGGAGTGACATACACATTTGAAATTTTCTTTACTTTAGTTTAGTGGCTCTCAACCTGTGAGTCTCAGGTGTTTTGGTCTAAAACTCCCAGAAATCCTAGCCAGTTTACCAGCTGTTAGGATTTCTGGAAGGCCAAAACATCTGGGGACCCACAGTTTGAGAACCATCGCTGTAGGGAAATTCTCTGGTGCTAACATTTTCAAAAGTCCTTATTGTTGTGCAGGGGGACATTTTTTAAAAAGTTATGCTGGTACTACCCTATCCCATTTGTCATGACTCTCTTTTTTAAAAAGCCATCACTCGGTGATTAGGTTTTCTGAAAGACTCCATTGTTGCCAACTGAGGTTTCTTAAAAGACTATCTCCAGTGTTACGGAAAGAATAGCTATCTGCTTCACATTCCTCTAAAAATGGACCACCCCCTGCACTGCAGTTAAAGCAAATTGTAAGCTTTCCCCAAGTTTTTTGCTTAAGGGTCAGGACAAAGGGGGGGGGGGATTCAAAACAGGAGTGTCGATGGAACTTCCCCCATTCAAAAAGACTTGAAGGAGGCTCTCCATTGACTTCAGTGGAAAATTCCTCACTCAATTATGGATTTATTTATTTTTCTTCTTGAAAGTTGTTTCCCAATTTCAACTTTGCCCAGGTTGAATTGTTGTATGTATCTATGTGCAAGCATGGATGAATCTCCTTGTTGGCCTTGCTCATTTCTGGTAAGGTATCAAGAACAAACTGTAATGGACATTTAATGGCGTTCTGTCCTGTTGGTTTTTATCTTTTTAATGAGGTATTAGATGGTTTTAATTACACAGATTGTTTACTTGCATCTTATAATAACAGAAATATATGCATATGCATATGTTTATATATGTATATGCATAGAATTACAGAGTTGGAAGAGGTCTCATGGGTTGTTGTTGTTCATTCGTTCAGTCGCCTCCGACTCTTCGTGACCTCATGGACCAGCCCACGCCAGAGCTCCCTGTCGGCCGTTACCACCCCCAGCTCCCTCAAGGTCAGTCCAGTCACTCATGGGTTATCTCCTGCTAAATACATCTCTGGCAAGTAGCCATCCAGTTTCTTTTTAAGATGTCTGGAGAAGAGACACCCCAGTATTTCTCCTTCTCTCTGTGTATAAATATATATCCGAACACCCATTCATGGACACAAACACTAATGGTTTGTATGTATTTTGAGAGCCACAATGAGTTTCTGTCTTAAGAAATGGGGTAAGATAATGAGGATGGTAACAATGATATTGTTATTGTTATCACCCTTGACAGGGAGAACCTCAGACCAAAAAGAAAAACTTTTCCCTCCCTTTTTTTTGTACAAGAACCAAGATCTTAGATCTCATCACTCTTGAATATTTACAAGCATTGGGATTATTGTAGCTATTCAGTGAAGTTCAAAATCATAAACAAACAAAACAAAAGCAAACAAACCTTATCTATAGGGGTATAGTGCCTATATCCAGGGAAGTCATGCTACCCCTCTATTCTTCCTTGGTTAGACCACACCTGGAATACTAAAATCATCAAGAGTCTGGAGAACAAGCCCTATGAGGAGTGGCTGAAAGAGCTGGACATGAAGAAGAGAAGGCTGAGAGGAGACATGATAGCCATATATGCGAGGGGGAGTCATAGGAAAGAGTGAGCAAGCTTGTTTTTCACTGCCCTGGAGACTGGGATGCAGAAAAATGGCTTCAGACTACAGGAAAAAAGATTCCACCTGAACGTTAGGAAGAATTTCCTAACTGTGAGAGCTGTTCAGCAGTGGAACTCTCTGCCTTGGAGTGAGGTGGAGACTCCTTCTTTGAAGACTTTTAAACAGAGGCTGGATGGCCATCTGTTGGGGGGGGGGTGTTGAATTCGATTTTCCTGCTCCTGGCATTGGGTTGGACTGGATGGCCCATGAGGTCTCTTCCAACCCTATGATTCTATGGTTCTATCTGCGCCTTTTATTGGTTATATGAAAGCCATTCCTGGAACCTTTCTGGTTGAGTAATTGGATAACACCCCCCCCCCCCAATTATATAAAGTAAAATATAATATGATGCACTTGATGATACTACTTGAAATATTTGTTTTATTTCTTATTACTCTTATAACAGGCAGGACTGATTTTACATGCTGTGGTTGCAGCTGTTGGAATGCTGGAAAGCACCAGCTGGGAAAATGTGAGAGTTTTCTGTTTTCCTTTTTCTGTAAATGCAGGGCCGTGTGGTCATCAGGAGCTCTGGCTGCTGCAGTAACTTCTGATGTTCCTTTGTGTGCGTCTTGGAGATGACTTTCTCAGTCTTGGGTTTGTTTTATCATGCCACAATGTGGTCATTCCAAAAACTCAGGAAACCTGAGAAGGAGATAGAGCTTTCTTGCATGTAACAGATGGTTACTGTTTAAATGCATGCATAACCAAGTCCTTACCTCACATATAGAGGGGAGTGGTGGGGGAAGAGGAGGAGGTGAGAGGTGAAAAGGGGGAGGCAAAAGATGAAAAATCAGAAAAGTTGATTGGAGCTTCATATATATATATATATATATATCTTCCCTAATCACAGTCATATGGGAGTCTTTTTTAAGCAAGCTGGAATGGGAAGAAGCTATGGCCGTTCAAATGTATAAATGCGTGTTGGAGTTCAAGTAAGCTGTACCATCTGGTAAGAGTTTGCATTTGTGTGTGTATATCTGCATGGACTTTCTGCTTTAATGAATAGAGTTTTTCCAAAGCCGCCAAGTCTGCAGCAAATGCGGTCAGGGAATTTATTATGTTAAGTACCATACTTGGCGTGGAGCTAATTGTGTCTAACAAGGAGCGTGCTGGAAACTCAGACCTGAGAGGTGACAAATGCTGCAAGTATTCTATTTCTGACAATGCTGAAAGAGATTTTGTATAAAGGAATGCTGATTGTATGTCAGGGCGTTATTGCTAATGAGTTACTTCATACAGAAGCATGGTTTCTTATTTCAGTGTGCAGAAGAATGGAGATTTCTCATTTGGGTATTGCCCCCTTTAAAAGCCAATGGTTAGAGTGATATCTCTCACTTCAAATCCTATAAGCAAATGTTTTAAGGCTGTTCTTAGTCTGCTTTCTGAGCACACCCACGTAGTAACAAAGAATCAATGCAGAGAGATACGTTGTTAAGACGGTGCTGTGATTTCAAATATTTATAGTGGAAATAGATTAAAAGATGCATCTTAAATTTTGAGCATGTATTTGTTAGATTAAACATGCCTGTGGATTTTAAAGATATGTTAGATGCTTTTTGTGTGCATGATCCCTTGTATTCATTATTGACATCTATGCTAGTACAAGCAATACCCTAGTAACCAGTAAAACAAACATAAAGTAGTTGGCTGCCACCTTCTGCCTTTTCCACTACTTGTCTTCATAAGAGTATTTATAGAGCCCTCATTGATCTGGCAAATATATCCTTTCTCTACCACACCAAAGAAGTGACCTGCATGCTCTTTTTTGAGGTCAGTGTTATGCTCATTGAGTGGCCTCCATAAGCAGCCCTGTCCCTCAAAATACACATGTAAGTATTGGAAGTATTTTGTGGCAAGTACTGAAAAGGATTTCATAACTGAAGCATTGTGGTTTTTTAAACATTGTGGGTAATGTGTTACCTGCATGAATTTATTTTATCTCTTTTCCAAGTGGCTAGGAACACTTCTGTTTGGCAATGCTTAAGTTACAAACACCCAACTTACAAATGACTTGGAGTTAAGGACTAGAGTGAGACAACAGGAAGTGAGAGAAATCTACCCCTAGGAAGGGAAATTCACTCCTGAAAGAGTTATCATAGGGGGAAAGGTGTCTCAAACAAAGCTTTATCACCAATCCTTGTTCCCAGAACAAGCCAATTTTTCCAAAATCCAGTGATCACAGGCACAGAAAGTGAAGTAAAATTGTCTGAATTTGGCATAGATCGCAAAACAAACACCACCAGGGTCTAACCCTTCCTTATGCTATTTGAAAAAAACAAAAAACAAAACACACACACACACGGCTGGAGTTACACTTAGAAAATGTACCTGTTCCGTCTTACATACAAATTCAACTTAAGAACAAACCTACATAACCCGTCTTGTTCATAACTTGGGGACTGCCTGCATTAGATTTCAATTTAATCTCCCTCCCACCCCCATTTATGCCAACTAATACTTGGAGTTAGATTGAAAGGAGAGATCAGCTTACTGGTAACACTGCATATCCAAATTCTGGATCATCTCCCCAAGAGTTTTCATACATTTTAAACAGCAAGGGGGAGGAGACACAATTGAGCCTGGAGACCAATGATTTGTGTTGAATTGGAAGTTCTCAGTACCATCTTCTGTGTTTGCTCTTCCAAGAAGGACTGGAACCACTATAGAACAGTGTCCCCAAACCCCAGCCCAGAGAGATGGCCCAGAAGTACAGCATGGCCCTTGGTATTGAAAGCCACTGAAAGGTGTTATCAGAAGCAACGTGAACACCCCTCCCCCCCCCCACACACACACCTTTATTTGTTCCCTGCATAAGTTACCCAATGAGGCAATCAGAGGGTTGTTGTAGGTTTTTCCGGGCTATATGGCCATATTCTGGAGGCATTTTCTCCTGATGTTTCACCTGCATCTATGGCAAGCATCCTCAGAGGTAGTGAGGTCTGTTGGAAGTAGGAAAATGGGTTTATATATCTGTGGAATGACCAGGGTGAGACAAAAGACTTCTGTCTGCTGGAGCTAGGTGTGAATGTTTCAACTGACCACCTTGATTAGCATTTAATGGCTTGGAAGTGCCTGGGGGGAAATCTTTTGTTGAGAGTGATTTGATGTGCCTGATTGTTTACTCTCTGCTGTTTTACTGTTGTAATTTTTGAGTTTTTTTTATACTGGTAGCCAGATTTTGTTCATTTTCATGGTTTCTTCCTTTCTGTTGAAATTGTCCACATGCTGTGGATTTCAGTGGCTTCTCTGTGTAGTCCGACATGGTGGTTGTGAGAGTGGTCCAGCATTTCTGTGTCCTCAAATAATATGCTGTGTCCAGGTTGGTTCATCAGGTGCTCTGCTATGGCTGATTTCTCTGGTTGAAGTAGTCTGCAGTGCCTTTCATGTTCCTTGATTCGTGTTTGGGCAATGCTGCATTTGGTGGTCCCTATGTAGACTTGTCCACAGCTGCATGGAATACGGTAGACTCCTGCAGACGTGAGAGGATCCCTCTTGTCCTTTGGTGAACGTAGCATTTGTTGGAGTTTCTTGGTGGGTTTGTAGGTGGTTTGTATGTTGTGTTTCCTCATCAGTTTCCCTATGCGGTCAGTGGTTCCCTTGATGTATGGCAAGAACACTTTTCCTCTGGGTGGATCTTCATCTCTATTCATGGAGCAGAGTTATCTTTATTCTATAAACAGGCCTGAAACCAGATTGAAATGGATCTATAATTTGTCCTTCTCATCCAGGAACCCCTAAAGCTGGGAGGCTACCATATGATTTGTAACCTTGCAGAAGTAATGAATAAAACCGGCTGATAATTTTCCACTATGGTGGGATGTAGAATGTTTTTTCCAGTAACAATCTAACTATTGCACCTTATAGACATTCTGCCATAGTAAGGCATTCTCTGTTCTCCTTACACACGAAGACAGGTACCCTATGGCTGCTTTTATGAGCCATGTATGAGTCATACATGATGTATTACCAGTTTGAGCCAGTGATCTGCCAATACATATCAAAGTGAGCAACAGCAAAAATATCAATTACTTCGTTAGTTCGTACAGTAGCATCATACAGACAGTACAACTAGTTGTTATCTAGATTACAGAAACTTATCAGAGTTTGGTATGTATAGGTATAGTATAGTATAACCATAATTTTAATTATATTTTGGAGGACAATTCCACAATAGTCCAGCCACCCTTACCATGACTAGGTTGGCTGGGGAATTCTGGGAATTTTAAACAGGAAAGAGGCATTTCCTAAGCAAGTTCTTCATTCTTTTCAGGTGTTTCTCCCCCCCCCCCCCCTTCTACTTGTAGTTAACTGGTTGTATCATTTGTAACTTAAATGCTTGCCTTATTTGGCAACTAATATTTAATAAATTATATAACCCCCCAGAGAAACATTTTTGCAGAGGTCACATTACTACTTGGTAATGCACCTGCATCATTCTTTTTTAAAAATGAGGTTCTTCCCATCACTTACTGAACTGAATTATGCTAAAAACATCTGTCTGGCCTCTGGGGTTCGAAATAACACTGCAACATTTGTCAGGTATGTCCCATATGTCAGTGATGATGCCTGGATGAATCTGTTTGCAAAAGTCATTGCGTCTAGACATGTGCAGTAACCCTCTGGTGCACTTAGCTTCATGATGTGCAGGATTACTGTGGAAAAATCAGGGAGACATGGGACTTGAGGGGAAAGCGAGAGAAGCTGACTGAAGCACCCAGCCTTGAATCATTCCCTAAAAGGTCCCTAAAAGTGCATAATGTCCAATCATCTTGATCAAGGGAATAACAAAATATCTAGAAGGTTAGAATTTCCTTGTTTTGTTTGTGTGTGTGTGTGTGGGGGGGGGGGTTCCCAGAAAGACAGGTGTTTGCAAAAATTATCATGACAAGCATTTCTCAAAATGACTGTTTTGAGATTCTCCAGGTGTACTAGCTGTCACTTGTTTCCTGCCCACAAAAAGGTAAGGATCACACTTTCCTACATTTCCTCCATGATTATCAGATCAGTTCATGTATACTTCCTTTCCCAGCTGTCTCACATCTGGATAGATTACATGCTGAGAAACTTCAGTAGAACTCCTGTTAACATATGCATTCCTACCAGTCTCTAAATTTAGCCTATATTAAAGTTGGCCATTATGTGAGAATGTATAAAACTTTGAAAAGTTACATTTTTGGACTACAGCTCCCAAGGCTTGTCTATAGCAACAACATTTTCTTGGTCTATATTAGCTCTGTAATGACCCCACAAATGTCTCAGAAATTGCATACCACAGCCAGCTACACATTGCCCTTTGGTGAAGTCACTTCATTTTTAGAGGGAGGCCCATTTCCAATCCTTCCAAGCCATATGGCCAAAATACATTTCCGCACATCATGCATGTGAATAAACAATTTTTATGTTAAGTGGAGGTGTGCTAATATTGATATGCAAGTATCCACAAACATGCACCATTCTCTCTCACTCACTCACACACACACATGTATATGTATGTATACACACATACAATTTAATCTGGAAAAGAACCACTTCTTGGAGGGAATGCTCACCTTCCACCAACTGGTTCCACCTATTACTAAATCCTCCTTCCAATGATAAATAAAGTAATGTTTTCTTGAGGGTCAGCCACTACTAAAATTCTGGATATTCTGTAAAACCTTGGTATAAAAGGCATTTGTTTTTAAAAAAATGTTTAAAGTTCAAAACAATGCATTATATGTGGATAATCATGGATGTTGTGTTTTAGGTTCAGAGTCATTACAAGATGAGTTCATTTTTTAGGCCTTGGGAGCTAGTCTTCTGCCAGCATGGCCACTGGCCATAGAATATTGGGGAATATATGGAAATTAATAATTTTCAAGCTCTACATAGTGTAGTGTAAGAGTACATACTGTTTTTGGTCCCATGGAATGTTTTTTTTTTTATAATAGTCTTTATTGGTTTTCAAAATATAAAAGGAATACAAATATCACGAATATGGACAAATAGACAAAGCACTAAGCTACCCCTGGGACTGCAAATCTTAGTTAAAATACCCCAATGGGGGGTACCCGCTTGGCAGACACATGAATTGATTAATCTTGGTCTACTGTACTCTCTTCTCTCTTCTGCCAAGTCGCCCTCCCTAGCCCACCCGCCCCGCCCCCCCACCCTAGGGACATCAATACACACATATATCAACATACAAACATACAAACAAATGTCACATCCATTGTCGAGTTGACTTCCAGGGTCTTTCGCAGCCGCGTGTTTCTTTTCTGTACATCTAGTTAATTTCATATTTATCTTGTTACTACTTAGAGGTCCTTGCCGTTTATCTCTATTTATCTACTGATTTTTTTTTGTTTTACCAATATTTTATATTATTTTTCTTTAAGAAGGTTGTAATTTTGCTCCAGTCTGTTTTATTGTTCGTTATTTCAGCATTCCTCATCATTTGGGTTAAGTGATCCATGTTCATAATATCGATAACCTTGGTGATCCATGAGTTGTATGTAGCTGTTTCCCTACTTTTCCATACTCTAGCTATGCAGATTCTTGCCGCGGTGGTGAGGTAGAAGAGGATTTTGTCTTCGTTTCTGTTCAGGTTGGCGTTATTCATTCCCAAAAGGAATAGCTCTGGTCTGAGTTCTATCTCGATTTCTAATATTTCCTTAATTTTCTGATGCACTTTTTTCCAAAATTTCTTAACCACCTTGCACTCCCACCACATGTGGTTGAAAGTTCCTTTTTTGTCCTGGCATCTCCAGCAGTTCTTGTTAGATTTTCCTTTACTATACTTTGCAATTTTTTCCGGTGTCTGGTACCATTGATAAAACATTTTAAACCAGTTCTCTTTTATTTCGGTGGCATAAGCATATTTTAGTTTTGTGCTCCACATTCCCTCCCATTCTGACATGGTGACGGTACGCCCAAACAGCCTGGCCCACTTGATCATCACTTCTTTTACTTGTTCCTCTTCCGTTGCCCATGTTAATAATTGGCGGTATATCTCTTTGATCGTCTTTTTCTCCGTGCTTAGTATCTTGTCCCAGGTTTTCTCTTTCGTTTCAAACCCTGATCTTTTATCTTCTTTAAAACTTTCGTTAACCTGCCAGTATTGGAACCATGAGAATCTGGGGTGCGTTTGCCTTATTTCTTCTAAAGACTTTAATTTTATCTCCTGCCCATGGAATGTTTTTGACATCAGTGGGATTGAGGGCCATATACACCCATGCAAACCCATGTCACAGTGGTCCTCCTTCATTGCTGGTACTAGTAGGGAGCCTTCTTCTAATCCTTTTCCCAACATGGAAAACAGGCATTTGTAAGGATCTTACAGAGAGAAGTGACTAAGAGAGTTATCCTTCCACTCTTTGAGACATTCCTACATGCTTCTGTTTCCTCACAGGAGGTAGGAAAGAAATGATCAGATAAATTGGCAAGAAGTTGGCAAATTGGAGGGGGGGGGTGGTATTTGGTAGTGAGGGAGTTACCCATTGGTGTGTGTGTGCACTAATGATATTTGTTTTTTCATTCCTGCTATCTTGCTTTATGTGGCCTCCAGAAGAGCTTGTGGTTTTTACATTCCTGCTGTGATGTTTTGTGCGGCCTTCAAAAGGGGTATCCAAATGGTAGTAACAGCTTGGAAAATCAAATATGTTCTTGCCACATCAGTGCAGAGTTTTAAAGGACAAAAAACAAAATTGTGCTGATTGGGAGGTAGAAGTATATGAAATCTGTGGAAGAAACTGCCAACTGATCATTTTATTTGGTGATATGCTGTGGAATTTGCATGCAAATTCCAATTTTTTGGTGAACAAAGATCACAGAGAAAAATGTTATGCATACCTTTCTTGAAGTTGATAATTGCCAGTGTGGCTCTGATTAAATCTTACTCAGAACTTATAGAAGAAGTAGGTGTGTGAAGCAGGCTAAGAATTAGAAAGTCAGACAAACTAAAAGGTGTGATGCAAGAATAGGAGGAGATTGAGGGTGGAGAACATCTGGATTTCCTAATTTTTTAGACTTCCATTCTCAAGAACACCAGTCAGCATGGTATGTAGTCAAGAGTTATTGGAGTGGTAGTTTCATTTTCCCAATAGGTAGACAGTGTAATCCCGAGTAGATTACACTATGGTAAATTACACAGCCCAGCAAAAAAAATTCTTGGTATCTTGGTTTTTAGGCCTGTTCCTTGAGGTTATTTGGGACAGTGTTTCAGAAAATTGTACTGGATAGACCGAATGAGCTCTAGTTTCTTAGACATGGTTATTGTGGTTTTCTGTGGGTGAGCAGATGGCAACTGGTAAATGGTGTGTGTGTGTGTGTATATATATATATACATATATATATATATATATATACATACATACATACACACACACACACACACACCATTTACTAGTTGCCATCTGCTTACCCACAGAAAACCACAATTGTTGTATCTCAAAAACTAGATATGTTAGAGGGAAACTAATGCCACTTTTGGAATCAGCAGGTTAAATATACTCAGAAACAGGACTTTTATATGAGGCACCAAAATGTGTGTTGGCTAGTGTTAGCATATGTTTGGAGACATTCAAGCAGTTAATGATCTTGTGAACTTCTGTGCCTTTTGTCTGTTTTACAGCACACACACACAGCACTTTGATACCACCTTAACTGCTATGTCTTCATCCTATAGAATCATGAGATTTCTGATTTCATGAAGCATACATCATTCTGTGTCAGAGAGCTCTAGTGCCTCATCAAACTACAAAACCCAGGATATCATGAGATGTAACATTTAAAGTGATATTGGATGAGATGGGGATATGATACTAAAACTTCAGGGGTGCTTCTGGGTTTTCCAGTGACAGCTGTATCTAAGAGAATGGTTTACATTGATTCACCAGTTGCAAAAGCTCTATATGATTCTAGTTTGACCGAAGTGTTGCAAACTTTGTCTGGATTCAAGGAGGAGCTGCTCAATTTGTTCCCTTCCTTATAGGCTAAACCAAGGTTTCTCAAATATTCTCCACTTACAACCCCATTTTACCCAAGAAATAGTTATGTGACCTCAGGTATATAGGTATACAAAATAGGCATAAAATCAAATGTTTATGGAAAATAAATCAGCATTTGCAAGGCTTGCTAAATAATAATCTATGGGAAGAAAACAGTGGTAGTAAATTTAAACCGTAAGCTAGAGAGTGTCTAGCAAGGTAGACACAGTACTCCAGTAATATCTAAGAACTGCATAAAAGAGATTATTTTGGCTTCAAAGCTTTACAGAACATTGTGATATGGCAGGAAGAGATATAATGGCAAAGTGAAGTAGTGTGAAGTACACCACTGAGTTCTAAATATTGATTTGAACTAACCAGCCAAATGTCATCATGATAATCCTAAAGAAGAAACAAGTAATGCCAACCCACTACTTACAATAACGGATTCTTAGCAATGAGACTTCTTGCAACATGAAATTTTTGAATCATGTTTTTAAAGTCTGTACTTTAAATAACCCTAATCTTGCAAGAAATACTGTGCTTGTTTTTATCCACATTTTGTTTGTCTGATTGTTTTGTAATATAAAAAATACATTTTGGAGGAATTAAAAGCAGAGTCATCATCATTATAGGCTTTCAGTAAATATTTGATGACATCAGGAACAGTGGGAGATGGCTTAAAACGAGAGCCACTTTTGGAGCATTCGTTTGTTTTTCCTGCCCAGCTTAACATTCAAGATAATAAAACCTTCACAACAGCTCTGTGCATATGTGTATTAAGGAGTGCTGGAGACACACACCAGTTATAACCCTACCATTTAGTTGTTGACAGCTCCAGGCACATTTTGCAAAGGCGGAGAGATTCACCAGTAAATGCTGAAGTTATCTGCTTGCAATTCACTTGTATGTATATCAACAATAGAGAAATACATTTTTTATTCAATTAATACATAATAATCCAGAGTCTTTAAATTAAGCTTATTCACTGTGCTTTCAATGGATACTATTTTTTTTGACCTGGGATCTTTTCATGTCCTTGGAGGTACAACATGGTAGACAACCTCAGACTTGGAAAATTATGTAAATTGAACATCAAAGATATTGACTTGAGATCATTACTGTACAGCAACCATAAATATTTCTGTCTACTGTTCATAACAAAAATGTATGAATTGTACATGTTATCTGACTCTCTCTCTGTATTTGAGTGCATGTTTCTAGATTATGGGTATTTAGCAAGCATTTTAAGTCATAATTCAAAACCTTATCAAGTTTGTCACTTTTAAAATTGAGATCTGGATCAATAATGCAGAGTATTTAGCCTGAAAAAATTGACTATTTTTATGCAAGGGCCAGCTAACATACCAAAATTGGCCACCATCCCATGGTATATATTTTTTTAAAAACTCACTTCTGGCAGATGTGCTCTGATCTCACTGCTGGGAATTTTCTGATAGACCCATAGAGGAAGATGGTCTTATGATCTCACCATTCATCAAGAGTTGTGTGAAGAATTTCAGCTAGCCTTCTTGTATTGTAGATTTTGGGATTTAGAGCCAAAAAGTCCTTCTCCTCTAACCTTTAACTGGGAAACAGTTGCTTGAGATGATAATTCATTCTCTGCATTACCTTCTATGTTTCAATAAATAGCTACCTTACATTTGTGTTAGCACCACTTTCTTCAGGATATTACCCTAGAATTAATTTCACTCCCTTCAGGATATTGCCTTAGGAATTAACAATTTGATTATTTCAGTCATTTGCTTTACTCGATTTACTTCCGATGACCAAGCCAAGTCATGCTAAATTAAGCTTAGTTAGAAGATATTTCATTTGGAACCTGTCCCAAGGACTGTACTCAGGCGTATTATAGTGCTCACCCTCAGGGCAACTTAATGGCAGTTATGCAAGTAGATGGGCACAGCAACCATTGCAGAAATTGGCTTTAAAAACACCTGCTCTCTATGTGTTCTTCTTGTGGATGCTGTGCTGCTTCAGATGTGCAAAAGAAGTAGAAATGTTTTTCTCTTCCTGAGTTCAGACAGCCCATTAAGGGAAAGATCTATGGCAAACAGCTCTACCAACTATACGTTAACATATATTTTGGGTTAAAATGCTGGGTGAATTCCAGTGACCTGCTAGTGCGGTGTAGAAAACAATACATTTTTTTACTTTTAAGTGTTTATGTCTTTGAGAATGTTATGAGTTGGATTGAAAAGATAGAGATGGAGATACAGAGTGCAAAATAAACTTATTTATTTATTTATTTATTTATTTCAGACATTTATATTCTGTTCTTCTCACCCTTGGAGGGGGACTCAATGCAGCTTACAATTGGAAAACATTAGATACCAACAACAATAATAAAAACAAAAACTGAACATTAGTTCAAACATTATTAAAAGTTAAAAAGACCATTTAAAAGAGACAAGTCCAAGTCCAGAGTCATAATCCAAAATCCATCTATTGTCAATCAGTGGGGAACATTTGTATAAATCGGACTGAAATTAGGCTAGCATTTCAAATGTGGTAATATGTTGCTGTGTGACTTCAGGTTCTTTCCAACTTCTCCTCAAGTGAATCTTTCACATGGTTTTCTGGGGCTGAGTTGATTTCCTTGGCCAACTGGGGGAATCAAACCCTTTCAGTTTCATTAGACTCAGTTTTAAGATGAAGACTAGAGGCTGAATGAATTACTGATAGTTTCTCAGTTTTCAGTATAAGAAAATTCTGAGAAATTTTCATAATTGCTCACTGTGGGCCCCTCCACACAGCCCTATATCCCAGAATATCAGGGCAGGAAATCCCACATGATCTGAGTGTGGACTCAGATAACCCAGTTCATTAGATATTGTGGGATTTTCTGCCTTGATATTCTTGGATATAGGGCTGTGTGGAAGGGCCCCCAGTTTCCAAATGAGCCAAATGAATTCTACTCCTAATTAGTTACAACTACGCAACATAAAACACACTTAAATTTCATGTATATTCTTAGATGTAATAACAAGTACATTAAGAGTATCAACTAACATTAACTTTAGAGATGAAATCACAATGCCAAATGATGCCAAAGAAATCCCTTTTAGTTCAAGAAATTAGGAGTTATAATAAGTGAATACGAATATGGAGAATTAGGCATTTTATTAAATCTCTTGACTGTTGCAGTAATAGCTCAAGTAATCCACAATATCTACTTCAAGATAAATATTTAGATACGGAAATGTGCATACAGAAATATGAATCGAAAATAACACATACTTGCTTTTAGAAGGAGAAAAGACAGATCTTTGTCAGTGCAATTAGCTAATATGATATTGACTGTCTGGAAATGTTTAACACCTTTGTGAGAATGGCGAGATTGATATTACATGGCCTGAAACCAAAGGCACTTTTGTAGAATTAGTTTGCTTTTCCTTCACAGATTAACACTTAGTGCTGATGGGCTGAATGTGAAGGAAAACGAGCTTGCAAAAAGTGTATTTTCCTCTTATTTGTTTTCTTAGTTTCAAAACAGCTACTGCTGTATGTGTAGAGCATAATGCCATGGAAATAAGGCAACATTTAAAATAAATCCATTTAAAGGCTTTGGGGATTAATATGTCTGATTTTTTAGAAACACACACACACTCACACACTAAATATAACCCCCTTTTTGTAGACACCAGGAGGATTGTTCAAGTAATAAATATTTAAACTCCAGGGCTTTTCCGATTTTTTAAATGAATGTCCTTAATAGTGATTTTCTCAGTGAGTCCTAGATGCAATTACAGTTAAGAGTGTGGATTTGGCTATTTTATTGTACATTACAGGCAGATTCCTGAAATAGTAGAGGGACATTATTTTGACTAGCAGGGCAGCTTCTGGCTTGAGAAGAGACTTGTCCAGGTTACCATACTTTTTGGGTTCACAATAAATTAATACAGGTGAAAGAATTCAGGTTCGCTGATCTGGCCTCCTTATCAATAAAGGAAGCATTCCCTTCTCAATAGAGAAGTGAAAGGTGACACCTTAGTCCATCCTAAAAGGACCGCCAACCCATTCTACTATTTCTGCTGTGGTGTGATTTCTGGCCTTTTTAAATACCTAAGTGGGAAAATAGTAGCTTCTCTTAAAAGAGAATGGAGAGAGTTGAAGGGGTCAGGTTTGTTTCATGTTGTCTTGGGATAACATGTCTTTTGCCACTCTACTCAGAGAAAGGGGGGGGGGGGGTAGTTCCTTTTAAGATAAAAGTTATACTATAATAGTTAAATTGACTCATGGATAAGTCAGTCCAGGTTTTTTGGGTTGACTTTGACTAATATTTCTAGGCTTATCCATATACATATATACAAAATACATGGTAGTAGAACAGGTAGGGCACTAGTTGTGAATTTGACTGGAAATCGCTTCTAGGAACTTGGAATAAAGTGATAGATCACATATGTGCCAAATATAGAACCATTTCTGTCCAGTTTCTTTCAAAAACTAGTAATGCTTATCATTCAGAGCAGTCACAATCTTGTCTCCTTGTGAAATCAGAATTGTACATATAGAAGAAGAGCCTAGTTCAACTTTGCAATTTATACCATGGGTGTCTCGGCCCGTCCTGATCGACCCCGTAGCATTGGCCCATGTTCTTTGTTCTTTTGGCTCTAGATAACATGGAAAGTACACCAGACTTTCCAGCACATGTTGTTTTCTCTCACAGCATTTTGAAGAATAGGTTATGGGACAGCTGAGTCCTTTTTTTCCAGGGATAGCTTCTGTTTTTGTTATTAAAGAAAATAAACGTTGCCAATACAACTGTGATTCAAAGTCCCCACGTTCAGGTGTTGCATTTATGCTAACTCTAAGTGCAAGAAATAACCGAAAGGGACCCCTTTCTGAAGCAGTCCTTGACATCGCAACATGCCATGCTTGTTAAACCAAGGAACATAATTTTAAAGGGCAATTCAGGACAAGAGCGCATTATGGAAACCTAGAATAATTGCCCAGTTGGGCCAAGTGGCATGAAACTGTGAGTGGAATTTCCCCATGAACTGCTTCCTGTACTTCCACATTTATTGTGCAAGGCTGTATTATGTAGCCCTGAAGGTAATAGAGAGGATAAACTTTTTTGTCCATTTGCAGGGTAAGATCTCACCATTTATTTTTAAGCACAGTTAACTGGCCACACATTGTAGATTGGTACTTTAAAATGTCATTGTATTCAGTTACCTTGATAATTAAAAAGAAAAGTGCACAATCAAGATGATCCCAAAATATGGGAGATAATCTATATATAGACTGAGTATCCCTTACAAGAAGATTTTGGGACCAGAAATCTGGAATTTTCCAAAATCTGAAGATACTGACACCTTTACTTTATGTACAACATTATTTTTTTTAAATGTGTGTAAAATTACCATCAGGCTGTAGGTATAAGGTCTAATTAAAACATCAATGAATGGCATGTTTCTGACTTGGCTCCCATCTCCAAAATATTTTATGTTGTATGTATATGCAAATATATGTTATCCAAAATAAAAAAAATCCAAAATCCCAAACACTTTTGGGTCCAAGCATTTCAGACAAGGGAGTTTTACACTATAGATAACAATGATAAATGATTCCATTACATACCAGTCAGAAGATTACTGTACTGACTTAGAACTTAAGACAGATACAGGGACAAGAAGTATTTGTCTTCTGCAACTAAAAGTATTTCTCAAAATATGGTTGGGTTGTAGAAGCCTTCCAAGTGGGATTGGCATTGTTTCCAATTGTGAACAGTTTTTGAAATTTCCCTTTGGTGGATTTTTAAAAATTAAAATATTGTAATAAATACCATAGTTTTCAAATTATAAGGCCATGAGAAAGAATAGTGAAGAGTTCTGTGATTCACATGGTATATACATATATTAACAAACTACTTTTGAAATTCAAAGGATTTTAAAAGGTAGTTTTCTTTGTAATAGGAATACGGGAATGATAGTCAATTGTTCAGAATAAAACATCAGTAATTCCTTAGTCTCTGGTATACTCCTTTGCATTACTATAAAGGTAGAACTCTAGATAGTAGCCTAGATAAGCAAATGCAAACTATATGAATTTTTAATACATCATTTATTGCCATTTTTTTTCATTTTACAGATCTGAAATGAGAGCTCTTATAAGAGAAAAAATATATATGGAGATAGCTTAAAAGCATTCCCATTATATGTTCTGTCTTAATTAAGGTGATTGGCTATATACCAGATTTCATTAATGTGGTGGGAACCCTTGTTTTAATGCAAAAGCCGCCAGGTATTTTCCAGCATTTCCATATCAGATTCTAACTTCGAGTTTTTTGTAAAAAAAATTGTATTTAATTAGTCGAGGAATGTAAGCTAGAATTTGACCTCTGAGAGACCTTCTGCCTTGTAATTCTGTGTAATCAGTTACACAAAGGACTACAATGGCTTCAAATCTTTTTCTTGGTAGTTATTTAATTGGGAAGTGTTTTGCTCATTGAAGCGTTTGACATGCGAGGTGGAAGACATCAACTTTGGTGGTACTTGGACTCTGGGTATCAAAGGGTTTTTTGTTAATGCCCGAAGAGGGCCTCATGCCACAGCAGATGTTGTAATAGCACCAAGATATTTGTTCCTTCATGCTGGGTAGTCATGTCTAAAAAGTTCAGTCTCTTATTTAAGGAAGGAACAATAAGATGGGCACATGCAGCTGTTCTGTTTGGCTGGAGATTAGGGTACTTATATTCAGTCTATTCAAAAATAAATGCAACAGAAGTGTTTTACAATAAATCAGTAAGAATAATAACACAGTAAGAATCCATGAAGTCTTTTTATTGATCTGCCCAAAGATTGCTGTGACTTGGACCTCTCTTTCCAGGGAGGCCAGAACATGGTGCCCTTCTGACCACAGTCTAAATAAAACCTTTTTATTGAAGTAGGCTTTTTTTTAAAAAAAGAAAGTTTTAAAAGAAATTGACCAAAGGTTGCTGCATTGGTTTACTGAATTCTTTTAAATAGCTTTGCATTTTTATTTTAATTGTTTGTAATCAAATTGTTTTAATAATTGTACAAGTTTAATTCAGTTTTAACATTTATCTTTTATATGTTTTTAGTTGTATTTTTGTAAAAGTTTGAGCTGCCTTGGCTCTCAACTCTGAGGTAAAAAATTGGGTAATAATAATATCCTTATTCTTTCATGAGCATGGGAAGCCACAAATTGTGTTCATTCAGGTGTTTCTGACTCTTCATGACCTCATAGACGGGCCCATGCCAGAGTTCCCTGTCGGCTGCGGCCACCTACAGCTCCTCCAAGGTCAAGCTAGTCACTTCAAATATAACATCCACCCGTCTTGCCTTGGTCGGCCTCTCTTCCTTTTCCCTTCCATTTTCCCCAGCATCATTATTTTCTCCAAGTTTTCCAGTTTTCTCATTATGGGGTGATAGTACTTCACCTTTGCCTCTGACATCCTTCCCCCCAGTGAGCAGTCGGGCATTATTTCCTGGAGTATGGACTTATTTGATCTTATTGCGGTCTAAGGCACTCAGAATTTTCCTCGTGCACCACAGTTCAAAAGTGTCTATCTTCTTTTGCTTAGCCTTCCTTATGGTCCAGCTCTCCCATCCATAGGTTACTATGGGGAATACCATTGCTTCAACTTAGTGAATCTTTGTTGCCAGTGTGATATCTCTACTCTTAACTATTTTATCAAGATTGGTCATTGCTCTCCACCCAATAAGTAAACGTCTTCTGATTTCCTGGCTGCAGTCTGCGTCTGCAGTAATCTTAACTCCTAGCAATTCGAAGGCTATCACTTCCTCCATGTTTTCTCCCTCTATTTGCCTGTTATCAATAAGTCTGGTTGCCATAATCTTGGTTTTTAATATTTAACTGCAACCCAGCTTTTGCACTTTCTTCTTTCACCTTGGTTAGAAGGCCCCTCAGTTCCTTCTGGCTTCAGCCATCAAAGTGGTCTCATCTGTATATCTAAGGTTGTTAATATTTCATCCAGAAATTTTAACTCCATCCTTGGATTCATCAAGCCCCACACATCGCATGATGTCTTCTGCATACAAGTTGAATAGGTAGGGTGAGAGTATACAGCCCCGCTGTTTTCCCCAATCTTGAACGAGTCAATTGTTCTGGGATATAAGTTGATTTTTTTCCCAATCTGATGGCCATTCTTGTATTTTCCATATTTGTTTCCATATTTGTGTGCATGTGTTTCAGTAGTAATGCCTGTTGCAATCTTTCATCTGAACCACAAAGTTTGTGAGCTGTATATGAATTTTGGCTTTTGCCCATACTGGCATTGGAAGTTGTCTTTCAACTTATAGCACATAGAGTACCTGTGTGCTATAAGTGATAGCTTCTGCAGGGGCATGCTCTCAGATGTTGAGTTGGGTGCTAAAAGGCTCAATAGGAGAAAAGACTATCAAGGTCTCACGTTTAATGACTTCTATGGTTTGAAATTGCCAAAGCTTTTTCTCTGATTGGTCTCTCAGACAGTTGCTAATAATTTGTATACAGTAGTGGTGGGAAGTCATAATTGGATTCAGGAAGTGGATAATAATGTCTCCAACAGCAAGAGTAAAGGAAATTGATGTATATTTAAGAGGTAATTAACTGAGGAGAAACTTGGCTGGAATGTTGAAGCTCACACCTCTGTACTCTGTGAAATGCTTTTAAAAATGACTATAATGGGTTCAAGGCCTTTAATTTTTAATGCTCTATACAAGAGTTTTATAAGTTCAGTCATGGTGCTAATACTATATTTCTACGTTATGTTCAGTGATTGTATGAGAGTGAGATATGATTTTGTGAGGGTTGTGACTTCTTTTGCTTTGCAGTAATTGTTTATCCTGTATTTTGATACAGATTATTTTGACCCAATGGTAGTCAAAGTGTTATTGTGCATATTGTACATATGTACCGTGTAATTCCGTGCTATTTGCTTTTGGGTAAAATTCAGATACTAGATAGTGGTTTTTCAGGACACTTAATTCCTGGAACTAAGCGAGACAGATATTCATGAATTGACTATTTCTGAAGAACCTTGTGCAGGATTTCACATAAATTGAATTTGCCATACCCCCAGGGATTCATTGAGCAATTTTTAGTACTGAAATTGTAATATACAGTATTGTCTTATAGTTAACAGATGTTTTGTTCTTTCAGTAGAAATGCATCCACATTAAGAATTGAGTGAATAAACAAACAAAGGGGTTTTATGAAGGAAACAAAATCTCATCAATATTGTTTCTAGTGTGGGTTCTAGTAGTTTGCAGTGTGTGCGGATTGGAATACAGGGAAAGGCAGATGACTTTTCCACATGTGACCAACCTGAAATACTTTCCACAGATGGTATTCAGGCCTATCTGGAATTGTTTATTCCTAGAGACTGTTTCCTCATTCTTCTCTTGTGTACTTCCATATTTTTATTTGAAAATAAACAATAGGCATATGTTTTACCAAATGGTTTTTTTTAGAGGTCTACCACAAAAATGCAGGAAGAAAACTTGAACATAGTATGATGCGTTGAATATTATATGGTTGAAAACCACTACAAATTAGTGAAAGTGACTTTAACATAGTCTGATTTGTACTGAAAGGGTTTGCATTATAGATATGTGGGAGTCCTGTAGAAACCATTGTTATTTAGGATATGCAGTCATCCCATTCTTTCTATCCCAAAACCCAATATTCATCTCAACCAGAATGCAGTTTTTTTGGATTGCATATTGTATTGTAATGCAAGTGTAAATGGAAGCATTTGAATCAAACAGGGAACAAACCAAGGGGTGGTTCTGTTGTGGGTTGATCCAACATGGAAGCCGCAGTTAATGACAGACATCAAGTATTGTAAAACACAAATTATACCTTTCGGTATTGACTCCCTATGATTTGATATTTGATTCGGTTTTTCCCCTTTTAATTTTCATTTCCTCCCATCATCTCTCCATGTCACTGATGCTGTCTGTCTCTCAGGGCCCTTCCACACAGCCCTATATCCCAGAATATCAGGAATATCAAGGCAGAAAATCCCACAATATCTGCTTTGAACTGGGTTATCTGAGTCCACATTGACACCAACATATGAATAGAAAGTAGAAAGGGGGAAGGGAAAATATGCAGGCCCAGCACTTATACCCAGGTTTTACAAATCTGGTTGCATTGTACGCTAACAGTGCTATTGGTTCTTGCTCTGAGTAATTCTTCAGGCAAAATATATGAATCTACTGAGAAAGGTAACTCAGTGTAATCACAGAGTAATGCACATCCTATTCAAAATCTCCCCTTTCAAGAAAAAAAAACACATTTGAATTGAAAATGCATTCATTTACAAAATTAAACTGAAAATATTAATAGTCTATTTTATGATAGAAAACTGTGGCCTTAATTCTTTTGCAAGAAGCCACAAATGAAAATAAAATTGTTTTATTGATTTTTTTTAAGATTTTCCTTTCTTTCTGGATTCCCATGATTTATAGTTTCAAAAAAACGAAGAAATGTTATCACTTCTTGTCTTGCAGCCTTCTGTTGAGGACAGTGTTATCGTTTCTTCTGACCTTGTGTTGAGGACAGTGTTATCACTTCTTGTCTTGCCAGCCTTGTAGCAAGTACATTTTTCAAGGCCATTTTATGTATGGAAATAATGAAATGAAAATAATAAAAAAAATTATTAAAGCTTATGATTTGCAGTTTATAGATACTCAAACATTATTGTTTGTCGTTAATGAAAAAGAGTTGCCAGAACAGAAGTGAAAATTGTTAGATTGTTGTTTATGTCTTCAAAAGATGTGAGGCCAAAACTATAGCTTGATATTACAATACTGAATACTCATATTCTTGCACTCACATTCTTCCTTGCATACCACTCTTAATGATTAAAGAATGTGTTGAAAAGGCTGATTAGAGTTCATCCATGCCTATATATCATGGCTTGGCAATGCATTCTGAAAAGATCCACTGAGTCATACATTAACAGTCTGCTATGGGTCTTTACATTATTATGATGGAGTAAAAAAAAATAGCAGCCTAATTGTTTCTTTGCTGTGGAATTGTACATGTTTCAGTCCCTAGTATTCTGGCTTTTTAAAACACCTGACTGGGGAAATGACAGTGGTACCAGGGATTGCTGACCCCTTGAGACAGAATTTGAGCTTTCCCCTCTCCAAAAAAATGACCCTCAATTCATATTTTTGGCCTTCAAACCTACCCTTGAGTTATATATGAGGTTGACTTATACATGAATATATGTGGTAAGCACCGGGATTGTGGCACAGCTGGCTGAGTGTCAGCTGCATTAAGATCACTCTGACCAAAAGGTCATGAGTTTGAAGCCAGCCCGGGTTGGAGTGGGTTTCCAACCAATTGTGTAGCCTGTTGTCGACCTTTGCAACCCGAAAGACAGTTGCATCTGTCAAGTAGGAAAATTAGGTACCACCTTGTGTGGGGAGGCTAAATGAGGCCATAAAAAAGACTCCAACAAAGCACTCCAGCAAAAAAGCATGTGGGGAATGCATAAGTACTTCATCAGTGTCGCAGATGGACGATGAAAGCGACAGCTCTCCTGGCGGCCAGAAAAGTTAAATAGCCTCTGTGTAGGTCTGTATATGTTGCATGTCAAAATTGGCATTGAATTTTTGCCATATATGTGTACACTGTAATCAGCCCCGAGTCCCCTGCGGGGTGAGAAGGGCAGAATATAAATGCTGTAAATAAATAAATAAATAAATAAATAAGTTATCGTGGTTGCTTCACTGTGGTACTTAAGAATGCAGAAATAGTGCAGATTCAAAACCCACCCAAATCCTACTGTATGACATTACTATTAGAATTAGAATAGCCTTATTGTCATTATGCTAGTGCATAACAAAACTGAATGCCTTCCCTAGCACGCACCACAAAACAACACACCCATTCCTCCACACCCCAACGCCACATCAATGCAAAACCATAGAGTTCAACATAGCCACAGCTCTAGGATAAAAGCTATCTCTAGGATAAAAGAATATGATGGATGGGATGGATGCCCAAGAATGCTCTGAGCTTTCTTAAGGCTGTGGGACTTATAAAGTTCTTCCAAAGAGGGGAGAGGGCAACAAAGGATTGTGTAGTAGTGTTGATCCTTTGGAGCGCCTTCCTCTCAGCCACCGGAGTGCCTTCCTATCTGCTTGTTTCCATTTTCCTGTGCCATGCAAACCCTGTATGTCTCTGTCCATTATTTCAACAATTATCTATATTTTGCTATTTTTAAGTAAATGAGATAGGAATAAAGAAAATGTGTGAATCCTATTGGTTACTTTCCACCAGAGTAGATCCATTGAATCAGTTTGATTTACCTATGTGTTAACTCAGCATTCAGCATTTGATCCATTTAGAATACTGTGAATTGGAATAACCAGTAGGATTCAAACCATTTACCTTCAGGTGATGTAGAGGTTGAATGTCATCAAATAACACAGTTTTGGAATGTTGTGGACCCAAATCCTGTTGAAATCAATGCAAGAACATTGCAGATCACTATTAATGATTTTTCAAGCTCCTTGTGGTCATGTAGAGATAGGACTTTTCAACTAAAATCCATGATGTGATATCATGCAATGCAGTACAAAGGACAGTGTTACCTCTCTCACCCTTCAGAATTCACCTGTTAGCTTCTCCTATGCTTACTCAGCAACCAGATCACAGCTGGAGCAGGGAGATCAAAGAAGCATTTGGCTGTGTAACTCTATCCAGATGCAGAGCAGGAGCAGTAGCAGTTCCATCATTTTCTGGGACCCTCTGGGTCTCATGTCTCAGTGGATGTATTTGTTCAATGTCTGGCTAAAGGAACATAACCAAATGTTTAGCTAATTTCTCCTGCTCCCCACCAACCACTAAACGGCCATGGAGTTGGGCTATAGCAGGTAACAGATGAAATGTAGGGTAATATGAATTGTTGCACAGGTTAGACAGAAAATTCTAGCTGCTGCAATAACAAAAAAAAAACAAAAAACCTTAGGATGATAAAAGTTGAACTTAATCATAGAGTTGGAAGAGACTTCGTGGGCCATCCAGTCCAACCCCCTGAAAGAAGCAGGAAAATCGCATTCAAATTCTGCATTAAAGGCATTTTGGAACACCTTTGAGACTAAGGGTGCATGTACAATGTAGAACTAATGGAGCTTGACACTGCTTTAAATGCCATGGTTCATTGCTATGAGATCAAGCATTTAGCCTTCTTCACTAAAGAATATTGGTACCTCACGAAACTAAATTCCAGATTTCCACAGCATTGAGGCATGACAGTTAAAGTGATGTCAGATTGCATTAAGTCTAAGTGTAGTTGCAGCCCCGTCTCAAATGTGTTACACAATCTCTTTGCATACTGATCCAGACTATCATAGCTATATCTTTGAAATATGTAATTGTTAGTCACTAACACATTGCCACTCTCCATACATTTCTATTTAAATATGTCATTTTCAAATGTTTGCATTTACTCATGAGACTGGACATGATCTAAGAGCAGACACTGAATCATACAATGTCTGTGTTCAAAGTACTTCTTAAATTTTTTTTTAAAAAAACCCCAAGAGTGTTTCTGTTTATTGGCATTCTTTTCCCCATCATGGATTAGCTCCTTTGTTCTAGTGGACATAGAGCAAGTAACACATGGTCCTTTGTAGCACGTAGACTCTGGCTACAAGTTACTGATTTACCAGAATTAATTCAGAATTGTTTCAGTGGGCTGAAATCCAAACCAATGCATATAATTTCATACAAAGGCTTTACTCTTTTCTTCTGCTGTCTAACCCTTGAAGAAAGGCTGTTGAGATTTTTATAGTGACATCCAATGAACAATGCAGATAGGAAGGTGCTCCAAAGGGTCAACACTACTGCATAGAGAATCATTGGTTGCCCTCTCCTCTCTTTGCAAGAACTTTGTAAGTCTCGCAGCCTTAAGAAAACTCAAAGCATTCTTAAGGATTCATCTCAACCATCATATTATTTTTTTTACAATTATTACCACCTGACAGACAGTACAAGGTGACAAAGACAAACAGATTGAGATATAACTTTTATCCTAAAGCTGTAACTATATTGAACGCCATGGTTTTGCATTGGTGTGGCATTGGGGGCTGTGCAGTGTTGGTTAGAGTGTGGATAGATGGATGTGTGTTTTTGCGATGTGTGCTGTGGAAAGCATTTAATTTTGTTGTACAATGTAATATTAATAATAATAATTATAAGGGGGTTGGATTGGATGGCTAGCAGTAAAGAATTGGTGGGATCATAAACCTGCAAAGGTCATGTAAAATGAACATGCAAAAATACTATGGGACTTTCGAATTCAGACTGACAAAGTTTTGGAACACAATACACCAGACATCATGATTGTGGAAAAGAAAAAAGTCTGGTTTATTGATGTTACCATACCAGGTGACAGCCGCATTGAGGAAAAAATAAAAACTCAGCCGCTATCAAGATCTTAAAATCGAATTGCAAAGGCTCTGGCATAAACCAATACAGGTGGTCCCAGTGGTCATCGGCACACTGGGTGCCATGCCAAAAGATCTCAGCTGGCATTTGGAAACAATAAACATCGACAAAATCACAATCTGTCAACTGCAAAAGGCCACCTTACTTGGATCTGCACACATCATTCGAAAATACATCACACAGTCCTAGATGCTTGGGAAGTGTTTAACTTGTGATTTTGTGATACGAAATCCAGCATATAGATCTTGTTTACTGTGACATACTGTGCTTTTGTGTCAGTAAACTAATAATAATAGTTTTGGAGCACAATACTCCTGACCTCACAATCGTGTTAAAAAACAAAGTATGGATTGTCGATGTTGCAATCCCAGGTGACTGCAGAATTGAAGAGAAACAACTGGAAAAGCTGACACGATATGAGGATTTAAAGATTGAACTGCAAAGACTCTGGCTCAAGCCAGTAAAAGTGGTTCCAGTGGTGATCGGCACACCGGGTGCAGTGCCTAAAGACCTTGGCCTGCACTTAAACACAATTGGCGCTGACAAAATTACCCTCTGCAGAAGGCCACCTTAGTGGGATCTGCATGCATCTGCATGGATCATTTGCACTGAAGCATTTACAGTGCAAATCTGTCTCAGTTTCAAAACAATTCAAACATGTGATCCTGTTTACAACTATAAACATATAAAGTGTCATGGAAGAAGTAAACATCAGAAACTGTCACAATTAATTCCTAGACATTTGGGATGTGTCCGATGTGTGATCCAATACAACAGCCAGCAGAGTGTTCTTGTCCGCTGTGGACTCATCTTGTTGTGTTTCTAATAATAATAATAATAATAATAATAATAATAATAATAATAATGAATCTATTTCTATCCTGCCCCATCTCTCCAAAGGGACCTGGGGTGGCTCACAACATGACTAAGTACAATACGTAGTATATAAAAATAAATAACAAATAATATAAATAATAAAATTATTTGTACAATGACAATACCATTATTCTATTCTGTTCTAAATGGTTTTAGCTTTGTCATTTCAGTATGAGTTATCAAATAAGAAAGGGAGAACATGTAAAGTCAGTAAAACTATGTTATAGATAAGATCACCCCAAGATTCCAGGGCTAAGAGCAATATAAAGGGTTTTCTTAACTACGGAATTCTAGCTCAGAAATCAAACAAAGTCATAAGTTACTTCATGGGATGCCTTTTTGAGATGTCAGCACATTGAAAACCTCTACTTCACATGAAATGAACGTGATGCGATGATAGTCATCTGCTGGTAGATGCCAGAAACTGTACCAATAGTTAAATGTATGGACACAGAAATTGGTAAATTTCTGTGTTTATACATTATCTATTGGTGCAGTTGGTACATTTAACTATTGGTAAATTTAATTTGATATATAAAACACATTTTCTGTATATTTGAAAGCATAATCTAGCTATACTGCAAAGAGTTACCCAACAGCTTAATTATATCCTAGAGCTGATCTGACTTAAAGTTATCATATTCAGCCAATAGAACATAAACAATTTTTGAGTTAACATACAATGATTGAGTCCATTGTTAAATGTTCTATGAAATAAACATACAAGATATTATTTTAGTTGTACATATCTTGTATCAATAGGTATTTGAACAAAATATTTAGAAAACAATTTTATTGTGAAGTCAAAATGAAGTTCAGCAGCGTGAATTTGTTTTCTGAAATGGGTATGTTGGTTTCAGGAAACACAGACATTCTTCCTTTATTCTTCCTTCAAACACAACATTGTTGCAAGTGGTCCATTTCCATTTTTGTTGTCCACAAACCTTGGCAACACATCTAATTCCTCCCATATATTTTTGAATGTTGGTTTTGTTTCTAAGGCCTGTATCTAATGATGTCATTGAGCTAACGTAAGATGTGTTGTGCTAGCAGATACTAGGAATAAAATCCTTGAATTTCATTTCTTGTCATTTCTCTCATTTCTGAGAGAAAGTAATTGAAAACTGACATTTTAAAAGACTATTCACAGCTTGAGATTTACTCTGTGCAAAAAGTATATTTGGGTTGCTGTGAGTTTTCCAGGCTGTATGGCCATGTTCCAGAAGCATTCTGACCTCAAAACCTTTGAGGATGCCTGCCATAGATGTGGGTGAAACGTCAGGAGAGAATGCTTCTGGAACATGGCGAAACATATAAAATACAATTTAGACAATTAAATTTGTTAAAACATAAAACATATTACATATTAAAACAAATTGTGTTGTTGTTGTTCATTTGTTCAGTCGTTTCCGACTCTTCGTGACTTCATGGACCAGTCCACGCCAGAGCTCCCTGTCGGCTGTCACCACCCCCAGCTCCTTTAAGGTCAAAAAAAATTGTAAATAGCACCATTTCCAAGTCATTAACCAGTTGTATTTCCATGAAGATCGATTGCACTTTCATTATGCTATTCAATGAACACCAACTGAGGGGCCACCACTGAGAAGGCCCTGTCTCTCCCCACCATTCGCACCTGCGAAGAGCGTCGGACTGAGAGAAGGGCCTCCCCAGCTGATCTTAACACTTGGGCTGGTTCATAGAGGGGCATACATTTAGTCAGGTAAGCTGGGCCTGAACCCAGATTACTTAATATCTTATGCACAACAAATTCAAAATGATAGCACACTGGACCCAATAAGCAATGTCTGTCTTCGATAAGACCCACTCGACATGCATGCTTGTGTGTTATCACTTGCATAGTGTCCACGTAGGCTAGTCCATACCATCTCTGGATTTTATTTGAGATTTCCATGATCTGGCACTTCATATGTTGTATATTATGAGTGCTGTTGATTTTAAGGGTTCTTGGAGGAATGGCAGACATGCACTGAATAGTCAAGGAAGGGGATTTACCCCATCACAAGCCATGGGTCTAGAATGAAAGAAGCATAAATGGGGAGTTCATTTCTCTTAGTTTTTAAAAATAAACACCTCCTGTATACTAATCAAGTTTTGGAAGACTGGATGAAATACATACAGTCTTCTGTTTAACTAGCTCTTAAAATATTCTTAGATATCCCCCGGTTTGCCCTAAATATAGAACAGGAAATAGCTGTGGTACCCTTGTTATGTGTCTCGGCAAATATTTATTTCTTGGAACACTAAGATTTATTGTCATTTGGTATGTGACAAATATTTTAATGAGGCAATTACCATTATAGGACTGCTACAAAAGTGAATCTCCCAAATTGGCAACTATGAAATTGACCCTAAAATATTTTAATGTTTAGTCATGAATTAACAGTTTGTCAATTTAGAGATACTTATTGAAAATATTTGGAAAATGATAAATAAAAATTATGAATGGGACTGGTTACAGAAAACCCCCTTATTACAACAACCCAACTGACTGCTGGCCTTTTTTCCATGCACAGTAAAAGGACTGGTATTGACCTATTAAATATGACTAAGATCCAGTTTATCTGAAAGTCTGTACCACCCCATATGAGTTTGTCCAAGTTTGAAGACATGCAAGAGATTCACTTCTCTCAGAGCCACTCTTAGATTGTGGAATACTTTTCCTTTTCTGGTGCCTTCCATTGGCTAGCAAGTCCTTTTTATTGAGATGTTCAGTAATTAAGAGAAGCTAAATGGCACTGCTTATTTTTAATGTTTTGATGTTTTACTTTAGGTGGTATGTATAAAGCATTTACAAAATATTTGATATTTATAATTTTTTTACTGAGATTTTTAATGTGTTGCAGGCTGTCTTGCATCTCATGGCTGGGAAGGTGGGATGTCAAGCAAACAGTTATACACTTTTAATTGGGAGACTGGCACCTTAAAATTATATTTTATAATTTGTGTTTGAAAATGTGTATTTGAATTTGACAACTTTTTGTGAGGAGAGATCTTTGGTTAATTTAGGAAAAGTGAGTGGAGACGCAATTTAGATGCATAGGATCATGCATGGTGTAGAGACACTGGATGGGCAGAAACGTTTTCTCCATATGGTTTCTCCTCTACATTGTATACTGAAGCTGTTTGGTGGGAAATTGAGCACAGATTTAAGCAATATACTTCAGAGAGCGCAAGCTAAACAGTTGCATACCATACTGAATAATAAAATGATGTTTGCCAATGTTTACTACTTTAAAAGAGTATTCATGCAGACCTGGGCCCTCACCATATACAAGTATTCAAAGACATAGTTGTTCCTGGTAAAATCTTTTCACAACACTCAAGTGTGTGCAGTATATTTGATTCCAGGTTAAACATATTTTGACAATTTTAGCTGCAGTTGAATAACAGCATTTTCTGTTTTCTTGCTTATTTTTAAGGCTTGCTTTGTCAGTAACCATACACCTAAATTAGCAACTCATCCAATTCAATATCATACATTATTGAATCATTGCTCGGTTGTTATTTCAAACAGATGCTCAGGATCAATCGATCATTGGCCTATATTTCCAAATAGTCTCCTGGTATATTTATGGAGTATGTCAGCCCCAGCTTCTGCCAACCTAGCAGTTCGAAAACATGCAGGTGTGAGTAGATCATTAGGTACTGCTCCGGCGAGAAGGTAACGGCGCTCCATGCAGTCATGCCAGTCACATGACCTTGGAGGGGTTTATGGACAACGCCAGCTCTTCGGCTTAAAAATGGAGAAGAGCACCACACCCCAGAGTCAGACATGACTGGACTTCATGTCAGAGAGAAACCTTTACTTTACCTATGATAATAATGTTAAATAATAGATCAGAACAGAAATTTAGACATCATCCTTTTTAAGGATCCAAATAATTTTGGGTATGATCCAACAGGGTGCAGTCATTGAAAACATCAAAGGAGCATGCTGGCTGCTGAACAATTGTGGCTCATTTTGGGCCAATATCTTTGTTAAACAGAGATAGAGAGGAATTGCCTTGGTTTTCATTTTAATGTGAATGTGGTTAATTTATACTTATTGAATCAATATACAAGCCAAAATACTCTTTTTGTTGATACCTACATTTCTCCTGATTTTGAGATACAACAAAAGATCCTCACAAATATATTAGAAAAAAGTGCATGTATGCAAGATTAGATACAATTATTGAAAGAAAAAAATTAAACCCTTTATATAGTTTGTTAAAATGCATTTATTGGGCAAAATTATGAATGGAAATCACTTTGTTCAGAGAAATACAAATGAAAGTACATACAATTTTTGTGTGCAAATTTCTAAATGGATGAACTAAGGAGAAAACAATCTTCAGGTGGGGAAAAATGGGATCTTTTGCGATGCTGAGATTGTCATTATGATCTCTGTTATCTCATAAATTCTGAAGAATACTGCACCTGGAGATTGATGGTTACAGCAAAATAATTAGTCTTAACAGCAAAACTACATCAGAGATCGAGAACAGGATACATTGTATCACTACCATTTTCTTTACTTTTGCAGCTATAATGTAATAGCTCCATTGCAAGAACGATGTTTATTTGAATTCTTTTGTATTTTTAATCTAATGGGCAATTATTGAAAATGAATTATGTGGAGTCTTGCTTAATGTGAAGAGTCTGTATCTTAAAAGCGTAATATTAAAACGATTCTGTGCACAGTTAATCTCTCCTTTCTTCCCTTATTTCTCTAGTATGTGTTCATATCTGGTAGAATAACATATGCTGTATCTGAAAGGGGGGTTGCCATATTTATCTTCAAACTGCATACATGACTACAAGGGATAAAATATATAAAATAACTGAGGAGTCCTCTGTTTGCTATAAACCAACTTTTATTCAACCTTTGAAGTATATTTGCAGCTATTTAATTTTTAGTGTAGTGGTAGTGCCTTATGTCAGTTACTTTAGAAGATTGTTTCATTGCCAAACTAAGTTATTGTATAGTTATAGTTGAGAGAATTTATAGAAATATTTTATTGTATGTCTGTTTTACTATTTATGGCTGGATATGTTTTCAAAATGTGTGGGACACATTGAGAATCTCTTTTACTCTTTCATGCTCTTTGGTTAGAGAATAATTCTTGGACATAAGAAATAGAAATCAGGGTCCCCTTGTCTCACATCACATCCATTAAAATCCAAGTTAGTGATATGTAAAACCTGTCTTACTATTTTCATGGATTTTTCCACCTTGTAGAAGAATCAGTGTTGCGTGTCTGGGATATTGGTCTAAAAATATATGCAAGACACAACATTCTGAATGATTAACTTTCCTTTTAATTCATTTGTAGCATAAGAAAAAAAATGGCTCTTGATATAAATGCTGCCTGGCTTGCTATTGCCTATTGTTCGTGGTCAAAGTGCTGACAACCTCACGTTTATATATAGTGTTTATCAAAGACTGGTCTATTGCATGCTGTTCACACAGTTATATTCACTGATCTGGCTCATGGCTACTGTGATCCCTAATTTTTAACTATAAATGTAACTCGGACATTTTCGCTATAGTCAAACAGCATATATTTTAGAGATAGTGATTCGGTGGGACAAATCTATGCCATAGGAATGTTCTTTCCCAGATGATTACTTTGTTGAGATGTTTGCTGTAATGGTTTACAGTTGTCCCTCTTTATCCATATATCTTACATCCATGGTTTGTACGATCTATGGCTTGAAAATAGTTTTTAAAATCCAAAGCCAAATCTTGATTGTGCCATTTGATATAAAGAAGACCTTTTTACAACACTCATATATAATGAGACTTGAGCATCCATGGATTTTGGTATCAATGGGGGGGGGGGGGGGGTTCCTGAAACCAAACCCCAACAGATACCAAGGGCCTATATAAACCATGAGACAAATTCCATCCTGATAATAAGTGGAAATGGGTCTTGAGAACTAAATTAAGTTACTAGAGTGTATTCACTGAATCAAAAATAAGTTGTGAAGTCAGAAGTTAAGTAATTTACACTGATTTGGTGGGTCTACTCTACATGGAATTAACAATTTGATTTTGGACTGCTTATGTGTCCAGCTATGCATGACTACACCACCAGCCCTTTTCTTTTCTCAACATTTTACTTGATAAAGAGTTCTGGAGAACTGCAAAGCTTGCACAATATTTTTGATCTGTGCACTAATTGTGCACAGTGATTCAAGGATCTCTGATGTCTTGATTTATTTCCACTTCAACATTTTCTTGCCTGTGCTCTTTGTTCAAGATGTGTAAACAGAAGATATTCTGAGATTTGCTGGTAACACATACCTCAGACCAATAACAGAAGTAACAACAAGAGCTATCATCTCTAAATCCTACTGCTGTAATGGAGAAACTTTGGTATAACAAGCAGTGGATTTATATGACTGTGACATTCCGGTTTTAGTACTCAGTATATATTCTTGGGTCTCTGGGATTTTATTCAAACAGCAACACCAACATTGCATGGATATACCGAATCCTGCTATTCAAAACCAGATTTCAGAAACAAGTGGGACATTTCTACTGCGATGTTCCCCTCCAGTTTTAGTCTTTGTGTTATGATACTTAGCACACATTTCTCTGTGCTATTTGGCACAATAGTTGTCTTTGTTCTTCAAAACTGATGTAAGGGATTAATTTTATCAACATACCCCAGCTGTCAGTTTTAGCTTCTTGTCCATTTGGATTGCATCCGTATCAGCCTAGCTTCTGACATAGTCATCCACTCTGATCCTTAGAAAAGATGATTTGTCTTATAATTCCTTGCATTGTGCCCAGGGGAATTAATTAATTTTCCACAGCTGGATCAAGCCTGCTGCCTAGCAAAATCCCAACCTTGGAGAATTGAACCATAAGTATTGCTTCAAAATGGACAGTGCAATTTCTCCTTCCTTCCTTGAGACCAGAGAAACCTACAGCCTAGAAACTCACAAGACCCTGGATTTTTTTTCCTCCCAGATAATTTTTAAGATCTATGAAAAAAGTAAAGAGAAATTATTTCTAAAATATACAGAAAGAGTTATATCATATGACTCTATGCACTAAATTCAGCTTTGTATAATAAATATTAACTGCAGATTAATAAACCAGTTGTGTTGAATTTATACTGTAATTGTTGTGTTAATGAAAAACTCAGAGAATCAGAAGTTAAATTTGGTACAAAGTTGTATGAATTATTGTGACAGAACAAAAACCTTCTATTATTAGTAACAGAAATGGGCATTATCAAAAATTGGCAATTTGCTTGGTTCTTTTATGCACAATTAAGAAAAACCTTCCTCAATGATGGGACACTTTTTTTTTAGTTGTGGAACAAATATAACAAGATTTTCCTTCAAATTGTTAGTCATCCAAGCATCCAAACATTTACCTTCGGTTTTGCAAAGTAAGCTATGGGGCATTGCTCCTAGGCTATTCATTTGGCAATTGCCTAATCCAGTTTCTTTGCAGATTAATTACTATCCAGTAGTGAGCACAGAGCTCCATTAAATCAAACTTCAAAAGCATGCAAATTGCCTGGTTGTGATAGCATTCTGAAAAGAGGTCCGTGTGCTGCCTTGCATTGCAACACACATGGTGCAATATGTGAACATGTATTGTTCAGAAGGGATTGAATGGCTTGCCTGTCTGATACATTTTAATCGATTCCAGACTTTTTCCATGACATCATTACTATAACAGACTTTTCTTACAAATGTGAACAGCTGCTGTGTACTTTTGGGGTGTTTTATGTTACAAAGCATAGCCACTCTTCTGCTGCACAAAAATGACATTGGGATAGTGATAGCCTGGATTTTGAGGCAGCAAAGTATTCATGGCAAAGTAACAGACCAATTAACACTTTGTCCCAATTTTTTAACTAGCCTTGCTATCTGACACGTTCCTGAATGCTTTAAGGGCAAACATGTTACATTGCAAATTTCCTGCACTAACCAATCATTTGCTATGTTCAACTCAGACCACCTGGCTATATTCAACAATATAGCTAAGGTTTAACCTTGGAAAATAAGAATGATGTAAAGGGTTTGAGGAACAGACATTAGAAAAATACCAATATGTCTAGTTTGTTATACTTTTATTCATATGCTATATAACTTGGCTTTTTCAATTAATGCTTTTGGCATAAGTTGCAGGACACATGATTGTCTGAATTTTGTTCTCTTTTAGCACATATTTATATACATCTTGTGAATGAAGTAGAATTACAAACTATGGTTTGTACTTGGCATCTTTCAGTAAACTGTCATTAAGGCTAATCATAATTGTGATGGAATTAAAAAACTACAAGTTCTTATTACTCAAAAACAACTTATTTTAAACCCAAAATTTTTGACAGCAGCCAAAATGAAAAGTAGAATAGTACAAGTTGCAACAATTTTGTTGCAGTTCTCATGCATGATTCTTAAATTTTTTTAGAAGTGTATCACAAAAATGTTTGAAACAGGAATCTGAAGGGATCCGCTATAACGAAAAATAACAAAAGCAATGGAGTTTGTAGGCAGAGAACCTAAATATATTGGAGTCAAACATGGAAAATGTTTATTGTGTTGTATGGTTTTATTACTATGAACCAGAGAAGAAAATGTTTTTTGATTACTTCAAGAAAGTTGGGTGTTTGCACAGGTACAATAGCTAGAATTAATTTGTATGTTCCATATTGAATTAAGTTAAAACAGAAACCAATTTCTGGACACACCTAGTTATGATTTTAAAAATAATCTGGTCTTGTCTTATTTAGCAGAAAAGGGGCAATGCCTGAAATATGACTGTGTCATGTGCAGGTATAGGTTTTGGCGTTTTCATTGGATGAGTTGAATCTATTGCATTTGGGAACTATGAAATATATATTTAGAACGCATATCTTGTTTAATTGGACTTCATACCACTTCTAATGTTTTGCTAATATACTAAATTCTATATGTAACCAAATTTGTCTACAGGCTAGATAGGTAAGGCAAACTTCACAGATGTGTAACCAAAGCTCTTTTAATTATGTAACCAGCGCTACACTCTCTCATTCCTGCCCCCCAAAACTAGATGTGTCTTGTTTGGGGCATGATGGGAAGGGGGGAGCTCTTAAATGGTTGAAATTGCCTTGAAATTATGGATTTTCCCATCTCTGAATGCTTCTGGACTGATTTTCATTACAGTGATAAAGAGTTTGGAGGTGTATGTGAGATTGTATTGAAAGCTTTAGTAGACTACACACAACCCATGGTCTACACAATTCCCAGTTCAATCAAAATCGAGCTTCCTCTGCTTTTTAGCTGTCCCCCCTACTGCTCCCTTTGTTTTCATTCCATTTAAAACACTCTGTCACCTCCATCTCCTTAGTAACCTTTAAAAAAATAGGGCACAGATTTTTGTGGGGACATGGTCCGAAAGGCCCAACCAACTTTAGATTCTCCTGATCAGAGTTAATGGAGTCTATATGTTGTACAAATTTGGACTGCTTCTTTGGTATTTAAACATGTTTATGGGTATTCTGCGATATCAGT
This sequence comes from Anolis sagrei, assembly GCF_037176765.1. NCBI lineage: Eukaryota > Metazoa > Chordata > Lepidosauria > Squamata > Anolidae > Anolis > Anolis sagrei. Next base: position 23,896,738 of record NC_090025.1, read on the forward strand.
AATACTTAAGTGACTTCTAGAAACACATACCTGTTGATGTAAGTTAGTGTACTTATAATGATTATAATTTCTTATGTTCTAAGTGTCTCTTTGCAATTCTATGGCATGCCTTGTCTTGTTTTCAGGCCATAATTCAAAGTGGTTCCCAGTAGTTGGTTCTCCGTGTTTTTTTTTGGACTCCAGCTCCCACAATTCCTAACAGCTGGGTAAGCTGGCTGGGATTTCTGGGTATTGGTGCAAAGCGCCTGGTGGATCCAAGGTTTGGAAACACGGATTTAAAGAAACCACAGTTTCATGAATATGAATGTCATTGGCTAGTATAAATTAAGCAATTGGTTCTTTTGACGTCTTCCTTGGAATGTGAAAAGGAACTGAGAACAGAACATATGAACCCAATACTGACCTCAGTTATTTAACGTTATAGGAAGCCGTTATATCTAAATTACACCAATAAGCTGACTAGTGCCTTTGGGTAAAAATCCCACTAAAGAGTAGTGAACAATAATTATGCTGAAAGAGAGGTGATAGAACTGTAACAGTAATTCTAAGCCTTGGTGCTATTCTCGTTCTTGTTTTCTCTGTGTGTGAAGCACTTCAGCCAGAAAAACTGTGTGCTTTTGTGAGTCGTCTGCACCTGTGACCCAAGCTGTGTTCTAGAGCTAGGTCTCTTGAGGGTGAAAAGTTATTACTTCAATTTCCCTTTGACAATTTATCTTAATTCTTCTATAGTGTGCTTTAATTAAAATGTCTGTAAATGGATACTTCATCAGGGACCACTGCTTGAAATAGTCTGGAAAACATTGTTGCTGCATTGAACATTCAGAATGTAAGATGTTTAAGAAGTCCACATATAAATGTAGAACACAGTAGGCCAATAATTAAGTGATGTACAGGATTATGTCCCTGAAAAGACAAAACAAAATGCAATCTATTACTTAGCAGAGTTATTCCCACAAGACAAACTTGTTTGGACCAGGCTCAGAAAGACTAGGAGTGGAACCTTGCTGTGATAAATTTGCCAGGTACTTTGAGAAGTAGTTCATACACAGTTAGACTACAGCTAGAACAAAAGGTAGCAACTGGACTGCTGTTGGGAACACCTTATAAAATCCACATTACTAGAAATGCAATTATTCACCAGGTTTCTGCCTGAAGGCAGCAATGAGTACTTACAGCAGCTATTTTCTTGATGTGAGAAAGACATCAAAAACCACACTGTTTTTGAAGATTTACTCAGATTATATTGTTTATTTTAGAAAACAGTATTCGTTAAATAGAAAATAATACTGTATTGCAAACATATTAATTCTTGTCAAGAAAATGCATAGAATATGTACAATACAGCCACATGCAAATTTTGGGCAGAATAAATCCTGAATTGCAAAGTTTCTCTTCAGTTCAAAATTCTTATCATCAAGATTTCTCACTATGTGAAGGACATGTTTTTTATCATAGAGCTTGACTGTCCCGTATATGAAAATCTAAAATGCTCCAAAATAATAATAATAAAAAAATCCATGGGTGTCTGAGGTAATGACATTGTTGCTTTATTTCATGTACAGAATTATTAAAGTATTGTGTACATACTAATCAGTTTATGTGTTTAATTCGAATATAAGCCATAAATGAATTTTGTGTTTGGAATTGGGTCACACCTCTCAGACATGTTTTGATGTACATGCAAATATTCCAAAATCTAAAACACTTCCTATTCAAAGCATTTTTGATAAGGTATATTCAATTTGTATTTCAAACATTTTAAAATATTCTTTCCATACCTTAATGTGGTGCATTTAAATAAATTATATTGACTACTGGTATATCTCCAATCCCAATTCAACGTGTTTGTGATGATATTAAAAGTTCTAAATGGCCTAGGACCACTATATTTTAGGTTGTGACAATACATGACTACCTGAACATTGACATGTTGGAGAGGGCTGCCTTCTAAGTTACACTAGTGGGAGAAGTACATTGCATTGGACATGATAGAGGGCCTTTTCTGCTGTGGTATGCATTCCTGTGGAAGTTCTTATTAGGATTTGATAATTATGTCAGTAGAAAATTTTAATCTGTTAAAATTGCTCAAATAATTCTGTCTATTTCTGGGTTGTTTTAAGTTTTCATTGTATGCATTGATCACTGAAATCATGAAATACAATGGGCTCGTAATACCTTTTCATAGATAACAAAATCCATGGATGCTTAAATCCCATTACATTACAATTCTGTAGTAAAATGGTGTTCCCTATATAAAATGGCAAAATCAAGGTTTGTTTTGGGATTAAAAAAACCCAGAATCAATGGATAACAAGGACCAATTTATAAGTTTAGGAAAGAATATAAATGGCCAACCAAGCAAGTTATTTTTTTCCTGACTGACAGATAAGGCCCCAACTTAAAACTGAAATATGAGTTTTAAGCGTTAAAGTCTATAATGTCTTCATGTAGCTTATGCAAATAGGAATTTAGGTGGGATTCAGTGTTTCTTTTCTTAGCAGTATATTTTATATAATATAGTTTTTCTGCAAATTGTATACAGTGTAATACAACTAAGACACAGATTACTGTCACTATTGGATTATTCATTTTTATCATGAGTTATGACTTGGGAAATGGAAAAGGTATTAACACTGAGGACAAAGTAAATCAGACATGTGCTGTGCCATGACACCTATTTAATACAGATCAGCTTTTGTTTTATCCATGTTGTATTGTTTTAACAGAAGTGCAGTCTTCTGGATTTGTTCTTTCCAATAAATACTTATAGAACTAGGACTTTGAGTTCAGTTCTGTATCTGGTTTTTTAAAAACATTTCAAGCACTGATCAGCTTTTACATTTTTCATGCCAAGTTCCGCCTGTCTCAAGCCATTGCAAGATTTTGCCAAGGAGCCATAATAATGAGCAATAGACTTATTATTTTGTCCATAGGGATTGTTTTTTCAAGCTAACAATTGATCTAGAATTTTGTAAGCCAGTTCCCACTCATGGAAGGAGGTTAGACAGATGGGTAAATGATTTTGACCATTTAAATAACCCCATCAAAACCCCAGAGTGTTTAATCTTAACATTTAACATCTAGAAGCTTGGATTTCTTCCAGGTATCGCAAAAAGTTCTCCTTTCTTCCACAGCTTATTTACAAGTATGAAAAAAAACTGTGAATATTCACAAAATGTATTCGTTCTTGAATAGGCTGGTCGAATCATTTGTGGAAGTCCCAGGATACGTTTCTGTTTTGCAGCTTGGAAAGTGTATCTTTTTAGCACCTTCTACTTTTTCTTCAAAACTGAGGCTGGTTTTGAGTGTATAGAGATAGATGTACATGTGCATGTGTACACATGACTTAATTACTCAAAAGTTGGCAATGTCAAAGCTATGAATTTTTTATCTTTGCTGTTTGATCTGTGATGGATCTTTTTCCTCTTGAAGTTGCATTTGTTAAGCAATAAATGGACATATGTGATCTGTGTAGATCCCCACCCATTAAGACAACACAATTAATGTTACGATGGGAATTTTTAGCACAATTTCAAATATCAAAGCTTATAAGCAAATCACATAAATGCATTCATCCTGTAGTAACAAGTCCTCTCCGAGCATGGATCTCATAGTGATGTGAGAATTGAAACTTGACAAAGGCTGGGTTATTCTTTAATAGGTTTCCTGAAATTTTAAGTCTTTATTCATGCCTTATCTTACAGATGAGCTGGTCCATTTCTAATGGTCTGTCTGAACCTACATATGCTAGCAATATGTTTTAAGAAGGAATTTGATACTAACTGAAATATTTAGTCTGCTTTAAGTGATCTCCACTCACTTCGTATAACTGATTCATTCCCTTCCTCCTCTGCAGCTGTGTGTCCAAAGCATTCCCAGCAAAAAGAGTCCAGCTGGGAGTGAAGGGAGTCATGCAGCTGTTGGTGGTCATCAGACCCCCATAAAAAGATGGACTACCTGTGGAAAGCTTTGGAAGAAATCACATTCTTTGCTTGGTCTTTCGCTCTCAGCTGGTGATTATTAGTTTACCTATTAGATTGTGTAGACCACTGAAACATTTTGAAATATATGTAAAACAAAATTAGTGATGCTGTAGCCACATTCCAGAATCATAGCAATTTGACACACTTTACTATAATGTTATGGCATACAGAACATACAGGCTTGTGACTGGAAAATCTAATGTCCAAAGGAGCTCCCCAAAAGAAATTAAACTAAGGTGAAATCTATTAATTAGTTGTGCAAATAATTGCAAATTTTGAGAAATGTTTCTTGCCAACCCACACCCCTTTTTCTATTTGAAGTAATGCTGGAAGTAATTGTGTATTTATGCATCTACCTCAATAGCACATGCAGTAAACTAATGGTAACTCTTCAGGATTTCGGGTAGAACTTTTCACTAATTATACTCTGAGTGAAATCCATACCCAAGGAGTGAACCTGAACTTTCTGTATTTGAAGTAGGTGCTCTACCATTAATGATATGGAAATCCAGTTCCTTCTTGCTCACCCTTTAAAATACTTCCAATTTTATATTCCTTTAGGTGTGATTCACCTCTATTTCATTGCTTAAAATGCCCTCCCCCACCCTTGGTTGTAGAAATCCTGCAGAAGTTTACAGTTGAGGGTCAGTTTTACTAACAACTGTATCAATAAGAAAATAAGACTTCCCTCACTTTTTTTACAGGCAGAAAGGATGAGGCTGCTTAAATGATTAGGTAATTCATGTCTTTAACTCTAATTAGCCATTTGTTAATACATCAAAATGCTATTTAATTAAAGTTAAAAGAATGTACAGTTATAAGGAATTCTTTAATTGGTTTAAATCTTAATCTCACAAAAGACATACCTTTTACCTACTAGACCTAGGGGCATAGTTGTTAGCATTTCAACAAATCTAGTAAATGTAGCCATGTTGTATTTCAGATGACAGATCTTATCTGTTGTTCTGTCCCACATTGCCAGCTGATCATAGGAATTTTTCTGGGCTCTTGTGCTTCCAATATTAAGGAAACAAGCTTTGAAAAGTCCAGTTTTTTTTTTTTGCATTGCAACTTGGATTTTTTTTGACTGATTGCAGAGTTGTGTGGATGATTGTTTCATTGTACCTCCTTACCAGTATATGTCAGATTAAAATGGAAATTATGCTGAAAGCTGTCTCATAACCTTAGTGTGAGGGCTCTGAAGGATTCTGTAAAATTCAATGGGAAAATCCTGAAAAGGGCTTTGATAGACAGTAGAGAGGCAAAATAATGGTTTACCCCAAGGCAGCGTTTTTGCACTGACCTTGTTTAATATCTTTACAAATGATCAACCACAACCACCATTCACAAAGAGCTTTATATGTGCTGATGACCTTGGCCTAACAACACAAGCAAAAGACTTTGAAACTGTTGAAATCCAACTTACTGATGCCTTGAAAGATCTCTCCAGCTACTACAAAGATAACCACCTGAAGCCTAACCCTGCCAAAACACAAGTATGTGCTTTCCATCTACACAAACGTGAAGCCAAAAGGAAATTGAAAGTCACCTGGGAAGATCAAGGACTTGAACATTGTTTCCATCCTAAATATCTTGGTGTCAGTTTAGATCGAACACTAGCATATAAGAAACACTGCTTGAACACCAAGCACAAAGTAGCTGCACACAATAACATCCTGCGAAAACTTACTGGCAGCACATGGGGTGCAGACCCAAAATTAGTAAGAACATCAGTCCTAGCCTTGTCTTACTCAACTGCTGAGTATACCTGCCCTGTTTGGCATAGGTCTGCCCATGCAAAGTAGGTGAACATAGCATTGAATGAAACATGTGGAATAATCACAGGGTGTCTTAAACCTATCCCTGTTGATAAACTCTACAAAGTAGCTGGCATTGCCCCCCCCCCCCCAATGTGCGATGGGAAGTTGCTGCTAAATATGAAAGAAATAAGGTTGAACACTGTGAAAGCCATCCACTACATGGCTATCAGCCTCCTCCCAATAGACTCAAATCAAGGAAAAGCTTTATGAGAACTACCACTCCTCTTGGTGTCACTACAGCAACAGCAAGGGTATCCCTCTGGGCAGCTAAATCAGGAAATTCCAACCGGATGGCCTCCCACGAAGGTCTTCCTTCAGGGGCAAACCAAGAATGGGCAACCTGTAAGTCCCTGAATAGACTCAGAAGCGGAGTGGGCAGATCAAAAGACAACCAGGCAAAATGGCATTACCTAAAAGAATCCCATGCCTTGTGTGACTGTGGAGCAGAACAGACAAGTCTGCATCTGTATGCTTGTCCATTGTGCCCTGCGTCATGTACAGAGGAGGAATTGTTGGAGGCTACAAACAATGCCATTGCTGTTGCTTGTTTTTGGTCAAAAGATATTTAGCCGCCTGGACACCCTCTATTTTATACTAATTTATGCAATGCTTTTGATAAAAAATAAATAATATACAATTTTGCCAGTCTAGCTCAAGTACTGGATGAATTCTTGCAAACTTGTCATTGAGATTTGCAGAACAGTGCAGTCAGCCTGGAAGATTATTTCCTGCGGTGGAGATAGTAGTTAATCATAGATGCCATGAGCAGACATTGCCAACAGTAGTGCTAATGATTTCCCACTATGGTGATTTCAAATGTGTGAACCCGTTTAATGACCTGGCAGTTTGTTCATGCAGCTTAAATAGAGTAATTCCTGCCAACATAGATGCCAGACTTAGATAAATCTTTACTATTCTATGAATGATGAGCAAAATCAGAGCCTAAAATAACTGACAAAAGCAATTTATTTTTATGCTAGCAGCATCAATGAGTATTTCCACATTTAACAAGGAAGAAGATTAATAAATGTATTATTGTTCTACATGCAGACATTTTATTTTGTTTTAAATATAATTAGCACACAAGTTGTGGTCCATAAAGCCAAGCCAGGCTTTGTATTATGGTTTCATAGTTTTATTTATGTGCTGTTATGCAGAGGACAATACTAGGAAAAAAAATGAAGTATGTTTTTCCCATGCCAGTTTTCTCTTTGATGTTATTATCTACTACTTTTACCTCTACAACAACACAAGTTATTTTTTCCCTTTGGAACAGATTGATAGGGCTTGTAATAGTCAGGAATCATTCAAAAGGATAGCCATATTAATCTGTTTGAACAAAAAACAAAGCAGGAGCACTTTTGAGACTCACTAGAAAGATTCTAGTACAAAATTTCCCGAATACTAGAGAAATCATAGTGAAAGCCACTTTACTTCAGGCCCAGTTTAAAGAGACTAGAACTGATTTTAAATGTGGCCAAACCATTCAAATTTGAAGAAGTCCACCCTGTCTGAGGGATTCTGGGCAGTGGAATCCCCAAAAGTAAAGTTTCAATCTTTGACCCCTTCACATTGAAGGTCTTATAAAATCTATAAATTTACACGTGGATGTATCCAGCTACATGACACTGCACTAAAATGTGTACATGTGTACTCACAGTTAACAGAGTAGATCCTTTCATGGAGGACATTACTTCTTTCTCGAATCAGTTGATTCTAGAAGCTGAAATAACATGGTAAGAATAGGAACAGATTCCAACACTACAAGAGAGAAGAGCGGATCAATAAGTTTCAAGAAACATTGATTCAAAACTAAACACATTTGAAATGCAACAGTTAGAACAAGAAAGCCATAAATAAGCAAACCAACAATTGAGATCCCCCCTCCCCCCCTTTAACATGTAGCATCTCTCTTTAGCAATCTAATGAAGTAAGGTTCTCCTGGAATTCTGTTGATTATCTCAAGCCAAGTCTCTAAAAACCTAAACACAAAGTATTAATCTATATCTTCTCAAGTTAAGATAAGAGTTTGGAGACTACTTCCTATCACCACCCTCTTTGTCTCCCTTTCTAGTACTTTCTTTCACTTTCTCCACCGGCAGAGTGTACTTGTGTTATGCTGTTTTAGTTCTAGTTAACTTTTGTAAGCAACGAAAAGAATTAGGCCTCTGGTCTGGTCAGTAGCCATATGTGTCCAAAAGTCTTCCTAAAACAAAGCCTATTTTTTGAATACTTTTAAAACTGAAATATGCCTAATATTTACATTGATTAATATGAACTGGAGACAGTCTACACATTGTAATCATCCATCTATCTGATAACTTTAGTTTTGCAAAACTGAGCCATACCAGAAATGGTTTTGTCAGAGGCATCATCACATGTGTTGTAAACAGATGTAAGTGCTATTCAATCACTGACACACCTGATTATAGTCCTAGACTATAATCTGTGCTTTACAGATATGAACCTTACACGGATTCCATTCTTTGAGATGTTTAGGTCTCTTTATTAAAATATAATTTAGATACAGGTTGTAGATGAACTTTTAACTTCAGAATTTATTAATTTTGTAAGCAAGGAAAGGCAAGGTTGCAAGTCAACTATATACTTCACTTTTAAAAAAGTTCCCCTACAGAAACTTCTGGGGCTAAAAAGTATAGTGTATTTATTGAGTGTTCAATCAATAGTTTTGCAGCTAATAATGAATAAGCACCTACAATTATGTGTCAACAGTAAGAGTCTTTTGGAGTCATGTATGATCTTCCTGTCTAGTCCCAGGACTCTAGGTATTTATTATGTGAAAACAAAGATTCTTAAGAGCCATAGGTAAGCAACTTGGTGCTTAAAGAGCAACAGAATGCTCGTTAAATGGAAAGGCAGAAAATAGTTAATAATAGCCTTTCAGCAGACCACACTCCATACTGAGATTTTCTTCCAGGCTCTCCTCTTCTAATCCCTTTTTGCAGAAAGCCACATTTCCCCATGGCCTTGTTCATAAAGAGTAAACTCACACATCACATATATTTCTTATGCCCTCATTAGTTTGTGAGGAATGTAGCACTACAGCATGAATATTTTGTCTGAACAAAGAGTCCAAGGTTTCAAACCTTTGGTGCTGAAAGCAGTTTAGGATGTTAATGATACACACCAAGAGCATTAGCAACCTCCAGATGGAACAAACACGGAAACTTCCCATCTCATGCACAAGCTGTGGCATGTTCAGCTTTTTCACACTACAATTACTCAATTACATCTGCCCCAAGTGTACACAGATCACTCGCATGGAACACAGGATACGACAACTCGAGGACCGTATTAAGACCCTTAAGGACATTCAGGAACTTGAGCTCTTCTTAGACACCACTCACCACACTGGCCTAGACACGCAGCCCATATCACACCAACATTACGGGGAGGCTCAACAGAACAGCACCTCAGATGTGGACAACCCTCAGGCTTGGAGAAATGTCACCCTTAGAAGGACACATAGGACCCAGAAGCCTCCCCAGAATACCTCCGCTCAGCTGCAGTTACACAATAGATTCCAAATTCTCACACAACTAGCACCTGACCAAGAAACACAACATATTGGGGAAGACCAGAATGGCTTAGATACTGATCAGTGGCTCATCCTTGATCAGTGTGCGGGGGATAGCCCTGACAGGGACAACACTTCACAACATTCACACTTGCACAATCCTGCAGGTGTACCATCCCCAACCATAGACCAGGAGCAACAGGAACACATACAGGAGAACCATAGGCTCTCGGACGAATCTCAATGGATTGTCCTTGACGAATGCACCGGGGATGTCGAGGAGGAGGACAACACTTTTCACCTACACAATTCACACCAACAGGATCACTTTTCTGGAGACCTACACACTACATTGCACAAAAGGGGCGCTGTCATTCCTGAAAGTAAACAGGTCTTGGTAGTAGGCGACTCCCTCCTTAGAGGAACGGAAGCTGTCATTTCCAGACCAGATGGGATGGCTCGAGAAATATGCTGCCTACCGGGGGCAAAAATACACCATATCACTCAGAGGCTCACCAGGCTCCTCAAGCCCTATCACCGTCCTCCCCTCATGTTGATTCATGTAGGAACCAATGATACTGCAAGGCATACGTTTCAAAAGATCACAAATGATTTTCGAGCTCTAGGAGCAATACTAAAAGAATGTAATGTACAGGTGGTCTTTTCATCCCTCCTCCCTGTTGTAAGACACGGACCCACAAGAGCCAGAAAAATAGTACAGGTCAATGACTGGCTTAGAAAATGGTGTCAGGAGGAACGCTTTGGCTTCCTCGACCATGGCCTGCTATTCCAGGAGGATGGCCTACTGGCAAGGGATGGGGTGCATCTCACACAAGTAGGAAAACACTTTTTTGCTCACAGACTCGCAAACCTCATTAGACGCACTTTAAACTAGGTCCACCGGGGGAGGGGGACAACAGCCTTGCGAACGCTACTTTACCCATAATGTCTGGGAATCGCCAGAAGGCTAAACGGAGGGCTGCACAAACACAACAAGGACCACGTACCAAAAGCACAATAATCCCAATTAAACAGCTCAAGGGAAGATCCCAGGGGCTCACATGTCTTTACACTAATGCACAGAGCATGGGAAATAAACAAGACGAACTCCAGCTTCTAGCACAACACCACAAATATGATATCATAGCCATCACTGAAACCTGGTGGGATGACTCCTATCGCTGGAATGTAGATATCGAGGGGTATAACCTCTTTCACAGAAACCGAACAAAGGGGAGAGGAGGCGGAGTAGCCTTATATGTCAAAAACTCTTATGCTGCAGAAGAAATTCAAGACAGCAATCTGGGAAACCAGCTTGAAATCATCTGGATAAGAATCAAGGGAACTGGGACTCAAAAAGATGTCGTTGTAGGCGTCTACTACAGACCCCCAAGCCAGGAGGAAGATCTTGATGAAGTCTTCTGCCAACAGTTGACCAAACAGGCACAGAAAAGAGATGTAGTAGTCATGGGCGATTTCAACTATCCCGATATTTGCTGGAAAACAAACTCGGCCAAGAGTACAAGGTCCAACAAATTTCTCGCTTGCCTTGCAGACAATTTCATGGTCCAGAAGGTAGAAGAGGCAACAAGGGGATTGGCTACTCTTGATCTCATCCTAACAAATGTGGAGGACCTGATCGATGCGGTCGAAGTGGTAGGATCCTTAGGGGCAAGTGACCATGTGCTCCTGCAATTTGAGGTACAAAGGAAGGCCGAAACTAAGACAAGTCAAACCCGCATTTTGGACTTTAGGAGAGCTGATTTCCAAAAAATGAAGGAAACGCTGAGCAGCATTCCGTGGACACAGATACTAAAAGACAAGGGAGCTACGGATGGATGGGAACTTCTCAAGAGTGAAATACTCAAGGCGCAATTGCAAACCGTGCCAACAAAGAGAAAAAATAGGACAAGTGCAAAGAGGCCAGAATGGATGTCCAAAGAACTTCTAACTGTGCTAAGACACAAAAGAGACATGCACAAGAAGTGGAAAAAGGGAGAAATCACCAAAGAAGAATTCAAACAAATAGCCAACACCTGTAGGGAAAAGGTCCGCAAAGCTAAAGCAAAAAACGAGCTCAGACTTGCCAGGGACATTAAAAACAATAAAAAGGGCTTCTATTCTTATGTCAGTAGAAAAAGGAAAAACAAGGAGGCGATAGGACCTCTTCGAGGAGAAGATGGGGCAATGCTGACAGGGGATAGGGAAAAGGCAGAACTACTTAATGCCTTCTTTGCCTCGGTCTTCTCACAAAAAGAGAGTCTTCAACCTCAGCAAGATGGAGTGGATGAGGGATTGGAGGACATCCAACCCCAAATTGGGAAAGAAGTCGTCCAGGAATACCTGGCCGCTCTTAATGAGTTCAAGTCCCCAGGGCCAGATCAACTACACCCAAGAGTACTGAAGGAACTAGCGGAAGTCATTTCGGAACCATTGGCAACCATCTTTGAGAGTTCTTGGAGAACGGGAGAAGTTCCAGCAGATTGGAGGAGGGCCAATGTGGTCCCAATCTTCAAGAAGGGAAAAAAGGATGACCCAAACAACTACCGTCCGGTCAGCCTCACGTCGATACCGGGCAAGATTCTGGAAAAGATTGTTAAGGAAGCGGTCTGCAAACACTTAGAAACAAATGCAGTCATCGCTAATAGTCAACATGGATTTATCAAAAACAAGTCATGCCAGACTAATCTGATCTCTTTCTTCGATAGAGCTACAAGCTGGGTAGATGCGGGGAATGCCGTGGATGTAGCGTACCTGGATTTCAGTAAGGCCTTCGACAAGGTCCCCCATGACCTTCTGGCAAGGAAACTAGTCCAATGTGGGCTAGGCAAAACTACGGTGAGGTGGATCTGTAATTGGTTAAGTGGACGAACACAGAGAGTGCTCACTAATGCTTCCTCTTCATCTTGGAAAGAAGTGACGAGCGGAGTGCCGCAGGGTTCCGTCCTGGGCCCGGTCCTGTTCAACATCTTTATTAATGACTTAGATGAAGGGCTAGAAGGCATGATCATCAAGTTTGCAGACGACACCAAATTGGGAGGGATAGCCAATAGTCCAGAGGACAGGAGCAGAATTCAAAACGATCTTGACAGATTAGAGAGATGGGCCAAAACTAACAAAATGAAGTTCAACAGTGACAAATGCAAGATACTCCACTTTGGCAGAAAAAATGAGATGCAAAGATACAGAATGGGGGACGCCTGGCTCGAGAGCAGTACGTGTGAAAAAGATCTTGGAGTCCTCGTGGACAACAAGTTAAACATGAGCCAACAATGTGATGTGGCGGCAAAAAAAGCCAATGGGATTTTGGCCTGCATCAATAGGAGCATAGTGTCTAGATCTAAGGAAGTAATGCTACCCCTCTATTCTGCTTTGGTTAGACCACATCTGGAATATTGTGTCCAATTCTGGGCACCACAATTCAAGAGAGATATTGACAAGCTGGAAAGTGTCCAGAGGAGGGCGACTAAAATGATCAAGGGTCTGGAGAACAAGCCCTATGAGGAGCGGCTTAGGGAACTGGGCATGTTTAGCCTGAAGAAGAGAAGGCTGAGAGGAGATATGATAGCCATGTATAAATATGTGAGAGGAAGCCACAGGGAGGAGGGAGCAAGCTTGTTTTCTGCTTCCTTGGAGACTAGGACACGGAACAATGGCTTCAAACTACAAGAAAGGAGATTCCATCTGAACATTAGGAAGAACTTCCTGACTGTGAGAGCCGTTCAGCAGTGGAACTCTCTGCCCCGGAGTGTGGTGGAGGCTCCTTCCTTGGAAGCTTTTAAACAGAGGCTGGATGGCCATCTGTCAGGGGTGATTTGAATGCAATATTCCTGCTTCTTGGCAGGGGGTTGGACTGGATGGCCCATGAGGTCTCTTCCAACTCTTTGATTCTATGATTCTATGATTCTATGATTCTATGATATGCATGGATACAGGAAGTGCACCTCATTCACACTTCCTGTATTTGCACCTATCACTCATGCCCAAAGCTCCCCTGAATGTAGTGTTTATTATATTAGGTACTACCAAAATGGTTTGAGGCATATTCTATATCTACATTGGCCTTGAAAAAAATTGCTTCATAGAAGTACTTCTGAAGACCAATTTCCCCCCACATTTTAGGACATTTCTTCAAAGTCTCACAACTTCATTCTTCATGAGGCTTTCCATTATACAATACTACAGATAGAATTGATAGATCATGGAAACAACATCTATCTGAACACTGAGTAAATTCAATGTTTGTTCCAAATAGAAAAGATCCATTCACATGAACTAGATTTTTTGGTCCCTTTTTTGTAGTTACCATTTCTAGTAAATTTGATCACTAGTCTTAGCTATATTTAGTATAGCTTGTGCCTGCAAGAGCAATCATCAATAAATATGGATAATATTCTCACACCTGCAGAATTTTCCTGGGAAATCCTGCACCCGACTATTAGCTCACTTCTTGAATAGACTACCTCTGTAGTGTTTCTGCTATTCACTTATGGAGGAGAATTAATTTGCAATGAGTAAAAGCAGTTTTGACACCCCAATTTTTATGCTGTTCTGCTGGATCCATTATCTCTGCCTAGTACATCAGATGTAATTTTCCAAATTACATCAGATGCACCTTACCTTTTTTTTTTCCTTTTTTTTTTTTGGAAAGGAGGTATTGTTTCACTCCTATTCACAACAGCTTTTTTGGCATGGAAAAGGATTGTTCTTATTAGGTGCATAATTCAGCCCATCAGAGTTCATGAAGCCAATAGATAATGCCATGGCATCAAATGGTTAAACCTATTTTGCTACTAGCAGAATCATCAAGTGAATCAGGAAGAATAGTGAGTACACTGTTTTCTGTGTACGTAGTGGGGAGGGCTAGATTTTTCTCTTGCCTGTTTGATTTTGTCCGGATCCAGATGAAGTTCTGAGCAAATATAAGATCCCAAGTAATTCAAATGCAGTAATAGGGAAGCATGACTATTTACCTTTCTCTGTCTTCCTTCAAACATGAAATGACTCTGGAATCTTATAACCCCCCCCCCCCCCCAAATGGCTCCTTTTCTTGTGACATCTGCTTTGTACAACTTATTTTGGGGTATTTTTATTTTATCCATAGTATAATGTTAATTCAGTATTTTAATTTTACCTTAATTGCATGCAGCGAGTATACGTGTGATTGAATTGGGTAAGTGAGGAAGAGATTGCCAATTAGCAAATGTTGTCCACTGAAGAAAAGAGTGTGGCAGTGGATTGTTGGGAAATCATTAAATTTAGTATGCAAATCCATTGAAGCACAGAAGAGCAAATGAGTTAAGTGCTAAACAGGATCTTGAGAGACTAATGTTCAAGTCCTCACAGAGCTATGAAACTCAGTGGATGAGCTTGGACCTATTATTAATCTGTCATCCTGACCTACCTCAGTATGTTGTTAGCATAAAGTGAGGCGGACATCAATGTACACTGCCTTAAGCTCATTTGAGTAAAAGCAGAAAGTAAATGTGTTCACATGGAGAGAGAGAAAAAGAGTTTATAAATTGTTACAGAATTTATGGATGACAGCTTTGGGCAATCCACTCCATCCTTTTAAGAGGGAGCATTCTAATAAGGACTGTTGCTTGGAGTGGCATTCTTTAATGGTGGCACATTTTATTCAGGAATAAAAAAACACCTAGGACAAAGAGGTGGAAATAGTTTTCTGATAGTCTGATTAGCTAGGACTGAACTAAGCGTCTTCCTCTGAATCTTACTAGTGTGGACTTGTATCATTCTATAGATATTAGGGCTGGGTAACAACAGAAAAATTTGTTTCTAAACTCGTTTCGTTTTTAGGTGGCCCTTGCATTTGGTATTTTGTAATAATTTCGAAATTTTCCCTTTTAAAAATTTCGAAATTTCCGAAATTTCGTAAATTTTGAATTGATTCGTTAATGGCGGACGCGATTGCGCAGTACGCTAAAAAAACCTCCAAATGGGACAGGGGGAACTTCTGAAGCTTCCCTCTCCCTCTGTTGTTGACTGTTGGTGTGATAATTTATTTTTTTATCACTGATAAAACAAACAACTATAAAAATTGCACCGGACATACGGAAATAATAACGAAACGATTTCGAAACAATTTCGAAACGATTTCGAACCAATTACGAACCAATTACGAACCAATTACGAAATAAATTGAAAAATTCGTTTCGATTTTTAGTTGTTCCTGCATGGCTCAATATCGGATCATAAGCTAATTTAAATACGAATCAATAACGAATTATGAAATTAACGAACGAAACCACCCAACCCTAATTGATATGGATTTGGAAAATGTGAAGATGTACCTCATTTTAGTCAAGCTATATTGTTAGTTATATGTGTAGTTTAAAAGTCAAGTAACATTAAAGCAGTATGGCTTTAAGTAAAATGATTTTAGCATTGTAGTTTTGAAGGAAGTAGCCATGTTAGTCTTCTTCAGCATAAAATGAGAAAGGTTGTATGAAAAGGAATCCAGCTGCAGCATTGAGGCTAAATGAGTCTTGAGTTTTCCTGGATATCCATCCACATCCTTAGTGTTTATGCAGAACTGTGTTGATATCCATGAAATATCAAGCTAAAATAAATGAATTAATCTCAGAAATTTTGTTAGATTCCTTCACCCACACCCTTTCAATTTTAAACATTGCGGAAAGATATCTATATGCATTACTATCACAGTGCTCTGATTGGCACCAGAATCATTTTAGCAAGATCTCCAACATCATATTTATTTCTCCATGGAGAGAGTGAGGATTGATCCAGGAGATCAAATGTAGGGAGGTAACTGCAAGGTTACACCTTCAGGCTATATGCCAGGAGTGGGGTTATGCAGCCCTTTGATAAGCAACTCCCAGCTGCTATAACCAATATAGGGAAACCAATGGTGATGAATGTTTGAAGATCTCTAATCCAGCAGTATCCGAAGTGTTGCACAGTTCCCACTTTGGCTATACAGAATTGATTGGGAGCGTGCCCTATTGAATTCAGATGGACTTTATTTGAAATTATACTTTTGTTTACCCACATTTAGAATGTTTTATAAAATAGGATTGTAAAACATATGCTACTCTACTTGCTACTATCTATTTTTTCCTGAATTTCAAAATAGTTTGGTATTAATGGCCTAAATGGATCACACTAGATTTCTTACTGCTCTTCTGAAATGACTCTTTCTTTTCTGTCATCATGCCTTGCTGCCGTTTACAAAGTCTGACTACTTTTTAAACACTTGTGGAAAAGAAAGCACATGGATAGAATCTGGTTTTATAGAATGCACTTCCAGAAATGTTTGACGTCCATATTATGCAGTAATTAAATTTAATGATCCTAATTGAATAATATTTATATATATGGAGCTATAAAGGGGGCTGGAGATTAGGCAGTTTAGCCAAAACAAAGGTAGTTCTTCCCTCCTCCTCTTTCCCTTTTCCTCCCTTTTCCACCTGCTTGGAGAAAGCTCCATTTCTTCAGACAAGCCTCATAATTACCCTTCTGTGTCTGATCCGAGCCTCCAGGAAAGGCCCACAGCATCTGTAAAACTGGCAGCAAAATGGTATTTCCAGGCAGGCTAAGAGCTGCAGGGTAGGGAGCCAATTCATGCCTTTGTCTGAGCAGCTGAAGACTTCAGCCGAGCAATACCATGGTGTACAGTAACACAGACCTGTGCCATGAGCAAGTAGAGGAGCGAGCAAGTGCTGGGCCAATATTTATAGACCACTACGTAGCAACTCTGGGAAGTGGGGAGAGACAGTGCCTGTGTAGAAGGGGAGTAAATGCAAGCACAGGCTGAAACGAAACTGAGGACTTTCAGCAAAGTTTTGCACTTGTTTTCTGTTGGGTGGTGTTGGTTCAATTAAAATCAAGTGTGTTCTCTTTACCTACCAGGTATAAGCTGCGTTTGGTGGTTAAGCGCAACAGTTGTCTTCGAATGCTGCAGGAGAAACTGTGTTAAAGGACATATTCTACAGGTATGTAACCACTTGTTTTTCAATTTCAGCCTTCCATCAAGAAGTTCCTTTACCTGATTGCATGTAGTGTCCTTTGCAGAGCTGTGTAGCAATCCTGGCATACCTTATGAGGTCACAGTTTAATACTTCCTGGTAGTTTATTCCTAGTTGCAGGCCTGGATGTGCTTGTTTAGTTATATGTAGCAGTTAGCACCAGTCTTCAGGTCATTAAGAAACATCACAACAAAGGAAATTTCTAAACTCTGTCATGTCACAGGTGGAAGCTCTTGCTGATGAAATTTTCTTTTGTTTTCCACCTCATAGTTTTCTGCTTTTGACTATTCACCTTAGCAATCATAAATCTAAATATGGACAGGTGTATCTGGAACCGGTCTTTAGCATTCTCTCACACTGTTTCAAAGTCATTTTTTTAAATACTTAGGGCTGAAAAATCAACTCCAGACATTTTATTTTATTTGGGGAAATGAGTGAATGTGGACTGTTAGACTTGTGAAAAGAGTCGTGTTTACTTAAACCAGGGACTACCCAAATCACATACAAAGCAGAATATGCTTGAGAATGCAGATGCGGAATCTTGTCATTTCTGAAATTTAATTCTTCACAAACTAAATGTTTTTCTTCAGTAAGTACAGCAGGATGAAAAGTATTTGGAGAACAAACTTCAGGGAAGTAAGTGGTTTTACATGTTCATTTCTGTTCCCTTTGTTTCAACAAATCCAACATCTGGCTCCCAGTTTATATATTATTGGGGCAGAGCTGGGTTTAAATAAATATGGCTTCATCAAGTGAAATTTTTGTCTTGTCTATCAGCAAAGGTTGACAATACAAATGTACACTGGGAAATTTGAGAGATTGTCAATAGCAATGATGCCTGCGTCTTTCAGCATGATATAAGGCATATGCTTTTCATATAAGATAACAGGAGAATGGAATTTCACATCCATGTAATACCTGGATGAAAAAAGTGCCTTTTTTCATTTTCACCACATAGATTTTGTGGACATTCTCCAGAGTATATCTTTGGAATACTTCGAGACTAGCTCTGATGTTCAGCAGGAAGTGACTGTCTTGGGAAGTTGGTTATGCATTTCCTGAAAGGGATGGGTTGAACTGTCAAACACCCAAAACAAAATTGTCACACCATAAAATAGGAAGGCGACAACTAATTTCACTTGATTTGACCCAAAGTGGAAGGAAAGGAATCTATATCATCAGGTGCTTTCTTCCAGTTTGCCCATGTAGCCAAATGAGTGATTGAATTAATAAAATGTTTGTTCTGTCAGGATATGCATGCACAAATATATACATCTACTTGGCAGGAATCTGATGACTGCCAAATCTAATACTTGGGATCAAGGCAGGCGCTCGATGTGCTTCATAAGGGGGAACAATTTTATTCCATACAGCAGAACATCTTAGATAAGTGAGCACATTTGTGGGCTAGAGAACAGAGCAACAAAATGTTCACCATGCACCATTAATCTTAAGAGAGCAAGTAATGCCTTCCCATCTAATCTATGAAATGAAGGCAATGTTATTTTTATTCCAAAGGTCAGTTTTTAAAAATCTCAAACTATCCACACTGAACACAGCAACTACTGCTACTGTTGTTTCTGTTTTACTGACCTTGCAAATATTTTTCCTTCTCCGTTACATACCGGACATGCACATATTGGAGCTCAAAGTGGAATTAAATGAAGTAAGAGAAATGAATTAATAAATTGTGGCATTTTTTTTCCTTTTAACATTTTGAGCAATAAGGCTGATTTTATTAATTTATTGATTTATTTGCTTTGTTTATATTGGTATGCCACTTCTTTGGGAAAATAATTGTATTGATTTATTTACTTTGTTTATATTGGTATGCCACTTCTTTGGAAAATACGTTTTTCCCAGGGAATAAATCACATTGAACTAGGACTGAATAGGCATATGTAGTACAACTGCACCCTCTGAAAAATTTGAATGAATGATGAAGCATTTCTCCTTCAAACATTATTCTTTCAATATTGCTCTTTACTACAAGTCGGGGAGGGAAGTATGTTGCTGTTTCAAAGGTGAACTAAGAACAGTGTCAGGTGCTTTGATCGGAATTAAACATCCAGATTAAAGTAAAGTAAATGGCAGCTGGAGGTGGAGAATAAACAGTTGGAGGGTTAGGAGTGCAGAGAGAAACTTCTGCTGCCTTTGCCCATATTTTCTCCTGAAAGCTGTTGTTTTGTTTATGGAAGTAAATCCCATTTGGCTTGCTGAAGCTGCAATTTATTTATTTACTGTATTTATATCCTGCCTTTCTTGATCCTGAGGGGGACTCAAAGCGGCTTACTACGTAGGCAATAATTCAATGCCTTAAAAACAATGATATACCCCAATATACCATTAAATAAACATTTCAATTTAAAATGTAAACAATATTAAGAACATTAATACACATAATACATTGCAATTACAACTACAAAACCACATTATCCGCAGTCATAATCAGGCCACTCTAGTAATCATTACACATAAATCCAAGTCCATCTATTGCAATGTGTTATTTGCCAAAGGCTTGATCTTAAAGTCATATTTTCATCCTCTTCTGAAAGTCAGGAGGGAAAGGGCTGATATAATATCACTGGGGAGTGAGTTTCACAGCCGAGGGATCATGACTGAAAAAGCCATGTCTCTCGTTCCCACCAATCACACCTGCAAAGGAGGTTGGACCAAGAGCAGGACCTATCCGGATGATCTTAATCTCCAAGATGGTTCATAGGGGGAGACACGTTCAGACAGATAAGCTGGGCCAGAACCGTTTCGGGCTTTATAGGTTAAAGCCAGCACTTTGAATTGTGCTCAGTAGCAGACTGGCGGCCAGAGGAGCTGACATAACAAGGAGGTTGTATGTTATGTATTTTAGAACCTTACTTAGATTAATGCTGTGGCTTCATTGATGAAACACGAAATGTATTCTTGGTAAATATAAATACTTTCCACTCAATTGAATATGGATACATATTCAGGAAAATGAGAGCCAGCATGGTTTAGTGGTTTGAATATTGGACTCTGACTCCTGAGACTAGGGTTTGAAGCCCCACTCAGCTGCAGGAAGGATCCCACTTTTCCTCTAGCTGAGTTGCATTCTCTCAAGTTGCATTCTCTCAGTTTCAGAGGAAAGCAAAGGCAACCCCCCTCAGAACTAATTGTTGTGGTAACCATAAGGCTGACTTGAATTCTTATAATGCTGACACTATTCTAGTCACAGTTTGAGAATGTATATAATGGATCAATTTGCTGTGTTTTCCAATCACCTTTCTTCATAGTGATGATAAGATAACAATGCTTAAAGGTGATTAAAAGCTATTTTTTTACTTTAGACGTGGTGACAGGCTTTGGGAAATGGTAGTGTGTTTGAATTTGCCAGAAATACTTTGAACCTGCTTTATCTGCTTCTGTAGTTACTCGTCTATCGGTTTGTCTGTTTGTGTGTGAAAAGGAAGGAGGAAAAGTGTGAAATATGTTCATGCAGAAAACTAGGAAGACACAATTAGCCACGTGTTTTTCCCCCATTCCAACCATGAATACCCCGATAAAGCATGGACCTTGGTTTGCAATGATAAATTACCCCTTGAGATTAGCTGTCTCTCTCTGAAGGGTCTCAGTTATATAATTTTTTCGATCTCCTCAGTGGTCCATATCATATTTCCATAAGACCATATGTTTAACAGCTTCTCTCCAACTCCAGCCTATGCAGGTCAGCATATCTTTTCTCAATGCCAGAGCACTGAAGCACAGCCTGCTGTGCTTGTTGAAAACTGAAATAAACCAGCGAGTTGTGGTTATTTATTACACAGCTTCCTCCTCCCAGAAGTGTAAAGTATGACTTTTAATTAACAAGCACATTGTTCCTGTGCCTTGACTTGGAAAATTACATATCAGTATCCATATTGGTTAGTTGACTACACCTGCTTTCCCCGTAGCTGTGTATAATATACTTCTTTCTTCTTCTTCTTCTTTGCTGTCACTTGTTTTCTAACTTTCTACATCGCATTGTTAACTGACAAATGACCAGAGATAGTTGTGTGCCACTTAATGCAAAAAGCAAATATATACCATTATGTGTCTTTGTATCACAAGCATCTCATTACCCTGGCTATTGATATTTACTTACCTTTTGAAATGTGATTTCCATGTTTATTGTTGCTACCCTGGTGTTAAATCAAGCTTGACAAGTCAAGTGGTAGATTTCAGGAAGCAAAGTGACCTGGGACACAGAGTTCTGTTAAAAGTGTTTGAAGGTTATTTTATTCTTTTTCCATTATAATGAATCTTATTACAAAGTGACCAATCTGGTTAGCTAATTATTAATGGGAAGCCTTTGAGGAGCTGTGGTTTGTTAGCCATTTTTTTGTGCCAGTTTATGATATATAGTAGCAAACAAGTGCCTTGATGGTGGCATGAGAGGATGAGGTTGGGAAAAAAAGTAGAGGCACTTGGAGAAATGATTTGGGGAGTACTAGCTCTTTTCTTGGTTTTCTGTAGCTGCATTTTTCAAGAAGAGAATGAATTGTTACCTTTTGTATGCAAGTTACCTGTTAACTTCAAAGGGTTTTTCAAAGCAATAAACACTTAAATGTGGTTTTACTAGTTCCTTTTAAGGAGCTCCCAGTGGTGCAATGGGTTAAACCCTTGTGCTGGCAGGATTGCTGACCGATAGGTCAGTGGTTTTAATCCGGAGAGGGGATTGAGCTCCATCTGTCAGCTCCAGCTCCCCATGCTGGGACATGACAGAAGCCTCCCACAAGGATGATAAACATCAAACATCTGGGTGTCCTCTGGGCAGTGTCCTTGCAGATGGCCAATTCTCTCACACCAGAAGTGACTTGCAGTTTCTCAAGTCGCTCCTGACACAAAAAAAGTTCCTTCTTCAGAAATATAGCATATTTCTGAAGTATTTGCTGACATTCTTGCAATAAAGTACTAATCAGAGCTGATCCTGCTTAGCTTCCAAGATCAGATGGGATCTGATGCCCTTGGAGTATTTGGACCACTCTTCCTTCTGTACAGACACTAAATCCTATCTTTGTCCCAACAAAAAAATGTATTAAAATCAATGGGATAAGCAGAAGTGGTAAACAAGTCCCATTAATACCAAATTTCAGATGGTATTGTATTTGATGGATATTTAGTCTAGTCCTTAGCATCTGGGTAGGTTACCTGTTGCTGCAAAATATCACACTGTATCTTGATGCTGCAAAAGGTTGTGCATGGGAGAGACAGAGATCAAAGGACAAACAGTCCCCAAGTTATGAACAAGATAGGTTCTGTAGGTTTGTTCTTAAGTTAGAACAGGTACATTTTTAAAGTGTAACTCCAGGCGAAAATACAGATTATTCAGCTTCAGTTAGCATACAGAAGGGTTAACACTCATGTGGAGTTTGTTTTGCTGTCTGTGCCCCTGTTCAGAAGATCTCACCTAATTTTCTGATGGTGTGATAATAGGATTTTGAAAAAAAAATGGCTTATTGTGGAAACAAGGATTGGTGAGAAAGTTTAAGTGGAGACACCGTTTCCACATTATAACACTTTCAGGAGTGGATTTCCCTTCTGAAGGGTAGATTTCTCTCACTCCCTGTTGTCTCATCCCTGCCTTTAACCGAGTCATTTGTAAGTCATATGTTTATAACCCAGGGACAGCCTATACATTGTTTATGAAGTACCTTTAACTCAAATCAGCTTCAGATATCTCTTCCACTTTGTTTTCCTTTTTTGCCACATTCCTTTTAAAATAAATCTATATAGGATTAATCTGTGGGAAAGATACAAGGAAGTTCTTAGTGGGATTCCAGTGGGTCTTCTTTAGTGGTTGCTCTAAAATGTTTACTTTTTGAACAGTAATGCCTCAAATCCCTAAGGACTTCGTTTGCTGGAGGGAATTGACAGTTGTGTGTGTTTTTAAAAAATCTCCTTATTTTTAGAGTGCCCTCAAATATGTTTCCCCACTTTAAGTAATGCTCAGACGCCTCAAGTATAATAGTAACAGACTGTAAGAATCGGAGCCGGGTAGTTATTTGAATGATGGATTAGGACATTGCCAGATGGGTTTGAATCTCTGCTTGGTTATGGAAAGCCACTGGATGCCCTTGGTCAAGTCTCACACTCTCAGCCTTGGGGGATGGTAAAGGCAAAGCCTATCTGAATAAATTTTGCCAAGAAAACCCCATGACACATTGACCTTACAGTTGCTATAAGTCAGAAATGACTTGAAGGCACACAACAGCAACAAGAGTAAACTTCAAGACAAATTTCTTGGCAGCTCAGAAGATGGAAATCCTTTTTATGTAGATGGTTCAGGCATCGTATCCTCCTTTAAATCATATTTGACTGCCTTAATAGGGAAAATCTCAGCCAGAGATCTTGGGCAGTTTTTGTCTGAACTAGATAAATGAATCATCTGATTCAGTACAAGAAGATCATTATATCCAATCTGACCATAGGTGGGTAGCAGGATAACTTATTACTGGCTTCAGATGTATTTATTTTGAAAAGTGTCTAACCTTTGAAAAGTGTCTAGCATTCTCATGGTAGCATACAAATCAGTAATAGTCTCGGTGCAAATGCAAATTAAAAGAAAAAGAAAAAACAGGCCCCAAGCGAATGTTGCCTTTGGTCTTTATTTCATATCCAGTCCAAATGCCTTCCCCTAAAACCTCTAACACCTTGGTACTGCAAATTTAGACAGTGATCCACAAAGCTTCTTTATGGAACTAGTTCATCTTTCATGAGCACAGAGATTCTCCTTGCTTCACCTCTGAAGAGCAGCTCCCAAGGCTCTGAATACAAAGTTGATCCACTTTCAAGACTAGATTGTGATGCAGCCAAGTCAATGTATGAGACAGTAGTTAAGGGAACTTGTAAAGAGCTTCTATTCACGCTGCTATGTTTTGCTGCTCACTTTCTTTTCTAGTTTACAATTTAAAAAGCAGATGTTCTATATATGTTAATGGAAGTTGCACGCTTAGGCTTTTAAGCTAAATTTAAGGTACAAGCCATGTCTTAGACCTAGTGACATTTATTTGACCCTGTTTTCCTCTTAATAATATAGTTGAGCAAAGTCCGAGGCTTAAATGAATTCTACACACTCCATCTAGTGGTTAGAATTAGACAAGAGAGTTGTGGAATCTGTTTTCTCTATATTTTGCAGGTTGAAGTACAAAATTCAGGAAGAGATATTTTGTATTCTCTTGACATTTTACCTGTGTGCATATAACATTAAATGTGGACTCCTTTGTATTTTTGTGCCAGCACATCCATACACACTCATAAATGGAAGCAGTTTATATTTTTATATCTGTATATCTGTTTCTTGTATAAAGGCAGATCTGCTTTCGAATGGCATAAAATTCAGATAATTCAGATCTGCTTTCGAATGGCATAAAAAAAAACACACACACACCTTTATTCTGTTCTGTTAATGCTTTTTAAAAACCTGGATTGTTGTTATATTATTTTTATTTTATTCATTTATTTCTCCCTTTCTGCCAATAACAGGACTCAAAGCAGATGTAATTCTACTCAAGGCAGATGTTATGTCCTTTCTTTCCCCAAAATCTTGAAAGAGATTATAGAATCAGCAAATGCAAAAACAAATCTTAAGACCTGCATTGTACAAACCAGCCAAAAAACCCCCCAAAAAAACAAAAGCAAAAGATTATGGGCAAGATTGAGTTTTGGGATACTCTTGCTCTGCTGTTTCATGCTGGTTTAATTGTAGCCCTCTTTCTGGTATTGTGTTACTTGCAATGTGGCACACACCAGACCAGTAAAGGTGTGAGATAGAATTACTGCAGAAAGATTTCCTGAAGGTGCAGGTAGCTATACTGCTTATGGTTCAGAAGTCGAGTGTCAATTCTTCTGTTCTCTTGGAAAACATTTTTGCCTGATGTCCCTATTTTCTGGTAATACAGAAAATAGCATTTCAGAATAGGTGCTTCAGTATCACCTAAATTGTAACATGGCAAAAACAGAGAGCCCTTAGTATCTATTGGTCCTAGATTTTGGTAGATACCAAAATCCCTGGATGCTCGTGCCATTATGTGCGGTGGTGCAGTAAAATGCTGTCCCTTTATATAAAATGATAAAATCTACTTTTTGGATTATCTTTTTTAGTATTTCAAGCCATAATAATAATTTTATTTCTTACTCGCCTCTCCTCATGCCTCCAGGTGGGTTACAACTTCACTAAAAACATATAATCATCTAAAAACATTCTATAAAATACACATATTAAAACATTTCTGCAAAATAGATATGAAAATATACAGAACAAAGATAAAACATAAGATACAAGTTTAAAGTTTGTGTTTAAAACTATTAAGTCATAGATGGTTAAATCTGTGAATGCAGAATGAGTGGATACAGAGGCTGATTGTATAGTTTTATATTTTTATTTTATATATTTTAGATTGTATGCTCTTTCATACAACTTTATTTTTTTATCCCGCCACCATCTCCCCAAAGGATCTCAGGGCGGCTGACATGAGGGCTAGCCCAGTCAAAGATAGATTAAAATATAAAAACATAACAAATAAAATTTATAAAAGGAGTATAATAAACAACATAAAATAACATCAACAGCAGGTGATAGCCAATAGCAATTTTCATTGCATTGTCGAAGGAGTTAATGACTGGAATCACTGGATTGTTGTGAGGTTTTTGGGCTGAAGGGCCATGTTCTAGAAGTATTCTCCCCTGACGAGATGTTTCACAAGTTAAAAAAAAACCCTGGATTTGTTGGGAGTTTTTCAGACTATGTGGCCATGTTCCAGAAGAATTCTCTCTTGACATTTCACCTGCAACTATAGCAGACATCCTCAGAGGTTGTGAGATCTGTTGGAAACTAGGAAAATGGGGTTTATATATCTGTGGAATGCCTTATCTGTTTGAGGCAGGTGTGATTGTTTTAACTGGGCACCTTGATTAGCAGTTAATGGCCTAGCAGTTTCAATGTCTGGCTTCTTAGTGCCTGGGGGGATCCTTTGTTGGGAGGTGATTAGCTGGCCCTGATTGTTTCTAGTGTGGAATCCCCCTATAGTGTTGTTCTTTATTTACTGTGATGATTTTAGAGGTTTTTTTTAACAATGGTAGCCAGATTTTGTTCATTTTCATGGTTTCTTCCTTTCTGTTGAAATTGTCCACATGCTTGTGAATTTCAGTGGCCATTAAATGCTAATCAAGGTGGCCAGCTGAAACACTGACATATACCTCAAACAGACAAGAGGCCTTTTTCCCACTCTGGATGTTCCACAGATATATAAACCTAATTTTCCTAGTTTCCAACAGATCTCACAACCTCTGAGTATGCCTGCCATAGTTGCAGGTGAAATGTCAGGAGAGAATGCTTCTGGAACATGGCCACGCAGTCTGAAAAACTTACAACAACCCAGCTATTTTCATTGTGTTTTTTTTTTACTTGTGAAACACTATGTATACTGATGGCGGCAGCTCATTTTTTGTTTGCTGAGAAGCTTGAATCAGGATTTCTGATTTGCCTTTCCTGAAACAAACAAGAGTTCTAATCTTGCAATAAACCATGGTTTATGCCTGATTTGTTTGAGTGAAGACAGGTCATAATTCCTGGTTTAGCCATAGTAATGAGATCAAAGATAGATGTCTTTAGCTTGTTTAGCTGCCAAACAGGAGCCAGTGGTGTACTAGTTTTGAAAACCCGACTATGGAGTGCTCTATTTGTGTCCTGGAAGGAAGAAAGGACCCTTTCTTTCCCTGTTCATAGTATGGCCAGCTGAACAGTAAGCTACACAGCTGTGTAAGCAGTTGGGGTTAACTCAGACACCAATTCACAAAACTGGTTCATTCCTCTGGGTGGGCTTAGGGGCAGCTGACCAATTCAATGAAGAGTTTCCTTTCTGGCCCTCTTCCAATGCCTGTATAAAGAAACTCGTGGAGTCAGCCTTTGCCATTGCTCTCTTCCCCATGGGTTCTCCCAGTAATTATGATTTTCCCCATTGTTGCCTGCTGGATGAAAAGATAAAGGATTTTAGCACGAATGAGCTAGGTGCAGTGTGAGTTTGGCCTCCTCACAGCAAGAAATATTTGTCAGTTGTATCCTGTGTTTCTTAATTTAATCACAATTTTTAGCTCCTGGGTTTTGGAAGCATTGAGTCCAATCCAATGGAGAGAAATGGCTGTGTTCACCAAAGGGGATCTTTACAAAGGATTCTGATGTGAGGGTACAGTAAGGGCTCATGTAATTATTGTCTTACTTACTTAGGTGGTCCCTTGTTGTACGAATAAAATTGTCTTCCAAGTGCGGTGTCCTGGCAGTGGGTACGTAGGTGACTGTGGAGTCCTATTCTTGACCCGCATGTTCTCCTGCGCTGAGGGCATCGGTTTCCAGGTGGAAGGTAGTCTCGGTCAGGGTTGGCTTGATGCACCTTCCTCTTGGTATGTTTCTCTCTTTTGCCCTCCATTTGTGCCTCTTCAAATTCTATAGCACTGCTGGTCACAGCTGACCCCCAACTAGAGCACTCAAGGGCGAGGGCTTCCCAGTTCTCGGTGTCTATGCCACAGTTTTAAAGGTTGTTTTTGAGCCTATCTTTAAATCTCTTTTCCTGTCCTCCAAGATTCCATTTTCCATTCTTGAATTAGGAGTAGAGTAACTGCTTTGGGAGATGGTGATCAGACATTCGAACAACATGGCCAGTCCAGTGGAGTTAATGACAGAGGACCATCGCTTCAGTGCTGGTGGTCTTTGCTTTTTTCAGCATGCTGACATTTGTCCACCTGTCTTCCCAAGAGCTTTGCAGGATTTTTCAGAGGCAACACTGATGGAATCATTCCAGGAGTTGCACGTGATGTCTGTAGATAGTCCACATTTCGCAGGCATATAGCAGGGTTGGGAGGACAATAGCTTTATAAACACTTTGGTATCCCTACGGATGTCCCGGTCCTCAAACGCTCTGTTCTTCTGAAATGTAATTATTGTATGCCACGTTGGACCTGATTTTCCCATCACTCTCAAAATTAGGGCTAGTTGCCAATTTGAACTGAAAACATGTGGCTTCACTTACTTTTCCCCCTTTCCTTTATCAATAGATGATGCAGCAACAGGGACAGCTATATCTGCATCAATAAATCCTTCTATAAATCCAATCACACCAGGAAAGTATATGATTCCTAGCAAATAATCTCATATGGATACAGTAAAAAATGAAGTGGATGTTTGATATGTTAGAACAGAAGGTCTAGAGTCCAGCTGGAATTATTCTAGAAACATTGACCTTTCAAAGTTCAGTGTATATGCATCCTGCTCATCTGTGAAGGATTGTTTATTCTGTAACTGTATTTCTGTTTGTTTTTTCCCCAAAAATGAAAGTATCTTAAGTAATAAAGATATTGAATGCTTAAAGGACTTCATTTATTTCTACATCTGGCTGCTTAGTAGCAAACATATGCTGAAACTAGTCAGAGGAATGGCATGATGATAATTTTCAAGCCATCTTAACAGGCCTTAGTCCATTGTTCTTCATATTTCTTGAAGAAATCAATATAATACCCCGAGTGGATTTCCTGTTGAAAGGCATCTGGAAGGGTTTTTCCAGGTGCACAATAAACATCTGTATAAAAGACTCTATCCCTTCTCAAACACAAATATATATTAACAAGCCCCAAAATACTGTACATAATGAATATTTTGCAGCATAACTGGGAACATGTTATATTACTTTAAAGTAGTCATACTCTAGCAGGAAGATTTCCTGTGCAAGCCGCAATAAAATGTATAAGCAGTTGGGATTGTCAGTAAATGTTGCCTTTATTTATTTTTACTTAGAAAATAACTCTTTTTGATTGCAATCCCCAAAATCCCCAAGCAGTTTGGTCATGTTGCAATGCTAATTCAGCAAGACATCACCAAATATATATTATTCGTTACAGAGGTGCAGAGTATAGCTACTAAGCTGCAAAGTCTCTAAAATATTAAAATATAAAACTGGGTTGATTTTGAAGATACCTGAGAATAGTCCTATCTATATATTTTCACAAAACTTATATTAATATTGAAGCAGTGACTTTAACATTTTTATATTATTTTAAGCAGCTGTGAAAACATAAGAATTGAGTTGTGAGTTTTCCAGGCTGTATGGCCATGTTCAAGAGGCATTCTCCCCTGACATTTCACCTGCATCTTTTCTCCTGCATCTAAGGCAGGCATCCTCAGAGGTTGTGAGATCTGTTGGAAACTAGAAAAATGCTGGATCACTCTACGAACTATCATGCCAGACTACATAGAAAAGCCATTGATATCCACAAGCATGTGGACAATTTCAACAGGAATAAATCAACCATGAAAGTGAACAAAATCTGGCTACCAGTATTTAAAAAAACCCTTGAAAATCATTACAGTAAATAAAGAACAACAGTAAAAAAAAGAGGCATTCCAGACTAGAAACAACTAGGGCCAGCTAATCACCTCCCAACAAAGGATTCCCCCAGGCTGTAAGAAATCAGACCTTGAAACTGCTTGACCATGAAACGCTAAATCAAGGTGTCCAGTTGAAACATTCACACCTGCCTCAAACAGACAAGAGTTCTTTCTCCCACCCTAGACATTCCACAGATATATAAAACCCATTATCCTAGTTTCCAAAAGACCTCACAACCTCTGAGGATGCCTGCCATAGATGCAGGCAAAATGTTAGGAGACAATGTTTCTGGAACATGGCTATACAGCCCAGAAAACTTACAACAACCCAGTGATTCTGGCCATGAAAACCTTTGACAATACATATAACAGAACTGATTGTTCCACTGTTGATGTGGTCATGCCCATAGCATTTAAACTATTCAATTACTCTTTCAAAAATCTTCCTCTCATTTGATATTTTTATGTTTAAGAATGTGTAAATGAAATTGTGATTGTTTGCAGAAAAAAACCCACTGAAGTTGCTGAAGATTTAAAAAACACAGCTAAACAAAAATGCACAGATGTTCCTAGGATAAAAAACAAAATGTCATGCATGATGATATAGGTCATTCATGCTTTAGCTCATACTAATATATGGAACCATCCTGTTGACATTTACTTCTGTTGCTCACCTGACAAAGACCACATGTATATGCACATGCATATTTATCAGAAAAAAGATTTCTAAAATAAAGCAGGAAGAGACAGGGAGGTCTGAAAAAGCAGATGGGCTGTTTGGATCTTTGCCATTTATATATTTCACATCAAATTCAGACTGTAACATTGAATTAAGGGACAGGATCAAGAAACCAGTTTTAGCTACCATTTGTCTTATGAAAACCTGTCTTATCCATAGTCAAATCATTGGCACTTCCATTGCAAAGCTTATTAAAATCCCAGGCAAAATTATTTTCCAAGTGTGCTTTATTCTTATTGTTTTAGTACATAAGCCTACAACCGAAGCAGGAACTTGGTACTATACATAATATTTGACAATATCTGACAATTTGCCAGTTTTATTTTTCTCGCTGTTGATCAGTACACAGATTTCCCGTATTATGTGTGAATCAATCTGTTGAATGATTTGGGGCATCTAATGAAACATCTGGAAATGTAAGAGTTTTTATGACTTTCCCTTGATTTGCCCCATGGACTGTGCCTCAACAGCTGTGTGAGTAACCTAATACAAAGATAATGGAAATGCTGGTTACAGATGCTTCAAAGAAGCCTGAGATGAAGGGAGAGGTTTTCAGTACAGTTAGAAATACTTCTCACGAGGAGGAATGTTTACCTATAGATTGCCAGCTGCATTTATTTATCAGTCTTTTTTTATTAAAAAAATAAATTTATATTCCAAACTCTTGCCAAATAATAATTGTTGATTTTGTTGTAATGTGTGATGTGTTTTTAACTGTATATTACTGTATAACTTGCACTGTGTAAACCACATTGAGTCACCTAATCTAGGCTGAAAAATGTGGTATAGAAATAAAGCAAATAATAAATAAATAAATAAATGTCTTAACCTGTTGGTGAAAGGAAAGCAGGAAGAGGGGTAACTGAACCTCCTATGGAGGACAACATGCACCATAATTCTTCTGTGCACTTTTCCTGTCCCATCATCTTCCTGCCCATTCGCCCACCCACCTGAGTGAACATGTGAGGGAAAATATGCATTCCTCCTTCCTTTTATCCCTCCTGTAATATCCCCTTCTCCCTTGCCTCAGTAAATTAGTGAGTTCACAAGGGAACATATGTGTAGCCAGGCTCAACCATGGCACCAGTTTTATTTCCTCCCAGCAACCAGAAAATTAGCTGCTGATTGAGCCTGACTGAACTGCATACAAGATGGAGAGTGGTATTATTAAAGTCCCTATTGTTTTTTTTAAAAAAATGTAATACACATGTCTGGTTGCTCCTGACATGATAAATAAAGTCCCTATTATAAATTGTATAGGGCAACTGTACTGGAAGCAAATACTTTGGAAATAATCAAATATGTAAAGGTTCAATGTGCAGTTGTATACAGGCAACCTCCATAATAAAGAGTGTGATTTTAAGTTTGGTTTTTATCTTTAATGGGATTTTCAGTTCCATTTCTATGGCACTTGGTTAGATTGTAGACTGAGGATCGTTGAATTGGTATTATTTAAAATAAATCACCATTTTGGGCAGTAATTGACTTGGGGGATGGGGAAATGTATATTAATACTGGTCCTAACTGGAAAAACAGAAGCAAGCAGCTCTTTTTCTCAACATCTGCTGAATGACCTTCAGGAAATGATGAAGTAGGCTTGGATTTTGGTTGGGAGGTTGTGCAAATCATGGTAATAATTACCCTTGAAAGAAGTTTGTGTTTCAGTGTTGCATCAATAAATGTGTGCTTTGTAAGGCCATAGTGATTATAGGGTGAGTTTCATGCAGAGGTTAACAGTGATTCACACTTCACAGTAGCTTAAATAACACAGTTTTTAAACAATCTTGAATGATGAGGTGCTTGTGTGGTAGAATTCGGAGAGAGTATAGGAAGATAAACTGATAATGTTGACTGCAGTGAGGAAGGTTGCGTGTTCCAAGAATTGTGTGATGATAGGGGCTTTCTAGGAAGAGTTTCTTTGCACATGGAACTTCTATCTCATTGCTGATCTGCCATGAATGACCATCTGTCAGGATCACTGTGGACTTGAATGAGAACAATTCTGACCTGTGTAAAGATGTTGCTTGTGGTCAGCTATTTAATTCTTTACATTTGAGATGAAAAGACGTGGTAGCGTTACTGCAGTTTATTTATTTATTTATTTATTTACTGCACTTATATACCGCAATTCTCAGCCCTTTAAGGGTGACTCATTGCGGTGTACAACATGAAAAACAAGTGCAAATTACAAAACATAGTGCAAAATAATCCACATCATTATCAGAAAAACATCTTAGCAAAACATCAACATTACTACAAAGTAGTAGCAGTTCTCAGCAAAGGAGTATGTTTTCCCTCTCCTAGCAGAACACATTGCCAAGTCACAGGTCAGTAGTTGTTTGAATTCATCCTAACCTGTGCCACGTCCTTACATGTTTCCATCTGCCAGATTAATTTTATTGATTCTCTGATCTTCAGATGTGTTTGTTTGTTAATCTGTGTCCTTGCTTCTGCATTCCGGTTTCGGTCACCTTTGAGGATTTGATTATAATTTCTATATAGCTGGGAAGGTTATATTCAATTTGAATAATGGTTGGCTTAAATCTCTAGTAGATTGGAATTGTATCCGGGGAAGCAGTCCCAAAACCTATGATTAAAGCAGTCCATTACCATTTCCCCCAACAATTGTATGCCAACAAGATTTGGCGATCCTGGTTTTGGAGTGCTCTACATTGTCTGCAGGGGTGTATTACTGAGCCTATAGAATATGTGAATATAGCCTATAGTATTCAGATGGGACAATTTAGAGATTTCAATGGAAGTGATACAGATAACTATTTTTATTTTAAATCTGGCATACTAATAATAATCCTTATTAATATCATCATTTGGTAGACAAAATTTGAATGTAACTGTTTATCAATAAAAATTTAGGTACCGCCTACGCAGGGAGGCTAATTTAACTAATTTACAATGCCATAAAACTCTCCAGCAAGCCTGCAAAGAATGAGGAAGTACTTCATCAGCGTCACAAATGGACAGTGAAGTAACAGCTCCCCTGGTGGCCAGAATACCCTCATGAAAAGCTGGAATGTTAAATTGCCACTGTGTCTGTCTATATATGTTGTGTGTCTATGGCATTTAATGTTTGCCATGTATATGTAGATTGTAATCCACTCTAAGTACCCTGCAGTGTGAGAAGGGTGGAATATAAATACTGTAAATAAATAATTAATAAATAATTGAATGGCGAGTCAACATGTAGGGGTTTTGTGTGTGTGTGTCAAGAGTGACTTGAGAAACTTCAAATCACTTCTGATGTGGGAGAATTGGCTGTCTGCAAGGACGTTGCCGAGGAAACACCCAGGTGTTTGATGTTTTACCATCCTAGGGGAGGCTTCTCTCATGTCCCCTTATGGGGAGCTAGAGCTGACAGATCAAGCTCAACCCATTTTCCCCAGATTTGAACCACTGACCTGTCAGCCAGCAGTCCTGCTGGCACAACGGTTTAAACCCTTGTGTCACCGGGTTTTGCACCACATAAGTAAAACAAATGGATTGAATGTCCCTCCTTTAGTTGGAAGTAACTGTAGGATTTAAGCTAGTGTCTGTCTATTCTAGAGCTCTCCAGAAAGATAGAGTGCTTAGTGGGACATACACCCTGTGGGATTCTTCAACAAAAAATAGTAATAGGCTTGACAGGGCTGTTACTAACAAGCTTCCTCAGAGGTCTCTCATTCATAGGGTCACCATATGACAACTTGAAAGAACAGGACAACAAGTTTATATGATAGACTTTGACAGAATAACCTCAGAAATATTTTTATTTCATTTGTCTAAGGTCAAAAGAGTATTTTTGAGTTTAATAATCTCCATCACTCATACTTTCGATCTTGTACAAGCTCTGGGCACAAACAAGAAAGAATAAGAGAGGCAACACAAGATAATTTCAACACTTAAGGAAGACTGAAAACTTTAGCTCTTTGCATGAAAGGCCTCCCTATTGAAATAATAAAGGAAAATGTTTTGTGCTTCACTTACAATTGTTGGCCTTGAACTGTGTTTACTGACCCCCTCCCTGTTTTCTGTGTTAATTGGCACCTCCGATTCTGTACTAATTAGTGGGGTTGCAAGGGGCAGGTAGTGCCATTCTGTTTTGATAATCCTTGTCAGCAGCATCTGTATAATCTCTTTGTTTAATTAAAAGAAATGTTTAATAAAGGCTCATGAACTTTGACAGGTTATTGCTGTTGTTTTTGTCCCATTAAGAGTTCATTGGTTAAGGGCTCATTCGGAAATTGTCACAGCCTAATATGCTGAAAATTCTGTTGCTGTATAACAATGCTCATGCATTACAACTTCCAAAAATATAAAGAAATCCTTGTAATTCCTTTAGATAGTTAAAAAAAACACATTCACAAATTGAGAACGTGTAAGAACACAGGAAGCTATTTTATGTTGAGTCAAAGCATTTCCATCTTAATTCTTCCATGTTCAGTGTGTTAACTGTGCAGTCTTACACAATGCTCAATGGTCAGACCTGTTGTTTTCAGTGAAGCTTGTTTCTATGAATGCATGGTTAAGGATATTTAGATTTTTCCATTCAGTGAAGTTATAGATAAAATATAAACTTGTATTATACGTTTTTACTGATGTAATTATGTGTTGACCTAAACTATGTGCCAGTAGACTTATTGGAAAGTTAATATATATGTCAATGCACACAAATGTTGCTGTGTTTCCCACTGTCCCACAATTTTTCCCAAAATCTATTAACAATATCCTTCTTCATTATATGTTACATATTTTCTTACCAAATGTTTTAAATAAAATTTATCAATACCCTGCTCTTAAATTTTTCACCAGATTCAATGGTAAAAGAAAAGGAAAAAGAAAACAGAAAAATGTTGAGAGAGAAAAGAAGAAGAAAAACATTAGGCCAAATGTTTTAATTGAGAGGCCACAGCAGCAGAATGATTGCAACAGAACAATAATAGTAAATAGTGGCATACAATTACACACAATATTATTACCTAAATTCTTGTCAAGAAAAACAATAACTAGATCTTTCACATCACAGAAGATTTGTAATGATATGGTCTGGATAGATTGTCAGGATAGAGTTCCACAGCTGTGAGACCACTTCTGAAAAGTTCTTCTGTCTTGTACTAGCAGCATTGTTTACATCAGTGGGCTTATGAATAAGGCTGTCAAGGATAATCTTCAAGTGTGTACAGGTTATAAGTATAGTCATGGGGTGATTTCTGAATTGGGTTATCAGATGTCGGGACAGAAGCGCTTAGTATTCATAGACTATTAAGAAAATGGATTGAAATGAAATATTCTGTGTGGCATTTTCATTTCTGCACTGCACTTGATACCATCTCAAATATATGACTCAATATACTGCTTATTTTTATACCATTTATACTACGTTGGTTGGTGCTGAATCTGATAAGCGAAGATGAAGAACAAACAAGCTAGGAGAGACTGCAGCAGTTTGCTTTTGCTGGACTGTAGGTGGATGGACAAAAATCTGGTCTTTCCCAATGATGATGATGATGATAAAAAAACAAAGTATGGATCATCGATGTTGCAATCCCAGGCAACAGCAGAATTGAAGAGAAACAACTGGAAAAGCTGACACAATACGAGGATTTAAAGATCAAACTACAAAGACTCTAGCACAAGCCAGTAAAGGTGGTCCCATGGTGATCAGCACACTGGGTGCAGTACCTAAAGACATTGGCCTGCACATAAACACAACCAGCACTGACAAAATTAACATCTCTCAGCAGCAAAAGGCCACCCTACTCGGATCTGCACGCATTATTCTCCAATGCATCACACAGTCCTAGATACTTGAGAAGTGTCCGACGTGTGGTCCAATACAACAGCCAGCATAGTGATCTTGTTTGCTGTGTACTAATCCTGTTGTGTTTCAAATAGGAAGTATTTGAACAACAACAACAACAATTTCTTACCCACCTTTTCTTGCAGCCCTACAATTGAACAGAATTCAAACTACTTTTTCACCTTGAACTCAGTTTACACAAATGAAACAAGCTGAAATGGAAGGAGGAGATGGAAACCGAGATATTTAAAAACATCTGAACAAGTGGATTGTCAAGACTGTCCCTGCCAAAATGGGACAGAGTATGTAAATAGAAGGATTTTTTTTTTACAGAAGAGGAGGCAAGTTAGAACGTGGCTACTCGAGCAAGTGTTTACAAATACAGAGTAGCTGATATAGAAAATCAAATGACCTGACAATGGAATTGGACAATGCTTGAGAATAATGAGACGCTGATGATGTTGCTTTTATTGCTTTTGTGATGTCTTATACTGTTTAATGTTTTTTATCTATTATGTTTTATGTATACTGATTTGTTGGAAACCTCCTTGAGTCGCCAATTGGCTGAGAAAGGCGGTATACAAATACAGTAAATAAATAATACCTAAAAATTGCACACTATGGATTCTCTATACTAGAGGAGTTGTATATTTATTTTGTATTGCTTGGGGATCCTGCTGAAATCAACAAATCAAATTTCGCACCAACCAAACAATGTAGGATTGCAAATGGTAGAAAAGTAAGCACTTGCAACAGTAGTCCTAGCAGCATACCAGTTCTAAGAACTCACCCTATCCTTGGAAGATATTCAGCTGGCAAAACTATGCTCCAGAATCAAGGCACAGCATTCCTGACCTTTTATTCACCTTCCTGTCTCAATTGTATCACCGGGAGGATATCCTCCAAATTAGCACTGGCAAAAGATGCAGTCCTCAAAGGATTAGTGACTGGGTTAGTGTTAGGATTTAAATTTCCTCATCTGATCTCCCTCTCTCTTCTATTTTAGATTCCTCCTTTGATAATGTGAATCCAGTTATATATGGATGTGCTGCAAAGATGCTAGAACTGGAATGGGGAATAGCTGAGATGCATAGGCTAGTCCCAAATAAATAAACATTTACTGAGGTTTATGTTTTTAACATTACAAACTGGCAAACATAGATTTGCCACTGAATATATATGATCAGTGTAGATGGTTTCAACTGAGTGGCAGCTGTATTTGTATGAGACATGTTTACTTCATGTTTTTAATGTCTCTAATTAAAACACGCTTTAGTGTACCTTCAGAAATGTAATATATGAACTGGCCTTTGCATGATTCTTTGACTTTACTAAACTGCATTCACATAAAATATTTCAAATCCCAGTTTTGTTATGTTCCTTTTTTTAGTGATATGAGAGCTCCTTGCACCATCCCATTTCATCCTGGCCAACAACAGTTTGTCCAAATTGCAGATGCCAACATGATTTGCTCTGAGACCATTTTTTTCTAAACACATTACAATCAAAACCTATCTTATTTTGCCTAGTGGTCACATCTTAACACAATCCGATCTCCATTTACATTTATCCATGATACTCACACTTCCTTCCTGCTTGCCTGTATCTATGTTACTTATTTGCCTGATGTCTCAGTTACCTTCCTTCTGTTAATCCAAAATGTAGAGGAAGAAAGATTTCCTGTAAATTTTCCATTCCTGGCATCTGGTCATTAGCACTGGTGGGCTGTCAAAGTCTTGGAAAATTTTGGGTGGTGGTGGGGGGGGGGGCGCATTGGTGCTCCAGTTTTCAAGCTACTAGACCCAATGTGTATAGTTTCATTCAGGTTTACAATTTCCTGAATAATACCATACACAGCATAACTGTTGGGAAGGGTCAGATGGAGCCCGTGTTATGTGGAATGAAGAAATCACTGACCTGATCTAGAGACTTGGGCTGCCTTTTTTAAGGCCATAGCTAGCAATAGCATACAGATGCTGCAAAGTCAGCAGCTTCCACTTTGGCAGCTGTGACCGATCCCCCTTGGCCACCAGTCTGTATTTGCCTTTTTCATCCCCAGTCTAAAGCAAGCCCTTTCTCCTGGCCTTTTCTCACGCTCTTGTTGTCCTGCCTGTCTGTCTTCTATGAGCATTTCTCTCTCTTGTAAAGTAGCCCGTTGTTTGCCTTCTGTTTTCATCTCTCTTTAATGGGTAAGGAGAGTAGCTATTTGATTTTTTTAACAACTGTTTTGTTAAAAAATATTTTTTATTGAGTGAAATCAATGGAGGCAGAATATAAAAAGGAGAAACATTTAAATATAGTCAAATACATCCAACACAGGCATATTGTTCTTCCAAAGAAATACACTGTAATATTCTATCCAATCTTTCCTCTCCTATCCCCCCCCCCCACCCACTCATGTACCCACCACCCATGACCTCCGACACTACTCACTGTGAGTCCCACATCTAATAAAATCTACTCTTATATCTGCTTTAGAAAATTCTTTTTGTGGCTATTTTAAAGTACACATTTGTCTTCCTTTCCATGCATTTAAATGTCAGACTCCATTTTTTTTACAAACTCTTTATTATTTCCTCACTGGATACCATTAAATAACTTGGCTTTTTGAATATAGTTTTATAATATTTTTCCTCTCCATCTTATTCAGATAATTTGTTTTCACATTTCCATGATTTTGCTATTGTCAGTCTGGCTACAACAAAATGATTTTGATGAATTTCCTCATCTCCTTTACTAAGCCTCTCCCTAAATATTCCTAAAAGGCACATTTGTGGATTTTTAAAAAACCTTATTAGTAATCATTCTGTTTGTTTCCTTAATCACCTTTTCCCAAAAATCTTATACCATCCTACAGGTCTACCAAACATGGAAGAAGGTGACTTTCTGCATCTTACACTGCCAGCATTCCCCTAGAAGTTTTTAAAAAAATCAATTTTGGTGTTTTATCCATGTCTGTAGTTATAAAACATCTTATACATATTTTCTCTGATGGAGCCAGCTATTGAGATTTTAAATCCACTTTTTCCCCCCAAAGATGCTCCCAGTTCTCCAGATAAATATTTTCCCCTAGGTCTTTAACCCAGGAAATCATAGCAAGTTTATTCAGTTGTCCACTAGATTGTATTCTAATGAGTTTTTTTTTAAAAAAAAACAACTGTTAACACTTCTTTTCCTCATCAGTAATGTATAACAGCACATAGTTTGTTACATTTAAGCCATTATACTATAAGTTATGCCATTCGACACACCTCTTATAAGGATTATATTGATGGATAATTTCTGCATATTTTCATTAACACGAACATAATAGCTCTCTGAAGTGAAGTCTGGAGTGAATGGTTTTTTCTACAGAGAATTAGTTAATTTTGAAGATGGCATGGAAGTGAAGCATCCTCAAGTGACAAGGTATTTTGTATTTTTGATGGACAAATGACAGTTTTATATAATGTTGTATATTTGATGACATGCTGATTTCACTGGTGAAACAAGGGCTTACCATGTTGATGTACTGAGACTTTTCATGTCAGAGGCACCCTTGCATCATATCCCATCTACTTTGTTGCCTCTGAACCTGTTTGCAACTCTCTCAGGAGATGTGGGAGAAGAGGGAGTGGATTTTCCCAGAAGCAGTCCATTGTAGGATATCAAGATGTAATCCAAAGTACTTGGTGATAGATTGTCCTAGAATGAGAAATTAGGAATCATGAACTTTGTTCATAATAAAAATGAAAGTATCTAAACCTGATTTGTTGATAAGTTTCTCTGCATTTTGAAATGTCCTCAGAAGTCTGTCTGTGGACTTTGTCATGATTTATGCATGCACTTCCAAATGTACCACTACATTTAAATATGGGGTACTTTTATTTATGGTGAAGAACTCTTTAGCATGCATGTTTTAAAATATGCAATAGAATACTTATACATGTAAAATTACACAGGCTAATTTTTGTCACCTTGCTTGGATTAAATTAGATGCCTTAGCTTACTTCTGTGAAAGAGCAATGTTTTGCAAGCAAACATTCCCAATATCAGTTCTAGTTTCAAGCCTTGACTAAGCCTCAGGATCCAGCTCCCACCCAAAACTTCTGCTATTCAACCTGCTTTCTACCTGTTCCCCATCTACTTGTCCGTGCATTCTCTGATTTGACCTGCTTTCGGTTTCACTTTCAAAAAAAGATGATAGCTGGGACCCTACGAACCCTATGCTAGTTGCACAATGTGCATCAGAATTAATGAAGGGAAGTCCGCTTGGACTATTCCCACCTGCTGGGGCTGCTTTCTTTGAAGGGCGGAAAGTGTGCTGGCGGCCAGGGAAGGTTTTTACAAGGCCATAGTGCAAACAGAGTGGCAGGAACCGGATTCCCTCCCTTCCCCTCTTCTTCTGGTTTCCCCTGCCCACTTTCTAACAGTGGAGGAGCCGGGGCTCCGGGAGGGCAGGACGTGTGAGTCATAGACCCCCTCCTCCTCCCTCCCTTGCAGCTGTTTTTCGCACTTGCTGTGGTGTCTCGCACATGTCTTCCCTTCATGAATTCAGACCCATGGTGTGCAAGCAACGTAGGGTCCCAGCTATCATACTTTTACAACTAAGACAAATAAAAGAAATTGTCAGGTGTCTATGAAATCAGAAAACTCACGTTCTTGTCGAAGTGACTCTGTTAGTTTGAGTTAAGGAACCAGATATCCAAAAACACGATTGTAGTGGTTTTCTACTCAAATAATAAAACACCCAGAGACTTTTGTTTTTTCCCAAATAAGCAGGAAGGCTTATTTTTGTTGCAGCAGTATACAAAGTATATACAAAATATACAAACTTCACAGCTACTTCTTCTTTACTACTTACAGCAGCAATTCTCCAAACCACCATCCATCTCTCAACAATTTTCATCAACTCTCATTAAACTTACTCATTATAACTACAACCTATATACTATTCCCATTGCATTAGCCACCACACCCTAATTACAGGGGCTTAACTCTTTTACGGGTGGTCAGGCTAGAGATACTCTGCTATCCTTAAATCTTATACATTCCTTTTATCCTTAAGTCCCTATGGGAGGTGGTGGTTGGATATAAAAGAAGTATTATTATTATTATTATTATTATTATTATTATTATATGCCAGGTTTCCAAATCCTGACAGAAATAGTACGATCTGATCATTGTTTCTCTCAGTACTCAGAGCAGAAGTCTTAAATAACCTCTGGCTCTGCCCTTATCATTGGTAGTGTCTTGGTGCACAGTATAACATGCCTCTATCCCTTGGAGGCCATCAAACACAAATTTTCCCCTGCAATGTTGCTCACTGCAGAGGTACAACTCCATATCTAGAATCATGGAAAGTTGTGGTTGGTACTGATAAAAAAAGTAAAGCCACATTTAGTGGAAGGCAGTTTCTTTCATTTCAAATAAGCAGATATACCAAGAAGAATAAACCTACTCATTCTTAAATCTACAAATGGCTGACAAAAAGTGTGTTTTAATTATAGTGAATTCTAACTCTTATACAGTACAACCCTTGTATCCACAAGAGATACATTCCAAGACCCTCCCCAATGGATGCCTGAAATTGTGGATAATAGTGAAACCTATATTTTGACTATACATGGGCTGGGGGCATACTGTAGAATTGTACTGGAGGGCCTAGAGAGGTTCACAAACCTTTCAGTGGTGGTGGAGAGAATCTTTTTGGAGTGTAAATAAGTGAAGCCACGGATATAGACTCTTTGAATTCTCTCTTCATTCAGATAATTCATACTAGGTAGGTGATTAATGCCTTCCTTTTATTTATGGATTGTGAAGCATTTAAAGTTCAAAAGCTAAAGAGTTCATATAGCTCAGCCATTAATTCAAATGGAGACTGCAGTCAAGAAATCAGAAGACGAGTAAGACTGGGGAAGCCATGAAGAAAGTAGGCAAGATCCTCAGGTGTAAAGACATATAATTAAAGTCAGCAACCCCAGGCATCATATTTCCAATTTCTATATATGTTTATGAAAGCTGGATGGTGAGGGGAGCTGACAGGAAGAAAATCAACCCATTTTAATTACAGTGCTGGAGAAGAGTTGCACAGTGATCATAGATTACTTAAAAGAGAAGTGAATTAGTTTTGGAGCAAATAATGTCTGAAATCTCATTAGAAACAATAACTAAACTGAAGCTATTATACTTTGCAAATATCATAGGATGGCGTGATTCACTCGATGATAATGTTTGAGCAGTAGGAAGGAAGACCTCAGTAGAGATGCATTGATTCAATCAGTGAAGCAATGGCCCTGGGTCTGCAAGACCTGGCCAAGGCATTACATGACACAGATGTTTCTCATTCATAGGGTCATTTTAAGTTGCAGTTACACCTCAAACTTCAGTAACCAGGAATGCTAGAAAAGAAAAAGTCATATATTGTTTATTATTATCAAGAAATGTATTTCAAGTTTTAATGAGGACTCAAACGTTCTCTTAGGGTACATGCTTTGAAAAGTAATTCAAAAACTTGGGAATTATTAAAATTAGTTCAAAATTAATCAGTGTGAGATGCAAGGTGAAGAAAATAGTGTGGGAATTATTGTTTTGGGGGACAATGAGGTAGAATGGCTATTCTATAAGAGGACAGGAGACCTCTATGGCATCTCATGAAGCTGTAAGGATGCTGAGTGTTTAAATCAGACAGCAAGGATTTTAGTAAACATGTTTAATTATATATATTTTTGTAACTTTTTTAAAAAAAGGATCACCTTATGCATCTCTGTAGTATTATTTGTCCGGAACCATGATAGTACATCTTAGCTCCCTCCTTGTGATTACTACTCAAAACAAAATGTTAGACGGAGAGGAAATAGGGGCTGAATACTACCTGCTCCTCTTTATGCTTCTTCCTGCTGTAAGTAATGGGACTGTCCAAATGCTTTGGCCACGCTAGGATCCAGACTCTGGTGTTGCATGGTCATAAGCAAAGCAATAAAATTGTTTAGCAAATGTGCAAGGTGGGTGGGGAGGAAAATGCATAAGGAGGTTTTTAGAGTCTGTTTTATAAAAGGCTGAAGATTGTTTTTCTTTGTGTGATTTCCCCACTACATTCTTTTATTGGAAAACTCACTTCTAACTAATGCAGCCGTTAAATCTGTATCATGTTATTTTTGTTTAACTCACACCTATGCAGGTTGCTGCGTAATTTCAAAATACAGCTGAGTGTTTGCTAATGAAATGTGTGAAATCTGAAAAGGCAGCATTTCTGAGATTCACTGTTTGAGCTCTGTGAGATGACAACTTGTTTGCGAAGTCTGCCTTGCTTTAAAGTTAGAGGCTTTATGTTCATCTATTGTGTCAATTGCCTGCCTGAGTTGCTGCATAGTTCATTATACTGTGAAAGCTGTCAGTGGGTATTTATGGACAGTGATGTGCAGTGAACCTTCAAACCTGAACTGGTCATCTGCGTGTTGCCTGTAGCGGTGGCACTGTTTATTCTTAACACTGTTGGCAACTATTTGATTGCTCTCAGGAGGGAGGAAAAGATACCCAGTAATCTTAACTTACCCAAAAGGAGCTGTTACGATTTTTGAACAGTTAGCTTTTTCTATACAAATTGCTTTCAGTTAGGCCTCTTTATGGAATTTAAAATTGGAATGTAATATGTATTTCAGAATTTTTGAACAATTCCAAAACACACTTACTTACTTGCCTATACTAACTCATCGTATGTATCTTTTGCCTCCTGTCATACAAAGGTTCTTTTTCTTATTACAAAAAACACATTGAAATAAAATATACTATGTATGTGACATACTATGTTCACTGAAATACCATGATGATGTGCTAAAGCAGTGCTGCCCCACGTGGGGTCAAGACCCCTGGGGGGGCATGAGGGGGGTGTCAGAGGGGTTGCCAAAGACCATCAGAAAACACAGTATTTTGTGTTGGTCATGGGGGTTCTATGTGGGAAGTCTGGCTCAATTCTACTGTTAGTGGGGTTCAGAATGCTCTTTGATTGTAAGTGAACTATAAATCCCAGCAACTACAGCTCCCAAATGTCAAGGTCTATTTTCCCCAAACTCCACCAGTGTTCACATTTGGGCATATTGAGTATTCGTGCCAAGTTTGGGCCAGATCCATAATTGCTTGACTCCACAGTGCTCTCTGGATATAGGTGAACTAAAATTCCAAAACTCAAGGTCAATGCCCACCAAACCCTTCCAGTATTTTCTGTTGGTCATAGGAGTTTTGTGTGCCAAATTTGGTTCAATTCCATCATTGGTGGAGTTCAAAATGCTCCTTGATTGTAGGTTAACCATAAATCCCAGCAACTACAACTCCCAAGTG
This sequence comes from Anolis sagrei, assembly GCF_037176765.1. NCBI lineage: Eukaryota > Metazoa > Chordata > Lepidosauria > Squamata > Anolidae > Anolis > Anolis sagrei. Next base: position 23,941,322 of record NC_090025.1, read on the forward strand.
ACAAAATCAATCCCCCAACCCCACGAGTATTCAGATGTGGGCATATCAGATATTTGTGCCAAATTTGGTCTAATGAATGAAAATACATCTTGCATATCACATATTTGCATTACAATTCATAACAGTTGCAAAATTGCAGTTATGAAGTAGCAATGAAAATAATTTTAGGGTTGGAAGTCACCACACCATGATGGACTGTATTAAGAGGTCACAGCATTAGGGAGTTTGAAAACCTCTGTGGAAAGAATGGTATGTACAACCTAGATGAGAATGCTAGGAAAAACATCAACAGCTTTGGTGGGCATCATGTCATCTGAAGCACTGTGTCTTCACTATGGCCATGTGAATGCAGTGGAACTATTGAAGATAAGTGTAAATGGGTGTGCAATCTTAGTAAATTAAATTATTTTAATTATGACTCCTTATATAACTGCAGCAGGTGTCATCTTGGATGCATCTCCTCATTAATCAGTCACTTTTTAGTCAATCAAATGTAACGCTTTTTAGCCAGTTAATCACTCTAATAACAAACTTAGCTTGATGAATAGTGACAGCATTGTAGGGAAAATGAGGCCATCCATGGTGAAACAAGATGGAGATTACAGGAAGCATACTAGAAACACAACATTTCTAAAGTTTTAAAAAAGGAAATGGAAGAAGGAAGAAATAATCAAAGAAGACTATCAATAAATAGCCAGCATTCGTAGGGGAAATGCCAGAGAAGTTGAAACTCAGAACAAATTCAGGCTTGCTAGTGAGGGTAGATATAATAATTATTTGAAACAAGTTTGAAGCCAGAGGAAAAATAAGAAAACATTACAGTCATTGTATGTGATGCTAATAGGAAACAGCTCAGCTCTTCTTTTGCTTCAGTCTTCTTGGAAAAGGAAACCATGATCAACTTGGTGCAGGTAGAACAAATGAAACATTTGAGGGACTGCATCCCAGAGTAGTTATAGGAGTAATATAGGAAAATATAGATAGATACACTAATGTAGTCAGATCTCCATGACCAAGCCAACCTAGGCAAACTTTAGCTCCCCAGGTGTTTTGGACTTCAACTCCCAGAAATCCCAGCCAGTTTACTGGCTGTTAGGAATTGTGAGAGTTGAAGTCCAAAACCCCTGAAGGACCTATGTTACCCCAGGCCTGTGTTAGACTAATATATTTTCAAAGCTTCCTTTATTCACAGTATAAGGTCAGACTCTTTTATCTTGTTTTGATAGGAAAAGGGGGGGGGGGCAACTATTTTTCTACTACAGTTCTCAGAATCTCCCAGACATCATGAGCACTGGCCGTGTGGACTGGGTGATTGAGGCTTCTGTAACCCAGGGAAAAAAAAACGTTTTCTGAGCTGCTATAGAATTTGATAGGACATCAGGAATAATTGCGTTTGCAGTATACAGTAGGCCCTCTGAAGTCAACCAACTTAAGAAAATATTCAATTAAAAAAGTTTGAACAGCACATCTTGATTTTGCCATTTATATAAGGGAAACTGCTTTACTATGCCATTCTATATAACAGGACTTTATATACAAAGGGTTCCTGGAATCAAACTCCAGGGGATACCAGGGACTCATTGTATACACAATGGCTATGAGATTTAACTTGCTTTCTTATGATTTCAGAGTTGAATTAATCACTTTTTCCAAGGTATTATGCCACAAACACATCTGATCAGTCATATATTTGTTTCTTCGTGACCCCATATTAACCCATCGATGAAAAAACATGCAAAATCACATTTACACCCTTTAAAATATATTTTCTCTCAAAACATATGTTCAGAGGTGTAGCTGTATATTATTTCTAAATGTATTTGCTTTCAAAATGCTCAGCTTTAAACAGATTCTATATGATTAGAGCCAAGAACTGCATGGACACTGGGGCGGGGGACTGGACCAAGAAGAGCAAAACCTGGTAGATAATTGGATTCTAATCTGCACATTATTTTGAGAAGGGCAGATCAAGCCAATTCATATTGGAACTGGCAAAGACTGAAGTGTTCAAACATTTCTCCATCTGCATTCCTTCAGAGCTCATACTTTATGTTCAGAAAAAAAGTCTTGACATCCCACATTCCCACAAAATTAGCAAGGATGTGTATACTTGAGGCTGTTACTTCAGTATGGTAATCCTGGCCTAGTGTATGAGTTACTGTGGTTTGGCTACTTTTCTTGCCAGTCTGTTAAAGTTCAGAAAGAAATGGATCATATTTGAATGAAAAATGAAGGTTCCCCCCATCCCGGCAAAGTTTTCCCTCTCTAGTGATGCTACCATAGCAGATAACTACACCAGGCAGGAGAGCCATGTGAGTGGGATGAAATGACATAATTTATTCTAAAGGGAGTCATAATGGTTTTCATCTTTATAGGACTCAGTGCCATCACTCTGTAAGTCTAAATTCCTAATTCTAGGGGTAAGTGAAGGCATTCTGCATATGCAGTAACTGCTTTGGAAGAAGTGATCACACATTTTGACATTATGCAACGTTCAGCAACGTTGATGGTGGATTATATTTGTTTCAATGCTGGTGGTCTTTGTTTCCTCTAGGATGCTTGTCTTCCAAAGAGATTAACGGGATTTTTGGAAGGCAACACTGATGGAAACTTCCCAGAAGTCAAGAGTGAATTCTAGATGTTTTGCAGGTGTACAGTAGAGTTGGAAGGACAATAGCTTTATAAATAAGTATCTTGTAGGATATACTAGATTGACTGTTGGCTTAATAAGGCCAGTTTCAGATCTCAGCATTAGCCTTAAATTTTGTGGGATGACATTGTATCAGTTGTTATGATAGGGTATTGGAAAGGATGTGATGAGAAATGCACGCTTACTTGGTGTTGCATTTTGTAATATGGAATACAAATGCAGCAAATAGATAAAGCTTGCTGTTCCAGCACTCAGAGGATTAGAAAAAGGCACTGAGCAAACAAATTTTTCTCTGTGTTTCTCTTATATGTAACCAATGCAGCAATTTGCAGTTTGAAGTGATTTAGCCCATTAACATTGAGTATACCATGTAACCCCTGTACCGGTAGGAAATATGTCCCTGAATTTATCATAGAAGCAGAAAACCATGGGTAACACTGATGGGAATACTGTATGATCCCTGCAGGAGATATGTCCATATATTTATCATAGAAGCAGGAAACCATGGGTAATACTAATGGGAATACCACATGACCCCTGTACCTGCAGGAGATATGTCCCTGAAAAGCAGGAAACCATGGGTAATACTGATGGGAATATGGTATAACCCTTGAAGGATATATGTCCCTGAATTTATCATAGAAGCAGGAAACCATGGGTGATACTGAACCCTACTGAAGTGAATGATGTCCACCAGATGCTATGATAAAGTTGCCCTGGATGGCTTAGAAACTCATTCAGAGTTACTCTGTAGTGACTTGTACCAGAAGTATACCATGGAATCGCTTGGAGGATCTAAAATCCATACAGAGGTTTTGTTTTGTTTTGTTTTTTTTGCATCTATACATAGACATTGGAAAAGTTTTTATATTTTTACATTATCAACTTTTTTACATTGGTGTTGTGCTAAACATAGACAAAAAACAAAAGCATTAAAGGCATTATTTGAATGATCTGAAGAATGTGACCAGATTGAAGAAAAGAAAATTCTCTAGATTTATTTGCTACAGTGTTCTTTATACAGTGTTTGTTTTTACACAGAATAGCATTGGGTATGGCGTTATTATTTTGCTAGGGTTAATGAAGAATCAAAGTTGGTTTTAATTTTCTGCCTTTTACAAAGTTCTATTTTCTCTACACTGATTCAGGCAAGGCATTTTTTTTTTTAAAAAAAGTAAGTCTTTCCTAGAGGATTTAAACAACCCATATAGGCTGTACTCACCCAGGTTGAGAAAAATCCTGTATGAACTGGAAAGTGTTAGAAAGGATTTAATGAGATTATCACAGACTGTTGGTTCACAAAAACATCACTTTCTTTTTTTAAAAAAAATCCCATAAATGAAGCAGCTGCACTGTTTGACTGAGGACAGAAGAGAAGGGAATGCAAACATTCTGTAACTCTTAAAAAGCAGTGTTGAAATAAAATCAGAAATAAGAGGTTTGTTTTTCTTCCAAGTGTTAGAAATACATTTCTAATCCAACAGAACTCTATGGGATCTTGTTATGTTTTGAACTGGAAACTGCACAATAATTGGTGAAAAGAGTGTTTGTATCTTGATATAGTTTTGATTTATAATCTACAGTTATTTCATCAACGTTTTAAACCAAAAACTCTCCTGAAAAACCTTGCATTTGTAAACTGGGGATAAAAAAATAGTGTAATACTCGTGGTTGATTCGCAATTAGATTTTGGTTGTGGGCCACATGTTTGCCAATTCTTCATTCATTGGACTGTTGTGGCTTTAGGTTTTGCTATTCAAAGCTTCAGAGTGTGTTAACCACTGTAACTCTGTTCAGTGTTGAAAGGCAGTGGATGCACTTTGTTAACATTATACCCATAATCATGGGACATGTCTCATTATAACATTTGAAGGAAGCCATCTTCTCTATGAACACAGTCTCCATTTGTGATCAAAGACCTTTTCCACAAAGGGATTTTTGGCTGCCATTTCTTCTTTTGGATGGGGCCTGCCGAACGTCATCAGATAATGTTGGCTTGGACCCATCCACATTCCTCCAGAAGTGGAGGGGAAGCATTGCAAGATGCTTCCTCTGCCATGATGGAGAGCAAAGTGTTTTTTAGGTAGCTCCAATGGTGCTACCCACATTTTCCTCTCCTTTTCCCCACATGATGGGGGAAAGGGCAACGGGACAATGCGCATTGTTGCCTTTTCACCCCTCTGCTATGGACAGGGACAGGGCACCTTGTCTTGTCCCCACCATATGATAGGGAAAGGAGGCAGGATGCATAGGGCACCACAAGGCACCCTGCGCGCATGCTGTTTTGCTGGCATTTGCAAACAAAACAGAACAACATGTGAAGAGATCCCAATAGCACTTGTGGTGGTACATTTGATGGTCATTCTTTCCCTTCCATTTCCCATATTGTTTTTTTTAAATGTTGTATGCTGCCTTAGACCCTGTTTTGAAAGGATACATTTGGGACATAAATAAAATAAATAAAGTATGTGCCAAATATTTAGGGGGAAAAGTTGGCATTTTGCCCTTAACAAGCTACTTATGTTTTAAAATTGTACAGGACAGGTTATTATTACTAGAACAGAATTTCAGAATGATTTCAGTACTAAGATAGAAAATGAGGGAACCCCCGGTGGCGCAGTGGGTTAAATCAGTGAGCTGCTGAATTTGCTGACTGAAAGGTTGCCGGTTCGAATCTGGGAGAAGGGTGAGCTCCTGCTGTTAGCCCCAGCTTCTGCCAACCTAGCAGTTCGAAAACATGCAATTGTGAGTAGATCAATAGATACTGCCCCGACAGGAAGGTAACTGCGCTCCATGCAGTCATGGCGGCCACATGACCTTGGAGGTGTCTACGGACAACGCCGGCACAACCCCCAGAGTCAGGCACAGCTGAACTTAATGTCGGGAAAAACCTTTACCTTTACTAAGATAGAATGTTTAAGTGATCATTGGTGATGGGGATTTTATCTGAAGCATCTTTATTTTTAACATTAACTGACAACAGCAAGAATCTACTCACAATTTAGCTCTTTGAAGCCTTCATCAATCAATCAATCAATTAGTCAATCACACATGACTTTATTGAACTCATGATCTGTCCTTCTAGCAGTTCTTTTCTTTGTTACACAATGTGATTTAAGATGGACTTACATGTTAGCTCATAAATGATAGGTTCTTAATTCTTCACCAAGAGAAGCCAAAAGATGAGGCATTTCTAAGGAGTTGGCAGCACCCTCAATCTTCCAACACCTATGAGTCCTCCTGTATAAACTTTTATTTCTCAAAATGGTTTACATTGATTGCTGACATTGATTCACCAATACTCGGAGGAGCCACAGACTTACTCTTCTATGTATGTTACCCTGGAAATTATAGTGGGCTCCTTATGTGCATTGATGTTTGTTTCCAGAACTCGAGATGGATACCAAATTCTGTTGATGTTCAAGTCCTATTATATACAGTGGCATAGTAAAACTGCTTTGAGTCCCCCCAGGGGTGAGAAAGGCGGTATATAAATACTGTAAATAAATAAATAAATAAATAAATAAATAAATAAAATGGCATGACTGATATAAAATGGAGAAATCAAGGTTTGCCTTTTAGAATTTTTTAAAAATATTTTCAAGCTGTGGATGCTTGAATCCATGGATATATGGAGAATCAGCTGTAAGTCTCACTGCACTGAACTATATTTATTGCCCTGCCAGGTTTTCAGATTCACTTGTATATTTAACATTCTGGTGGTGGTACGCTTAGTGATCATTATTTTCCTTCTCTTTCAAATTCATACCAATTGCTTAGTAAGAAGTAGCATTTGAAAGAAATAAGTCTGTGGTGAGATTTTTTTGTTTGCTTTTATGGGAAATTGGCTGATATTTATTTGAGAAAGCTGTTAGAAGAATGGAGGAGAAAAGTACCTTTCAGCCAAATTGTTCATCACTTTTCCCCATCTAAATTTCTTAAAGACATAGTTGCCATTAGCAACTGCAGAGAATTTGTTAGAAAACACACTGGGAGGGGGGCATGACAATGGGCCCAAGTCTCCTCTGACACAGCTTTAAACTTTATTAAGTCTGCCTTGGACTTGCCTTCCCTTCCTCGGTTAAATGGAAGAAAAGTTTGGCAGCCTCCCTGCTGTGGACTTGATTGATGCACAGAACATCTGAGGAACGTTTGTTTCCCTGCTTGCTTTCCCTGGGTGTATAATGTGTGAATACTCAAATAAGGTTGGTCCTTATCACATGAGATCGAGACCCAAACACAGATCAGCAGTGACAGTCCTGCTCCATGAGTGAGAACACAAATCATCCTATGCAGTACTTTGGAAAAAAAATACGGGATTTTCCCTCCTCATCTTGGCTGGAAAAGTGGGTGAGGGGAGAGAATGAGAGAGAGAAAGAGAGAGAGGATGGCCAAGCTCATTTCTGAAAAGAAAGGGAATACGTGCTTCGAATGTAAGACTGCTCATTCAAAAGACTCTCAGCGGTGTGTGTGGTGTGTTAGAAAACACATTTGTAACAGAAGTATTTGTCTTTTCATTGAGAGTTCCACATTGAGATCTCCTATGGGATGTCACTAGCCAGTGATACGGGATATTGTTCCAGGCTGGGAATGGAGAAGAGAGAAGAAGCTTGGAAGAAGAGTGGGAAAAGAGAGAAAGAAGAGAAGATAAGAAATCCTGAAGTTGCTTTGATGATAACTGGGGAACTGCTGAATGCTGACTCAACTAAGCCATCAGGCCAATGGGTGCTTACATTAAATACATTAAATTGATATAGGCTGTGATTTAAGCTCAGTTTTTAAAGGAAGTTCTATTGTTGAATTAGTGCAGTGGTTCTCAACATATTGGTCCCCAGATGTTTTGGCCTTCAACTCCAAGAAATCCCAACAGCTGGTAAACTGGCTGAGATTTCTGGGAGTTGTGGGCCAAAACACCTGGGGACCCACAGGTTGAGAACCACTGACTTAGTGGGGTTTAGGCCTGAGTTAAAACCTACACCTGGCATCCTTCCTCCTCCCCCAAGGTTATTTTACTGGCCAATCACACGTCCAACTTCACAAATAAAATGGACCATTAGCACTGACTTACAGCATTAGATGTCTGCTTAGTTCAGATTCCCATTGTGTTAGTGCCATGTGTTTAGACAAGACAAGCTGTTTTAAGCAAGATGAGAGGCACACAGAATTTCACATGGGTAATTTGCCCCTTTTAGTCTACCCCATTTAGTTTTACCTTCTTTTCCAAGAACGTGTTTATAGGATTAGAAAATTGAACAGAGGCAGTCCAATTGGCTGGTCAGTAAAATAAAATATTTATTTATTTATTTGCCATATTTATATCCCACCCTTCTCAACTCTGAAGGGGACTCAGAGTGGCGCACATAGAGGCACAATTTGATGCCATACATTCCATGAAATAGTTATCCAGCAAATAAAATCATTAAAACATCTGCCAAAATATATCAAAATTAAAATTATTAAAAATCATATAATTCATTATCATTGTCCAGGCAATTCCAAATATCATTGCACCATTCCATGTTCACATATTGCACATCAGTTATCTAAATGCTTGATCCCACATCCAAGTTTTCAGTTTTTTCCTACAGGTCAGGTAGGAGGGGGCTAATCTGATGTCACTAGGGTTCCACAGCCGAGGGCCACCACTGAGAAGGCCCTGTTTCTCATCTTCACCAACTGCACCTTCGAAGAGGTGGGACTGAGAACAGAAAATCTATGGGTTCAAAATATATACATCTGAAGAAAGTATCCAGCTATGTGTTGTGATATCATCAACACATCATAATTACCCTTCTGTGGACAGGGCAACTTTGTATACACAGGGAGTGAACTCTGTGTTTTCAAATACGTTCAGAGATATTTCTTGTGTTCTGTGTTTTCACAGCAGCTCATTTCTCAACAAATGGATTTCTCTTTGAAATGAATAAAACTAATTTAGTCATCCCTCTGTGTCTCCTGCCCTCAATCTCTCTCTTTACAAACATCTTCTAAAAGGGAACTTTATTTGTTTTCTTTAAATGAGAATTAAGTATGTCACTGTAGCCAGAATTTATTGCCATGGAGTTGCTTTTAACTTAGAAAGAAAAGCAAGATAGTAGTTCCTTTATTCTTTTTGCTCCGCAACTGTTGCTTTTTGACTTACCTAATGGGTTTAGTGGCTTTCTGATACAAGTAAGTGCATCATACAATGACTAACATATAAGCTGAAAACCAAAACAAAAGCTAGAGTTACAATGCTGATAAGATTAACAAGCATGGAAGAAATGATGTCATTTTCCAAATTGTGAAAATAAGTGAGATTCTTCCCCTTTGGTATTTGCATTGACTTGAATATTTTTTATTGAAATTGCCTACTTTTATTTTTGGGATTTAATACTATTTATATTAGCCTTATGTGGTGAGACAACATAAGACAGGATAAAATGCTTATCAAATGGAAAACTCTGAATGTCTAGAGATTTACTTACAAATCTGGCATAATTGTAGTAGCTTTATTTGTTTCCACATATAGGACCCCTGATGCTCTTTTGGATACAGTATACAGCCTCACTGCACTGTTATGAACAGAGATCATAAAATTGAGCAATCCAGTAGAATTCTCTGAATTATACCTCAAGATAATACATCAATTGGCTTGTAAAAAGGGAAGGCTACTTGTGTGTGTGCCTTTCCTGGTGTCAGAATTTACTGCTTGTATCCCTTTTATTTTAGGTAAATAGTAGATTTCAGTTAGTTTTCACCCTTGTCTTTCCATTCCATGGCACCATACCTTTTTTCATGTTACTGAAACCCCAAAAGTGTGAAGCTTACAACTATAAGATGTTGTGACTAGTAAAATGTGATTTAATCATGGTTTTGCATCTTTAATAACAGGCTGAGCTTTATCAGGCTACTATTAGATTTAGTAGGCATAAACTGCTATCATGCTCATATTATGCCTTTCATCCCTTCCCCAAGATGATGTTTAGTGACTGATAAAAGCCACCTTTTTTGAAAGCTCTGCTTAGGAGGACAAGCAAGTTCTGTTGAAAAACATTCATTGGCTTTGAAACAAAGCAGACATGGTCAGGGTACATTAAGAATTGTAATAGAATCAGTTTCATGACATGAAAAATGGTGTAAGATGGGCTTCATATTTGTTGAAAATACACAGGGGGGAGCTCAAAGTGGTTTTCAACATATTCATGACAAAATTCAATGCCTTACAAAACATGGAAACTTAACATAAAACAACAATAACATAAAACTATCAGTTAAATCATAAAATGTAACTACATTTAAACATTGAAAAAAGGAATTAAAAACTTATTAATATAAGCATTAAAATCATATAATCCAAAAGCATGGACCAGGTTGTTCCAATATCAAGTAACAATTGCACATAATTTATGTTTGTTTCTTGTCATGCTTACTGCCCAAATGCTTGGTTCCAGAGCCATGTCTTTTCTTTTTTTCTGAAGGCCAAGAGGGAGGGTGCTGATCTAATTTTGTTGGGGAAGGAGGTCCCTAGACAAGGGGCCACCACTGAGAAGGCCCTATCTCTTGTCCCCATTAGTCGCACCTGCGAAGGAGGCAGGATGAAGAGCAGGGCCTCCCCGGACAATCTTAGCCTCCGAGATAATATGGATAAGTTTTCACCATGTGGTTTCCATGGTTGTATCTCCCACTAGGGACATATTCTGATGTGTGGGAAGGTTCTGGATTGAATCTGGGGCCCTCTGCATGCAAAGCATATACTCTCCATCTTACATCAAAGTAATCTCTCTTTTTGGGGGGTTTGGATTCAGTGTCCTTTTTATGACTAAAAGGTGATGTTGGGATTGGCAGAATGGTGTAGTAGTGGTTTGATTGTTAGACCAGAAATTTCTGCTTGCCTGTGCTGTGGAAAACCACTAGGTGGCCTTGTGCACACTTTCTCAGCCTTAGAAAAAGGCAAAGGCAACCCCCCTCTGAACAAATTCTGCCAGGAAAAGCACCATGATAAGTTCACCTTAGGGCTGTCTTTACTTAGAAATGTCTTGAAGCCAGAGAAAGCGAGGTACAAAGCTTCAAATGGAGATTAAATCACCACTGAACGTAATGGAACGTACCTTGTAATGAAAGTTCATAGGTTCTTCTTGTGTGGCTTCAAGTCATTTTGATTGATGGCAATCCTAAGCCAGGCCTATCACTAGTTTTTTTAGGAAGATTTTTGTCAGGGTGAAATTGTCATTGCCTTCTTCTGAAGCTGAGAGTATGACTTGCCTAGGGCACCCAGTTGTTTCTATGGCCAAGTGGGGATATGAACTCTGGTCTCCAGACCCGTAGTCCACTGCTCAAATCACTGCCTTTCAGTGTTCATAAAACTGCATAGGAGAGAGTTAATGTAGGCATGGGCAAACCAAGGCCTGGAGGCCAGATGTGACCCCCTGGGCTCTTACCTCCTCATTTCCCCTGTCCTCTCAGCATGAGGACATGGTGGCCCACCACATCATTATGCAGAAAGGATGAGGGAGGAAGGCATGCAGCAACTGAGAAGCCTCAGGAGTGCTCTCAGCCATGGCATGTCTCACCCTCCTTCTAGCATAAGTATGGTGTGAACAGCCCCGTCCTTATGCCAAGGGGATGGCCCAATGAAGGTACAGAGCAGCTGAGAACCCTCTGGAGTGCTCTTGGCTGTCACCTGTCTCAACCTTCTCCCAGCATAATGCAGAAAAGACCGCCAGAAGATCCGGTGAGGAGGATTGGGGAGGAGTATAACAGTAGTCACCACATCTCTCGTTTTCCTCCTGGAATAAGGATGGGGTGAGAAGATCCATCCTTATGCCAGGAGGACAACCTGATGATGACCCAGGCCCTGCCTCGCCCCCTCCTGACTCCACCCTCTCACAGGCCCTCTCCCTCCCAGGCCTGTCCCACCCAGTGTGTGCCTAGCCACCCTTCCTCCCGGCCTGGCCTTCTCTGTCAGGCCACAATGAGGCCCTAAGGCAAAAAAGTTTGCCCATGCCTGGGCTAACTTGTTCAGCAGACACAAGTTCTGTTGAACACAGGAGGAGTTCTCTATGTTGAATGAATGTTCAGTATATCTGAAACAGATTTATTAAAACCAACGTCCAAACTGCTGTTCATGTCCATTGTAGATATTAATGAAGTAATTTAGATATTAAAGGTGTTTGAAATGTTATAGAGACAATGTAATGCATTTTCCTCATCTATTTAGCCAATTAAGAATGTTTTTATTTCTTGGTGATCTGACTATAAGAAGATGGCTGCTGAATCCGAAGCCCCTTCTACTCACATGTCTTTTTTCGCAATTAAGAGTTACCTCATTACTTTACAATCACTTACTATTGTTCCCCAGCAAGCAATGTCCACAGATATGCTGGCTTTGATAGAGGAGATAAGATAAAATTATCATGACTAGTCACTGATAAACTTGGTCTGTCTGAATTGTTGTAATCACTCTGTTAAGACTATTTAAATAAGTGACATCACATTTTGTGGCAGTAAATTCTGTCATTTACCTATGTTTTATAGAAGGAAGAATGCTCTTTGGTCCTTTTCTGTTCTGTATTATCTGAGAGACAAGAAAAGTTTAGGTTTTTTTCAGTCCCAGGAATGTTTAACGCATTGTAACTCCCATCATCTCTTCCTGTTGACTGAGCTGGCTTATGTTGTTGTTGCAGTTTGACGTCATCCCTAGTTCTGTTCTATATTATGTGTAATGCTATCAGATATCTGCACATAACTCATTGTATACATTGAAGAGTTCTTTCATTTGCTACTTTTCCTCATATGGGAGTTTCCCAGCTGCTTGACAATTGTATGTCCCCACTTGGTTCTTTTCCAAGTTCTATAGTATTCCTTTTCAGTACCATGTCCAGGGCCCATTTATGCTATACAGGAGTTTTTCCACTTTCATTGGCGTTAGAGACACGGGAGTCATATTGGAGGACCTTCTAATGCCTGGTGAAGTGTTGTCTGAGATTTTAAAAATTAGGTTTTATTTACTATTTTTACTTTTTTGTGGAGATCCTGTGCCCCTAATTCCCGTGAAAGCCCTCCAACACCACTCTACAGCCAACTTATGGTGGAAGTTGGCCATAGAGTCATGCTGGAGGATTTAGAGAAAACATTTTACTCAAACACAGAAATAATCAAATCTGTAAAAGTTAAGCCTACAAATGTATAACTATAATGCTGTGATTCTCCTTTAACTTCCTTGGAAACATCCTATGAAATCTTATGGTTTGATGAGGCACTAGAACTCTCTGGCTGAGAATTCTAAGCACTTCTCCCTAAAATTTGGCTTATTGGATTCCCTCAGATGGAGCCATGACAGTTAAAGAAGAATTATAGTGCTGTAATTATGTAATATATAATGCTTCACATTATTCGAAATACATTTGTATCACGGATTTCTATAAAGACAATACAATATTAACAATAAGAACCTTGCAGTATTTCAGTCCACCTTCCAATGATTCCTTGCATTCATTTTATTTTTTCTACATTTGCTTAAGGACACTTGTCACACACCACAGAATTTTATGGCAGCTTAGTCTGCCAGGATTCCATAAATGTTTGGACTGAACAGATAGGTTTATGACAACAAAATGGCAAAATTATAGTAGCAGAGGGATTATACCAGAGGACAACAATTTTGGCACTTCATGGTGTCGCAAATTCATTCTTTTCTTGAAACTAACTATTGTGTTTTGCTGTAGAATTTTAAACGAGTTTTGATTACTTTGGCCAAAATCCAAGGATAGTTCCACTAGATTGCCATTTTCTACTGTACTTTGTGCAAGAAGAGTACTCTATAGCAAAGACACAACATCAACTCATCCAACAAACAGAGCACTGTGCATGCTGTGATCTCTTGGCTTTCCCTAGTAGGACACTATCCTCTCTAAGTGACCCAATGAAGGTAATATTTGGAAAGGGTAACATGGGGGGGGGGGCATTGTTTTATTTTAACATGTTTACATTTCCACACACACACACACACACACTGTTCCTCAGTAGTTAAAACTATAATTTTTTTCTAGAATTTGGTGGTTTTGAGGATTTTTTCATAAATACAAATTTCTTTTGCAGCAACCACAGCAAATTGAGGAGAAAAGGGAAAGTGGGAGAGAGAAACTGAGACACTTTAAAAACAGCTGAAAATGAGATTACAAAGGATTAATGAGGACTGTCACTGCGAAATCTGGGACAGGTGGAGAGTATGCAACAGTATACATTTATTAAAGTTTAAGAAATCTTAATACAGAGCAAGATTCACTAGAAAATACAATAAAGGCAAAGTCATCAGAATCCCAGAGAAGTATAGAAATCGTGGACAACAAGTTAAACATGAGCCAACAATGTGATGTGGCGGCAAAAAAAGCCAATGGGATTTTGGCCTGCATCAATAGGAGCATAGTGTCTAGATCTAAGGAAGTAATGCTACCCCTCTATTCTGCTTTGGTTAGACCACACCTGGAATATTGCGTCCAATTCTGGGCACCACAATTCAAGAGAGATATTGACAAGCTGAAATGTGTCCAGAGGAGGGCGACTAAAATGATCAAGGGTCTGGAGAACAAGCCCTATGAGGAGCGGCTTAGGGAACTGTGCATGTTTAGCCTGAAGAAGAGAAGGCTGAGAGGAGATATGATAGCCATGTATAAATATGTGAGAGGAAGCCACAGGGAGGAGGGAGCAAGCTTGTTTTCTGCTTCCTTGGAGACTAGGACGCGGAACAATGGCTTCAAACTACAAGAGAGGAGATTCCATCTGAACATTAGGAAGAACTTCCTGACTGTGAGAGCCGTTCAGCAGTGGAACTCTCTGCCCCGGAGTGTGGTGGAGGCTCCTTCTTTGGAAGCTTTTAAGCAGAGGCTGGATGGCCATTTGTCAGGGGTGATTTAAATGCAATATTCCTGCTTCTTGGCAGGGGGTTGGACTGGATGGCCCATGAGGTCTCTTCCAACTCTTTGATTCTATGATTCTATGAAAAAAGCAAGATGGTTTGCAGAGGAGAAGGCTAGACTTTCAGGTCTTGTCCTATTCCCAAGGACAGATAGAGAGTCATTCAGGTCCAGTTTTGTCCCATGACACCACCTTATGAACCCCCCAATATCAGACTGAGCAAGTTGAAGATTGACTACAATGGATAAACGTATGTTTAGGCAAGAACAATTTGAATTGAATTTGAGGAAATTCACTCATATCTATGTTAAATGAAATGAAACATGATTTATCACTTGTTAATGTATTTGAAAGACCACATGTTGATGTAGCCAATTAATTATGAAGAAAAATGCTATTCAGAGTACACAAGTGAACAAAGATTTGCAATCAGCCATATTCACAGATTCTACAATCACAAATTCCACCATCCATGGCTTGAATTTTTTAAAGAAATCCCCCAAGCAAGTCCCCATGTAAGGGACAGTGTTTTACTACACAATTACAGGCAGTCCTCGAGTTACAAACATCTGACTTACAAGCAACTTACAGTTAAGAACAGGGGTGAGACAACCAGAAGTGAGAGAAATCCCAGGAAGGGAAATTCACTACTGGAAGAGTTATTATCATGGGAAAAAAGTTTCTCCACTGAAGTTTTGTCATCAATCCTTGTTTCCACAACATGCCAAATTTTGCAAACGCCAATTATTACAGGGAGAAAAAGTGAGTTGAAATCTTCTGAACAGGGCCACAGACAGTAAAGCAAACAACATGGGATGCTAACCCTTCCAAAGGGTGTGTATGTGTGTGTGCATGTGTGACTGGAATTACACCTTAAAATGTACCTCTTCCGATTTACATACACATTCAACTTAAGAACAAACCTACAGAATCTATCTTGCTTGAAACTTCGGGAGTAATTGTATATACTGTATAATGAGACTTGAGCATCCTTGGATTTTGGTATCTATTGTGAAGTTCTGGAACTAATTCCCAGCAGATACCAAGGACCCAATATATAGTTATGAGTGCCTATTCCCTGACCTGCATCATTGGAATAGGCTAAAATGGAAAACAAAATAAACTTTTTAAAGAAACAAACAGTGCCATAATATAATTTTATAATCTTGAAGCTGAACGACATTCTTTTCATCTGTAAGCTGAAAATTTATTCAAATTTAAGAAATTGCACTTATGGAGGCAGAGGCACATTTGTGTTCATGATAATACTTGTCAGATTTTAAAAAATGTGTATCCAGTTAAATCCATCAGAGTCTCATGGCATTGTTTTCTGCTCGTGTGTGAAAGAGAAGAGGAAAACCGGAATATTTTACTCTCAGTCTTTCTCTCCCTGGCTGTGTGTGTGTTTTCAAATTGTCTGTTGACTTCTAGCAACCCCATGATTTTTATAGGGTTTTCTAAGGCAGGGAGTAATCAGAGTGGGCTTACCAGTTTCTTTTCTAGCTGTAACTTCTAAGTTTACACAAATCCCCTATGTGAGCAGCAATCGCTCCATGTTCCTGTCTCGGGAATCCAGTCCAGCTTGGGAATCTCTCACTGCCCTTTTGTTGTCCTCCCCACGAGGGTGAGCAGTTGAAGACTCTGTGGTGACAGAACCAGTTTGTAACCGGCTTGTCTTTCACCTTCTCTTCTCCAGGCTTTCCAGGCAAGACGCATCCAGGGACCTGAGAGGCGGGAACAAATAAGCTCCAAGTGAAATAAGGAAGGGGAACGAAACAGGAGATTTTAAAGCCACAAGCAAATCAGGGAGGCAGCTGCTTGCTGCTTGCTGCTTGCTGCTGCAATGAACTGGCTAGAGGAACCAAACTGGCAGCTTCAGATTTCCTTGCTCATGCTGCTTTCTGTGCACACCAAGGGTAAGAACAGAAAAAATGCTATACATTGTATGCTTGACAGGGTGCTGAGCTGAATGATTTAATCTAACATTCTATTGTTGTCATTATAAAATGTAGGGCAGAATATCAGGAGTTTGGAGTTTGCAGCCCCCCTGCTTGGGCTTTCTGTGAAAAGTTCAGCAAGTTTCAGCTTACGCGTAGTGCTGTTGGGGCTTATGCCTGGGAATTGAAAGCTTAATTTGGAAACAGATGTGTGTAACATTTGGAAAACTCTACTTGTTTAATTTTCCCCACATTTTTTCTATTGAATCTGCAGTTCTTTCAACCACAGAACAATTGTGGCTTGAGTTGTGGTGATAATGTTCATGGAAGTCAAAAATTGTGTGGAGGTGCATTTACATTGTCAGTGGCAAGTGATTTGAACTGTTACAGGGTTCACTTATTAGTAATTTGGAAATTCTTTTGTACTATGTTGCAATAAAGTTGTAGAAAAAAAGAAAAATATTATAGAAGATATTTTTTGAATATTTTCTTGTTTATATCTTTTCAAAAACTAAAATGCAAATGATTTCTTGAAAAACATGAGTCAGCATACTTTGATTTGCTTAGAGCCTAATTTTAAAAGGGGGAAATGAATGAGAAAATTAATGAAATACTCAGGATACAAACATGTAGAAAGTTTAGTATGCAGAAACTTATAATTGATGCGGTGGGGGTGGGGAGGATTACCAGGAAAAAACTAATTTCCATAAATGTGAATCTATATGAGGATAGTGTGCTTCTATATAACTATG
Organism: Anolis sagrei; assembly: GCF_037176765.1. Classification (NCBI taxonomy): domain Eukaryota; kingdom Metazoa; phylum Chordata; class Lepidosauria; order Squamata; family Anolidae; genus Anolis; species Anolis sagrei. The sequence goes on from NC_090025.1 coordinate 23,958,556, forward strand.
CAAATATTCTAATAGAAGCTGATAATCTTTATAGAAACCTGAACAATGTAGTTTAGATATGATAATCCAACAATAGCCATGGTTTCAGGAACCTAGGGCCAGGATCTACCAAGAGCAAAAAGGGTGGTCTCCTTAAAGGAGTGGAAAAGGAACATTGCACATTTATTATCATGTATGTAATATAGGGGAAGGTAGCGTTAGGGGTAGGTTCTGATCTACCTTGAGAAATAAAATGTGTTGTGGCAACCTTGGATCGAATCTGACATTTATTATTGTTGCAAACAATTATTTTACCAGTTTTCCTCACAGTCCAATATGTGGCTTGTTTCTTGCTATCATCATACAAGATAATAAACCTTTACCTGGATTCTGCCATTTCGCTTTGCAACTGAAATCATTCAGACATGACAGTTAACCAGAACTGGGAAGCCTTTTCTCCTAAAGATATTTTTAAACTGCAGTTGTCATCTGCTCCAGCCAGCATGGCCAGTGGTCAGGGATGATGCCAATAATATCTGAATGACCTGTGGCTTCCCACCTTGCGAATGGCTTAAGTATTACAAGAAGTAGCCTAGGGATCATATTCACCTTTCCCCTTCTGTCTGGTGTTAAAACAGAGATTCACACCATTCAGTACATGGTTCAATGTATTCTCCGCTCTTACTAACCCTAACCTAATCCTTAACACTAGGTCATAGATGCTAGGAGTATAGAGGCTGCTGTTGGGTGGAAGAATTAATATTGAAGGCAAACACAAGAAGCACTGTATAGACCTATAGCCCAGCATTGCATAGGACTACCAAGGGTTTTGATCTGCCTCCATTCTCTGACAACCCATATTGACATTTCCAACTCCATGTTGCTTGGTAGGCTGATCTTAATAAGTAACAAACTAAAAACCTCATTGTCCCTTCCTGTTCTCCTTCCTTTCCCTAATGCACACTGACAGCAGCAGCCCTGCTGTAGATCTTTCTTTCTAGTAAACATGGTATAGAGCACATGCTGTGTAAAAATTGGAGGCAGAAGTGCAGGTGCTTTTTTGTCTCTGAGGACCTATTTGGAAGAAAATGTTCCTATGCTGTGGAGGAAGTTGAGGAGTGGCTTTGGAAAAAATGAAAGAAGCTTGAAACAGATTTTGAAGATATAGATTGCATTCTACTACCAGATGCTAGGCAGCAGTTCCCACCTTAAAATGTAGATTCTTAATGGTTTGGCTGACCCTCAAGGGAAACAGATCTGTTCAAAGATATGAACATCTGTAAGGGTGTGGAGAGATTTATGCAGGAAACCTGCAGTGGACAAACACTGTTACTTTTTCTACCCAAAGGAATGGAATTTTGTTGTCTTATTAGGATATTCAAAATGGGAAATATGAATAAAAATTATGGCAATATGAAATACAGAAGAGAATACGTTTTAATGCATCGAGGTTTAACACAGAAACAACCCAGTTATTTTCTCAATCTCTTTTTTTCTACACTGTTGGGATATCAAACTTAGTAAAGTATTTCCTGGTTATGTATAATCTTGAAATTGTGTGGCATCTAAACCAGGCATGGGCAAATTGTTTTGCCTAGGGGCAGCATTGTGAGCTCTGCTGGGAGGGCCAAACCAAGGGGGTGGGCACACACTAAGTGGGGATGACCCAGACCTGGGAGAGGGTAGGGCCAGGAGGGGGCAGGGCAGGGCCCAGGTCATCCTCAGGTTGTCCTCTCAGCATAAAGACAGGGCTGCTCCTTATGCCAGGAGAAAGGTAGGACACCAAGCAATTGCCCCTCATCTGCTGATCCTTGGGCTATCCTCTTGGCAGTATGCTAGGAGGAGGGTGAGGCAGGTGGTGGCTGAGTGCTCTAGAGGGCTTTCAGCTGCCATATGCCTTCCTTGAGCCATCCTCCTGGCATAAGGATGGGACTGCTTCTACCATCCTTATGGTGGGAGGAGGGTGAGACACACAGTGGCTGAGAGCACTCCAGAGGGCTCTCAGCTTCTATGTGCCTTCATACCCCATCTGTTTGGCATAAGGACATGGCAGGCCGCTGTCCTTTGCAAGAGAATAGGGAAAATGAGGAGGGAGTGAGGTAAGTACTCAGGGGGCAACATCCGGCCCACGGGCCTTAGTTTGCCTATACCTGATCTAAACTCGGCTGAGTACTCACAAAGCATTTTATCTTACTCCACTGAAAAAAGGGAAGGGTAGACTCGTGCAGGCCATATTTTAAAGTATTTCGAGGTCAACATCTAAGGTAGCATCACAAAAAAGTGAGGAGGAGGGATGCCCTAACTTTTCCTGTTTTATTTGGGGAATATCTAGGGAGCTAAAATGTGGAACAGATATAATTAAAGCCATTCTGATGTTAAGATATCTGCTTTCAAATCATTATTGGCATATCTCTGCCTAAAACTGAAGATTCATTTTGTGTTGTTTAGGTAACTTCAGTCAATTAAGCTGCAGAAGATATAAAGTTCCATTTGGTGTTTCCCTAGTCAAATTAGTTGAAGAGTTGGAAGTCTATAAGTAGTTTCTCTCTAGTTTCTCTTATTATCAGTTGAAACTATGAGATGTAATCAGTAGCACTATATATGGCCAATGTTGCTGGAGTACAGAAGGTTAAACGTTTCCCATATAACAGTAGTCCTATTCAGCTGTTTCCACAGAATCTTTAGGGTGAGGGGTAAATGGGTGTTGCAGATTTGGTGTGCATGTAAGCACTGCCTATAAATGGCTTCGAACAACTGATGTACATTCAGTTATTGTGTGCTGAATGTATAAACCATGCCCTGATCTATATCACTGAACAACAGGACGTGGAACAATGGCTTCAAACTACAAGAGAGGAGATTCCATCTGAACATTAGGAAGAACTTCCTGACTGAGAGCTGTTCAGCAGTGGAACTCTCTGCCCCGGAGTGTGGTGGAGGCTCCTTCTTTGGAAGCTTTTAAGCAGAGGCTGGATGGCCATTTGTCAGGGGTGATTTGAATGCAATATTCCTGCTTCTTGGCAGTGGGTTGGACTGGATGGCCCATGAGGTCTCTTCCAACTCTTTGATTCTATGATTCTATGATTCTAACATTGAATTATTCCTGAAACAGACTGAAAGCTAGTCAAGCTGTTGCAACAAGAGAGTTGCCATCACCATAGTCATGATGCAATTTGTGTCACACCCACACTGATTTGAAAAGAAATTAAACAGTAATGGAAGACCTTGCCATGGTATACCCCAATGACACAGAGTAATGACTGTACATACAACATGGGTTCTCTCCTGTTAGTGGCCTATTTGTTTAGTACCTTGTTTGTGTACACTCTTCCACTTTCTACAACAATCAAAGCAATCACTGTTCAGTATTTGAATCCCCACCCATTCTGTGACTTATGGAGAATGATGGGAATTGTAGAAGCATCTGTATGTGTCCCTATAGCTATACACAGAATGATTGCATCATCTGCTGAGACCTCCACAGGACTTTGTTGGATCTTAATGTATTATGCAGTCATTCTGTATTTGGTTATGGAGACACTTTTCTAATCCCCAGTGCTCTTCACAAACCTGGCTGTGAGAGTTGTATCAGCTAAACCCGGCATGGGCAAACATCAGCCCTCCAAGTGTTTTGGACCAACTCTCAGAAATCCCAGCCTAACAGCTTACCGGCTGTTAAGAATTGTGGGAGTTGAAGTCCAAAACACCCAGGGCGCTGAAGTTTGCCAATGCCTGAGCTAAACAGTGAGTCTATGGGGTGTGGACAGGACAATGCAGCGTAGTTCTGTATATGAAATTGTTAAGTTACACTGCATCATAGGATAACAGCCACTTTATATCACATGTCTCTCTATACCAGTGAGAAGTGGGGAGGGTGACATTTGGTTCTAAATTTTTGTTAGGCAAACTGAGATTTCCTGCAAATAGAGGAGGAAATATCTCATAATGTTCACTTCATAGCAGAGATGAACATTCTGGGACTGAGCAGATCAAACTACACATGAGACGGAATATTGGAGCGTGAAAAATTAGATTGGGATCTGTGGGGTGTGTGGGAGCAATGTTTCCAGTAGCAGCTATGCTGGTGGGATAGAAACTCCATTGGCTAAACTTCCTTTTTCTTTGCATCAGCAAGAAGTTTGAAACATCAACATACATGTTGTAATATGGGTTTGATCTGAAAATTGTTTTAACAAAAATTGTCTTCAAGGAAGGACCAAACTTTCTGAGTTTGCTGGTGGTACTAAATGAGAAATATTACAAATATAGAAGGAGTAGGATTCACATCCAAGATCATATACTGCTCTTTTGAAGTGTAAAGTATAAGGAAGAAAATTCTATTTGGAGAGTTATAGATTGGTTTATGAATTGTGGTTCTTTGTAGTTTCTCTATTTTTTGCAATGATTAACTAACTAGTAGCATTGTAAATTGCAGTGGGATGTAGTAGCTATATAAAATACAAATGTGATCGTGTTATTGAGTAATATCATTTGGGTTTAATAGATAAATGAAATAATAGGTACACTTTAAAAACTATTGTTCTTGTAATCTGCATATGTCTACATATAGGTGGGTAAAGATTATACAAATATGATCTGTATTTGGATCAGTGATATAATCCGTTGTTGTTGCAAGTCGTACTTGTTTAGCTCATTTATAAGAGACCTGAGAGTGGCAACCCCCTCCCCCCACCAAAAAACCAAAAAAAAAAAAAAAGGAGCTTAATTGTATAATTAAATTTGTGGCTAAAATACCAGATACACTAACTATGCAACCCATTTTCATACATATAGCTGTACATTAAGTCATATCTCTCCTCCCAATGTCCTCCTGTTTGGCATAATAACAGGAATCCTCTGAGCTTGTGGAGTCTCATGAAATTTAAAGCCCTAATTTTGAGAACTCAAAGCCACAGAGGAAATGCTATTTAGGGCCCTTCTACCCAGCCATATAACCCAGAATATCAAGGCAGAAAATCCCACAATATCTGCTTTGAACTGGGTTATCTGAGTCCACACTGAAATATATTCCAGTGCAAAGCAGAAAATGTGGGATTTTATACAGCTGTGTGGAAGGGGCCTAAGATAGAAGATTCCTTGCTCCAAACCAACAACTGCAAGGATGATAGCACAGGTACAATTTTGGAAAAAAGGGCTAAATACATATCTTCACTTTTTTCATATATGTATCATGCTTATATAAGTAACATATGAATAAACCATTTACACAAATGTGATGTCCAGTAAGATGAAAATCCCTCACTTCAGATGCAAACTGGTGAGAGCAGAAGTGATTGTAAATGGGCAAGAAAACGTGTCTGAGGAGAACATTTCTTTTTGGGTTGGGGGATAAATTGTGTTTTTTGGGTGGCTGCAAAGGGAACTTTATAAAAATACTTCCAACTGTTGTTATTCCTTTGCTCATCCCCCCACCCCCACCCCCCATTATTGTATGAAAATCTGATTTTCTAATGCTGTGACTTGAAGTCCTTTTTGACGCATGGAGACCCTCAGATGACCCTATCATGGGGTTTTCTTGGCAAGATTTATTCAGAGTGGGTTGCCTTTGTTTTCCTTTGAGGCTGAGAGAGTATGACTTGCCCAAGCTTATCCAAGTGGTATGCCAAATGGCCAAGATATTGCATGGTGTATTGTTAAATACACTTTTCATTGTAAAGTGATCTTGGGTTCTATAGGGCCAAATGTAGTGAATGTTTTGTCTGAATTCAGATAGGCTTATCTGTTGATACGTAACTAGATCTAAAAGAGTTTCAGGCTGTAAGAATCAAATAGGTAGATCTGTGGAAAGACAATGGACTTGGATTTATTGACAAGTGGAATAAAGCACCAAGGTTTTATGTGACACATAATGCATGGTATTCTTGGCTATTTTTTCTCAAACTATTAATTTTGTAAACAGAACTTGGGTTGCACATTATTGATTGAGATTTTATCTCTTTTGTGGTTTGTCTTCAGGGAGGTGTAACAAAAACTTGGCATCAATTTTCATCTTTCCCTTCTTTTAGGGGGTGGGTGAATGCATTGTGAAACAGATAAAGTATTCCATTGCATCTTCCAAATGTGTAATACGTTTGTGTTCATGTCCATATTTAATTATAATTGCACTTATTATTTACAAAATGCGTAATGTAACTTGGCACTGTTCAGAAATTCAGGCAACAAGTCTCTAGTTGCAGATTTACAATCTAATAATGGCCGCCTGCTTCATTATAACTGACCAGAAACATTTGACAAGTTTATTACTTCTAGAGATTTCCATAGTAATTTAACGTGAAATCTATTATGTGACTACTTTAAACTGTTGTATTTTAAAATTCATCGGAAGCTTGTCTCTATATTTTTCTTCATAGAGATTTGGAAAAGTCAAATAAATATATTCATTTATGTAATGCTGATTAGATGTTGGCATGTTACTTGAAAAGAATATAAATTAAACTAAAATCCAGGCACTTTATCCTATTTGCTGGTGATCCCTTCTTCCAGTATTTGGGATTTATTGTATGTTTTGTGGGGGAGATGTTTAAAAGGCTAAAGCTGTAATACAGTTTGCATATCTTACTTAGCTTGTGCAGACAATTCTTAGAAGCGTTTTTGTGACTATAAAACTCAATCAAAAGCATACAAAAGACTTGTTCCAGCAGTCTGCTGCTACTGTAAGATCTCTATCAACTCATTGTCCTTCTCTGAATTTACTTCCTTTTCATACAGTTCTTATAGGTTTCTTTGAAGACACAAAGCAAAACACAACAAGGAGCTTATTTCTTATGCATGATCTGTTTTGCTTACCTATGTATGACAACATATGGCCAGCCATATTCTACTCTTCTGTTAGTTTTTTTAAAACCATCAAAATAATCTATCTGATTTATTTTTCCTGGCCAATGCTTTTTTGGCCAGTGAAATATAGTTCAGTTCCAAAATATGAGATAATACCACTTATTTAAAAATGTGCATCACTTCTAAAAGCAACATCACAGCAAGAGTATAAAGTAACAACAGCTAAAGGATTTTGAAGGCTTGGTCAAATAATAAAAAAGGCCTTCACCTGACATCAACAATTCTTGCACTCAATGGGAAATAGACATCTTAGGGGGGAAAAATGAAGGCCCAGACCAGATTGTCACTGTTGAAAAGACCCAGAAAAATCACAACCCAATCCAATTCTGAAAGGTGGGAAATCCAGAAGAAGATTCTTTGTGGCAGATTTGACTTCCCAGGCAAAAAGTACTCATAGTTTTAGCCAGTGGTTCTCAACCTGTGGGTCCCCAGATGTTTTGACCTTCAACTCCCAGAAATCCTAAGAGCTGGTAAACTGGCTTGGATTTCTGGAAGTTGTAAGCCAAAACACTTGGGGATCCACAGATTGAGAACCACTGATCTAAGCCCTTTTGGATTTTGAAACTGCTAAATTGCTTTCTAGGAGGAAATTATATTACAATCAGCTTTCTACATCTACTGGGATCAGGGATATAGGGCTCTCCTGAAACTGGAAAAAATATTAATGTTAATCCCCACTTTTTTTGCCCCTTTCTGTGAATCTTTAGTATATCTCTATATGAATCTTTAGGTCCTCCAGTATGACTCTGATCCTGCAATATGATACGAAGTCACATTATAGGACCTGGAAAGATTTTGGAATTCTTCCATTCATTCATTCACTCGCTCACTCACTCACTCGCTCATTCATTTCAGTGTGCTGTTTGTATACTGTCCCTCATCACAATCACTCGTTTGAAATTGTTTTTTAGATTCCCAATAGATCAGGTCAACTCCAAATTACTACTGTCTTCGTTTTAATGAGAATACTGGACAAACTGCTTTAACAAGTTGATTACTGCAGTAGAACTTGTAATAACACTGTCTTATCTATGCTTCTAGTGGAAGTGTGTATCTTAGCTGTTGGTCTGGAGAAACATATGCTTTTATTCTGTGGTTGAGCTTTTAAGCCGTGTGTTCGATATTTAAAGGGTTTTAAAGGGCTAATTAAAGCTGTGGTACAATTGCTATAGCAGATTGCCTTTACAAGGCTGTTAGTGAAAATGACTAGATTTGTCTTTCACTCCTGACATGTCAACCTTCAAAGAGAGAGTGTGTGTGTTTAGAAAAGCATGTCTCTGTGGTTTCAAATATATTGACATTGCAACACAAGACGTGAAAGGTGAAAATACCCTCATTTCCATTTTCTAAATGAATATATCAAATGTCTTCAGGTCCTACAGGTACTATTATTTCTCTCAGTTGAATCCTGATTTTGAATACTCATATTTTGTATGACTGAAATTGCTATAAATGTGGAAAATTGTTGTTTGTAACTCACAATATTTTATCTGAGAAATTTGGGTGTCTTTTATTTAATGGTCCTTATGACCTAATTTTGGAGAAAAAGCTTGGAAATCACACAAGTGTTTCATGGCTAAAAACACAAATGATGAAGCAGTTTCAGTAGTGTTGTGCCATAGCTTGGAAAAGTTACTTCTTTGGACTACAGTTTTCTTCAACCAGCATGGTCATTGTACATGCTGATTTGTGGATTTCTGAGATATGTGGTTCAAAAAGTAATCTTTCCATGCTCTGTATTATGCTTTGATGCCATTCCAAAAAATACTTCACTCAAGACATTTTGCCCAGATTAAAATGAGAGCCGGGCCCAGGAACCTGTGCAGTGAAATGTGTATAAACAAAGCAAGAAGATACACCATGTGAGCCAAATCCCCAGTGCTGTGTTTGAAATATGACCTGATGACTTCTCTTTATTTAGCTATTATTTTTCAATTTTGGCTAAGTCTAGCTTCTCATACTCCTTGGCTGAAAATACACCCCATCCCCCTGCAAAAAGAAAAGGAATAGGTGGAAAAACATTATTTTTTAAACCTAGAGCATGCACATGGAATAATAACGTGATATCACTTTAGTTGCCATGGGTTCATCTTTAATATTTTCAGTTTGGTGAAAATTCCCAGCTAAAGAGCTATAGTGTTTGTAGTTCAAGAGAGAAGACTTCTTCTCTCTAGCAGAAAATTCAGAGATCTAAATTACAAACCCCTATATTCCAAAGAAAGGAACTTTGGGAGGCAAATGGGTATCATGTTGCTCTAATTATATATTCTGGATTCACCACAAAACTGTAAGAAACTTGTAAATCACTTGATCATTGTGGCTGACCATCTATGAACCATCTCCCTCTATGAACCATTGCAGAGATTAAGATCCTCTGGAGAGGCCCTACTCTCTGTCCCACCACTGTCACCAGCATGATTGGCAGGGATGAGAGAGAGGGTGATTGCCCCTTGGCTATGGAACTCCCTTCCTGGTGAGTTTATATTAGATCAGCCCCCTCCTTCCTGTCCTTCAGAAGGATGGTAAAAACCTGACTGTGGAACCAAGCCTTTGGGACAGTGCAATAAGGCAGCAACAGAAAACATTACCATGCTAACTGGATTCGATGGAGATGATTGATATGGTTTTAAACAATGGATTTTAATGTTGAGATAAATAATTTTAATGTTTGCCGTGTATATGTCGTGTTCCTTCCTAAGTCCCCTTTGGGGTGAGAAGGATGGAATATAAATATTTTAAGTAAATAAATAATAAATTATGTTTCTGTACAAAAATTGAAAAAGAAAGAAAAGAAATATATTCTCATTTCAGAAACTATAGGAATAATGTCAAACTATATAGTAAGATTCTAAGATGCTTTGTTAATTTCAGAGTCATCTCTTGTGAAGTTCGTTGTAGAGTTGTGCCTATGGAACAGTGATTCCAGTTGCTGTGGTTTTATTTCTGAAGTTTTAAGCAGATATGCAGAGCCTCTGTAGAGGAGCAGACAGTTAGCTGGATGCATTTCCCATAAAAGCTCAGTGTTTACTTTCATTATATATGAGAGATTCTGACTTTGATGTATGTTGCAGCAGTGAATATTTTTGTTTTGTTTGACTCTATAGAGGAGATTGAGTTGTGAGAAGATAGGGATTAAGCTGTGTTACTTATCTCCACTGCCCTGTTAATCTCTTAAAGTAAGGAAAGACCCCATCCGTCACCTCCTCTTTTGTATTTTTTTCATCGCTTTTAACAGTTTCTCTGGGAGTGATTTGAAGTTAAGCAAAACATGGACTCTTCCTGTCAGCAGTTTAGGATGGCATGGAGAATGTGGATCAACATTTATAAACAAACCTGAAAACCTTTTCCAGAACAATGTCATGGGAATATTTCCAAAACCAGCCATGAAACAACAACATCACAATGTTGAGTTCAGATGAGTTGTTTGTTTCAGATACGGAGATATCCCTTCCAAAGAGTACTGTTGAATCAGAATAGTCTTTGAAGAATACCTCTGAAAAATTACTGGAGGCTTGTTCTTTGGGATTGATGTCATTGAAACCTTTTAGACATATACCATGATGAAATTTGAAGCATTTCAGCAATGCTCAAAGTGCACAGAGTTGGTTTCTGTTCAGTCTTCCTAACCCAGAAATTGGGTGGGAGGAAATATTTTTAATTTATCAAAATGGTAAACCTGTCTTGGAAGAAGAGAGATTGAAAATTGAAGTAACACTCCTTGAGCATGTACAATTTGGTTGCAAAGAAGCTCTTCGCCTTCTTTTCCACTTTCTCAGCTCATCAACAGTGATGTGTTCTGAAATATGGGCTTGGTCTTCACATTATTCACTATGTCAGAGGGCTTTCTTCCTTTTCTCATTAGAAAACTAGTTGTCCTTGGTTATTTTTAAATTCCTTCCCTAGGTATATGACAGGATTCAGATCATTTGCTGTAGCATGGTGTTTCTTTCCATTGACCTTTCCTACTTGTTGAAGATGAAATAATATGGTATTCTGCTGAGTTACTCTTTCGTGAATGATTCAGATTGGGACAACCATGTGATGATTACAGTTTTAATCAGTCTTGATTGTCACCTTTGTCAGTTTCAGATTAGCATGTTGGTAGACACGACTGGATGTAACAGTGATTTCTTTTTAATCTTACTCCTACTCTATAGGGAGCTGAGCAAATTTTGATATGTAGTCAAGGGCAGATTGACATCAGTTGGTGTGGGCAGAGGCACTGGTGAATGGAATTGCAAATTTCCTTTTCTTTCTCTCTCCTCACACAAACAGGCTCTGCCTCCCAAAGACCACTCTCCCAAACCTCCCCACATGGCTCCTTGGTATCTGCTGGGGTTTGGTTCCAGAACCCCCTGTATATATCAAAATCCATAGATGCTGAAGTCCCATTATATAGAGTGGTGGTGTAAAGTGGTGTCGCTTACCTAAAATGGCAAAATCAAGGTTTGCTTTTTGGATTTGTCTGTTTGAGAGAAGAGATTTTTTTAAGGTGTTGAGGGTTGAATCTGTAGATATGGGGGCCAACTGTATGAATACCTATCTCTTTTTCATGGGTGAGTGGGGGGATTTCCCTTTACCTCCCTTCTATTGGGAGAAATACTCATAGGTATTTCAACCTTTTCTTCTCTCTGGTGAAGGAGACCTTCACTAGCACTGTGATTTTACATTTTTGTTTGTTAAAAAGAGGGTGAGTCTGGATGATCCAAGAGGTTCCCATTCGCAAAAGAAAGCACGTAAAAGAAAGTGGTTTTCTCTATCTGTCAAGGCAGTTAGGAAAGCACAGAGATTTATGGGGACAGAAAAGCTTAGAAGGACTCCTACAGGACGTTCCTTTCACATTGCCTAATACAAACCAAATAGAAAAAGATTTATGCCTGGTATGAACCAGCTAAAGGTAAAAATGGGTTTTCATGACATATACATATTGACACCTTCTTTTATGTTAATTTCTTGATGAATATGCATATTTATTTATTTATTTATTTATCATATCAGTAGCAAACCAAACAGTTGTATTGTATTAAAAAACCACAAAGTTTGCAAAGTTGGCATTCTATTAAATGTCCTTTGACCAGTAACTGGCCACTTGGAGTGCCTCTGGTGTTACTATAAGAAGGTCCTCCATTGTGCATGTAGCAGAGCTCAGGCTGCATTGTAATAGGTGGTCTGTGGTTTGCTCTTCTCCACACTCACATGTTGTGGACTCCACTTTGTAGCCCATTTCTTGAGGTTGGCTCTGCATCTCGTGGTGCCAGAGCGCAGTCTGTTCAGCGCCTTCCAAGTTGCCCAGCTTTCTGTGTGCCCAAGAGGGAGTCTCTCATTTGGTATCAGCCATGGATTGAGGTTCTGGGTTTTACCCTGCCACTTTTGGACTCTCACTTGCTGAGGTGTTCCAGTGAGTGTCTCTGTAGATCTTAGAAAATTATTTCTTGATTTAAGTTGGTGGCGTGCTGGCTGATATTCAAACAGGGGATCGGCTTGAGATGTCACTGCCTTAGTCCTTTCACTAATGTTTGTTACTTCCCAGCAGATGTCAGGTGGTGTAATACTGGCTAAACAGTGTAATTTCTCCAGTGGTGTAGGGCACAAACACCCTGTGATAATCAGCATGTCTCAATAAGAGCCACATCCACTGTTTTAGCGTGGTGAGATGTATTCCACACTGGGCATGCATACTCAGCAGCAGAGTAGTGAAGCGCAAGGGCAAATATCTTCAATGTATCTGGTTGTGATCCCCAGGTTCTGTCAGAAGCGACCAGAAATGAATATACATCATAAGGTTGTATTCAGTGATGTAATGCTGTTTCTCATAGCCAATCATCAGAGCTTTTATGTAAATACACACAGTTATAAATTTTTGTTCACATTGCTGCACTTTAGAAACAGTAGATACCCCCCCCCCCCATGTCTTATTTTATTCATTCTGCACAATACTAAAAATTAAGGTCTGATTGATTTCACATTCTTGGAAGTGGCTTTTTATTTTATTTTTTAATTTTTTAAAAAGAAACTTGACTCAACATGTTTTTTTAGGAACGAGGAAATGGTTGCTTTCCACCTTCATAATTTTGCTTTGTGAATTTCTATCTTACTTATTTCTTGAGGAGAAAGCTCCAAAAATCATTGTTTTCCCTAACTCACTGTATTTCATGATTGCTACCTTAAGACTTCAAAACATATCATCATCTATGTACAGGGTTTTTTCCCTCAGTAATTTCCAAAAGAGTAGCCATGTTAAATTGCTCTGACTCAAAGAAAAACAAAAGAAATCCAGAAACTCTTCTGACACCTGAAAGACTAACAAATCTGTGATGATATAAGCTTTGTGGATTTGAGTAATAAAAGTTTTTGTGGAGTAAGGGACAATTCCCCAAACCCAACTTCACTCATGGTGTGATGTGCTGTGTAAAAGCATTCCTTTGGAGCCGTGTTTTCTCATTACACAAACAGCCTGCAATAAAAGAAAGTAAATCAAGTGAATGCCAAGCTTATTAGTACCAAACTGGCAGAAATTTTCATATACATAACAGCATTTCTTCAGCCTCAACATTTTTCAGGTGGCTCCAGCATTGTCATTCAGTGGAGCCCCTCGTGGTGCAATGGGTTAAACCCTTGTGCCAGCAGGATTGCTGACGGACAGGCCACAGGTTCGAATTCTGGGAGAGCAGTTTGAGCTCCCTCTGTCAGCTCCAGGTCCCCATGTGTGGACATGAGAGAAGCCTCCCATATGGATGGTAAAAAACATCAAACATCCAGGCGTTCCCTGGGCAACGTCCTTGCAGATGGTCAATTCTTTCACACCAGAGGTGACTTGCGATTTCTCAATTCACTCCTGACACAAAAAAATCCAATCCCTTTCATTCTTCCTTTACCTGCCATGTGGAATGCAGTGTTTCCCTCCTTTTCATATATTTGAAGCTCCTCCAGAAAGCATCAACAATGGCTGTCTTGAGATTTAAAAAAGAAAAAAAATTCCGGTCTACACCAACATGTTTCTACCTCCTCCTGGTTAAAGCAAGAACAATAAACTCAGTATATTGGCCTTAAAGTAAAAAAAAATCTGATTTTTTGCAAGAAAACTGATTTAAGTCAAGAATCAACACAAAAACAGAAAGTTTTCTTAGTTGCTTTGCTCGTTGCCTCTTGTTCAGCCCCGCCATGGAGACTGATGTACTGAGGACAGAAACTCACAGTGTGCAAGCTCACTATTAGTCTCGAAATCACTGCATCTCCAGGAATTGCATACAGTCTAACTGCCCTAAGTTTGGGGGGACAGTTCAAATTAATCATCTTCTGTTCTACATTTTCAGCTGTTTTTCAGATGCTCAAGTTTCTCTCTCCCTAACATTTTCCCTCATTGACCTCAGCCTGCTTTAGTTCTTGCAAACTGAGGTCAAAGTATTGTCGAAGGCTTTCATGGCTGGAATCACTGGGTTGTTGTAGGTTTTTTCGGGCTATATGGCCATGTTCTAGAGGCATTTTCTCCTGACATTTCAAGGAAATGGCAAAGTCTTCTCTTTCCCTGTAGGGTGAGACAAAAACAAACTGCTTCAGCCTCTCCTGGCATGTGATTCTTCATTATTTATAACCATTGCTATCTTGAATGCATTCTGATATTGGGTTGTTGTGGATTTTTCAGGCTGTATGGCCATGTTCCAGAAGCATTCTCTCCTGACATTTTGCTGTCTCTATGGCAGGCATCCTCAGAGGTTGTGAGATCTGATATTGCTTATCCAAGGTGTGTTATTGTCAGCTTGTGTGTTTATCACACACAAGTTGTGTTTTTAAAATTTTCATAGTTGTACTATTTGCAGAGTGGCAAGGCGCCAGCAAAGTACTGAATAGATATTTCTGTCCATCTCCCTGTCTGTCTAGCTAACAGTGTGTGCTGTTTTTTGTCTTGGAGACATTACACAGCACTCTGTCAAGGGAACCTACTTTATATTTAGACATGCAATAAATTAGCTTTGGAGAAGACCCAAACCATTCAGCTATGTTTCTTTGCAGTGCAAGCTGCTTATTTATTGCACATGGTTTTAAACACAATGTTTTCTCTCTAACTTCACCTGCTTGGCACTGTTTTGTTTTTTGTTTTTGTTGTTGTTGAAAAAAAGTATTGAGGAGTATTGGCTGGTCAGGCTTCAATTTAACATAGATCTTTCCCCCTTTATGTTTGCTATATTTGATTATGATATAATATACATCTCCTGGTTTTCATAACAATGGAGGTTATCTTTGGTTACCTAGGTAAATAATATTTTTGTGATTTGGTAACAGATTTTAGGGAGTCATTTGAGGTTGCAGTGTTGTGGTGAATCCAGTGGAAACAATTGCTTGCTTATTTATTGGAAGGATTTTTTAAATCACCAATCAGGCCTTTTTCAGAGTCTCAAGGCATACAGAGTTTTACAATTCATTTTAAAAATAATTGTGATTGTCTTACATGAAATTTTAAACTTAAAATGGATAGAAGATTAAGAAAATTCACTGAACTAGTATAATAATTTTAATTGATGTTAAAGAAAAAAACATTAAACTGGCATTATGTAAATGTGAAATAGAACAATTGGATCAGATAAGCTTTGCATAAGAAACAAAACATTCCAAATATTTTGTTACTTATGCATGTATCCTGGGATGCTTCTTTATCCCCTTCAAGAGCTTTCCCTTTTCTTCTGATTTCTATTTTGGTGGTGAAATTTATAGATCATAGCTACACCTCTTTTTTTCTCCTTTCCTGCTCCTATCATGCTCAGTAAGTGATTCTGGAGGTTGCAGTTTACCTTGCCTGTTATACCTAAGCATACACAGCTACAGTAGGATAAGGTGGAATAGAATCCCATTCTTTTCCCAGTCAGGTTTTCTTGCATTGTTTATTACAGACATGCTGCTGCAACACAATGCTGAAAGTCTGTCGTTCTCCGGCGCTCATTCATCATCATCCCAAAGCCAATGTTGAGGGGAGGGCTTTTGCAACTAGATTTAAGACAAGAGGGTAAGAGAAGAAGAGTTAGATCTAATAAAGTGTCTGCATCTTGTGTGTGTGTGTGTGGGGGGGTGCTTTTTGGTCTATAGAGTTAGCCATGCATCGAACTGTGGACTGAAAAAGTATATTTTTGAGTTAAGGTCTTGCTTAATTAGGTCCTTATGTAAGAACTGCTTTGAATAGAAGAAATGTTTAAACAGACTGACTACTTTGGTGGTAGAGGGGCACCAGTTTTACCAGCTCACAAGGAGCTATTCTTGGTAGTCCTATATACTTTTAAGTGGCACAGTGTAACATTGAACTTCCTCTCCTTGAAATGTATACAATATGTTTCTCAAGAGGGGAAAATACACACATCAGCCAAGCACCAAGAACTAACTGTGCTCGCTGTGTTGCTACTTTCCAGTGGCAGTCATTTAACAAGACCTTTTTCTCCTCCCTGAGAATATAAATCACCTAGATATTTTTCCTCAAATAGAAACAGCTCAATTGTTTTTCTGTGATTTCTCCTGTAGGAACACTCGAATATTTGAGTTATAAACAAAACAAATAAGAAAAGGGAGAAAGGGGAATTCTGGAAGGCAGTGTAAGGAAGAAATTTACAACAACAGTGTAGATAGTTTACTTCTCCTTAGGACTCTGGATTGCATCATGGCACCAGAAGCTGAAGCAAATGAACCGTGCTACTCATTTTGAAAAAAACAAAACAAAACAAAAGCCACTGACTTCTCTGAACCCCAGTAGTGTTGTTTCTGGGACAGCCCTATTTTCGTTCCATAAAAGTTCCTTTTGGTCTGAAAGCAGACACATCTGCAAATGTCATGCTGAGTGGGCTCAGAGGCTGACCAAATGTCATTCATTTCTTCCACTTGAAAGTATCAAAGGCAGTGTCTGAACAGAGTCCTGTTGAAGGTACTATGGCCCACATGCTTTATTTTGGAAAGCAAATGTTGGCCTTTCAGACAGTAGAGTATTTATTTGCGTTATTTGTATGCAACCCTTCTCAATCCCGAAGGGGACTCAGGGCAGTTTACAGTGTTGGCAACAATTCAGTGCCATTGAGAGTACTCAGCCTTTTTCCATATACATGTGGAAATCTTAGAAATAATGTTTTACGGGTAATAATCTTAGCAACGCTGACTTTTTGTGCTTGTAAGGCCATAACTTCAGTCTTTAATACTGTTGAAGTTTTTCGGAAAGGTGGGAAGAATGACACCAGACTTTTGTTGCTATTTATGAGTGGGGGAGTCTGTTGTCTAAGAGTACATAATAGTCTCTTAATGTCGTCATGCACATTCTTACATTGGGTAATTAAATCAAGGGATGCACATTTCTTTGATCAGTGCAGAACCATATTTGTTGTTCTCCTTTTATTTTGTATGATTCACAATAATCCTGGAGGGAATAACAAATGCAATTGGTTACTTTTCTTTTTCTTAGAATGGGGAACATAGCGCAACAAATTGACTCCTAAGCAGATCTAAGACACAACAAAATGAATTACTTTGAAACAGTAACAGTCTACATTTTGTACAAGCAGATTTTTCTACTAGTCTTATTTTTTTTCTTTAACCATGCAGGAAATTGCAGTGTTCTTCTTGCACTTAACCAAAATGGAGAAGAATTGCTAGCAATTCAGAGGAAGAGTTGGGTATGATCAGGATTGGCAATGTTTTGCATTTACTTGTATTGTTTCTAGGCTGTACCTAAACCTAAGCATCTTAACTTATTAAAATATAACATGTATTCCTGTGGAAGTTTTGGTCTTGACCTCCAGAAAATGAATCCTTAAAATTATATTGTACAGGTTGTTCAAACGATAATCGATAGTATGAAAAGGGGACCACAAACTCAAGAGGGTTGTCATTTCTTTATCTCTTTCCTAATAAATGCCATCTCATTTGATCATGAAGGAAGAAGAACTAGACTTGAAAACTATGGACATAGACCTAGAAAATAAGTTTTATCCAAGAGTGCTTAGAATCTAGCATCTACTGTTTGGGCATCTTACCATGGAAGGAAATTTCAGGCACTGCATGAAAGCAATTCATATCTGAGTTCAGGGACTTTGAAGCAGAGACATTGGATTCCTTGAAATTACTCTGGCAAGAATATTTTGTGGTGTCAATGTGATCAAATCCTGTCAATTTTGAATTCATAAGGCTTTCTGCTTTGGTTTATATAGTGAAAGGAGTGAACAAATAACAGACATTTATTGGGTCCTATTGCATAAGCTGATAAGATATATTAAGGATTGACAGCCTTCTACTGCACCGCTATATTATGAAGGTTGTCCCTACCCTCTTGAAAGCTTGTATGAGGTATGTTAGAGAGATGATTTTGTTAGGGTTCTCACTCAACTTGAGAACTTTCAAATTGGTGATCTCTCACTTGCATTAGTAGATGTTCTCTATCAGCTCAAATTCTTGATGTGCTCTTCATCAGTTATTACAGATTTTTCAAAGATTTGATGGTGTTTTAACTTAATAATGTGTTCTCATTCTCTTTCCCTCTCTCTGCGTGTATTACTTGGATATGGATAGTTGTGGCACACAATTAAGTCTGTTATATATGTTCTTATTGTTATTTAGAAATAGTGCCCATCATATTGATAAACCTTTGGCTTTTTAATATACAGTCATTGAATTGAGTTGGCTTAGAGCTAGCTAGCAATACGATTCCTCACATCTGCTCTTCAGAAAGTTTTTGCACTTCAGAAAGTGTAGCATCCCTTTGATGTGCTTCACAGTTCTGCTCTTAAAATGTTCCAGAATTGCAAAACTCCATAAATTTTAGTGAGGGTTAGTCACACTTGCCACAGGTTTTTGAATTGTCATGCTTGTTACACAGCCATCTGTTTTTTGTATAATACTTGGGGATGAAACAGACTCTATAATTCTAGTTCTATATCTTGTGTTGAACAATATTGAGAGGAAAATATCAGACACCAAATACAAGTAACTTTAAAAGCACCTTGCAAAAGAAATGCTTTGGCTATGTTGGCTTTATCCAAGAAATTAATAATCAGGTTTTCTCAAACTATGACAGAATAAGTCTTAGTAAGTTGAGAAGAATGCTTTGCACACAGCCAGGAGAGAACTTAAACAAATAACTTGGTATCATTCATTCCTCCTCTTAGAGAAAGGGAAAATCTCTCTAGAGAACTAGGCAAAGTTTAATACCCCAGAGGGCATGACTTTCATGAAGGCAAAGCAACACAAAAGAAATATAAACTATTAATACTGTCATTGACCTTTAGTATAGTTGCTCAATTAATTGGACAAATCACATTCTCACTACTATAAAACAGATTTCTTTGTTTTCTTCTGGATCAGTTGGGAGATAGGCAGCCACATTGGGATAGATGTACACTGAAAGGATGTGGTAGAACTATTTAAAATAATTGGCTCCTCCAATTCACATTTTCTGTTTGTGTGGCCTGGTCAAAGAGTCAGTCTTTAGCCTCTAACTCCATGAAACTATATTTCTGTGATCATTTATTTGTACAATATTCATTGACTATAAACCGATTATTTGAGCATAATCAGTAATCAGTAACAGGTGCATTTATTTGTCCATAAGAGTTTGTGCTTATGTCCCTGTATATCACTTCCATTTGCATGTTGTTCTAATTTTAACAGATTTACCTACCAATGGCATAAAGCTATTTTATAAGTTAGAACCCTGAAAAAATATTATTTTTTCTCTCTCTGAAATTATACAACCTGCCACCATGGAGTGCATTTGCTTTAGTCACCTAGTTCTCATTATTCAGTATTTGTTTTAGGGTCTGGCCAGCTTCTTTTAAAGGAAACCACTGTCACGGTACAATATCTTTCTTTGGAGAATGAGAGAAAATCTAAAAACCAGAGACTGGAAAGAAAATAAAGCATTAGAAGTGCACCATTAGAAATAACAATTGCATCATAAATTCCACTCAGAATCTCCAGATAATGTTTCATTTAATTTTGACCAAGTATTTGCTTTTAGTGAAAGATAAATGCATATAGTATTTCAGTACCATATCATGTTTCATATTCAATATGATCCCATAGCATCTAATAAAAACTGAAGCATCACATTGTTTTTGTCTGATTTAAAAGACAAATGCAGAGAGAACCGCATACACAGTGAGAGCATTGGTCCATCTAGCCAAATATTGTCAAATCTGGTTGGTAGTGGCTCTCCCAAGGTTTCAATCAAGATTATCTCTAGTTTATGTGACAGATAATGGGCACATCCAGACTGATTGAAAAGGCCAGAAGATGTTCAATTTTGTATCTTTTCTTCCCATTTTTATTTTAGTGTTTCACATACTTTTAATTTATCCTACAACATATCAGCTTCTGATATGACTGTAGACTTTATGCATAAAGTCTCTTCAACATTTAAATGGCAAAGAGACTTTATGGACACCCTGTATATCAGTTCCACACAGGCCTGTAGCGAGGGGGTGGTTTTAGGGGTTCAACCCCCCCCCCCGAAATGTTTCAGATTTTTTTTTTAAAAAAACCTGGTTTACTCATGAATTTTAACTGGTTAACCAAATCCCCATGCTAAGTCTATGAGATGCAAAAAATTAAGAGTCCCTCCAGAACTGTAAGCACTATCTCAAGCAAATATTGACAATTTATTCACACTGTCAATACTTGCAGCAATAGCCGATGTAGTGAAGCAACCAAGTTGTGTGTGTGTGTGTGTTGAATGCTCTCATTAAGGAGGCCAGACTTGGTGGAGGTGGTTGACAAGGGCGGAGCTGCAGGCTATTGAAGGTTGCTCTGCCCCCTGCTGTGCTCTTTGCTTCAGAGTGAGCTAGGAGGCAGGTTTCAACCCCCCCCCCCCCCCCAAAATTTTCAACCTCCTCCCAAAATTTTCTGGCTACAGCCCAGGTTCCACATGTTAGTTTATTTTACCTAATATGCCATTGGAAAGAATGGGAACAAAATCTGGGACTTTTCAGTCAGCCTGGATGTATCTGTGTATGAAAAGAGAGATTGACAGAGAGGGAGGGGGAGCCTGAGAGCCTCAGGAGAGGTCCTTCTCCCATTCCCACCACCTTTACTTAACTTCTTGGTGGTTGCTCAACTCTTTGGAATTCCCTTCCCAGGGAAACCACCATATCCTCCTCCTTGCTACCCTTCTGTCAGCAGGCAGTTGTGATGGCAATGATAACAAGCTTTCAGAACTGAAGGTTTTTAAAGAAAGGTTTTTGAAGGGTAATTTATTGGTTTTATTCAGCTATTTGAACTGTGCTGTACTGAGGTGTATGTTTTAAACAATCTTAATGTTTTGCAAAACTTAATTCTATTTTGATGTTGATTTTGTATGTTTTTAGCTATATCGTATAGGGTTTAAACTGTAATCTGTCTTGAGTTCCAGTTTCATCAGACAGGCAGGGATGAACATGATTTCCAAACCAAAGATTTTTCCCACCCAGGTACTAACCAGCTGTAGCCCTGCTTAATTTCCAAAATCAGATATGCTTATTATGAACATAAAACATCTTTTCATAAAATTCTCATCTGCTCAGAAGCTTGGAAAATCCCAGCCCCAAGTGCAGGCTCAAAATTTCTGGGCAGTTTTATAGATGGACTAAGTTAAATATGCCTCATTGTGTTCCATCACAAGAGTGAAAGGCGGCAAAAAGAGAGATTGAAAGAGAGGGAGGGGAGATGAAGAGCTAGGGAAACATGAATCTTTTTCCAAATGAACAAATGCATGAAGAAAACTTTGTGATTTTATTCCCCCTCCCCCCAAAAAGCTTAAATGACACTAGAAATTCTCAGATCTGAAAGTTAATAGAAGTTGAATATATATTTTCCAAAATGATTAGGGCCAGAGGTATTTGAATTCTTCAGATTTTGGAATAACGATTTTTGCATATTCATTCATTAGTAGCTTGGGGATCTGATGGTGCCTGTGTTATTTGAGAAAGGCATTGTTTGTTTTTCCTTACCAAATCCTGCCATTATTCAAAGTTGGCCATGTTGGGTCTGTGTGCCAAGTTTGGCCCAGATCCAATATCAGCTAGGTTCAGTTCTCTCTGGATAAGGGTGAACTTCATCTCCCAGATTCCCAAAGCAATCATCCACAAACCCGGCCAGTATTTACAGTTTCCCATGTTGGCTCTGTGTGCCAAGTTTAACCCAGATCTGTCATTGGCTGGGTCCAGTGTTCTCTGGATAAGGGTGAACTATAATGTAAATTCCTCCAAACCTTGTCATGCATGCCAAATGTGGTCTAGATCCATTATCTAAGGAGGTCACAGTGCTCTGCCTTGATTTGAAATGAACTACAACTTCAATCCTTTTGAGTTAATCCCCCAAACTCCTCCAGTCTGTTCAGTTGCTGATCAATTCCTCTGTGTTTGCTGTGTGCCATAGAAAAGTGTTAAGGGAGAGGCAGTGGGCAAGGTCATGCAAATTCCACACAAGGAATCCTGGGATGCCTGCCTGTGGTGGAGGAAACACATCAAATCTAGGATGAAATTCTCCCCGAATGAAAGCATTACTTGTGTGGTGGGCCTACATGTTCATGGCACTTGCTATCACCTGCAATGTCAGTGGAGGGAGTGCCTTTAGAGGCTTCTCAGCACTTGGAACTATAGCCTGTTTGTGGAGGCAGGAGGCTGTCTGTGTAAGTGGATACCTCAACCACATACAAACATACACATTTTTCACTTTTATTATATGGATTAGATAGGTAGATGAAATATCTTAGAGATGGGACATAAGTCTAAACACAAAATGTATTGTCGAAGGCTTTCATGGCTGGAATCACTAGGTTCTTGTGGGTTTTTTCGGGCTATAGAGCCATGTTCTAGAGGCATGCCTCTAGAACATGGCTCTATAGCCCGAAAAAACCCACAAGAGCCTACAAAATGTATTCTTGTTTCATGTGAACGTAGCCTGAAGGTAATATTAGACAGAATATTTTAAGTAATTTTGATCATGAAACAAAATATGTGTGCACTGAATCACCAGAAAGCAAAGGTATCACTATCTTGGACACCTATATGGACCCTTTTGGACTTCGGAGCATTTTGGATTGGATTTTGGAATTCTGAATAAGGGATGCCCACATTTATCTTTGATCTGTATTTCAAGGAACTACTGATCAAAATGCCTGCATAAATTGAATGAAGAAACCATCAGTACTTCATTCTAACAATGATACCAATAGATGTGTGTTCTCTGGACATAATAGCAGCATTACTGAAGCTATTTCTCATGCATGTTTTTTTATGGTTTTCACATATTTGCGTATCTCAAGATTCACATTAAAAACCATTATGGAATGACCCTTTCTCTTTAAAGGATGAGTATATGGAATGCATAGGAGAAGTTACCTTTAGAGAATTTACAAGAATTGTGTGGACAGGCTTTGTTGAGATCCACATTTCCAGCTGGACTGGCTGTGCACAATGCAGAGAAAGTGGGGGAAGGGAGGTTTAAAAGAGATCAGAGGTGTTTGTGAAAATTAGTCAGTATTAGTGTAATATTCCTTCAGGGAGTGTTTTATAATGCCCACCGGAATGTGTGGGTGGTGGGATCAGATTCCAGTCTAACTTGGTTGCTTTCATTTGCTGACATAATGCACACCTGTGTGTCTCGCTACTGACCTGTAAGCTCCACTGAAAAGACCCTGACACCTGCATTTCAGAGAGTGGGCTTTGTGTCAGTGTTTGTTTTTGTCTCTGCTGAAAACAGAATCCAGTAAAAGTTATGGTATGGTTTGTATATACAAGATTTTGGAGGAATGTAAAAATTGGTTTCTCAACTTTTTTTCTTTGTGTGCTTCCTTCTTTATTGTTGGATTGATATGTTGTTGTCTCTTTGCAGATGTTTCTAAAGTCTTTAGTGTTCAAAAGAGCAATAGTTTTGTTTCCCATAGTACTGGCATGGTGATAGGTTATTTAGATTTTGTATAAATATGTGCATTACGGATTGTTTAATCTAATTAAATTATTTTATTTTAAATTATTCAATTGTTTAATATGCTTTTACAATGTTTAAATGAATGCCATTTTTAATTTTCAAAACTTTTATAAGCAACCCAGATATGTTAAGATATTAGTTGCTATAAAATATTTGATAATATGTGCTACTAATCCTATGGTTTTATGCTAGCACACTAGAAAGCAGCATACCGACTTGTTTGGGTGCACTTTTTGTCTGATCTTTCAAGCATCTTCTGTTTCCAAACAGCTTTTCACACATATTTTCGTGTATGTTTGAAATCAAGGCTGAGGAGAGTATGGCTAGTTGGATCCAGTGATGGGCTATTCTTGGTTTTATGGCTGCTGCTTCTACAGTTGCTCTGGGTTCTATAGGAACTCTTCTTGTGCTGAACCTTTAACAAGAATAGGCCAGGTTCCTGACTGCTCCTACAACCTGGAGCAGCTTCCGAGGAAGCAGCCATAAAACAAATGTTATGGCAACAGATGTGGTGGATGACCCTCGTTGAATCCATGCCTCCAAGAGCTCCAATGCACCACCACTTCCATTATGAAAAGAAGAAAAGGCCTCTCGCATCATCTTAGACCCATAAGGGAGATATTCACCTGTTTCTGCTCCTTAAGCAGTTCTAGTCTAGAGGGAGAGTATGCTTTATCCAAAAGGTCTGGAAACCATGAATCCCTACAAGGACCATATTAACTATGTTTATCCTGGAAAAGAGAAGCTTTAGAAGTGATATTATAGCAGTGTTTAAATTTTTGAATGGATGTCACATTGAAGGTAGAGCAAACTTGTTTTCTGCTTGAAATAGTAGATTCCATCTATAGTTTAAAAAAAAGGATTCCACTTCAACACTTGGAAGAACTTTTTAACATTAAGAGCTGTTTAATGGTGGAATACTCTGCCTTGGAGGGTGGTGGAGTCACCTCTAGAGTTTTTTAAACAGAGGCCGGATGGCCAACTGTCCAGAATGTTGTGATTGTGTGTTCCTGCATGGCTGGGGGCTAGACGGGGTGGCCCTTGTGTTCTCGTCATAATTCTGTGATTCCACTGTTACTTCATTTAAAAAAAAAGTTTTAAATCACAGGAACTGTCAAAAATTACACCGAGGGATTACAAGGGTGTAGTGGGTTTCCATGTTTTGTTTTGTTTTTTTTTTTTTACAACTCTGGAGACTAGATTTTCACTAGGTGACATTAGCAAGTCACAGTCAGCATCAGAGAAAGGGAAACTTCCTTTGAACAAATCTTACCAAGTTAACTCTGTGATAGGTTTGCTTTAGGGCTGCCATGAGTTTAAAATACATTGAAGATCTAGAACAAATGCAGGTTCCTTTATTCCACTTAACAAAATTAGGGTGTTTGGGAGGAAAGCCCATCAGGAATATGGGGAAGTTACTAGCTTCCATTTTAACTGTTTACACATACATATGACACTTCTCAATTATTGTGGTTACATGCATTTGCAGTCACTCTAAGATGTTGAGAAACACTGGATAGATGCACTGAAGGAATAATCGATGGCTGTGTAGGTGGAAAACGTCTTGGGTTCAAGGCCAGAGATGAGCGTTTCCCTTCAGATCCAGATTGCAGAATCAGACTGAAGTGAATAAAAGGCTTGTAAGTTTTATAACTGATTGTACTGTAGGAAAAAGAACTGACATTTCCAAAACATGCTGTGTGCAAGCAAGTGATTAGACAAGAATGTTAAAATGAAGGCCTCAACATTTCCCTTACAGTGCCATATTTGTACCACATTGTCAAACAAGGTCACACAGCACAGCAAACTTTTAATACATGTAAGTTTGCAGACTGGGATATGATAGTCAGGTTTAAGTATCCTTGGCATATTGTTGTCCTTTCTTTTACTTTTTGCTCTTTTGGGGATGCTTTTTCCATTTTTATAGCAGTTGTTCTGAATGTCGTAAATCTTTTTGTTGGTTTTGGAGGTGCTGCTTTGGTGAAATACAAGTTCATTAATTCCTTAAAAGTTTGTTTTAAAAATGTACGTGTTACAGTCTAGTTTCTTCTTTTCTTGCTTTATGTACAGCTTTTTTGTAGTCTGTTAAACAGAGTGGCTTCTCCTGTTTATTCTAAGAATGCAGATAAGTAGCTTTCAAGGCAATGTTTGTAGTTTAATAGTTCCTGAGACAGAAGTCAACACACTATCTTCTAGACTGCCCTAGTCATAACTAATGATCTGTTGGCCTCCAGCTCAGAATAAGTCAGGAGACAGTGAAGTCTACAGAGGGAAGAAGCCCTCCATAAAGTCTGTGGGTAGTTTGTATGTGGCGGCGCCTAGTAGGCAAGACTTTCATTACTCTGTTGCATTAATAGGGCACAGAACAGAGGTCCTCAGTCACCTCTGAACCATTTAGCTTGTGGGTGTGAAGACAAGACTGAGCCCAAGCAAGCATTACTAAAACAGTTGTGAAGTACAGAGTAATAAAATAGCACTGCATTAGCCTGGTATTGCATACACTTCAACTATATACAAGTAGTTTAATGTTGGTAAGTTATCTAGCCAGTAATAGCTGATAAACTTAATTTTATAGGCTTTAAATTGACCTTATCCCTCATAGAATCATAGAATCATAGAATCATAGAATCATAGAATCATAGAATCAAAGAGTTGGAAGAGACCTCATGGGCCATCCAGTCCAACCCCCTGCCAAGAAGCAGGAATATTGCATTCAAATCACCCCTGACAAATGGCCATCCAGCCTCTGTTTAAAAGCTTCCAAAGAAGGAGCCTCCACCACATTCCGGGGCAGAGAGTTCCACTGCTGAACGGCTCTCACAGTCAGGAAGTTCTTCCTCATGTTCAGATGGAATCTCCTCTCTTGTAGTTTGAAGCCATTGTTCCGCGTCCTAGTCTCCAAGGAAGCAGAAAACAAGCTTGCTCCCTCCTCCCTGTGGCTTCCTCTCACATATTTATACATGGCTATCATATCTCCTCTCAGCCTTCTCTTCTTCAGGCTAAACATGCCCAGTTCCCTAAGCCGCTCCTCATAGGGCTTGTTCTCCAGACCCTTGATCATTTTAGTCGCCCTCCTCTGGACACATTCCAGCTTGTCAATATCTCTCTTGAATTGTGGCGCCCAGAATTGGACACAATATTCCAGGTGTGGTCTAACCAGAGCAGAATAGAGGGGTAGCATTACTTCCTTAGATCTAGACACTATGCCCCTCTTGATGCAGGCCAAAATCCCATTGGCTTTTTTTGCCGCCATGTCACATTGTTGGCTCATGTTTAACTTGTTGTCCACGAGGACTCCAAGATCTTTTTCACACGTACTGCTCTCGAGCCAGGCATCACCCATTCTGTATCTTTGCATTTCATTTTTTCTGCCAAAGTGGAGTATCTTGCATTTGTCACTGTTGAACTTCATTTTGTTAGTTTTGGCCCATCTCTCTAATCTGTCAAGATTGTTTTGAATTCTGCTCCTGTCCTCTGGACTATTGGCTATCCCTCCCAATTTGGTGTCGTCTGCAAACTTGATGATCATGCCTTCTAGCCCTTCATCTAAGTCATTAATAAAGATGTTGAACAGGACCGGGCCCAGGACGGAACCCTGCGGCACTCCGCTCGTCACTTCTTTCCAAGATGAAGAGGAAGCATTAGTGAGCACTCTCTGTGTTCGTCCACTTAACCAATTCCAGATCCACCTCACCGTAGTTTTGCCTAGCCCACATTGGACTAGTTTCCTTGCCAGAAGGTCATGGGGGACCTTGTCGAAGGCCTTACTGAAATCCAGGTACGCTACATCCACGGCATTCCCTGCATCTACCCAGCTTGTAGCTCTATCGAAGAAAGAGATCAGATTAGTCTGACATGACTTGTTTTTGATAAATCCATGTTGACTATTAGCGATGACTGCTTTTGTTTCTAAGTGTTTGCAGACCACTTCCTTAACAATCTTTTCCAGAATCTTGCCCGGTATCGACGTGAGGCTGACCGGACGGTAGTTGTTTGGGTCATCCTTTTTTCCCTTCTTGAAGATTGGGACCACATTGGCCCTCCTCCAATCTGCTGGAACTTCTCCCGTTCTCCAAGAACTCTCGAAGATGGTTGCCAATGGTTCCGAAATGACTTCCGCTAGTTCCTTCAATACTCTGGGGTGTAGTTGATCTGGCCCTGGGGACTTGAACTCATTAAGAGCGGCCAGGTATTCCTGAACAACTTCTTTCCCAATTTGGGGTTGGATGCCCTCCAAACCCTCATCCACTCCATCTTGCTGAGGTTGAAGACTCTCTTTTTGTGAGAAGACCGAGGCAAAGAAGGCATTAAGTAGTTCTGCCTTTTCCCTATCCCCTGTCATAATTGCCCCATCTTCTCCTCGAAGAGGTCCTATCGCCTCCTTGTTTTTCCTTTTTCTACTGACATAAGAATAGAAGCCCTTTTTATTGTTTTTAATGTCCCTGGCAAGTCTGAGCTCGTTTTTTGCTTTAGCCTTGCGGACCTTTTCCCTACAGGTGTTGGCTATTTGTTTGAATTCTTCTTTGGTGATTTCTCCCTTTTTCCACTTCTTGTGCATGCCTCTTTTGTGTCTTAGCACAGTTAGAAGTTCTTTGGACATCCATTCTGGCTTCTTTGCACTTGTCCTATTTTTTCTCTTTGTTGGCACAGTTTGCAATTGCGCCTTGAGTATTTCACTCTTGAGAAATTCCCATCCATCCGTAACTCCCTTGTCTTTTAGTATCTGTGTCCACGGAATGCTGCTCAGCGTTTCCTTCATTTTTTGGAAATCAGCTCTCCTAAAGTCCAAAATGCGGGTTTGACTTGTCTTAGTTTCGGCCTTCCTTTGTACCTCAAATTGCAGGAGCACATGGTCACTTGCCCCTAAGGATCCTACCACTTTGACCGCATCGATCAGGTCCTCCGCATTTGTTAAGATGAGATCAAGAGTAGTCAATCCCCTTGTTGCTTCTTCTACCTTCTGGACCATGAAATTGTCTGCAAGGCAAGCGAGAAATTTGTTGGACCTTGTACTCTTGGCCGATTTTGTTTTCCAGCAAATATCGGGATAGTTGAAATCGCCCATGACTACTACATCTCTTCTCTGTGCCTGTTTGGTCAACTGTTGGCAGAAGACTTCATCAAGTTCTTCCTCCTGGCTTGGGGGTCTGTAGTAGACGCCTACAACGACATCTTTTTGAGTCCCAGTTCCCTTGATTCTTATCCAGATGATTTCAAGCTGGTTTCCCAGATTGCTGTCTTGAATTTCTTCTGCAGCATACTCCGCCTCCTCTCCCCTTTGTTCGGTTTCTGTGAAAGAGGTTATACCCCTCGATATCTACATTCCAGCGATAGGAGTCATCCCACCAGGTTTCAGTGATCCCTATGATATCATATTTGTGGTATCATATTCCTCTTTTGTTTTGGGAGTGGAATTGCAGAACTTGGGAAAGGTACTTATTTGGGCCAAGGAATTGTGTGGGTTGCAGTCCAAAAAGTAAAGACCCACTAACATATCATGTGACTTTTGTATCTACAGGTTCTACATAGGCAGAATAAGATAACCATGGATAAAAATGTTCAAGTAAATATGAATTATTTCATTAGCTGATCTGTCAAATAGCTTCCCAGAGTCAAAGTCAGCTGGTTGCTCATCACAGATGATACAATAGTTGTACATTTCTTTTGATGGAATTAGTGATAAATGATATATCAGGGTCAGTGAAATAGTTATTTTCCTCTCTTTATGCTTCCATGTGATTGAATGGCTCCTGCAACTGTTATAATAAGTTTTCCATCTAACAAACTTAGCTTTACATGCACAGTGGATATATCCTATATTTCAATAAAAAGAAACTCAATATGTGGAGAAAGCACAGCAGACCTAATTTTCATTGCATCTCAGCACATGTGGAGATTTGGATATTGCAGCTAGCACAGACCATCTCTGAGTTATAAACACTTGTTATTCTTGTAGGTTCCGTTTTGCATTTTTCTCTATGAATTCCATTTTTAGCATCTGGCTTCCATATATTGTGATATGCAAGGATTTTTTTTTAGTGTAAAGAAATGTTGTGAATTTCTTGTATTAGGTTCATAAATCACAAACCCATCTGTATCTGTCATTTACATTCAGCCGCATTCTACATTATGTTTGTTTAATATCACCTCAGAACACAACTACCGAAGATGCCTTTTACAAAAATGGATGCTTTCTCAATTGAATATGAATGGTATGATGTTTTGTGTACTGCCTTAATTGAGGTTTACTCAGTGGATGTGCACAAGACAACTAACCATCTAGCTTCTTTAAGATGTACACAGCTAGAACCTTTTGGAAACAGGGTCTTGCAGGTTTGGACATGCAACATTAGTAAACCGAGGCTGAGTGATACTTAGTTTATACTACACGATACATATGAAATTTGTCAAAAAGCCATACAATAAGGTTGTGATTCTGTATTGAATTTTTCCAGTCTAAAATGGTCTTGACTGCCATCCTTGAAGCCATTACCCTTATTTAGCCCACTCTGCAATACGGATAAATATATGGTGACAGCATAACATCAGTGCCCATGCTTCAGAAAGAGAAGGATAGCTTCTGAAACTATCCAAGTATCTTGACAAGGAAGCCCAATTCAAAAGACAAAAAGTAGTTAATGTTCTTGAAAGTAGAATTGACAGATTCATTGTTCTCTTTAATGTACATAGTTTTCCCTTTTATTCTTCTGTCATCTGTAGTGAACAGGTTTTGCAGATTTTTGGAAGGTTCGTAAACTTCTGCAGAATTTGTTTACCAGGAGTAACAGTGAGATCAAGCAGCGTCGGCCCTAGTTTGTATTTGGATGGGAGACCATCAATGCTGGTTATTGTAGCTTTTACAAAATCTAGATTCATAGTTGTCTTGGAAAGATATGAATATTCATTTGTCTCCATATATGTTTTTCTACACAGTTTTTCAGTTCAGTTCTGTGAGTTTGTTGTGGTGGCTGAAGTTCATCATAAGCACATTAAAGGTATACACATTAAAGTACATAATATATTTTAAAGAATCAACTGCAGGGAGTAGTAATGCTTCAGACAATAAAATATAACTATTAATCAAAGAATGTTTGCTATCTGACTATTGTTCACAAAAATACAATGTCTTTTCAAATGGCACCTATATAGTATCTGTCTTGAACTGCAGATGCCTAACTTGAAATCATGTCATTCAAAGCATTTCTGATGCAAAGTAACATACATTTGAGGAAATAATTTGTACTAAAATTTTATGTTCTTAAAAAATCATAGAA
The DNA here is from genome assembly GCF_037176765.1 of Anolis sagrei. Taxonomy (NCBI): domain Eukaryota; kingdom Metazoa; phylum Chordata; class Lepidosauria; order Squamata; family Anolidae; genus Anolis; species Anolis sagrei. The sequence continues at coordinate 23,989,593 of NC_090025.1, forward strand.
TTTAGAGATCTTGATTAATTATAGATCTCTTCTAGAATCTATCCATAATAGCCAATCTCTTAATTGCCTGTTATACATGCTCAAGGCAGAGTTCATGTCAGATTAGTAGCAGCTATGTAGCTACTTTTGGAAAGTTGGTTTCCACTATTATCATATTGCTCATCTCTATGTAAAACAATGTTGGAAAGCAGCAACATATTCAAACTACTTGAAGTGAATACAGTGTACTCTCTTCTCAGTTGATGGCCAAGAAATTTCTGTGTTGGAAAAAGCTGCAAATGTTACATATGAAAGACACTACAATTAAAAGGATTTATTCTGTACAGTTTTCAAAACTTCAATAGTACTAATAGTATATTGAGTGATTACATTACTACTGTATTTTTAGAGCAGGTTTGATCAGCTGTCTTCTTTTACAATAAATCTTCATCAATGTCCCTCTCTTTTCTCTCTTTTCAATTTCACTACCTCCCTATCCCCTATCCTAAGAGAGCACACCAAAATCACCAAATAAATGGAATTGGTATATAATTGGATTTAAAATCTATTTGTTCCTAGAGCTATATATTCTAAAACTTATGGCCATGGTCAAGTATAATATATTGATATACTGTCATATATATTATGCATCTTAAAGATGTTTAAAGATCCAAGCGGGAAAGAAAAATGAGTAATAATCATCTGCATATATAAGGTTGGAAAACTTTCCATTCCTGATAATCTTGCTTAAACAGTTTCACAGTTTAAATGGCTGCCAGTTTCTTTCCAGACACAACTTCAAGTGCTGGCTATGATCTTCAAAACTCTACCTATGTACCAAGTTCAGAAACTCCTATGAGTTCAAAGCAGGGCAGCCATACTAGTTACAGGAACATCTAGAAGTGAATGTATCATACCCATACTAAAGTCACTCCACTGATTTCCAGTTAGTTTCTGGGGAAAGTACAAAGTGTCGGTTATAACCTTTAAAATCCTACATACTTTGGGTCCAGGTTCCCTACAGGATTGCCTTCTCCCACACAATCCACCCATTAAGACACTGAAGCCCTCTGGGGAATGCTTACTCCAACCAACCAAAACCTGGATGGTGACCATCACTCAGAGGACCTTTTCATTGGCTGCCCCACACTGTGAAATGACCTGCCAAAAGAGATCTGACAGCTAAATGAGCTACCAGAATTTAAGACACAACTGAAGATCCATCTCTTCTGGCACCCCTACCCAGTTAACTTTGAATCATGAGTTTTGGATTTGCATTCTTTTGTTGTTGTATGTTGATCTTTGTACTCTGTGTGTGATATATGTTTTTTTAATATAATGGTGTGTTTTGATTTTATTGTATATATTCTATGATGATATATTTTGGCTTCGTTGTGGCCCATTAGTAGAGGCAAGTAACAAATAAAAGTTGTTGTTGTTGTTGTTGATGATGATGATGATGATGATGATGATGATGATATTATTTAATGGCTTAGGTCCACCCTGTTTGGTAGATCATATTTATCTGTCTGAGCTGACCCAGACTCTGAGATCCTCAAAAGAGACCCTTCTCTCAATCTCACCACTATTACAAACACAGTTTGTGGGGATGCAAGAGAGGTCATGCTTGGTGGCAGCCCCTGGACTCTGGAACTCCCTTCACAGGAAAGCTGGTTTGGCCTCTCCTTGTTATCCTTCAGCTGGCAGGTTTTCAGCTTATGAGGTAGTGTATTGGTTTAAATCTAACTGTTTTAATAGCTTTTTACCTTTTTAAAAATTATTGCATTCCTTTAAGTTGGGGTTTAAATGATTTTCATATGTTAAATAGAAGGTGCTGAAGTGTAATGATATATCACTGAATACTAAAGTTAGGAGTCTCCATGCCATCATATTCCCTATTTTAACATATGGTTGTGAAAACTGGACAGTGAAAAAAACTGATAAGATGAAAATATTTGAGATATGGTGCTGGAGAAGAGTTCTGCACATACTGTGACTGCTACAAAAATACAAATAAATAGGTGGTACAACAAATTAGGCTGGAATTCTTTATAAAACTCGAGATGAATATCAGGCTGTTGTACTTTTGCCATACTATGAGAAGTGATGGCTCACTAAAAAAGATAATAATTCTGTATTATCAATAATGTGGACAGTAAGAAAAGAGGAAGACCACATTCCAAGTGGATAGACTCAATCAAGAAAGGTACAGCTCTGAGGCCCCTTCCACATAGGTGTATAAATTCCACATTGAATTGCATTATATGGCAGTGTGGACTCAGTTAATCCAGTTCAAAACAGATACTGTGGCTTATCCGCCTTGATATTTTGGGTTGCATGGCTGTGTGGAAGGGCCCTTTGAGTTCTCTCATTCATAAAATGGCCAAATTCAACTTTATGACAGTTAATAAAACAAGAGTACTTCATCATCTACATTTATAAGAAATATAATATATCAGCAATATTAGATTAGATACATATATATCCATAAGTATTAAATTAGGAGAAATTGGTGAATTTCTTTATTACCGAGTGTAATTTATTCACATGTACCAGTTCAACACAGTAAATAATCAGACTGGTGTGTTTTTCCTAATTTATCATGTTCCTTTTATTCAATATCTACTTTTAACACACAGTTGATATAACATACTTTATTGTACTGTACTTACAGTGTGCATATGTTTCACAAATGTACAGTGGAGTGAAAGGTTCTTGGATATTAGAGCTATAATATGACATTTCATGTTCAGGTTTCACAAACAGCTTTTAACCCATCCAGATATAAAAATAAATACAAGATGGTCTTTTTCTTTAATGCCCTGCTTTGTTATTCTTTCACTTTTCTGCCAGCATGTGCCTTGTACTCTTTATGCAGGTCTTTGGCTGATTGAACTATTTTTCCCCATTTTATTTTATATTATTTTATTATTTCTTGCCAACTTTGCAATCAAAGAGAGTACAAGCTGGCTGAAATGGATTGGGGGAAAACAGCTGAGCTATATTATACAGCCGTAGTCAGGGCTGCATTTCTTTACTGCTGAATAACTGATCACAGGTGCAGGATTAACACAACATACGGCACTCTGTTTTGTTAATGGAAGCCCCTTAGCAGCAGTAGTTTAGTGCTTTGTCACATGATTCTCATCCGGGAGATGGGGGGTTTGGCAAGCATAAAACAAGACTGCGGAAATTGAATGTAAGTAGAAGAGGTCAGCACTTCTCTTTTTTTCCCCCTTTACCTTAACAAAATACTTTAGGGAAAGGAGAATGATGAAGAATGAGGTTGAGTTTATCCTCTTTGTAGGAAAGCATGGAGAGGTTCAGTGGCTTTTTATAAAAGGTCATGCATAGAGACACATGACTGGAGAATGCCATTGAACTGAAGCGGGCTTTAAAAAATGTTCAGCTAGCTGCCTGTTGGGAAAAATGGCATGATTGTGTACATTGTCTTGCATTTCTTTATTTCACTTTTTCTAACACTTCCCAGTAAATCTCTTTCCTTCTGTTTGTACAGTCCAATACATCTCTGCCCACATTCAGTTTGAAATAAATAGAACTGATTTAAGTCGTGTTTACTGGTGGTTAAGTGTTCTTAACTTTTTCCTAGTACAAAGTTTTTTTGACACTATGTTATTAATGTAGTCTCAAGAACAGGAATTAGTCCTCCTGTTCACTTTTGTAATATATTGATCAAACGCCAAAATAGTTTTTAAAGAAGACAGCTCACTTAGGCTTTGATATCCCTTTCTGTGAAAAGTCTCAAGAGATGCATTTTGAAAATGGCATCAAACCACAGCACATTATACCAACTGCTGTTTCCCCTTTTTAAAAATACAATTGCACAAGTGTCAGTTCTGATGCTTGATTCTATGGCAGAACCATTGCACAAACCATTTCAACTTTATTGAGAAATATATTGTTTCTGTTCGTTTGGTTTGCAAGTTTTGTGGCTTATTAGTAACTACTATAATGGTGGTTTAAGGGAGAAAAATTGTATGAAAATAGAGAAATTGAACTCCAGTCTCCACATAGTAACCCATCACTTTTTTTTGGAACTTCAGATGTTATCTGGTCTTCCTCTGTAGTAAGGGAATCCTCAGCATGACGTCAGAGCAAAGGTAATAAATACCTGTAAGCCAACACAATTTTCTTCCCTTCTTCTTTCCTCCTAAAGATATTAATCCATTAAGTGATACATTTTCTCCTGTCTTTCCTTGTCTTCTTTACTTCTGCAGGGCTCAGCACATTTTATATCAAGCTTCAGTGCACCCATTTCCTTGCATTGCCTCAATTGTGTCTTTATTTAAATGTTGCTTAGCAGAGCTATGGAATCAGTGTTGGGTTATGGAAATGAAGCAATAGAAAGAAACAAGTTCAGTCAGTCATATACTGACCTTGGCTTCAAAATAAAAACAAAATAAAAAAACAAAATGACATTGAGATCTGTGGGACCAGCTTTTACATTTTATTTTCTCCACAGCTGACAAACTATGGGCATTTTTAATTCTCCAGCATGAGTGACTGATATTCTTGGGCCAGAGGTCTTTCATTTCAATAGAATTTGCTATCATCCAATGTTTCACATATCTGTTTGAAATCTGAGAATGTAGATATGGATGGTGCACTGTTTATTAATTTATTCAACCAAATATATTTTGTCAGTCTAAACAGCTTGATAATTCACAAAGTAGTGATGAAATACCTTGTGCTATCATTTTACTATAAAAAGATTGTTTTACTGGTTAGTGTACATTTGCAATTAGGAATTGGACAATAGAAAAATGGGAATGAGTTTGAGTTGAAGGTCTAATGCAGTAGTTCCCAACCTTTCTTTGACCAGGGACCACTTTGACCACTCTCCAACATTAGTACCAAAAGGGTTACGAATCAGTTTTTGGTCAACTTTAGATTTGGTTTAGTTATTTGGAGTTCTGATTCAGAAAATTGCACTGGATAGATCACATCAGCTCTGGTTTCCGATACAGAACTTATGCCACGGTGTAGTAGTGTTGAGGCCGTAGACCATATTTTAATTCTTTTGGACCACTGGTGGTCCACGGACCACAGGTTGGGAACCACTGGTCTAACATATGAACTCCAAAGCCCTATTGATTAATCCTCTGCCCATTACTTGGCCAAAGTTATTTTCCTCATCCAGGCAACATACTTGTTTGTATAGTCACACTTTGTATCCCCTAATCCACCCCACTGTTCATTCTCCCTTTTGCCCACCCAGATGCTTTTTCTCTTCCTTTAGGTTCAAGTAGCCAGGCTTAGCTGGTTTTATGGAGCAGGCTGTTAGATCTATATAGCAGCCTTGTATTTAGTCTGGTTTCAGATCTCATTTGTGAGATTTCCTTCCTTAAGCTCAGGATATTAAAAGTAAAAGAGAGAATGTCATGCTACTTTTCACTTCTAAAAGTAAACATGACATCTTATGTAGGCTCTTTCCCACCACCCACCCAAAACAAAGCATGGAGTAGACAGTTGACACAGCAGTTTGGCTTTTGCTAACCAACAGCAGAGGTCCACCCCCACTTCCTAAATGTGTGGCCAACTGCCAATATAGTCAATGAATTCCTCTGTATTCTTGTCAAGAGATTGAGAAGCCAGCATGCTTCCACCACAGTTAAGCTTAACAGCTGCTTTGCATTTCTGAAAGGCTGAAATGCTTGTGTCCTCTTGGAGCAGATCTAGTAAATGTATAGTACTGTTGCATAGTACTCAAGCCCATTCTTGTTGATTATTGTATCATGTAGATTGTGGTTTGCCATGTAAGTGTCCTCTGTTTTTGATCCCTGCTCACCTTTTCTCAAAATACATACCTTATGCATATTGAGATCTATAGCCCATCTTCTTACGGAGAAGTAGCACACGTTGAGACTCACAAATACAATAAAATCAACACATCTGTAATAATCTGGAACTGAGTTACCATGATCAATAACAAAAAAAATAACCTAGTATCAATCATTTATTTTGGAAAGGCTATATTAAAGTACTCCCATGCCTTTTGACAATAAGGATGAATATGCATATGCTCTCCTCCTATGAACCAGTTAGGACGTTAAGATCGTCTGGGGAGACCCTGCTCTCGGTCCCGCCGGCTTCACAAGCACGCCTAGCGGGGACGAGAGAGAGGGCCTTCTCAGTAGTGGCCCCCCGGCTGTGGAACACCCTTCCCACAGACATTAGATCGCCCCCCTCCTTATTGGCATTCAGGAAGAGAGTGAAGACCTGGCTCTTTGATCAGGCTTTCAACTAAGCAGTACAATTGATTGATTACTGGAATATGGATTAATGGACAACGAGATCGGATGCTGATTCTATTGATGAGACGTGATGGATTGTTGTTTTCTGTACTGCTGTATTGATGTTGATGTTAATTGATAGATATTACTGTTTTAAATGATTATGATTTTGTACTGTATTGCTGATACTGGTCGTTAACCGCTCTGAGTCGCCAAATGGCTGAGAAGAGCGGTATACAAGTAAAGTAAATAATAATAATAATAATAATAATAATAATAATAATAATAATAGAAGTCCCCATTGGAAAACATTACAAACAAATGCTGTTGGAGATAAGACCCTACTGTGGGCTGCAAGGGTATACTTGTATGACCGGAATACATAGAATGTTGTCTGTGAAGGATTACACAAAGCTGGTGTTTGTATTTAACACAGGGGTTTGTGTGGCAGAGTGATTGTAAACTGGCCAAGCAGTTTAGTTTATGACATGCATCATTTATTACATAATCCATACCTTTAATCATAGCCTCCCATCCTCAGATATTCATATTCACAGGGTTGTTCTGAAGAGGTTAGTCCATATTTGCTTTTATAATGAATGTGATTGTAAATGGCTTTTGACTACTTATAGTTTAATTATATTTTGACTTTTGTATGTTGTACCGTGGACTCTTAGAATCTGCTAATTCCAGGACCCCAAACGGATACTGAAATGATCCAGGTTCCACTATTTAAATGCATTGTAAAATTGTGCCCTTCAAATAAGATAGCAAAATCAAGTGGGTTTTTTAAAATTAAAAATATTTTCAAGCTGTGGACAGTGAATCTATCGATCAGAATTTTTGTATACGGAAAGCTGACTGTAGTATGTTTTATCTCTGTTTAAATTGTTGTAATCCTTAAATTTCAGAGCCAAGAAAAAGGTGATATGATTATGATGGTTGTTACTAAGAACAATAATATTTGGGAATGCATAATTTGTTTTTGTTTTTCTTTTTTAAAAAAATCTGCAATACTCTAAAGCCTCACACTATATGTTTTCTCTGAAAGTTTTTTTTTTGTAATCTGTCCAGCATAATTGGAAATGGTAATCATTCCATTGTCTTTATATTCTCATGGGACTCTTTCCTAATGGGCTCATTTTACAATTTAATCACAAGATGTTCTGTTGTGTCACATTTCTCTGCAGCTTGTTGATTAAAAAGTGTTCCAAGTCGGTTTTGTACAGATGTAAATTGGGGTATCTTTCCAACTCTAACCAAGAGGAGGGCCTCCCCGGCAGATTTTAACGCTCGTACAGGTTAATAGAGGGGGAAGCGGTCACGAAGATCAGCGTGTTCCAAAGTGTTTAGGGCTTTATAGGTAATCACCTGTGCTTTGAATTGAGACTGGAAACTTATCAGTAGCCAATGGAGCTGCTTTCATAGGGGCATTGTGTGCTCCCTATAGCCAACTCCAGTTAGTAGTCTGGCTGCTGATCTTTGTACCAATTGCAGTTTCCGAGCTGCCATGTAGAGTGCATTGCAGTAATCCAATCTTGATGTCACTAAGGCATGGACCACTGTGACTAAATCTAGCTTTTCGAGATATGGTCACAGCTGGTGCACAAGCCTTAACTGTGCAAAGGTCCTCCTGGCCACCATTGACACATGAGCTTTAAGCATCAGCGCTGAATCCAGGAGGACCCCTAGACTGCAGACTGTGTCCCCATCCAGCACAGGTAGCCAACCTATACCCTCATTGGCCACACAACTGACCAGGAGGACCCCTGTCTTGTCTGGATTAAGCTTCAGCTTGTTAGCTCTCATCCATTAAATTACAGCTGCCAGTCACTGGTCCAGGATCCGGGGGCTTCCTTGGAGTTTAGTGGAAAAGAGTAGTAGAGTTGTGTGTCATCTGCATTTTACTTTGTATATGTGTTTGTTCTAAGGTGGTGGTTCCCAGCATTTGGTTCTCCAGATGCTTTGGACTTCAACTCCCAAAATTCCTGACTGTTCTAAGGCAAAAGTGGGAATCATGTAGTCCTCCAGGTATTAGAATTAGAACAGCATTTCTCAAACTGTGCTCCTCCAGGTGTTTTGGACTTCAGCTCCCAGAAAGCTCAGCATTTAGGAATTGTGGCAGTTGAAGTCCAAAAGTCTGGAGGAGCGCAGTTTGAGGAACTCTGATTTAGTGAATTGTAGGGCTGAAATAACCATTCTAATCCACTCTGCTTCTAATGGAGGAATCTAGTGCTTATACACCCCTACAAGGTGGCCATATAAGCTTTGTTGTTGGTCTTCAAGTCCCAGCAGGCCAAGCAAACAACCTATGGTGAGGAATGGTGGAAGTTGTAATTCAACATCTGCAGGACACTATGAACCCCACCCCTGTCCTAAAGGAAGAGCACAGAAATCTAATGAAGTGTTTATTATCCAGGGGGAGGTGGAAACATGGAGGATATTTGACTGTTGCTTTAGTAGCAGTGTACTTGCAATGTTGAAGCTTTTTTTGAAATCCTACTCTTGCTCCAGATGTTTCACCCTGAATTGCAGAGAGTTTTCATTCTCTTGTAAGAACAATTTCAATTTTATCTTAATGGGGTCTGTGGAGTGGCAGAAAGCTAGTCTTCCATCCAGTGCAGGCTATTTCAAATAAAGCCATGTCAACAAAACTTTGGTTTGACTGCATCTTTCTGAAGTATAGTATGTAGATTAGATTTGCATTTTGAGAGATATAATGTATGGCACTTTCCATGTTGTGTTGTAGTTCTATTGTTGGTTAGTTTCCAAAATATCCTGTGGAAGTTCTTTTATCTGATGCCTGAAAAATATAGGGTGTTAAAACAATTAATACTTCCCTTTCTCATAAAAACAATCATTTTTAGGATGCAATTCAGCTTGTTCAGATGCAATCAGTGGGCTGATTGTGTTCATTCAGCACTACTGCAGGGTATATCCTGATTTTTTTTCTTTTTAAGGAAGTGTTTTGGGGAGTGGAACTTAATCATTTAGTAAATGATGATGATTATGTATAACAATGCACGGAAGCCCATTTTAAGTACATTTAAGCCCCGTTGATTTAAGTAAGAGGTATTTATTTTGCCGTTAAAATTTCTATCCATGAAGCTCTATTCACCCAGTCACATTCCAGATTATTTGCTCTGGGTTGCATATGTGAAAGAGAGTAAGAAAGAGGAGGAAAGATTTAACTTGATGACTCCATCAGCTGCAGGAGGTGGAAAAACTTTGTGAATTCTATAAAAATATCAAAGTAGATGAAAATAGAATCCAGTATTTTTTTAAAAAAAAAATCTTTATTTTTTTAAAGTAACGTTGTCTCTCCATGAGCCAGATGTCTAAAACCTCTGCCTAGAACATTTTGAAAAGTTCATTCTCTGTCCATGAATAACAATGTTATTCAGTCACAACCCCTTTTTGCTGAAAAGGGACTTAGTTTTAAAAGGCTCTGTTCCACTGACCCAGAAAGTGAACATCTGTTGATGTTAAGTTGTGCTGTGTAGGCTAGATTTTAAAATACCCTAACCCAAAAATAATCCACCCAAAAGGGAAAGGGGACAGAGAAGCAGAAAGATACCACTAAAAGAAGTACTATTAAGATTGTTTAAAATCAAATAATAGTGGCTACTTGTAGACCAAAGCTTATATTCGCTTATTTGTTACAACACTCAACTCTGATTTCCTATTTTTGTATAGATGACATTTTGTTTTTCCCTCCCAAGAAGCCTTAAGAGTTGTACATTTGTAGTAGTGTTCTATATGCCTTGTATACTCATGGATAAACCTAAAAAAATTGGTCAAAAAATCAGCCTCCAATACCTGGGTTCACTTATCCATGGGTCAGTGAAAGGACTGTAGTTTAACTCTTATCATAGTAGAGTGGTAAAAGCAAAAGCCTAGTCCATACCAGGATAATCTAAAAGACCAAACACTGATCCTTTCTTTTCTCTCTGCCTTGGTGCAACTTCTGGCCTTTTTTTATGCCCGGGCAGCCCGGGTGTGAGAAAATTGGCTGTCTGCAAGGACGTTGCCCAGGGGATGGATGGATGTTTGATGTTTTACCATCCTTGTGGGATGTGGGAGGCTTCTCTCATGTCCCTCCATGGGGAGCTGAAGCTGAAAAAGGGAGCTCAACTCAATCTCCCCGGATTCGAACCACTGACCTGTCAGTCAGCAGTCCTGTCAGCACAAGGGTTTAACTCACTGCACCACCAGGGGCTCCCTATCTAATACATGAGGTTGATCCATACGTAAGTTATATTTTAAACAAAAGGTTTGCAATCTATATTATTATATTATATTTCATTGCTACAACAATTGGTTGAATGTTTGACAAGTGTCATTAAGCTATTTCTTAAAATATAGATTTAAAGCATGCTCCTTGCAAGGTCAGAAAAGCTCATATCTGACAAAAGATTGTATTCATTTTACTCCTTTGTGGTACTTCAACCATCAGTGAATGCATTCTGCTGATTTAGCTACAGATTAATAGCTTTTGATCTTTCACAAATTGATATAGGAAAAAAATACTTAGCATCTCAGCCTAGTTACTGATTTCTTACTTCGTTTAATTTCTTCTGCAGGAAACTTCCTAGACAGCAGACCCTTGAGGAGTTCTGGGAAAGTGAACATGGAACCCAGGAAAGAAGATGGTGGAAGTACAGCTACCCCTCCCCAGAAGATGTTGTGGTGTCACTGCCATCACTACTGTCCTGAAAACTCAAAAAACAACACCTGCAGGTTGGTGGAACAATGCTTCATAGAAGTTACATATTCTAATTCTTCAAGATCATTTAGCTTAAATGACTTTCAATGAGACTCGCAGCGTCCCTTATTTTACACTAATGGTAAGAAGCTGAAGCCTCCCAGGTATTGGGTTTTTGTTCCCCACTGGTGATTTAGGCCATACTATGTTCTAAACATAATTTGGTGTCACATGATTTAGTTCGTAATATTAAATAGTTGCAGAAAGTTAGAGAAGTGACTGGAATCATGGGGATTAAAGTTAATCTTTTCTTCTTACATCTGTGATCATTCCTCTTATAATAACCCTTCTTCTAATAACAGCATAAAGAATTATTAAGACAATAATTCAATAATTCAAAGACATTCCTATTGCTGGAATGTCTTTGAAAACTCAGGGGAGTAGGAAGCAACCAAATATTCCTCCAGCCATCAGAACATAGCTGGACAGTCCTCAGCTGCTTCCCTCCTGCTGACATAGTCATGTAATGGCTGGGAGGGTAGCCATTAGTTGTCGCCTGCGTCTCTACCCTGACACAGCCAAGTAGTGTGTAGTAGGCAGGGAAGGTGTCATGTGATAGGTCTCTGTTATTGGCCATATGACTTTTAGAGTTCTTGCTAGCATCATGGCCAAACAACTTCCATGTTATAGGAAGTATTAATTTGAAATTATTGATGCTGTTCACATTAGCCTGGCACTTTGAGGGCTGAAAAAGATAGGAAGGTTGAATGGACTTAAAGAAGAGAATTTTCCTCTGTTACTAACTGGCTGACATAGGTCATATAATTATGATCGGGCAGAGAAGGGTTACACTTTTACATGTTTATTTGCTTGATTTTGTGCTACATAACATTTGGGAATTTATCTTCCATCCACTTTCTCTTGGAGATAATGTTTTTTTCAGTTTACAGGCATCATGTACAAGGATTGGCTTTGTACCCCTGGCTGGGGATAGTCTAACTGGAATTACTTTTTAGGGGGTCCAGCTTTTCCATTGGCTGTGGGAGTATGGTGGACCCCATCTGCTTTTCTGTTCCCCACCAGGAGGACTTACCTTATAGAAGCCATGTGGATGACCTCTAAAAGAACACTTGGGGAGGTCTGGAATAACACACACTTTTGGCACATAATATGGGGGAACCCAATGTATTATCCAATAAGCGCAGAGAACATTATCCAAAGTTGTATATCTGTGTACATACATGTACATGCCCCTGAACCTTTAGGTAACAATTCTTGCATTTGATTTATTGTTGCATACAATCATATAGTAGCCTTTAAAAGTATCAAAGGACCGTTTATAGATTTTGGTGCAACAAACTAACATGGTTGTTTCTTTGGAAAATTAGTACATGCTGCTGACTTCCACAGTGAAGGGAATCATTAAATTGATGTTTTATTTATGAGCTTGTACCCATTTGTCAGAGACACCTGAACAGTTATATTCAGATACATCATTTTTCTTGGCAATTTTTCCGATCTTATCATTTTAATATCTCAAAATTGGTTATAGTTGCTTCCAGATTTTTGTGCATTTGCCAGTTCTTATATAAGATAATGTAGTAATTTTAGCTATCCCCATTGTTCTTTTTTGAACTGAGTAAGGGGATTACTCTGACATGTGTAAATAGTAACAGTTAGCCAACTGCAAATATTTATTGGGCTGCATAATTTGCTTGGCTATTTTCCAACTGAAAATGACCAGTTAGTTGTTTTCCCTCCTCTCCCAAAATGGTTGCTTTGCAACTTGAATTTCAGAAGGGCAAGACGATTTGTTTCATGTCTGCAAGTTCAGCTTAGTTTGAATCACGCAGACCTGAGTCGTTTCTTGGGGCCATGGTGTTGGGTTTCCTTTTAACCTACATCATCACAAAGGACATGTAAATACTGTCAGCCTATCTGAAGGAGGTGGTGGCTGAGTACACAGGTGTTTGGAGGACTGATTGATTAACAAGGACCTTTCTCTAGGAGAGGTGAACGCTTTTGAAGGGGTTCCCTAAACCTAGCCTTGTAAAAGGTTATGTTGGCCCTCAGCCTTTTGAAACTTTAATCGCCTCTGAGAATGTGCTCTGCACCTGGGAAGCTCCAAACAGAGGTTTATTTGCTGGTCCTTTATGCACAGCTCTGTATAATAGAGCTTTGATGTTGCCAAGAGACATAATGGGTGCTTTTAAAAAAACTATTGAAGTGTGCACAGGCAAAATCTGTGTATACACAGATTGTTGAGATTGTACACAAATAGTTTTTTCACACGTGACAATATATATGCATACCTTCTTTCTGTCACATTTTTACCAATATAAAGTCTAATAATCTGTGTACATGAGGACACAAATTGGGTCTCTGTTGGACGTAACGTATGAACATTCCTTGAGTATTTTGGATGGAGACACTAGGGAGCAAATCTGGAACCTTATGTTTATAGAACTTCTCTTTCCGTATACTATTCAAAGTAAACTATTGTCTCTCCCAGTAATACTGTGGATCCAGAATTGAGAGATTTAGTTTTATCACATAAAGATTGGTATTGAAATCAGAAAACTACCAGAGACTGAGAAAATTGTAGTGATTTGGAGAGAGACATGCCTCCTTTCATTTTTAAATCAAAGGAAATGAAAAAAGATTATATTCTCAATGCATACATTTATCATAATTAGAAAATACTTCCATAACCCTCTCCCCTCCCAATTACATTTATTTTTCAGGCACTGATAGAAATAATATGTTCAGCTGTTCAATCTCTGTCTCTGTGTTTGTTTATCAAAAGCCACATAAAGGCAACTGCTTTTTTCAAAGAAATACAGAACCATGTTACAACACAACGATGTGGGCATTCATTAAAGATTTTCCCTGACCCACTTCTATTTATCACAGGATGCCAAAACTGCACATGTGTAATGATAAAGTCTCTATAAGTTACATACCAGTCTACAACTCAGAACTGATAATGGTCTTGATTTTACAAGTGGTGTGAGGTTTGATAATGGACCCAGTGGAATACAGATCACTCATCAAGTTCCTTTACTTGAATGCCCTCACACCAAAGGGGACATTCAATGAGATGAAAGAGGTTTATAGTGATGATTCCTCATCATATGATGTAGTTAAGAACTGGCATTGTCAAATCAAATGTGGTTGGACTTTGGTGCAAACAGCTCCAATGCCAGGGTGATCCCACTCTGCTATTGATGAACACACTATCCAGCAAGTGGAGGTCGCCATTTTAGAAAATCGCTGCATAACAATTCATCACTTAGACCAAAATGTCAAAATTAGTGTGGGGTCCATGAAAACAAAATCATCCATCTTCACATGCATAAGGTATCTGCTTGCTGGGTCTCCCAGCTGCTCACATCTTTCCAGAAACAGAAAGTTGAATGTTCTTAGGGTCTATTGACTATGTGCCATGGAAACTAGGAGGACTTTTACAACAGACTAATCACACAGGATGAAAGCTGGCTCCTCCACTATGCCCTGAGACTAAAGTCCAGTCGATGCAATGAAAGCATTATGACTCACCGCCTCCAAAGAAGGCACGTGCCCAACTTTTGGCAGGCAAGGTCATGCTCACAGTATTTGGGGACGAGCACTGAATAGTACTGATAGAATTTCTAGCAAAGGGTACCATAATCACTGGGACATACTGTGCTTCACTGCTGTGGAAATTGTGAGAGGCAATCAAAACCAAGAGACATAGATTGCTCACCAAAGGTGTTGGCCATCTGCAAGACAATTCACCAGTTCACAACTCACATGTTGCCCAAATGGAAGCATGCTCCCGTGGCTTTGAAATTCTACTGCATCCCCCTTATTCACCCGACCTCACGCCATCGGACTTCCACCTCTTTCCAACAATGAAGTTATTTTTGAAGGGCAAATATTTTTCAGATGATGGGACTCTGATTTCCAAAGTCACAACATGGCTTTTGGAGCAATCTGTAGACTTCTACAAGCGAGGTATTTACAGTTGCTTAAAAAGATTGGAGAAGTGTGTGTTGAACAATCTCAAGTACAATAAGAATAAAACTTGAGTTCTGAAAACTAATTCTGCTGTAGTGATTTCAGTATGATGTGGAAAATCTTTCTCCACTTGTAGGTTTTCATAGTGCCCATAGTATAATTGCCATAATAGGATTGTCTATGAAAGCAGTAAGAGTAGATAAAAGAAACAAGAGAGATTAAGTTTACTTCAGGGCCTTTCTCCCTTACGGTTAATAATACACCTCATCTCTGTAAACATCTAAAGCAAATTCAAAGCTTTGTATATTCAGGAGCTGCGTCAACTGGTAACAACTCTTTCCCTTTATTGGGAAAAGGATATGGACTAATGCTTTCTTGTTTGTCCATGAGAAAGACTAAGGTTACTCTCTGTTCTGCTGACATCCAGGAATACACCAAGCAAAGGAGAACTGATTCAATATTAAGTCATAGATGGTCATTCTGCAAGCAAAGCAACTGGCCTACAATGCAATGTCCTTTCTTGTGTGTCCATGGTTCTTAAAGACTTTAAAGTAACACTGTTGCCAACACAACTGAATAAAGAGTTTGCATGAATAGTACTGACACCATTCAAATTGGGTTTCAGAACTACTCATTTGCTGAATTCAACAAATCTAATGTTCATTTAACCACACCACAGGAGGAAATAAATTTGTAAGAACCATTCCACTAACGAGATTTTCATGCAATCCAACACAAGTTTTTTTTCTTTGTCTGTATTTAAGTTACATATTACCAGGATTGTAGCTATGTGGAAGATATGGATTCAATTCAAGTGCCTGGCCTGAGAAATTAAACATTTCTTTAGTCAAGGGGAATATAGTAATCAAAACTATCACATGGGCCTTACTCAATACCCAGGGAACAGAGATGTGTGGAAGAAATATTCCTTTTCCTCATTTACATGAAACTTGATAGAGGTCATATAAAATTACACATGATGTGGAGAAAACAGATAGGAAGATCTAACCGGCCTTCCCTTTTCCATAGTCCTAGAATCTGCAGTAACCCAATTAAGCTAAAGGAAGTGCTTTTCACATAGACAATATGTCAGCCATAGAATTTGCTGCCTCAAAGTGTGGTAGTTGTCACATGGAAGCCATTAGAAAAATGGATAAAGGATAAGGGAGTCAATTATTTTCATTCACAATTGTTACATTTCTTCCCATATTGGAGACAGTATGCTCTTACCTTTATATACTAGTTGCTAGGGAACACAAACAGGAGTCCAGGAATATAAAAATCTGTTTTATGTGAAGCCAGAACATTGGTCCATCTAGGTCAGTATTATTAATTCTGACTGACGGCAGCTGTTCAAGGCTTCAAGAAGGATCTACAGATGAACCTAGGCATAGAAGCTAGGGCAATCTAGATGAAAAGTATAATCTCTGCTATAGAAGTACAATTCCTCTCATACCCTGCTTGTTGGATTTCCATTGGCAGAATGCTAGATAGGTGTTTGATTCATTTGTGCTCTTGTGTTCTTGTCAGTATTTGTCAAAGCAGAGTGATACTAAGTTTCAGTATTGCAGACTAATAGAGATTACAATGTTTACAACATTGATTTTGTAGTTAGTTGAGAGTAACACCCAATCCAAACACTCAAGGTCATATATGATAACATGATCTCACCATTTTAGTCTGCAAGGCACTTTTTAAAAGGGATGAGGAGAAATTGTGATCTCTTATTGGGGTCATGTGACACCTACTCACAAGGAGCATGGGTCAGTTGTAATGCACGAATGTTATATGTAGTAGGCTTCTGATTGAGGTATTTGCATTTCCAGTAGGAGGATGTCCCAAGGTTTTGACTCACCCTAAGAAGGCCTTCAAAATTTGCTAAGATTAGACTTTTACCATAGCTTAACCTACTTCTGACCATTGAGTTTCTTACTGAAATGGAAATAGAGCTACTTGGAAAAAGACAGAACGAAATGCTTTGAAAGTTCCTGCCTCTGGTACAGGGAGAGAAGAAAAGTGATAAAGAGAAAGAAGGAAAAAATCATTCCTCTTATTTTATTTCTGGTTCCATCTATTACCACAACCCCTGGGTATCAGTTCATACAAAAAAGGTTATTCACCTACCTCAAATATGGAGTGCAACCATCTCTGGTGTAGCAAACCACAGTCCTAGCTTTTCGCCCACTCAGTATGCACAATAATTATGCTGGGAAGGGGAAACATTTGCCCATTTCTGTTGAATCTCTAGAAAGGAAAAGTTGTTCTTTAACCAGGAGTCAAAAATGGGCCATTCCTCAATAAGGACGACTGCCTGAACTGTGGAAAACTACTGGCCTCAATCCCTCTCTTTTGACATTTAATAAAGGTCTCTCTTAAAATCACCTTCTTGGACTAGGTAATCTTTAATTGAAACAATACCTTCTATTTCAGAGTCTGTAAGCATTTCCGTTTCAAGCAAAAGGAATTTCAGGTGTTTTCCTTGGCTGTAAAATTTACTTTTGCCAGTGAAACATGACACACCAAACCTCTGTTTTCTTAATTATTACATTCAAAAGCTGAAAACTGTAGGAAAACAATACAGATCCAATTGAGGTTTAAGTACATACTTTCATATTTTACCTTTTTTTTTTCAAATGAAGCTAAAAATGTGTGTATGTGTGGAAACATTTAAAGAATAGATTCAATTCAGCTACAACATAGCCAACTCAGTTTTGAATTGAAAATGAAGTATGTGTCTTTACCCTTTCTGGATTACTGGCTTTTACTATCTTGAAATATCTATTCTGCTAGTATTACCATCACTTGTGTAAATTTTGGTACGATAATAAAAAATCCTCCTCCTCCTCCTCCTCCTCCTCCTCCTCCTCCTCCTCCTCCTCATCATCATCATCATCATGGGGTGCTGTGAGTTTTTTGGGCTGTATGGCTATGTTCCAGCAGCCATTTCTCCTAATGTTATGCCTGCATCTGTGGCTGGCATCTGTTGCTGTGCAGGAGTCTCCTGTATACTGTTTAGCTATGGACAAGTCTACATAGGGACCACCAAATGCAGCGGACAGACACAAATCAAAGAACACAAAAGACAATGCAGACTAATTCAACCAGAGAAATCAGCCATAGCAGAGCACATGATAAACCAACCTGAACACAAATTATTATTTGAGAACACAAATTCTAGACCACTTTGACAACCATTATGTCAGACTATACAGAGAAATCACTGAAATCCAAAAGCACAATGACAAATTCAACAGAAAGGAGAAAACCATGAAAATGAACAAAATCTGGTTACCAGTATTAAAAACAATACCAGAATCAAGCCAGTTATTTGTTTATTGTGTCAGAAGCGAATTGAGTGTGCAAGTACCATGTATTTAAAAACACAAACAAAAATTTTAAAAAACTTGGCATTATGCTAAATGTCTTGTGACCAGAAGCTGGCCACTTGGAGTGCCTCTAGTGTTCCTGTAGGAAAATTCTTCATTATGCATGTGGCAGGGATCAAGGCTGCATTTTAGTAGGTGGCCTGTGCTTTGCTCTTCTCCATATTCGCATGTTATGGACTCAACTTTGTAGTCCCATTTCTTAAGATTAGCTCTGTGTCTCGTGGTGTTCAGTGTCTTCCAGGTCACCCATTTTTCTGTGTGCCCAGGAGAGAGTTTCTCATTCGGTCTAAGCCACTGATTAAGGTACTGGGTTTTAACCTGCACTTTTGGATTCTCGCTTTCTGAAGTGTTCCTGCAGTATCTATCTTGATCTTAGGAAACTGTTCTTGACTTAAGCCATTGGCATGCTGGCTGACTCCACTTTGTAGCCCCATTTCTTAAGATTGGCTCTGCATCTCGTGGTGCCATAGCGCAATCTGTTCAGTGCCTTCCAAGTTGCCCAGTTTTTTGTGTGCCCAGGAGGGAGACTCTCATTTGGTATCAGCCATTGATTGAGGTTCTGAGTTTTAGCCTGCCACTTTTGGACTCTCGCTTACTGAGGTGTTTCAGCAACTGTCTCTGTATATCTAAAAAATCTATTTCTTGATTTAAGTCGTTGGTGTGCTGGCTGATATTCGAACAGGGGATGGACTGGAGATGTCACTGCCTTGGTCCTTTCACTATTGGCTGCTACTTCCCGATGGATGTCATGTGGTTCAATACCAGCTACACAGTATAATTTCTCCAATGGTGTAGGGCGTAGACATCCTGTGAGAATACAGCATGTTTCATTAAGAGCCACTTCCACTGTTTTAATGTGGTACAATGTATTCCATACATACATATTCAGCAGCAGAGTAGCAATGCGCAGATGTCTTCATTGTATCTAGTTGTGATCCCCATGTTGTGCCAGACAGCTTTCATATGATATTATTTGCTAGCACCCACTTTTTGCTTGATATTCAAGCAGTACTTCTTATAAGTCAGAGCATGGTCCAGGGTGACTCCCAGGTATTTTGGTGTGCTGCAATGCTCAAGTGGAATTCCTTCCCAGGTAATTCCTCTGAGCTCAAGATGCTTGTCTGTTCTTAAGATAAAAAGCACAAGGCTGTGTTTTAAATGGATTAGTGATCAGCTGGTTTTCCCTGTAATAGGCAGTAAGAGCACCTAAAGCTTTGGAGAGCTTCTCTTCAACCATTTCAAGGTCCCTGTTTGAGCAGTGATGGCACGATCGTCAGTTTAGCTGAAACTGTCTCTTCTGGCAGTGACTGATCATTTGTGTAGATGTTAAGCATTGATTGAGCAAGCACGCTACCCTGAGGCAGGCTGTCTTCTGTTTTCGCCATCTGTTTCTCTAGCCCTGGAACTCAACAAAAAAGCTCCTGTGTTGTAGCAGATTTGCTATGAAGTGGGTGAGGTGTTAGTCCTTTGTGATTTTTTCCCCTCAGGAGAAGGTGATGATTTATAGTATCATATGCTGCTGACAGGTCTATGAAGACAGCTCCTGTAATCTGTTGCCTTTCAAAACCATCTTCTATGTGTTGAGTCAGGTACAGCACTTGTTATGTGCAGCTTTAGCTTTTGCTTTCCCTGAAACCAGCTGGGCCTATTTTTTTCCATAATTCTATGCAAAATAAAGTCTCTCCAGAACTTTCTAGAGATGGCACAACAATTGGTCTATAGCTTTTTGGATCATTGCAGTCTTTGCCTGGTTTCCAAATGGCTATGACTCTTGCTTTCCCCCAGATTTTAGGGATCTGACAGGATGCAATGCAATTTTCCATCAGCTTTAGCAGCCAACACCTTGCTTTTGGGTCAAAGTTCATAATTTGTTCCATCCGTAGATCATCCATACCAGCTGCTTTGCCATTTTTACATTTATTGAGAGCTGTTTCCAATTCAGTAGATGTAAAAGGTTCATGGAGATTGTTGTTCTCATTATCTGGTTGTCTGACTATTGGTTTCCTTCCACTTAAGAGCCAGTTAACACCTTCCAAACAGAGAATGCCTCCAGGCAACAAACACCAGGCTACTTCTACGTAGAGACCCTCACTGGTTGCCTTTGCAAACTTCATGGCTACTCAAATGCTAATTCAAGCTTCACACTTGCTTTAAATGCACAATGGTTCTTTCCCCACACTGGACATTTCACACACACACACACACACACACACACATATATACACACATACACACACAGAAACATACACACATACATATATACATATACATAGTACACACACCACTTGCTTCACTGCCAACAGAACCTCTGAAGATGCCAGCCACAAATTCAGGTAAAATGTTGGAAGATAATGCTGCTGGAACTCATAGCAACCAAGTGATTCTGGCCATGAAAGCCTTCAACAATACATCATCATAAACATGTTTGTGTAAACTCTGGGAAGATACACAGATAAGTTAACCAATTGCCTAACATGTGTATGGAGAATACCAAAGACAACTTCTTAATTTCACAGTTTCTCTCTTACAACAATAAACACTTTAAGGCAGAATGACTGGGGCCTGCAGATATTTTGCATTGAAGTCTGTAAAAGCTCCTTTTAGTTGCAGTGAAGTCTTGTGTGTGTTTGCTCAAGAACCCCATTTTACTACTTCAGGAAGATTTAAATCATTATGTAACTTGGCTTGATTAAACTTACCTCAAGTAGTTCTTAGTAACCATGCAGGATCTATGATTTTAAACCTGCATGATTTTAAACAAATGTTTTAGTAATTTAATGCCTTAATGAATTGTTTTAATTGCTGTTATTATTTATTACTGTTGTTGGCATTGAATGAATGCCTGTTATGAAGCTGCACTGAGTCACCCTCCTGGGGTGAGAAGGACAAAATACAAATATGCAAAATAAAAAATAAATAAATAAAATCTATGCTCTAAATTCAGTAAAATTCATATTTCAGTGAATTAAGGTGTTTCAAGTTTACTACGGGAAAGGGATTCAGTTTCCACCTGCAAAGGGGGAAAGTGTAAATTTTCACCAATTCCCCATCTCCTAAGCCCTATTTCCCTAAAGATCCACAACCTCCCAGAGCAGATTTTTGGAAGAAGATAACCAGTTATGGTTGTGGTGGTGAAATTGAGAGAAGCACTTCTAACGACTTTAGATCCCAAGCTGGCTCATACAGGGAGAGCTGATCTGCCAAATAGCTTGGACTTAATTTCTATCCATTGTTCTGTTGCTATGTACCTCAATTATCTTTGCTCATTGATATGGATGAATGGCACCATGCAAAATAAATAAAATGTAACATAATATAATATACCACCCTAATGGATGCTTTTCAGTCTCTTCTTGGCTGTTCTTTCGATCATTCTTTCCTGAACTTGTAATGGAATTGCAATAGTTGGTACTCACAGAGTCAATTGTGTTATTTGAATTAACTAAATGTATTGCATGAGAATACAGCAGAAGTAATTTACAACTGCAGCTTCTCTATTATAAGTAAACAAGTAATGTTCAACAAAAGTTAATTTGTGCCCAGGTTTTTAAGATATATAGTTTAAAAGTACCAAATGGTATAAAATAACTAGGTCATTGTTGGACTTGTGGAGTTTGCTCAGTTTATCCTTTTTCTGTCAGGGGAGATTTATGATAGATGGACTTAGGGTCTAGCTAAGGTAGAGATGTAAAAATTATGAACATTCGAAGAAATGGGGATGGATACTATCTTTCCTTAAGAACATGGTATGTGTTATGTGCATCTTAGTACTCATATATAATTGTGTGCATATTTACGAAAGCTAAAAGTATACAATCTCTTTAACAATCCAAACATTAGTGATATGTACCACATGGTAGTAATTGAGATGAAAACTGGTGTGCTGCAAGGACCTAAATCAAATTGCTATTTCAAACCAGAGTAGATCAGTTGAATCAACAGGATTTAAGTAAGTGCTAGCTGGGCCTTCAAAAGTGGGTTCAGAGTGTTTAGTTCGGTTTTGTCTAGCACAGGGGTGTCTAATTCATTTTCATGGGGGGCCAAATCAACTTTAAAGGGCCATTGAGTCTAAGGAGAATCAGTGGATACAGAGGGCCAACTAATAATCTTTTTTTTGTACCCCACCGCCATCTCTCCAGAGGGACTCGGGGTGGCTTACAGAAGCACTCCAAGTGCCACATGAAGGCAACAATACATAAGTATAAATAGAATGACATAATCAACCGTGCATAAAAATCTCATTGATACATCTATAAAACATAGAAAATTATAAAATTCCTAAAACGCAGTGGAACCTCCTGACCGGCTATCTGTCATAACAATCAATCAAAGTGCGGACGAGTACTATCAACGAACTATAATTTTTTTTTACATAGTGGTCAGTGCTCTTTAGTTCTTATTCAATCTCAGTCCCCAAGTATTGTTCAATTACAAATCCCATCATTTTTATTATCCCTCATGTGGACTAAGGATAATAGAAATTGACACCTATCAGCACTTGTAGCTCTGAGATTGGGAAATGGCTAAAGGACATTCTAAAGTCAGATATCATATTCACAAGCTTTGTATATAAATCCAAACCTCACTTCCCCCGACTAAACAGAACAATCTGCAGCTTTTCAGATGTCGCTGTATCACAACTCCCATCAGCTGTATTCATGATGTCTAATGATAAAGAATACAAGAGTTGTAATCCAGAATCTCGAGGGCCACATAAAATGGCATGGTGAGCTGGATTTGGCCCACGGGCCTTGGATTTGACACATATGGTCTAGCAGTTGGGTTTAGGCACACACTTGAGGCTTCTCCCAGAGGGTGCCCGTGGGCCAAATCCAGCCCACTGTGCCTTGGATTTGACACATATGGTCTAGCAGTTGGGTTTAGGCACACTCTTGAGCCTTCTCCCAGAGGGTGCCAGAGAGGTTAGTGGAAACAGTAGAGATAATGGCTTGTTTTGCATCCTGTAACATATAACAAGTCTTTCAAAATAAATATGTTGAATTAATTTTTTTAATAGATTTTCAATACAAAATGATATGTGAATTATAAACAATATCAGGAGACTTATGAGACATTCTAGTTAAATGAAGTAGATAATTTCTGTTTCTCTTTTTCTGTATTCAGTACTGATGGCTACTGTTTTGCCATGGTAGAAGATGATGACTCTGGAGGGCAGACTTTCACCACAGGCTGTATAGGATTGGAAGGCTCTGATTTCCAGTGCCGGGTAAGAATATGATCTGTAATAGATATGATCTTTCTATTGTTTTATTTGTGACTTAACCTATATAGAGTTTTATATTATGGGTGAACATAATAGTGATACATTGTTCTACTTTACACTTACAGCGAACCTCTGTCATAAAAAAAGACTAGTATGTAGGCCAGACTCTTGATTATTATATTGTCCGATAGTCTATTCAGTTAGGTTACTATGTTTGAGAAATGACACATATCTTACAGAAAATACTGGATTGGACATAAGATCAGCAAGAGATAGTCCAGCATTGATTATTTGGTTCCTTGAATCCATCCTGGGAGAAAAGTGGGAATGTTACATACACAAATGCATATATACATACATTCTGAAGTAACACAGTCCAAGACTGATAATATTATTTGCTTTTTCAAAATATTTAAGCTTTAGTGCAACACATATTCATAACTCTCCTTATTTCAGGACACGCCACTGTCCCAACCAAGACGATTGATCGCCTGCTGCACAGATCAAAATTTCTGTAACAAAGATCTGCACCCTACTCTGCCACCACTGGAAGGTCGAGGTAACAGAGGATTCAAATATTAGCTTCCAGGCTGCATATTGTTCTTTTTTAAAAAATAGAGCTTGTAAGGAAGAGTTCTTTGGCCATGGTGATGACATTTAATGTAAGCACTCTGCACACACCTCTTGTTCATTCAGCCAAAATGCTTCTAGGAAGGTTTTCTGAAGAGAAACAGCTTGGTGCTACTAAGCCAAGTAAAAGGATATGTATTATATATTTTGAAAAACAGAAATACTTGCATTAATTGTTACCCAGTTTATTGATTGTTTTAGAGGCCTGAATGTGTTTTTTTCTTAAGAACTGAGATACTTACATTCATTAAGAGCCTGAATGTGAGATTCCCTAAATTTTTTTTGTTTGTTTGTGGCAAAAGCAGTTTTGTTAAGGTAGGCCTGTCCCTATGAAACATTAGAGCCTAGATCCAGTTGATAGTCCCAACAGGTTTCACCCATTGAATCAGTGGAATATCCATTATGTTTACCCAATAGATTTGGGACTAACAATTGGAGTTAGGTTTTAGTGCAACGGTTCATTTTTAAAAAATGCCCTCTTTGGTACCATTCACTACTGGTACCATGCTTGTGTCATTCTGTCCACTTCTGTATGTGTAATTTCTGTTTTAGCTATATGTATAGTCTTGTATAGGAGCCACCGGTGGTGCAACGGGTTAAACTGTTGAGCTGCTGAACTTACTGATCGAAAGGTCAGTGTTTCAAATCTGGGGAGTTGTTAGCCCCAGTTTCTACCAACATAACAGTTCGAAAGCATGCAAATGTGAGTAGATCCATAGGTACCGCTTAGGCAGGAAGGTAACAGCGCTTGAAGCAGTCATGCTGGCCACATGACCTTGGAGGTGTCTACGGACAACACCGGCTCTTCAGCTTAGAAATGGAGATGAGCACCACCTCCCAGAGTCGGACACAACTAGACTTAATGTCAAGAGGAAACCTTTACTTTACTTATAGCCATGCTCAGTCAGGATACTTGTAAATGACCAAATAGCAAATCCTTCATAGTTGAGAAGATTTTGTTGTATCATAACCTATCAAGACTCAGTAACAAATGGACAATTTCCAAAGGAATTCTGGAAACCCCTTCCCCAAAAAGGTTCGGGTGAATGAGGAAATGTCATCAGCATAACAGATGTTGACATGAGTAGTTTATGCTATTCATTAGCATATTAACACCAGCCACTGACCCAGAATGTCCAACTGAAAGTCCTGGAAACAGAAACATAATGTTACAATTTTATTTTCTCCCCCCTTCTTTATTTAGCAAAATTATTTTTCTAAAGACAATTTTCTAGCACAACTGTCTTGGGGCTTGTGAGAAATAGGGGGGAAAAATCTATATGTGATGCGGGAGCTTTTTGACCCTAGGTCAGAAAGGAGGGAGTGGGAAAGGAGCTTGGGTCCAAGGGGATTCTCTAGCTATAGGTCAAAGGTGGGTGAACTACAAATTAACCCAAACACAGAGGTGATGTCAAGAAAAGTAGAGACACGTTTTTTCTAAAAGTGCTTTTCCTTGCCAGGAACTTGCTATGGGTCATTTTATGAAGATGAGAATGAAATGAGGTGTGTACATGTGGATATATCAGAATGACGCAAGATAACTAACTAGGTATGAGGGCAAGGAAAGTTTTGGGGTTTTTTTCCCCCAGGGAGTAAAACTTTAAAGGAAAAATAAATACGAGCAACAACAATATAGCTACATTCGTTGTTTGCTATTAAAATAATCTCCTCATCCAGCAAATAAAATAAAATTTCCTGATGAGAACAAGAAGACCCTGTGCTAGTCAGGCAGTCTGCTTATTACAAGAAAGCAGGAAAAATAATCAGATCCTAATATAACATTGCCATTTTAAACAATAAAAAGAAATATTACTGGAAATCCCAGTGAAAAGGCAGACTGCAGGCGGATGAGAGGAGAAATCCGTCTTGACTGATTTAACGCCCTCATAAGCAAAAGTGTTGGTGCCACCATGTCTGGCTCCCTGCCTGTATAGCTGGTGATTGAATGAGATGGGCATTGATGACTGGGAGAAAGGATGGAGTCTGATATATGTACACCCTACAGTTGTCAGGCCTGAACTTGCTGCAGCAGTGGAGCTGGACACTGCCAACCTGCAGGAAGAGAAAAAAATGGGCAGGGCTTTGGAAAGAGCCCCCCTCCCCTTTTATTGGAGTCCTTCAAGCAAGCTCTTTCCCAAATAGGACTGCAGTCCAACAGGAAATTCTTCCCACTGACAGGAATAGGAGCAGTTCTTATTCATTTTGTGTGGGGTGTGTCCTGGTTAGTATTCTAGCCTAGGATATAAATGATTCATATTCCAACATTTTATCTCATGTAGCTCAATGTAGTTACTGAACTGTACTAACAAATGTATTGTCGAAGGCTTTCATGGCCGGAAATCACTGGGTTGCTGTGAGTTTTCTGGGCTGTATGGTCATGTTTCAGAAGCATTCTCTCCTGATGTTTTGCCCACATCTATGCCAGGCATCTTAAGAGGTTCTGAGGTCTGATAACATCTGAGGATACCTGCCATAGATGTGGACAAAACATCAGGAGAGAATGCTTCTGGAACATGACCATGTTGTTGTTGTTCATTTATTCAGTCGTTTCTGACTCTTCATGACCTCACGGACCAGCCCACGGCAGAGCTCCCTGTTGGCCGTCACCACCCCCTGCTCCTTCAAGGTCAATCCAGTCACTTCAAGGATGCCATCCATCCATCTTGCCCTTGGTCGGCCCCTCTTCTTTTTTCCTTCTATTTTCCCCAACATGACCATACAGGCCAGAAAACTCACAGCAACCTACTGTACTAAAAAAGGTGTATCATTGCAAGCAGTTCTCTGCAATCTTTTCCTTTTTGGAAAAGTCTTACTTTTACCTTACTAATCCAGTGAAGGATGGTGTGTACATTTTAAAAAGCCAACACATCTTGCATTGTAAAAACTGTCATGTCAACAATACTTCATTATGAAATAACCTTGCTCCCACACGCAAATAGTCTTTTCTTATGTTAACTGTTACCTGAGGGGGGCACTTGTCCGTGAAGTATGACTTCACACAGTCATGCCATTCCTTAAATACATTTGACTTCTCAACTAGTTGTTGGGCTGTGTCAAATTCTTTATTTCATTAAGTGCTGATGAAAAATACATTAACAATATATCAGCTCATTATTCTGTATTCCCAACAGACTGCATTCCCAAGCCTGCAAGTAATCTTAAAAGCCTTGTGCATTTCCTTCTGAAGTACTCTGTGTGAGTGGCGTATAGCAGAATAAAACACTGCAATGCATGAAGAACCTGCCATGTTTACATCCTCTCTCAATTATTTACAAATATATACCTTAAGGATGTTGTTTTATTTAATTCAGTGGTTTATACAGCATAGTTCAGGATCTCTCAACTGAATATCCATCACATTCTCTGAGACTGTGCTATCCTTCCTGTTACAACTATTTCGTATTACTATTTCATTAATCATAACCCACCAGGAATCGATGTAAGTCCCATTGTCTCCACACTAGGTTTTGTTACGATTTTTATATTTAGATATTCTCTTTCCCACCATATGCAGAGGTTCTCCTCCATGCCCATTTATTTGTGTTCCTCATGCATTACCCATGACTTTTCAGTTGAGAAAAACTTATTTGCTTACAGACAGCAGTGCTCTGGCCCAGATTGTGCATCCTATGATACACAAATTCAGTATTGAATCTAGTAAGTCTAGCTCTTCCCATGCTGCCTGTTTTCAGAAATGAAACAAAAGAAGCTCCAAACTGCTATGCCATTTTTCTTGCTGAAATTAGAGATGTGTTGCTGAGTGCAATCTACTATAATTTCGTGAACATGATGCTCTTTCCTCTCTGTGTCTTTATCTTTGTCTTAATCATGATCGTTATTTTTCTGAAGGTGTTTAATTTGCAGTTTATTCATACCATAACGGGCCGTGGGCATTTGGGGGGTGGGGAGAAAGATTAGTGAAAACATAGCTCTGATTAACAGTGATAGAGAGCATTTGTTCCCATCTGCTTTGCCCAGTAGCTGCCTCCTCCTTCATAGGGACAGCTGATATCCCTGGTGGATTCTCAATTTCCAGTCGCCTCACTTGGAGTGATGGCTCAGGTACAAATCTGCTGCCTTAGCGAGAATACAGCACGGCAGTGTTTTCCTGATTGCCTGTGTCTCTTTACAAAAAGGATTTCAGAAGCAACAACATTGTCTTGAGTGTTCATGCCCTGTAATGTACTAGTAGCAGGTAATGTTAGGCTAAAACACTGAACCTGACGCAAACAGGAGACACATTGTTTGCCACATTAGAAGCAAAGTAGGAGGAAATGTTGTTGTCAAGAGGCCAAAATAGAAGAAGAAACTAGAGCTTAGAAATATAAGTGCTCAGGAGAAAGCTAAGCGTCCCCAAGGAACATTCCTCTTGTCACATCCCTCTGGTAAACCTGAAATGCAATAGCCCTATTTCTGGACAGATCAATAGGAGTAGAGTTCTCACAGCTTTTTGGCTTGCTCCAGCTTATCATATAGTGTGGACCAGGATAATAAGAATGAAATAACTTTTCATCCAAAGCAATGGGATGCATGTTGGATGCATTAATACATTACTGATAGATAAACCCAAATTGTAGTAGAGATCCCTGACTATCTCTTGCTCATACCCATATTAGTAAGCATGGTGAATTGAGATAGAATGGTGGCATTTGGGATGAAAAATCGGCTAATGTGGAAATGTTTGGGCCAAAAAGCTGGGCTGGAGTCAGCTTATGCTCTGGTTTTAGGTTTGAATCATGATTGTTAGCTATCTCAAACAGTTGGCGACACAAGGTATGAATTATGTAAATAAGATAAATATAGTAATTTTCAATTGTCTAAAATGTTTGTTTTTATTTGAGGTTTCACAGAGGGAAATGCTCACCACAAGGCTTTGCTGATTTCAATTACCGTTTGCAGCATACTGCTAGTGCTTGTCATCATATTCTGTTATTTCAGGTAAGTCTGGAAAGCTGCCACCCTTGCTTTGAACTATAAAAAATAAATTAGAAAGTGAGCAGGTTAGGACTTTAAAAAAGTAATTTATATTCTAGAAAAGTTGAAGTCCCACAAATGTTAATGCAATCTTTTGAATGCAGTATGTAAAGTAAATCAGTCAGTAGATCAATCCTTCTATAATTACAATAAGTAGTGAGAAAGGATCCCAGAGTTTTCACCTACCCTAATTTTGGTAGAAGGGAAATTGCTGGAGGGTGAAGAATTAACATCTACACTGGGAGACTTACTTAGGCGATCCCTCATAGCTCAAGGATGATGGTCCTCCAGGTGCAGTGTCTTGGTGTTGAGTCCATAGGTGGCTGTGGAGCCCTATTCTTGATCCACATATTCCCCTGCAGTAAGGACTGGTTTCCTTACATTGGTTTCCACTTGGTGGCCCCAGTCAGGGTTGGCTTGATGCACCTTCCTCTTGGCACATTCTTCCTTTCGCCCTCCATTTGTGCCTCTTCGAATTCTGCAGTACTGCTGGTCACAGCTGAACTCCAGTTAGAGCGCTCAAGGGTCAGGGCTTCCCAGTTCTCTCTGTCTATGCCACAGTTTTTAAGGTTGGTTTTAAGCACATCTTTAAATCTCTTTTCCTGTCTACCAACATTACATTTCCTGTTATTGAGTTGGGAGCCAGCAGTGGTGGGTTTTAGGTGCGCCAGGCAAGTGTTTGGCTGCAGCTATCTCTACATCAGTGGTTCTCAACCTGTAAGTCCCCAGATGTTTTGATCTACAACTCCCAGAAATCCCAGTCAGTTTACCAGCTGTTAGGATTTCTGGGAATTGAAGGCCAAAATATTTGGGGACCCACAAGTTGAGAATCACAGCTCTAAGTTGTGGCCTGAGTGTGTCGAGGCAGCTCCACAGAATGGCTTCTGGGATTCCCAAATCCAACAGTGTTCAAAAAGAGAGAAGACAAGTTTCCTTAGTTGCTGTATCACTGATCTTTCCCATATAAGAGAACACATACAGGTTTGGAGGCCCAATCCTCCAGCTAAACACCAATCATCATAGATATCATAAAAGTGGCAAAGATGGTGAGGAAGGGAGCCTGTACTATTAATTTGATGGTGTTGAGGTGCAAAGTAAAATGTTGTTCATTTGTTTAGTCGCTTCCGACTCCTTGTGACCTCATGGACCAGCCCATGCCAGAGCTCCCTGTTGGCCATCACCATTCCCAGCTCCTTCAGAGTCAAGTCAGCCACTTCAAGGATACCATCCATCCATCTTGCCCTTGGTCGGCACCTCTTCCATTTTCCTTCCATTTCCCCCAGCATAATTGTCTTCTCTAGGCTTTGCTGTCTCCTCATCATGTGGCCAAAGTACTTCATCTTTGCCTCTATTATCCTTCCCTCCAATGAGCAGTCAGGCTTTATTTCCTGGAGGATGGACTGGTTGGATCTTCTCGCGGTCCAAGGCACTCTCAGAACTTTCCTCCAACACCACAGTTCAAAAGTATCTATCTTTGCTTAGCATTCCTTATGGGCCAGCTCTCACATCCGTAGGTGACTATGAGGAATACCATTGCTTTAACTATGCGGATCTTTGTTGCCAGTGTGACGTCTCTACTCTTCACTATTTTATCAAGATTGGTCATTGCTCTCCTCCCAAGAAGTAAGCATCAGGCTGCAGGCTGTGTCTCACAGTAATCTTTGCACCTAGAAATACAAAGTCTGTTACTGCCTCCATGTTTTCTTCTTCTATTTGCCAGTTCTCAATCAGCCTGGTTGTCATCATCTTGGTTTTTTTGATGTTTAACTGCAACCCAGCTTTTGCACTTTCTTCTTTCACCTTGATTAGTAGGCTCCTCAGCTCCTCCTCTCTTTCAGCCATCAAAGTGGTGTCATCTGCATATCTAAGGTTGTTAAGGTTTCTTCCAGCAATTTTAACCCCAGCCTTGCATTCATCAAGCCCCGCACATCGCATGATGTGTTCCGCATACAAGTTGAATAGATTGGGTGAGAGTATACAACCCTGCCGTACGCCTTTCCCAATCTTGAACCAGTCTGTTGTTCCATGGTCAGTTCTTACTGTTGCTACTTGGTCCTTATACAGATTCCTCAGGAGAGCGATAAAGTGATTTGGTATGCCAAAGTAAAATACCATGCATATATCTCTGTGTGTGCAGGCATGCATGTGCTGAATTCTCTTTTCTATTGCATATCTCATTTAAAAGAATGGAACTGGGCACAAGTTCACAGAAATGCAAGTAGTAGTTTAGTTACGGGAGCTTCTGGAAATATATGAGAAACCTAAATGCTCCTGAGAATTTAACATGCGATACAAGTGGGAAATGAAACAGACCCAAGTAGTAATTATTGCCTACCGTCTTAGACCACCCAGCAGAAGAAATCACCCATGTTTATTTTCACATAAAACTGCAGGTATAAAAGGCAAGAAAGCAGGCCTCCTCGCTACAGTATTGGGCTCGAACAAGACGAGACTTACATTCCTCCTGGAGAATCCTTGAAAGACCTCATTGAGCAGTCACAGAGCTCTGGAAGTGGTTCTGGGCTCCCTCTGCTGGTAAGAAATGTGTACTAAGATATCATGATCACGATAAAACATCTGTAGAATATCATATACTACAGCAGAAAACAAAACATCTGAAATCAGATGGGTGAAAGAGGTTGATCTGGAATGTGGTATTGTTAGATAAATGTCCTTTTTCTCTAAAAATGGAACAGGAAAAGAAAACCTGATCTAGTCCAGAGTAGCAATAGCCTCAGCACTTCTTTTTCACAAAAGCATTGTAGTAAGATATAGCAGACTTGGTGCCAACTGGCTTTCAGTTTGTTTCCAAGCACAATTAAAAGTGTTGCTTTTGAGCTAGAAAGCGTTGAAAGGCCCAGAAGCAAGTTGCATAATGTACTGCCAATACATTGAGATTATTCACAGAGAGACTGTTTTAAGTATTTTCCACTTTCAGAGGTTGGAAGGAGGACTATCAGAGCTTGGAAATGTTGTCTTTTGGGAGTGCAACTAGTAAACCAGGAGCCCCCGGTGGTGCAGTGGGTTAAACCCCTGTGCCGGCAGGACTGAAGACCAACAGGTTGCAGGTTTGAATCCCGGGAGAGGCGGATGAGCTCCCTCTATCAGCTCCAGTTCCTCATGCAGGGACATGAGAGAAGCCTCCCACAAGGATGATAAAAACATCAAATCATCCAGGCATCCCCTGGGCAACGTCCTTGCAGACGGCCAATTCTCTCACACCAGAAGCGACTTGCAGTTTCTCAGGTCGCTCCTGACACGACAAAAACAAACAAACACTTTGACAGCATGGCCAGTAGATTAGTTTACTTTTTGTTATGTGTTTCAACTACCAATAGCTTTTTATTCCTTTTAGAATTCCAAGTGAAATAATCTTCTGTATATTTTAATTAATGACAAGTATTACATTTCATCTTTTCAATACTACTGCTTTATAAATATATCTATCAGTGCCTACTACCTATAATCTACATTTACATCCCATATAGCAATCATTAATATTGTGAGTGGAAGAGTGGGTTTGTCTTCACATGCTACTTGCGGATTTCTGATAGTCACTCTGGGAACACAATGTTGAACTAAACAGACCTGAGAGTGGGGCTCTTGTTATCTTCATAGCTGGTCTGTCAAATACTCTGCTGGCCAATTCATGCCCTTGAGCCTCCTCCTGTCCTTTAGGAGATTGTTTAATTGCAGGTAGTAGTTAACATGCCATTATCCTGTTTCCGATAGGTACAGAGGACTATAGCAAAGCAGATTCAGATGGTGAAGCAGATTGGTAAAGGTCGCTATGGAGAGGTCTGGATGGGTAAATGGCGAGGAGAAAAAGTGGCCGTCAAAGTCTTCTTTACCACCGAGGAAGCCAGTTGGTTCCGGGAGACGGAAATTTATCAAACTGTTTTGATGAGGCATGAAAATATTTTAGGTGAGTGTTCCTACCAAAAAAAATTCAAACACATCAGAAACATGAGCTTATAGACTTATCTAGTCCAGTCCTTTGCCAGTGTTGGAAATCTGTTGTTGTTAATGTATTTATATCCTGCTTTTGATTCAGACTAAGTGGCTCACAACATTAAAAACAATGCAAGTTAAACTCTACAATATATAAATATTAAAATAAAACAAAACATATGAATTAGTTAAAAGATCCTTGCAAACTGGTTATCCAAATTGTGTTTTTAAACCTAGAATGAAGGCAATCCTATCACTCTCCCTTCAGTCTGCTCCATTGTCAAAGAGTCTTAGCATCTGGAAGTTCTTCTTAATGTTGAATCAGGATTTCATTTTTTTTATCATTTGAAGTCACTGGCTCATGTCCTGCCCTTTGGGAGTGCTGAAAACTGAGACTAATTGTGATTTTGGATTTAATGGCCACCACAGCAACATTTTAAAAATGCATTATGGAAATCAGTATAGTTACAGTTCTTAGGATTATGGGCATGGTTTTCAACCTTCATTTTCATCTATTCATTTATATCTAACCCATTCCCAAAAACTCAACACAGTTTACACAAAATTAAAATAATTGCAGTGCAAAATCCCTTAAAGTAAAGGTAAAGGTATCCCCTTGACATTAAGTCCAGTTGCGTCCAACTTTGGGGGATGGTGCTCATCTCCATTTCTAAGCCAAAGAGTCGGCGTTGTCCATAGACAGGTCATGTGGCCAGTATGACTGCATGGAGTGCCATTACCTTCTCGCCAAGGTGGTACCTATTGATTTACTTATATTTTCATGTTTTCAAACTGCTAGGTTGGCAGAAGCTGGGCCTAACAATGGGAGCTCACAGTTAACCAGTCTTAATATTGTCTATGTAATGAATTGCGGTAAACTCTTTCTTTTGTAGCGAATTACATATTCTGTCATTCAAAACTCTCACATCATCATCTGTAGGTTTTTCCACCACATTACCTCCAATTACTGCACACCTTTCATGGGTAAATGTCAATTGCTATAGGACACCAAGTTAATGAGAAGATGTGATAAATGTTGGTGTCAGACCTTGACCTTGAAATGCATAGGAAATTGAATTTGCAGCTTCTTAAGGCAGGTACATGATGTTATGAGCAGGTATGTTTTTTTCTTTCCTTGTAGGTTTTATTGCTGCAGACATTAAAGGCACAGGGTCTTGGACTCAGCTGTATCTTATCACTGACTACCATGAGAATGGATCATTGTATGACTACCTGAAGTCCACAACATTGGATACGAAAGCTATGCTTAAACTAGCATATTCCTCTGTCAGTGGATTGTGCCACTTGCACACTGAGATCTTCAGTACTCAAGGCAAGCCAGCTATTGCCCACCGGGACCTCAAAAGTAAAAACATTCTAGTGAAAAAGAATGGCACCTGTTGTATAGCAGATCTTGGTTTGGCAGTTAAATTTATTAGGTGAGTCAAATATTGGAATTCCCAGTGTAAACAGGTTTGTGAACATGGAAGGAATTGAAGGAGGGTGTGGGATTGCAGATTGGGTGTTTGGTAAGTTCTTTGGTTTGGTGGGTGTCCACAGAGGTAGTAAATATGCGCTTGGTTTTAGTTTAGAACTTTTATCCACAAAAAGTGGGATTCAGCATCCTACTGACATGGAAACCATCGGTCGATTGTTGTGATAAAAAAAGGAATTGAAGTCCGGTTTGACTAAATGAATCCAACACAAGTGGTCTGCTAATTGATGCTTCAAGTGGCAGCACACACAGTTCTTTGTCCAAAGAAAGGATAACTGAAAAAAGCCTTCTGCCATCTCATTTCATACAAGTAAATGCTCCTTGCTTGAACAAAGGCCCAGTTCACTATCTCCCCCACAGTTTGTCTGTATTACAGGCAGTCCCCAAGTTACAAACATCTGACTTACTAATAACTCATAGTTACAAAATGGAGTGAGATAATACAAAGAGAATCTACTCCTAAGAGGAAAATTTATTCCTGAAAAGAGTTATTATAGGGAAAATGTGTCTCCACTGAAACTTTCTCTCCAGTCCTTGTTTCCATAACAAGTCATTTTTTTTCCAAACCCAATTATCACAAGGACAGAAAATCAGGTGAAATCTTCTAAAAAGGGACACAGTCAGCAAATCAAATACCGTAGTGTTGTTAACCCTTCCCTATGCTACCCATTGTTTGTAACATGAGGGGTGTCTGTATCCCATTCCTCTACCTCTGGCTTGGAATGACTGCAAAATGAAGTAGGTCTTATATATATATAACTGCAAACACCAATGATGTAGCATACAATGCTAAATATTGGTGAAATATGCTTGGTAAAATTGCTACTGCTGCTGTACGACAAATAGGATGTGGAAGAGGGACTGTTTCCCCATAACTTTTAGGAGAAGGGGTATTGTAGGCTAAGACATGCACTGACATGGGAAACATGGAGCAAGTAGATGGCTGTAATGTTTTGATGTATTTTAACTGTGTAGTTTTTAATTCATATGTCTATTTATTTGTATGTTTGTTTATGTGATATTGAATTGTTGTCTACTTGTAAGCCACTATGAGTCCCATTTGGGATGAGAGAGGGCAGAGTGTAAATATTGTAATTAAATAAATATATGGCTGTTTCAGTACATGAGCAAGTGGGAGTCTCATGATCCAAATGGCAGGGGACCTCAGCTGACATTTTGAGGTGAATAGGTTCCCCTCCACATGAACCTTGGACCACCTCAAGGATCAGTTTTAGCAATATTAGAGGGACAGTTATCCATTTAGCAAGTTCAGATGCAGAGTGCTGCTTGTGGCATGCCACATCTCCAGCGCCATTTTGCAGCATGAAAAAGTATGTTTCTCTTCTTTTTGGGTGATGCAGCAGCTAAGGGCTTTGCCTAGTGAACTTGAGCATGGCTGCATATTGCTATTTACATACAAAAGCAGAATATTCAACTTGGACTGAATTTTCTTTTCATATATAACCAGCAACCAGTGTTTACTTGTAGAAAAGGTTTTTCTACACAGTAGCCTGGTTTATATAAACAACACCTCCACCTGATTTTGTCTGGGCCACAGACGAAATCTCCCAGAGGAGATTGTATGGGGGGCAATGGATGTATGAACTGAGTCAGCATGAAAAAATAAGTGAGCTATATTCCTGCAAGTTCAAAATGGTCAAATACAAAGGACATTTAAAATGTTGAATTAATGAAGGTTTCTCTGTTTCTAAAAAGATTTGGTTTGGTTGTTATCTTTGACAATATTACTGAAATCTCAGTAATATTATTAACATTCCCTGCTAAGTCCTATCTTTGCTGTATATCTGCATTTTAAGATAACTAGGCCTTTAAAAAAGCATTTGATTAACAGATACGAAGCTTTTCTTTATAAGGATCATTTCCATTGTGGTTATCCATTCATCCTAAGTTCATTCATTGCTGAATTTAACTTTTGGGTATCACCTTCTTTTGTACTCATCTCATTATTTTGGAGATACAGTTTCAGCCTATTCCATTTGAATAATCTCCTTTCCTCATTTTTTTAGTGATACAAATGAGGTAGACATACCACCGAACACGAGAGTAGGAACAAAACGGTACATGCCTCCTGAGGTCTTGGATGAAAGCCTGAACCGGAATCATTTCCAATCATATATCATGGCTGATATGTACAGTTTTGGACTCATCCTTTGGGAAATAGCGAGGAGATGCGTTTCTGGAGGTAAGTTTGACACATTGGTGCATGTCCCAATACCACTTCCATGCCTTTTTAAAAAAGGCATAAATCAACTAGCAATCGCCTTTAAAGAAGTAGTGATTCTAAACTTATTTATACTCATTTTCTTCAGCTGGGAGTTATTTTTCTGTTCCTGTAAATTCTCATTTAACTGCAGTGATTTATTCTCTGTTTCCACAGTCACTTTTAAAGATGCAGTGTTTCATAATTGTAATGGGAATTTGGAGCTCATTTATGGGCACTTCCAGAGTTATAAACATTACTGCTAAAATGCAAGCACTCCTGTTGTTTATGCAGAAATGCAACCGGGTTGATTTTTCTTAGGTACCGTGATTAACAAAGAGATTACTTAGATTTAAGTGAAGAAAGACAGGCATTAACAGGTGTTAGCTAGCATTAGCAAGGCGATAGAGAAAGAACAATGCTGCTCTTGTATAAAATTAATTTATCTGAGAAGATTTGCACTTCTAAACACAGACCCTGTCTTTTTTTGTATTCCCTTCTGCCTCTCAATTTTCTCTGTCTGCTTGTTATATCAGAAATAAATGTTTGATTGTCTAAAATTCTTCTATATTTCTTCTAAACTTAAGACAGTTAAAAGAAGTTCATTGTCATTACTTTGATAGATGAGAATCATAGGATGGAGGAAGTTCAATAAGGTTTAGGCCTGAATCCAGTGTGGGTGTTAAGACTCAGTAACTGGACTTATGGAGGAAAGTATTAAATGTCATTGGGCTTGCACAAAGTAGTTTTCTCTCCCACCAATTAGATTAGGATGAGAAATTTCAAGATTGTAGGGAGGCAAATTCTTAAATGGCATGAGTATTTGCAACAAGTACTATGTCTTACTGAGAGAAGAAGAGTCGATATTGTCATTTAGTCTAGATTTTAGATATCTATTTCATTAAGAACATATATTTTGGGTCATAATTTTTCTGAAATTTCAAGGTACTTAATTTAACATAGTGATCACTGAAGTAGAGAAATGGGGTATTTTGGAATGAAAAGTAGACTACAAATCAAACAAATATGTGGCTGTAATACTCATATTGTTGGTCCCGTATCCCAATATCTACCTTCCAAAAAGCTGTTGCGCTTCATCTTCTGTGTACATCTCTTCATTCATTTTTCTAAAGAAATCTTGCAAACTGTTTGAAACCACTTGAATCTAATTATGCCAGTAATTATACATCTGACAAATCACATCTTTTTCCAGGTATAGTTGAAGAATATCAGCTTCCCTATCATGACCTTGTTCCCAGTGACCCCTCATATGAAGACATGAGGGAAATAGTGTGTATTAAAAAGTTACGGCCTTCATTTCCAAACAGATGGAGTAGTGATGAGGTAAGAAGGGAGAGTGCTTTCAAAGCTGAACATAAGTTCACTCTCAGGTCTGCCTGGGACCAATTTTATCCAAATGTAGGTAATTAAAGAATTAGAGGAGTATTCATTGTACTGAAATAATAGAGTATTTCATTTGCCACTGAAAGAGGTTCTTAGTAAACACTTTTTGAAAAACTTCAAAATATGTGGATATAGTCTGAGATACCTTGGAGAAATTTATGATTGAAAACAGATTTTGAAATGCTAGTAGTTTCAATCTTCCACCATAATGTAATAAAAGCTAGAACAAATTAAAAACCAAACCCATTGATGAAGTCATCCATGTGAGTTAGTCTGGTATGTGCCTATGTATATATGTATGTATTTATGTGTATATGTTTAGTCTGGTATGTGCCTGTGTGTTCCTGTGTGTGTATGTATGTATCCATGTGTTTAGTTAATGACTTGTATCCTGCCTTTTTAAAGTTAAATTGAATTCATAGTGGCTTACAGAACACAACTGAATGACATAAAGTTATCAAAAATTATTGGAGCCACGGTGGCACAATGGGTTAAACCCTTGTGTCGACTGAACTGCTGACCTGAAGGTTGGTGAGCTCCTGTCTGTCAGCTCCAGCTTCCCATGAGAGGGGCATGAGAGAAGCCTCCCACAGGATGGTGTCCCCTGGGCAACGTCTCTGCAGACGGCCAATTCTCTCACACCAGAAGCGACTTGCAGTTTCCAAGTCACTTCTGACATGATTTTAAAAAATCAAAAATTATAAGTGATATACAGTACAACCCCTTCAACAGGGTTCATATATCCATGTTTTTTTTTATATAAATGAAGCAGTATTAAAACAAGAAATTAATGAAACATTCAGATAGCATCCTTTTAAACAGTCACTTTTCAGCCTATTACCAGAATAGTCATGAGCAGATTCTTATTTTTTTAAACAGGAATAGCATTCTACAAGAGAAAACAGATTTTAGTAACTGTTTGTTATAGCTCGCATGTACCAGGTTTCTGGATCATGGTGTGAATAAGGAGTCCATTTTATTCTTGCCACAGTTGTAATATGACTCTACCTTTCATCATTTCTATTTGTTTTGATTGGTTGTGCTTTTTTAAAAAAAAGTCATGAAAGGTCCATTTACATGAGAAGCCCCCCTTAGTACTTTGCAGATGCCACATTGATGGTAGAGGGAAATATTCTACCATCAGCAATTAATCTGATGCTTGCACTATCTTGGAAATTGCCATAATTCAAAAACTAAGTAAAGAATATCAAAATTCAAAGCATGGTTTAAATAGATAAATTGCTATTTATAGTTAGGAATGTAAACCACATTTTAAATTTACTTTTCTATCCGCAATTGCTCAGATGGAACTCAGAGATTATCTAGCTTTCCAACTGGATGTTGGATAGATTTGACTTTCACCAAAGACAGTTTCCTTGATTGGGGATATTCAGTGGATGTCCTCCTTGATATGCATCTATTCTTTTGCATTTGATTTTATTCTAAGAACCCGTGTGTGTGTGATATAAGGATGTCTATCCTCTATATTAGCATGTCATGTTTGCTTGGGGCAATGTTGTTGTTTGATCTCTTGAACAAAGTAGGCATGAGTTGTAGGATGGACTGGCTTGATCTGTAAAGTGCGCAGGTTTGCTTGAGGCAGGGATGAGTCACTACATAGAAGAAGAGAAGTAGCTGGACTAGATGTCCTTTGGATGATATTACTGTACAGAAATATTATCCTGTGATCATAAGGTAGAGTCTTCAAAAAGAGATATCTGATGATAT
The DNA here is from genome assembly GCF_037176765.1 of Anolis sagrei. Lineage (NCBI taxonomy): Eukaryota > Metazoa > Chordata > Lepidosauria > Squamata > Anolidae > Anolis > Anolis sagrei. Next base: position 24,029,543 of record NC_090025.1, read on the forward strand.
TTGATTTTTTTAAACTTCAGATTCTAGTACAAATAAACCCAGGAAAACAAAATATGCGTGAAAATATTATTTTACATGACCAAATTATTTCCAAAAAAGTGGGTGGAGTAGAGGAGAGAACAGAGTGGTCTTAAAAGCCCATGTGTGCTAGTCTTCTGCCTCATTCTCACCTTTTGTAAATTAATATAGGAAATAGGTCTTCAAAGCTATACTTCTATTTTCCTTTAGGGGAGGAAGGAGGGGAGGGAGTTGTCTGAACACTTTCCTCTGAGAATTTATAATGAAGCAAAATTGTGTTTTGGAATCAGTAGACCAGTAATTGATGTATCGCAGACAAATCTGCCGACAGTTATGGTGATGCTATGCAGAGGTCATTAATCTTGTTAAGTGGTACAGTGTAATGCTATTATTGTAGGAGACAGCTGTGATTTGGGAATAGCCGTCTTAGCTTAAGTATTCTGCAATTAGATTTAAAAAGACTTAAATGGCAGGAGTTGTAAACAATCTTGAGTGTGTGTGCAGAAAGAGCCCTATGGTGGGTGGGGAGGGGTGTGTGAAAAGTTGGTATTTGAAGTATTCCATTCCAATAGTGAAAGAGTTTTCAGTGAGTTACATATTTCTTATAATTACCAAAGTTCTATCACAAAATTTATGAAGCATTGGGGAAGGGCACAGTCATGTAGAGTAAGGCCAGCAACTTTTCAGGTAGCTTGAGGCAGAAACTTTGCTGGAGAGCCAGATCCAGCTTTTCCCAACACATGTAGTTATTGGGCTTTCCGTAGGCATCTGGTTGGCACCGGGAGAATCTTGATGCTAGAATAAGTTGGCATTTGGTCTAATCCAGTTCTTTTAGATCTATCTTGTTCACGATCAAACTTTATTGTCCTCCAGGAGATAAATACAAATGTCAGGTTGTGTCTTGACATGCGGTTCAATCCAGAGATATGTCACATCAGCTCTGTGGTCATTATATGACACATAGAGCTGATCCAGCAATAACATGGCCTTGACTCTTGTTACCTGAAGTTACTGGATATTATGGATAATTCCCCAAACCTCTGAATTATCCAGCAGCTTCAGGGTCATCTAATCAACTGTGCAGCTTCCCATTTGGCGCATCAGGAAGATTGGGGGCGGGTGGGGGGGGGAGGAATTCCTGCTCTCCCATCTCCTCCGTCTTTCTGGTGTGTTGGATAGCTTCGTTCCAGTCACTGAGGAGAGTCCTCCTCCAATGTGGTGTCCCCTGAGCATTGCTAAAGTAAGTTGAGGTCAAGGGTGGTGGACAAGTGCTTGCGAACCAGTTTTGCCACAGATTGCCCATGCAGCCATCAGGCAGTAGCCCATGCTGGATCAGCTTTGGGATAACTCACCTGTAAACATGAACCCTTAGTCATAAGTAAAATAGAGCTATTGAATCAGAGGTTGGCTAAGTTACCATTTATGTAAGTACAATGCAGTTGATTCTTTAAGTCTTCTATAACTGGGATCAACACTTTTGTTTAGCTCCATATGCTTTAGACTGCAGCTCCTAGTAGACCTAGCTTCCAAGTCAAATGTGAGTTGCGCTCCAGCAACATCTGGAAAGCCACATGTTCCCCATCTATATATCACTGTATCTAAATGGGATCCCTTTTCCTGCTGTGGTTTTGCGTGCACACAGCTCTGGGAGCATCTGAGTGCAAGACACAGATGGATGGACCAAATGATTTGAGTTACTTTCCACAACATTGGGCTTTCACTTATCATTCCTTTATTTAGGATTTGACCAAAACAGGTTTAGACTGTTTCATGTACAAGTAATTCCAGAACTAGCACATGATTCACCCTTGGTAGCTGTAACTCAGCCATTTCAAGTTCTGAGTGCTTTGAAATGACTAAAATATTTTTCACTTTACAACTTGTGAGATGGACTTATATCTGCAGGAAGCAGAACTGAACAATTCATTATTCAGCAATGGGCTGCTATTACATAACTACATAAAGGAATGAGTGAACGACCGGTGTGCAATGAGACTGATGTGTATTCAGACCAATACATAACACGACACTGGGTAGGGAGTGGTTGAGCTGAATGTTCTCCAGGACACTGTTCATGCCCTCATTTGCACAGGGTTTTTTTTTTGGCATCTCTGCTATGTAGGGAATTTGCAGCAAAACAAATGATTCAATATCAGAAAGCATATTCTGCTTTACAATGTTCTGTGATAGAATGTACAATAAAGTAATTGTGGGGGAGGTTTCATTTTTAAATGTAAATTTAGACTTAAAACTGCATGTGTATGCTGTCCCAAAGTCCTATCTATGGGACTCTTCTTTTCCAGATGCAACCTTTGTTCAACTCCTGCATCCCTAGATTTTGTCCCATAACCAATTCTGCCCTTTAATATACCCTTCCTTTTTGTGGCACCCTCTAGAAGATATGGATTACACTTCATATCAATTCTTAGCAAGCATGGCCAGTAACAATGAATGATAGGAGGCCAGAAACGACGATGATAGAATCAAATCATCTGCATTGAGAAAGATTGCCATAATCAATCCTCAAGATATAAATTGATTTTGTCTTCATCTCAGGTTTCCTATACTCATGAGAGATAAAGAGTGTTTTACTCAGACATTTCCAGCACAACACACCTAGATAACCTTCATGACATTCATGGGACCGCCATAAGTCAACATGCGAATTGAACCCCCCCCCCCCCCCCCACACACACACACACACAATGTGTATAGAGTTGATCATGAGTCTACCTTAATTGGTAATCTTGGTGAATATGGATGTTAAGTTTCTAAAGATCTATTTCTATAGATAACCTGTTAACTATCAAATCTGATATCTAGAGCTGGTACAAGAAGGGGTACATCTTCAATGGGACTGTTATGTGTGATCCTGAATTATATGGAATCTGTGAATGTTTAGGTACCCAAGGCCAAAATTACAAATGTAGTACAGTTTCTTAATTAAATATGTCAAATTTCTATATTCAAAATAGCTTTCCAGTGTAGAGCTTGCAGCGATCTTGTTTGTATGAATGTGCATGTGTAATATAAACCTGTATGTGTGTGTATACGTATTTACATACTTATATATGCGTCTTCTCTTCTGCAGTGCTTAAGACAAATGGGCAAACTAATGACAGAATGTTGGGCTCACAACCCTGCGTCCCGGCTCACAGCCCTGCGAGTAAAGAAAACGCTTGCCAAAATGTCAGAGTCACAGGACATTAAGCTCTGATTCGGCTGATGAAAGCTTCCTCTTTGCTGAAGTTCAGAAAAATGGACTTTTCTTCATGTTTCAAAGAGACGAGAAGAAGAACTTGCAAAGTGTTTGCTAATATAAGCCTTGAATGCAGACATTTGGCACACAGTGACACAGAAACCTTTCCAGGAGAAAGAAATGTGGCCCCAGCAAGATTTGGTACCTTAACGACTCAAAGGAAAAGCCCTTTCGCCTCTTTTGGGAGTGACCAGAGAAACAGTGTTGACAGCTGCTTCAAGATTATGCATGCTGCTTTCTATGAAAGCCATTATTAATATTATTGTTGTTATTGTTATTTGGATGGTTTAATTTTGATGAAAATGAACCTTTGCAAATATAAAGTACATGAAAAATAATTATATTGTTATACTAAAAAAAAAAAAAGGAAGTTCACCAAAATTCTAAAGAAAAGTTGCTATTCTTTCCTATCAGTAAAAAAAGGCTGTTGTGCTCCATGACAACCCCAAAACCACCACATTGAGAAATAGAATGTGTCTTACAAGTGATGTTCCGTGCACATCTGAATGTTGACATACCATGCAAGAGAGATCTCTTAGAAAGGTGGTACCATAATGAAATCACCTGAATTGCTGCTAAGCAGTGCCTTGCACACATAAGATGCTATTTTCTTGCAGTTTCTTCTACATAAGACTCACATTGCAAGTTAGGAAAATTCTACCAAGGGCATTAAGAGAAAACTTTTGGGGAAAACTTTTCAAAAATAGCAACAGATAGGTCCTGTTCTGGAGGTCTGGGAAGATGGAGGGAGGTTATCAAAGGGGGAAGGTAGTCAACTGGTAGCACACCTGATATTAGTTGTTGGTCTTTGAATTGGAAGCAGAGCTTTATCTGTGTTCTGCTTGCTAGCTACTACACAGTGTGGCAAAACCACTGCATAAGAAGGTACTGGATACCTGCTTATGTAATATCGGAAAAAAAGTAGTTATGGCATTACAATGCTGCTATTCCATTGTATCAGTATTCAAGAAGATTTCCACTACTGTTTGTGCAGAATTGGGGTAAATAGAAACAATATGGAAACTGTACATTGAGATGAGCTTTTGCAAGGGGGTGTCGTTGGAGAATTGTGCCTTCAGGAATAGTTTGATTTTTTGGAATTACCACACAGAATCTTATTTTGAAGCAAATGTGAATTATTCTTTAGAAGCCTTTCATTTTATTGGTGAAGTAACTGGTAAAGAAAGCTGCTCCCAGAGGTACATTAAACCCCTTTTTGCCTTGAGTTAAGACCATAAATAGTGCTGACAAAAGAAAGAGTTTTGTTTAAGGTGTATATCAGAAAGTGGGACTTTAGAACTGCAGTCTGTTTTTCAACACAAGAAGCAAAGTTTGCTCTGAAAGGAACAATGCATTCAAGAGAAAAAATGTTTTTCTATTCTGAGAAAAAGTCTTTATATGGTAATATTTGGCTGGATGATTTTTCCTGATTTTAGCCACGTTCCCAAAGGAACCATTGTGAAAAAACAAAGGCACAGAATATTTTAAAGGCCTCTCTCTCTCTCTTTCTTTCTTTCTCACCACTTCTCACTATGGCAGAGAATATCTTGTCCATCTGTCATTATTCATCATACTCGCTTGGGTTGGTGAGCTCTTGTTCAATAGCATATGAAGGACCCTCACATTCCCTGCTCTGTACAAAACCTTGATTTGACGTCTTCCATCCTCTGTATTGTTGGTCTAGACACACAATCTCATGCATTTTTATATAAAGAATTGCACCAGAGAACTATATGGTATGAAATCTGCACTAAGACGTCTGAAGCTTCAATGACGCCTCTGTCTTCAAACAGAGGTAGCCATCTTTTCATAATGGCTTTTAGTGCAGTATTCTGAGCTGATTTGAAGTAGTAGGCAAAACGTGGCAAAATTTAATATGCACTGAGAAAGGCACACAAGCTATTTGAACCCTAACCTTTTTCTTAGACTCTTCCACTTTTTTTGTAATGCAGTCTTCCAAAAGTGATATTTGGACCTCTAGGGGGCACAGTAGAGCTTTGAATTTCAAGAGCAGTGGGCTCAGCTGGTCAAACACAAACTCTTCACTAACCTAGGATGGATTTTAGAAGTATAATGATTGGACTGCCTTCATCTTTGCAAGTTTAGTAAATATGAGGTTTAACATGCTGTGGAAAGAGCATGGTGCTTAAAGTTGAATATTTTAGTTAAAATACTTGGCATGGAGCAAATCTAATCTGTGGTTGGAAGCTGTTTTGGATGCTGTGCATCAGAGAAAAGTGTTATTACATGTCTGGGTGTATTGAGATGCATAAACCTTAATACATAGATACATAGGTTATGGGCATACACATTCAGATGGTAATTCTAATAATATGAACAATCATCAGTTGCTGATCCCTCAATCCTGTGGAGAGCCAGCTAGAAAAAAACAATCCCGCTTCCTCCAACAGCCTTACAATTTAAATAGGTTTGCTGCTGCATTCAGTTAAGCATGGATGATTTTCATTGATTTAGAGTAATTTATAGGCTATTCTGAAAGCTATTTGACATCTAAAGCTAGTAGTTGCTTCTACATAAACATTGCTGTTCCAAAGGAGTCAGTCATGCACAAATCCAGTTTCTTCATAAGTTGCACTCATCTGGGTGCCTTGTGTCTTGGCAGCTAGCACCATAAATTACTCATGCCATGACTAGTGATTAGCTAATAGAGGTTAAGATTAAAGGCCCTAAAGAGTTTCTAACATTGCAGGGACCAAGAGGGGAAAACTTGTTTAGGCTTTGACTATATAAATAATGGCTGTTCTTTCCTGGGCGACTTTATTTCAAATGGTTTTTAAGTTAAATTAATACAAGAGAGCTGATCAAATAAATGACTGGCTGCTCTGCGGTGAATTTCTTAAAATATTCCTGACTGTTCAGTCATGACATGCTTGCAAGCAAATGGATGTACTTTCACACTGCCATGGCTCTTCCACCAGCTATGGAATTTTTTTGTGTATTAGTTGAGCATTTTCTTCTGCCTGCTGGTGGCTTTTCTCACTTTTTGAGAGTTCTTTGAAGTCAAGTTTGTGATAAATGTGATTTGTTCCTCTAAGGGAAAGCTGACATTTTAACTCTGTACGGTATTCACAGTTAAATCATATGCCCCCAACATTTTGTTTAAAAAATTGCAGTTAGGTGGACTCTTTATGCAGTTTGTACTGAAGTGTTTAACAAGCTTCCAGTGGCCTACTGAACATGTAATGAATGAGAAGGTACATACAACTAGCATTATCCCCTTCCGCTGCCAGTTCCACTGGCTTCTAAGTGTGGAGGGAGCCATTGGGTCCTTTCACATCGCATAATAGTACCACTGAATGCTACTTTAATTGCTATCACTACATTCAATGGGATACTGGAATTTATAGTTTATCAAGAGTAGAGAGACTCCTCAGATTACAAATCCCAGAAATCCATAGGAAGTTGCCATAGCAATTAAAGTACTCTATATCACTAAAACTGTGATGTAAAAGGGAAATTTCCTCTAGAAATCAACAGAAACGGCAGTGTAGGAGGAGGGCAGGATTTGCTTGAATGTTGAATGCCTGAATAATGCCTTAATAAACTTACGAATTGTGTGTTCAGAGTATACTCATCATATAAAGAGATAGAGCCATTATGCTTAAACAGAATGAAAACAGTGTTCTTGACTTTCCAAATTCATAGGTAATCTGCAGGTGCTTCTTATATGATTGTTTACAAACAAACAAACAAAAAAATAGATGCCAGTTGTCAAAAGGCCTTGTACTTGAATTTGTTTCAATATTCAGATATGTTCTTTTAAAGACCACTTGAGAATCAGAACAACTCTATTTTATGTTGTCAAAGGCTTTCACGGCTGGAATCACTGGGTTCTGTGAGTTTTCCAGGCTGTATGACCATGCTCCACTAGCATTCTCTCCTGGTGTTTTGCCCATATCTATAGCTGGCATCCTCAGAGGTTGTAAAGTCTGTTGAAAACTAGGCAAGTGGGGTTTATATATCTGTGGAATGTCCAGGGTCAGACATCCTACAGTCTCCCACTCTGAATATTCCACAGATATAGAAACCTCACTTGCCTAGTTTCCAACAGACCTCACAACCTCTGAGGATGCCTACCATAGATGTGGGCAAAACTTCAGGAGGAAATGCTTCTGGAACATGGCCATAGAGCCCAGAAAACTCACAACAACCCAACTCTATTTTGTTTATATTACAAGTTTTGGATCACTAGATGAAGAATTCATTTCTAGAAAATACATGCAGTTTGTCAGTCAGAGTGTGATGTGGGAAAGACTAGTATTGGAATGAATATGTCATAATAATTTTGTTTGCTCCAAGACTTAATAGAACCATTTACCTTCCTCATTTCCATTGTTAATTCCATTGGACTCGGCAGATACAAAATGATACAAAACCAATACTTACCAAAGTCACAAATTGTTTTTTAGTACTAATATTTGATTTTACCACATACATGGAATTGTTCTGTTCCATTTGTGAATTTTGTTATCAGACACAGAGATGAACCATTGAAAATGATGTTCATTGTGTTAGGAATAATGGGATTTGACATAATTTTTAAGCCAAGCTTTTCAGGGAAAGATAGATGAAAATGTTTGGTGAATGAGACTATCTGAATGGCAGTTTTACTGGGAAGAAACCAAGTTCAAGGAGAACAACTATTAGTAGACTATTTCTTTTGAAGAAAAGTTGACCATGTAATTTAAAAAATAATACTGATTTGTGTTCTTTTTTTAGAACCAGTGCCTTAATTCAGTCTGTAAATATTGTAAGTGTTGAAACTTGGGAACAAACTTGTGTTTGTAATTGTTCAAAAATGGTTTATGTCTGTTTTAACATTCCCCAAATAAAATATTTTCAGTTTCCCCATTAGAAGACAGCCTGCCTTCTTTGAAATTTCCAACAAGATTGAGTACTCACAGATGTGTTGATTGTTTCTGATTCACATTTCTTCTTAGACCTTTCTCCATTTGGCTGCAGGCACTAGACAGCTGTGAAAATCTTCTCAAGTAAGTGTCAACCAATATTGGAGGTAAGAAGGTGGCCATCATTTTCAAGACCGCCACAGGACCCACAGGTTGAGAACCATTGCTCTAGTGGAAGTTCCCATCAGGTGAACCTGGACAAGTATTTTAAGTGTTTCCAAATCTGCTGTATCTCTGATGATATGAGATGTAAGGTATCTCTCAATTTTAATGGGTTGCAAAATGTTCCAGTGTGGATGGGACATAGCTATGATGCATACACATGAAACTTCTGCCCCTCTCTCACCCCAAAACTCAATTTTTCTCAGGTGCAGCCTTCCAAACCTGCAAGAGGAGTGAGCAAGTGTCCAGCAATCTTTCTGTAGCTAGACTGCCCAGGAACAGGCATCCCTGGTTCCTTCAGACATCTTCTGAAGGCCCCTGTGAATGATGTCATTGCTCTGCATTCAATTATAGAAAAACAGACAAGATACTTGTCTGCTTCTCCCATCCCATCTTTAATTATCAGGAATTATCCAGGTTCGAGGGTTGCAGCTAAGAAAAAAAAAGGGGGAAATTTCCAGGTACTGTGTAGCCAGTAGAGAATTCCAATCTGTACAGTGACCAAATTATGCCATTAAAAATCATCAACAGGACACCTTCCAAGGTGTGGTTATTAAATTTGCTTCTAATGTTCATTGTTAAAATGGATAACATTTAGACCCATTTGGGAAGACTTAGACTGACACTTGAATGTCAAATGATATAAAAAAATGCCAAGGCTAATACTACTATGGGGTCACAACACTAAAGTTTTATGTATTTGATTTCAAAACGATACTTTAAATGTGCATTTTAATTTATTATAGTGTCCCAAATGCCTCTTCTGATTTTTATTCACCAATGAACATTTCAATTTTACTGCCACTTGTAGAGGAAGAGCTGTAGAAAAACAACATCTGGTTGTTGGCCCTACTGTGGTGGATGGAATAGGACTCAGTAGATGAAACGTTCAGACCTGGATGAGGGTGAACAAATTGAAACTGAATCTAGATAAGGCTGGCGTACAATTGGCCTCGCGTAAGACGAAACTGGGAATAGGGTTGCAACTGGAGCTGGACCGGGTCACATTCCCCCTTAAAACTAAGGTTTGCAATTTGGGGGTGATTCTGGATTCTTCCTTAAACCTCTAAGAACAGGTTTCAGAAGTTACCGGGGTCGCTTTTTTAACTGGTGAACCAACTGTGACTGTTTCTGGAAAAATCTGACCTGGCCACAGTGTTACATACCCTGGTTACATCCCACCTGAACTACTGTAACACACACTACGAGGGGCTGCCCTTGAAAATGGTTCGGAAACTCCATTTCATTCTAAGATCAGCCGCTAGGCTATTGTTATGGAGTGAACATAAGAGAACACACCACTCCACTCCTTAAACAGTTGTACTGGCTCCCTATTAGTTTCTGGGTCCAATTCAAAGTACTGGTGTTGACTTTTAAAGCCATACACGGCATTAGTCCAGATTACTTGAAAGACTGGGTTCCTTGGTATACCCTGGAGAGATCTCTTAGGTCTAATGGGGAATTGTTAGTATCCTCGAACATCTGAAGAGTGCTAGAGAGAGATCCTTTTCAGGAGTGGCTCCCTCCCTTTGGCATGCCCTGCCAGATTATATTAGATCTGTATCCTCTCTACTAACATTTAGAAAGTGCCTTAAAACCTTCCTGTTCAAGGAAACCTTTGGGGAATCATAATTCAGTGAACACAAAATGGCCAGGAAGGCCTATGGGTTAGCATAATTTATTTTATTGAACGTATATTGTCTAATATTTAACTTGTTTTTAACTTTTATATCATATGTTTTGTTGGCTGTAAGCTACTTGGGCCCTTAAGTGGGGAAATATGAGATATTCATTTGTTAAATAAATAAGTTGAGTCTAAGAGGTATGCCGTTTGTTTTTGTTTTTTTGTGCAATCACTTATTTTACTCTTTCATAATTGCATCTAATATAGATTAGAGTTCTTTCAGTATGCATTTTCATGTGTTCTCCTCAGAAAATCTGTCTAGGCATGTTTTCCTTCACCTTTGCAACCCCAAACAAATGAATGCCTTGCAACAATGAGAGAGACCCACTGCTTGCATATTTTCCACACACAACACCATACCACTTTGTCTGCATTCACTTGGCTGAACCCTGTTATTGATTTCTGTGTAAAACAGGCATTTGGTTGAAAGAAAAACACTTGAAAGAGATCAACGACAGGATGTAGGTTATAATGTTGGGGATGCAAAGTTTCATCAGTGGCTTAGGCCTTAAAGGAGCAAAAGACTAACAATATATTGGCAAGAAATCCCTGTGATAGGATCACTTTAAGGTTGCTATAAGGCAGAAATGACTTGAAATCACGCAACAATAACATTCACATTGCGAGTTGATAAAATCCCCTTTTCCCAGTAAAAATGACCAAAGGTCTGGGGACCTTGTCCTATGTGAAGCATCTCACCCTGCAGAAGAGAAGGTTGAGAGACGACATGATAGCTATGTATAACTATTTGAAAGGATGTCATAAGGAAGTGAGAACAGGCTTGTTTTCTGCTGCCAAGACTAGGACTTGGAGTAATATGGGTTGACATTACAGGAAAGGAGAGTCCACCTGAACATTAGGAAGAACTTTGCAGGCTTTTAAAAAGAGGCTGGATGTTCATATGTCAGGGATACTTTGTGCTTTTTTTCTGCATGGCAAGGGGTTGGACAAAATGTCACGGTCCCTTCAACTTTATGATTCTATTTTTTTATTGACATGAGATAATGGAGAAGGTTGTTTTTTATGATCTGGAACAGCCTTTGGACCTGATGGTTAGCAGTTTATCGCACTACTTTGTTATGTGGAAAAATGCTATAAAGAGAATCCACCAATAGAAAGAGTCTCCACCCTCTTGTCAAATCCATCACGTAGTTGCTACATGGGTGCACAACGTTTTCTACTAGATTTCTAGAAGAGAAAGAGCCATCCCGTGAATCTTACAACACCTTTTACTTAACATAGCTGCATGTATCCTTAGCTAAGTAGCAGAACCACTATGGAAACCTGTTAATAAATTGCAAACATGCATATTGGGACACTAGTAAGAGCGTCCACTTCATAGGATTGATGTGCATTCGTGTTTGGCATACATTGCACATTTTGCTAACCCTGCTACATAGTAAAATAACAACAGCCCTCCACGGGCTATGGACATTACAGAATAGACCAATTGTAATTTTCACATACATAAGGCCATTTATGAAGATATTGTTTCCATACACAATTCTGTCAGCATTAATGCCTTTAACCTAAGCGTAGTTTCCTAAATATAAAAAAGAGTCCCATTGATTTTAATGTTGGCTTAGTTGAGATCATTTCCTTTAAAAATATTTTAAAAATATTCCCCTTTTAAAAACAGGCTTTCTAATAAGGAAAGAGTATTTATACAAACATTTTCCAGTGGCAGAAACTCACCAGGCAGAACTCATAAGATTCCTCTATAGCTCTTCCATGCCATCCGGCTGTCTTTGAGAATTGCACTTTGTTATGTAAATTCATTCCCAATAGCCTTTTCTCAGTTGTACCTTTTACCAAGTAAATGTGCTTTCACACTGCTGGCAGGCCTTTCAGTGAAACGCAAGAGACATCATTTTCCATTGCACTCTCTTCCATTTTCCAGCCATATGTAGTGTTTGTCCTATACTACATTGAAATATCACCATGATGTGACATATTTTATTGATGGAAAACTTTTTAGCACTTAGCTGCATTGGATTCCCTTCTTTTGACTGTAGAATGAAAGGTAGTCATGAACTTGGTTGATAAAGCAGCATCTGGTAACTGTGGAACATTTTCCGCTTCAGAATCAACGTCAGAAACTTCATTTCCTCTGCAGTAGATAATTTGTCTTTACGGTTCGCACCCAATACATTTGGCTTTTCAGAGGAGCTCTGTTTTGTGTAATGTCAGAAGATTTTTTTGAACTTTTGCAGGGTTTGTAAGGTTACAGTAGTCTGAGGCCCCAGAGGAGGATAGTGAACATAAAGTATATAGTGCAGCCTGATGGATGGAAGATGTGGTATAGAATGTAATAAGATCCAAAATGACTCAAATTGCGACCCTTGCCCCAAAGCTCTGTGTGAGGTGGCCAGTTCTTTCAGATCTTTAAAGTAGTCTGCTCCTTGCCCTTGAAGTTACATGTCAACATGTGATGGGTTGGGAGGAGCTGTGTGGCCCCTTTGAACTTGCATTAAGCATTGTATAATTCCTATCCAAAGCTAGAAAATTTTGACATAGACCTTCTTCAGAACTTAATATGGTTTAGTCCCAATACCTGATTCAAGCATATTTCTTCTTTCTGCAGCAAAGATACATAGTTTATTGTCTTGTGGTTACTATGAAAGGTAGTAGTTATTCGCCCTTAAAGGGATTGCCAGTGATTCCAGAAAGGCTCAAGTGTTGATGTTAACCTATTTTCTTACCCAAACTTATTTTAAATACCTATGTGTTATGATGAAGGCTCTTAGGTTATCTATATAAATTGAAGAGGGAATATAATCTATTGATTACTCTTTTGTGTTTACATATGATAAAAATGTCTTAGACTTGTACTGCAACCAAGTTGCAATCCTACTCTTTGTACTGGTCTATACTAGGAATTTTGTCCAAGCATATTTCTATCCTGTCTGCAAATTTCAACATGAGACAAAAGTAGGAAGGGTTATCAAAATATCAGCTTGAGAAGCTACAGGTCTGAAATCCTTGGAGATAGCAGTGTTTTGGATTTCAGAGAGGTTTTGTTTTGTTTTTTGTTCTTTTGGTTTTGGAGTACCTTCTTATGTACATAGCCATATGTAAGAGATATTTTGGAGACAGGACTCAAATCTAAATATGAAATTCATTTATGTTTCATGATGCAAACCGGGCGCTACTGTAACATCCCAAGAAGTGAGAGATTCTGCGTATGGGGAGAACAAACAGTGGAAGATATTGAACATTTCTTAATTGACTGTCCAGCATATACTTAACTGCGAGACAGATATTTACTTCCAATATTATCCAACTGCGGGTCCCCCAACATAAATGATATTATGACATCCCTCTTGCAAGGTCAGGAAAGATCCACCATAATCAGAGTAAACCTTTTTATTCTGAAAGCTATTAAGAAAAGAGCAGATTTCCTGAAAGAAGAACCAGGAAAATAAGATTCTGACTATAAATAGGCCAGCTGCTGTCTTCAGCTTTTTGCCTTGTTTTTTACTTGTGTTTTATTTTGAAATTGTCATATGACTGGTCATCTAAATAATAATAATAATAATTATAATAATTATTATTATTATTATTATTATTATTATTATTATTATTATGTTTCAGAAATACCTTATGCACATACTACACATGGAGTATTTCAGATTTCAGGCTTCCAGATAAGGGATACTCAACCTTTTTTTTTGTTGCTTTTTTTCACGTCAGGAGTGACTTGAGAAATTGCAAGTCGCTTCTGGTGTGAGAGAATGGCCAGTGTGCAGGGACGTTGCCGAGGGGACACCAGGATGTTTTTTGATGTTCTTAACATCCGTGTGGGAGGCTTCTCTCATGTCCCCACATGGAGCTGGAGCTGATAGAGGGAGCTTATCCATGCTCTCCCCAGGTTGGATTTGAACTGGCAACCTTCAGGTCAGCAAGCCAACCTTCACGTCATCAGTCCTGCCGGCACAAGGGTTTAACCCACTGTGCCACTGGGGGCTCATTGTTTTTTGGCAACAGTGCATCATTTCAGATTTGCACTGCACATTGAAAACCACATGTATAGTATGTTTTCCCAACTCTGCAAGCCTTTGCATAAATGTGGGCTTTATTTATGCCCTTGCATGTAATCCCATAAATGAACCATTTGTTAACCCTAAGACGGGATTCTGTGGTAAGAAAGGATGTAGGATACTATACAGCCCTGGCGCTCTTTGTTCTGCCTCTTTACCCTGTCCTGTAGCCGGTTACTCAGTAGTCCTGGCATTGCATGACTCACTGATTAAAAGAATGCTATTCTTTCTTATCTTTGTCTGTTCCTGTGCGCAGGATTTCAGTACTGAAATTAACAAAATATTCTGCTGCATAGCTTCTTGGGCCAAAGGAGACTTTACTGGAATCCAAGTGGGAGATTTTGTTGCCTTATTAAATAAAGTTGTTGGGAACCTGGCAGGCCAAAATATACATTCAAACAGTCACAAATGATGTATGAGGGACAACACAAGTTTGAAACCTTCTATATGTGTTTTATCAAGTTATTGTGTGGGGAAGGAGTGGATCATGTTTTGGTAAATGTATGAGTTGTGTAGGGCTACTCCAAAACATCAACAATGAATGGCCCATTTTAATCCGAAGGATGGAAAATGAGAGTGGACAGATTGGTTCAAATGTTGCAATACCATGTGGTCTTACCATGGCTTCGAAAATCCCTTTGCTAAGGTATCCATGGTACATGCTAAAATGATGCAGGCACCGTTTCCATTAGAAATTAAGCTCTTGGTGAGTTTTTGGATGTGGGGTAGATTAAATTGCAATGGTTGGAAAGAAAGGGTGGCCACACCTTTTTTTCTTTAAATAACTTCTCCTCGCTTGATTTTCCCCAATTGGGTTCAGGTTCTGACCTAACCCTTGTTAAGGGATGATGGGAAAGGATAGATAGATTGAATAGTTCCAGGGAGATATAATTCTGGGGGCCCTTCCACACAGTCTTATATCTCAGAATATCAAGGCAGAAAATCCCACATTATCTGAGTGTGGACTCTGATAACCCAGTTCAAAGCAGAGAATGGGAATTTTTGCTTTGATATTCTGGGATATAGGGCTGTGTAAAAGCGCCCTGGGAAAATACTTTCTCCTGTTGCATGGGAAAGAGCCTGTTCTGCAAATGCCACCCACCCTCCCACTTGCATTATTTCTACAAGCATTTAACAATGACACCCAACCCACACATCCCAGATATTAACATATAGTTCGCAGCACCAATGCATCTTATATGTTACTCCTGCTCCAGTGTTTCACTGTGTTTAAGTGAAGACCATGTGAAAAAAGTGGAAGGTCTGTAAAACTGCAATAAGTAAACCAACCTGGGAACAGCATGGCAAAACAATCACTTTTTACTCTTACACACTTTTGATTCAAACAGAACAAAGCAACAGATTCGACTGCAACGAAAAGACTCAGGTGTCTTTCAAGTTTCAAAATTATTTCAAGTTAAGGAGTACAAAAGAATCTGTGTTGTTGGTGACTCCAGAGAGCTGACATGACTGGATAACCAAATGCCTAATTGACTAGTGGGATCAGGAGGCAGGGCAGGGTGGAGGCAGGTGCTGGATTGAAAGAAGTTCACACAAACAGCTCCAGATTTTTCTGTTAGAGGGGACTCCTTTCATGTATGTTCTGGGTCCCACTGATTTAAATGAGTTCTATTCATGTACAACTCAGCACAGAAGTGTGGCCTAAAAAAGCCCTGTAAAAACAGGAGTAATAATACATTGAAATCCTCAAGTCTCATTTTTCCACCAACTTTTAACAGATAGTTCAGTGTTCTGAGTTTAAAGATATTCTAGGGGAAGAAAAAAATATAGTGATAAAAACTGAAATGACCAGCATCTTTTCAGGAAAAAGGTGTCTTTGGCCTCATTATTCCTCTGCAGAACCATTAAATTTGACAGTGTATTAAAGAGGATGGGAAAAGTTTGGCAATTAGGTTTGCTCTCAGGGCCCAGACTTATGAAAGCAGCCTTTTCATGTGTGTGTGTATGAGAGTGTGTGTGAGTAAATGTGTGCTTTCAAGTTGCCTATTGACTTATGGTGACCACATGAATTTCTTAAGGTTTTCTTAAGCAAGGAATACTCAGAGGCGGTTTTGCCAATTCCCTCCTCCAAAATATAGCCTATTGTACCTGATATTCTTGGTGACTCCCAACCAAGTACCAACCAAGTTGGCTTCCAAGGTCAGATGAATCAATTATTTTGGTGTATTTAAGTTATTTTGCATTTGTAAAGGATATTTACAAGTTATTTACACTTATATTCTTCAGGCTCTGATTATTTAGGTTGTCTTGGCCTCTTTTAAAGGTTGGAATTGTTTTGGGGTGTTTTTTAAAAAATTGAGCCCTTGAATTTCTCCGGAATGCATGTATGTAATGGCTGACAACCTGTCAGTTACGGCGTTGTAATTTAAAATTAGACTTTTGTACTTGTTTGCTATTCACATTTACAATCATGGGTACCATAATCATGATCATAAATGACACCCTCGAAGCCACCTTGAAATCCAGCTGGTATGCTATGAAGAATTACATTCTGTGGCTCTGGCAAGTGGAGCATTGAAGGATAATATGCCTAGTCCTTCCTATCAGAAATGTGTCAAAAGAGTTGTGACCGGTCCCCAGGGGTTTTGCATCTTTTTTGCACTCAGGTGATAAATAGCAGAAGGGGACTGGACACATCATTCTTCAGTTCCTTGCTCACTAGCACTGTAGAACTCCATTCCTTGGTACACATCACTGGATTTCAAGGTGGATTGAGTGGATAGATTGGGAGACAGAACGCAGTCTATGTGTCTGATGAAGGTACCTGGTATAAAGTGTTTGGGTTTTATTGAGTAAAAAACTCATAGTTCCTGATTTGCTTCTGATACCTTTGCTCTGAAGTAGTTTTAGGCAGCGGTCTCTCTTTGGTACCAGTAAAGTTAACAAATGCCAGAAATTTCAATATCTACTCTACAATGTATGGCCTGCCATTTTAGTCTGTATGTCTGCCACCTACTTCTAAGAATCTTACACCCTTCTATTTAGCCTAAGGAAAGGTGTTGCACTGACTTTAGCTATGAGATCGCAACTTCATTGTCAAACTGCAAGGAGCTGAAGATAATTCTTACAGGGCCCCTGAGCACTATACTTGTGTGTGTACTTTGTTTGTGGTGAATGGAAGAATTTCACTCCTCCATCTGCATTGGCTCCCTCCAACTACCTGTCTGTTTTCTGTGGTCAGGGAAGGACAAGGAAGACAGACAGATAACAGATAAAGCAGGTGCTTCTTTTTGATCTGCCAGTGTGTCTCAAAGCCTCACCATTGTTTTAGCACACTTGAGGCTTTTGCACTGCCACTTCACAAGCCCTATGATTTCCCCTAGGTCACAGAAAAGTGACACTACTTAAGATGTGAAATTTTAGGCTTATGGAGCTGTGCACATGGTTCTTTGATCTTCTCCCTTGAACATTTTAGGGATCACACAAAGTTAGTAATGCCTGAGCCAATCATCATTGCAAGTTAGTTCAAATCCCCCAGAGGTTTACAGAAATTCACCTGTTCACAGTTCTCATCATCTACGATCTTGGGAATGTAAAGATGGTCTCCGCAGCTCAATAAAAGGACACACACACATTTTTTTGCTTGCTTATAAATATAATTTATAACCTGTTTAAAAATTCTTTCTTACACTTTGTACATGTCAGACTGACAGCATAAATGCAGGCATTTACAAACAGAGGGCAGAAGAAAAAAGGGAGAAGGGGACAGAGGCACACTCTGAACTAGTAAACTACATCTCCACTGTACAGCAATACAAAGAATGCAATGGCTAGCGCTTTGCTCCGTTAGTCTTAGTAATTCATTAGAAAAAGGAATTGCATAGAAGATACAGCAATAAGGGAGATCAAAATCAAACTGAACACTTTCCTGAAATATGATCAGAAATAATAATACTAAAAGAACAATACCTAGGCCCAGCATAAGATCTGAATAATACTTTTATGGTTCAGCTGTGAGATACAAGAAGCTAGGAAACAAGATTCTGCTTCTAAGCTCAGGTTCTTTCCACTCCTCACCCTCCATCCTCACTTTAGCCAGGGGCTGCTGCTGCTGCTTGTGTCTATGCTGAAGCTGGTGTCATGTCCCCTGTTCTCTCCATCCTTTTAGTGATAGATGGAAAAAGCGTTTCTCACTAGAGGAAGTCAAAGACGTAGACGCCATAATATCATCCCCAGGAGAACCTTATTTCTTAGCGATGATTATGTTCAATGCCCTCTCACAGAAAGAGGGGTTAGAGGTTCATGTGTGGTTTGGGATTTATTTTTTCTGAAAGGATGATTTGCAAAGGCCACATAGGGAAAATGAAAGCAAGCACCATGCAGCAGCTTTGCTTTGTATTTTCTTGTTTACTTGGTAGGTTATTTTTTCCCTTCACCTAATCCCCTGGGTTTATATTACCATCGGCTTTTGGAAATAGCCATATGGAGACCACACAGGCTCAGCTGGACAATGCAACAATATTCTTCCTTTCCACTGGCATTGAGATATTCCCCCTTCCCCACTCCTATCACTCTTAAATAAATGGAACTGTCAAAGAAAGTGGCATTTGGCTTCTCAGCCCTGGAAAGAAAACTAAAGTCATTAGATAAGGATGCCCCCTGTAATGTCCATGTCTGGCAAAGCTGGCTCTGCCCCTTGATTTACAGGGAAAGAAAATAATAAAGGAGAGAGGATAAGCATTCATATCTGTGAGCTGTAACCATTGCTAAAACCACAATACACATTTTCACTGACATCATAGAAAATGCTAAATTGCTTCCTCCATGGGAACACATTTGGACCAACTTGCTTCTTTTACAAAGTGCACATGTAAAAGAGTAAACCATTATACCAATCTGGTTTACATTAAATGCTATTTTTGATGTTTTATTTCATTGTCTGTTGTTCAAGTCAGACTGAAGTAAAATCCTTCTTGCTGGTTCCAAGCTGGGGTGATGGTGGAATGGGATAGTGATTGTTTTGTTGCAAACAGGTTGAGTTTCCCTTATCCAAAATGTTTGGGATCAAATGTGTTTTGGATTTTGAATTTTCTTATATTTTGGAATACTTGTATTTGCATATACAGTCAGCCCCCTACATTTGCTGGGGTTAGGAGGTGTAAGGTTCCTGTGGAAGTTTAAAAAACTATGAAAAAAATGCTATTCTTTAATCTGAAGGAACACTTCTCTAGGAATCTCAAGGTTCTCTAGTGGGATCCTATAGTCAACTTTCAATTTTGTGCATGAAACAAGATTTGTGCACATTGAATCTTCAGAAAGTAAAGGTTTCACTATTTCAGTGCTCCGTGTGAACAATTTTGGATTTTCTAATATTTTACATTTCCAAATAAGGGATGCTCAATCTGTAGTAGGTAATCTGAACCACCAAAGTGAGCTCTAGCCATGAGCAGTAGTCAACCATAGTCCCTCATGATTCCGAACGGGGATCAACGCTATTCATCCACCTCAAAAAGACACATCAAACTAGTTTACTGGGATCTTCCAGAGCATCATGAAACTGATGTGGGTATGCATTCAGAAGTGTACATAAAAATCTGTAGCATACGTACCTGGAGGATATTCCTTGCAGAATCACATGAGAACAATGATGTATGAGTGCCTACATTAGAAACCCTTTTGGAAGAATGACAGAAGGTGAGAAAGAGCATTCATCAAGCATGCACATGTTCATCAGTTGAATCATCAAACACACATGCTAATAAACACCTCCTTCTATGGTTCTCTGAGAAAGCATCTAAAAATGAAGTATATGTGTGCCAACATTGATGCCATTCTATATAATCCTTCCACTGGACCAGTTCTTTTCATAGAAAGAACTGGTCCAGATTATCAGTTGAATCCTATTTCCAACACTGTCAATAGGGTAGAGTCCTCTTCCTGCTCTACCATCAACACACCTGAAAGCAGTGAGATAGAACGTCATCAGACAAACCTCACCACTACTAGCTCAACACACTTTTTGACATCTGTCCCTTCAAACAAATTTCCTGACGCAACAGAAGTGGTGTCAGCCTATTCATGAGAACAGCCAAATGTGTGGCACTGGTTGATCATGTTTATTACTTGGTTGGATGTCCATCTCAACAACTCTATATGTGGCATGTCTGAAAAAGGTGAGTAGGCAAGAAAACTTACCCAAGCCAGAAACCAGTATACACTGTCACTGCTACTAGGTTAGGGGAATTGGACCAGAAGAGGTTCTCAGGGGGCAAGACTGAGGAGCATCAAGAGAAAAGGCCATGGCTGCAGCTTCCTTTAATTAGCACCTGACCCTCAAAGTGGCCATTTCCCTCTCTCTAATGGTAGGACTGGTCCTGTGGACTTTTGAAAGGCAACAAGAAGAGAAATTACCTTCAAGCAAGTGACCTGCTTGGCAACATTTAAGTCAAGAGGAAATTGCAGGGAGAGATCTGGTTCCTCATTTAGAGATTCTGATCAAACTGTGGCATGAGAATGAAAGGGAGGGACCCTACAGATGTCTGAAATTTACCCTAATTCTTGAATGTAGAAAAAAATAGTTAGCAGTGCTGTTTTCTACAAAATCCATGTGCCTTTTACATTTACTGCTTGCTCATTTGATTCTATTACAAGCATTCTGGTAATTAATAGAATCAGGATAGCCAGCATTTTAGACATGCTTTCAAGTGTTCAGTTCACTATTCATACTTTCTCTCAGTAACCCCTTGTCTGTCTCTAATTCTACAATTAGACCTCTTTTGTCAAACCAAATACTGGTGGAAAAGCAAGGCTGAAGGCTTGCTTATGGACTCCTTGTGAGTGTTAAGATTTCAGGAGTTCAGGGAAACTGCCTACTTCACTGCTCAGTTTTCTGTTTACTTTTACTATTGACATCCTTTTTAAAAAAAAGCATTGAAAGGATATGGACATTATGCCTTGTCTGATACCATCTTTGAGTTTTTGACTGCTCTGTACAAACAATGGTTCATGAGCACAACAAATGTAAAGGAAGTTGAAAGATGATGACCCAGTTCATAGACATCAACATGAGAAGATTACATCTATTGTATCAGAGTCCATAAAGCCCACCACTAAAGTAATGACAGGTGATTGGATTAAATTACTTAGCGTATCTGTATGTGAGATTGCATTGAACTACAGTGAATGAATGTATATCCCCAGATGCCTAGACAAGAGAATGAAAACATGGGGTAATTTTTATTTGAATGTAAAACTCAACAAAGAGAGAATATTATGTAGGGAAATGAAAGCCTGGCCTTTCTTGGTGTGCCACCAAGAAAGAAAAACCTGTTGTCAGGAATTCCATATTGATCTATGGAGCAACAATATTTTTGTTAAGCCTTGATGATTCCAAATATGATTCAGCAATATGCATATAAAACATGAGTTAAAATATTTTCTATCTAATGAGACTAGCAGTTGCTGTCAAGAAAAGGATATAAGAAGTCATCAAATAAAAGATGCTTCCTCAACATAAGACCTTAAAAATCAAAAACATAAAATGCTTCATTAATAACTTCCTAATCATGTTTATATAGATGAATATGTGTATTCATTTATAGATTCTACTTACACTACTAGCAGCTGACATATCAGAATGATGATCTGCATATAATAGACACACACACACACACACACACAAAAGAATAAACTGATAATGAACAAATTTAGTCATTCCTTTTCAAAATGATGCACTGAAAGAATACGGGAACTGTAGGGACTTAGAGAAAATTGCTGTTTATTTTCAATATGATCTTGGATTGATTCCTTCTGCTCATAAAATATTAAACTCCTCATAAATGCAGTTTCCCAAGACCTGAGCCCCCATGCTTCACTAGCTCTCGGTATGGATATCTTTTAAAAGAATGCAAGAAAAATATAAGAAAGGTTATTGAATGCCAAGATGAAAAACGGTTGACTTGATTTTTAAGCATTTAGATTATGTATGGACTCTGTCACTAGGTGGCAGTGGACTCAAACATTCAAAATCACTATGCTACTTTGATAACTTTCAGTGTTTCCTTTTCTTCTCAAAACTCCTTCTCCAGAACTTCTTGTATGGATTTGGCTTCATGACAAATACAGTTGTTGGGAGGCCATTTTGTACCCCCTTCTAACATACATATGACTCTTTACAGAGAGCTTCCTGTCGAATCTACACCTAAATTTCAGCATGCCTAGACTACAGCAATGTGCTGTTTGTAGTAATATCTTGTAAGGACACATAGAAGCTTGTACTAAGGTACTGGTCCACAATACTGAGGTTCTAGTTTGCCAATACTGAAAGATCAGTATTTCTTGCCAGCTGTTTTCTAAGCAAATTCCAAGGTGCTAGTTTTGACCTTTAAAATCTTGAATAGCCTGGTTTATGAGTCTGTCTTCATGCTAAGAACTAAAGGAGAAACCTTCTTGAGGAAAGCATTACTCACAGTCCAGCTTAACAGGCTGCCAGAATTTCTCCTATACTGTTCCCGAATGGTCAAAATGAAGTCCCTTCAGAATTTGAGTCAATTCCCTCTCATGCTGCCCTTTATTACTACAATATTTTACTAGCTTTACTGTCTTAAATTGCTTTTATCATGAATGTTAGTTACTGCTATTTATTCACAAAAAGGAGGGATAACCCACTTTTTGCAGCCTCCTTCCTGTCTCTTCTAACACCCAACAAGGTTTAATAACCAGAATAGGACAGAATGTGAAACTACGTCATTTCCAGTTTTCTTATGCTCACTAAACTTTTAAAATTATAATTAATACAATTTTCACCATTTCCTTTTGCATTATAAGGATTAAAACTGTAAAAAGCAAAAGACAGATTTTTTTTAAAAAAAGCTGTCAAACAATACATTGTTGTTTTTTTTAAAAAAAGGAAGACTGCTGATGAATGCAAAAAGAAATAAAAAGAAATGTTGAGGCACTAAGTTCCTGAACAGAGCTTGGTAACTTTATGACCAAACAAGATCCTACATAAAAGTGCTCTGCGAGGATATTTCCCATGAGAAACTCCAGTGAGATGCTTTGTTCATGACCAAACTCTTCCTGGCTATCAAACATATAATAATAATAATAATAATAATAATAATAATAATAATAATTATAATTATTATTATTATTTTGTGCCCGCCTCTCCTCACGGCTGGGATCAATCTCTTCCATTTCTTCCCATAGGACATAACTTGCACTACTCCCTTCATCCCAGCTCAGACATGAAGTGGTTGGGGAAGGCTAGGAGCAGCTGAAAAGCACCCAGCTAAGTCTCTCTAGCTCAGTCTTCCTCACTCAGCCTTTTGATCCTGGAAGAACCCTTAAAAGGTTTATTCAGGCTTCAGGGAACCCCTTCATAAAATGTATATTTACCACTCCCTCCCCCCAGAACAATCTTATGTGGAACCCCTACTGATCCTTTGTGGAAACCTAGGGCTTCAGGAAACCTGTTGAGTAACTTTAGTCTGGCTAGAAACACCACAGCAAAGGCATGTTCCCAGTACTATCTGGTGGTCTCAGAGGATGACAATGTCTGCATACTATCGACCCTGTTACTTCTCCTTCCAACTTCACTGCAAAAGGTAAATATTGAGAAGATGGGAGGAATATACTGTTAGTGAATTAGTGAAGTCCGCCTTCTGCATGGGCCACAAAAATCAGGATGCCAAAAATGGTCTCAGCAAAAAAGAATGGGTTAACAATAAATCAGGGGCATGTATGTGTGTCTGCATACATTTTAATTGCTTTAATTGGCATACATTTTAATGGCAGAAGTTGCTAATTTTCAATTTTTCCCATGAGAATCTCTAGGCTTAAGGAGTAGCCAAGCATGCATTTTCCTTCTACCTATATCAGTGGTTCTCAACCTGTGGATCATCAGGTGTTTTAGTCTACAACTCCCAGAAATCCCAGCCAGCTTACCAGCTGTTAGGATTTCTGGGAGTTGAAGGCCAAACATCTGGGGGCTCACAGGTTGAGAACCATTGACCTATAACTTTCCAACACAGCAGCAGTATCACAATGTCTCCTCTCCACAATAGATGAAGCTATATAATTATGATTAAATTGAATAGGCTGCTTCTCAGTTAAAAGCAATCAGCAGAGACATTAGTCATTAATTAGGGACATTACATTGATGAAATCCAACGCTGATTTTAAGAGCAACGTGAAATGTCATCTGATACCAGGGGTTGCTGAATCTGACTTCTGAGGGATACAGTTTGCCTCTGCATAAAAGAGTTGTGCTGGATCCAGGATCACTTGCAAATCCCAATTGCAATATTCCAGACTAAACCTTGACTACTTTTTTAAAAGACCCTGTGTCCACAATGAACTCAGTCAAAACCTTTTGCTTTTGGCTGTTCAAAGGCTGAAGGCCAACTACTTTCCTAACATAGAATGTTTTATGAACGGCTGCTCTGTGTTGAATAAAAAACACAGTCAGTAGGTGAAAAATAAAAGCCTGTGGAAATGTCAAGATGGGGAAAAGGTCAGACAAAATTCACCTTCTCTGTTAACCAATGGCATTTTCACGGCTACCGTTAGAAATGCCGACTGGAGAACCTTCAGAGAAATAAAATCCTGCTTAAGAATGCAAAGTGAAGATGAAAAAACCCTCCAAATATTTCTCAGTCTCATATATGTGTGTGTGTGTGTGTGTGTGTGTGTGTGTGTGTATGTGCTGGCCAGAACAGGTAGGAGACAGGGGAGGCTGAATACATATGCCAAAGTGGGAGGTTGTGATTTATTAAAAAAACAAAAAAGAGACTTTTCCAAGTGCCAAGCAAAGACCTTCCTCATGAGCCACAGTTAATGAACAATCTCCAATTTTTGAACAGGCCACCAACAACATATATCCTATTGCAATTCAGACCATACCCTGCTGCAAACACTTGCTATGCAGTGGTATCCAAGATAGCTGTTATGAATACAGATAACCATATACTACCCTTCTTCAAATGCCTAAGGATACCACTCAAGCAATCTATTAAAAATAGACATTTGCCTCTACTTTCAGAAGTAAATGCAAATATGAAACCCTAGCAATTTCTTCCTTTAGCATAGAAGTATGCAATAATCTGCAGAAAACACTTTTTAATGGTGAAGCATTTTTGTGTCAAGAGCAATCTTTGGAGGGACTCTATCCATGACAGTATTGGCATCCATTATTTCATGAAGTAGAAACATTCATAAGCTCACTAGAAGATGACAAATCCATTCAGGGCTCAGTGACTTGCATGGGACTGTGTTACCTTATGACAAACAGAAAGGAAAGCCAATATGACTACACCTTAGAAAACATGTCTAAATTAAGGATAGATTGATCTGCAACATTCCTTTCATGTGATTATTTTCCCCTGCATGAAATGTTCAATACGTAGGCTGAGCTCCCTTATCACCAAATGCATTCTTATCTATCTGTAATGGCACATGTGTCATAAGGAATGTTCATTACTTGAT
The DNA here is from genome assembly GCF_037176765.1 of Anolis sagrei. Classification (NCBI taxonomy): domain Eukaryota; kingdom Metazoa; phylum Chordata; class Lepidosauria; order Squamata; family Anolidae; genus Anolis; species Anolis sagrei. The sequence continues at coordinate 24,055,079 of NC_090025.1, forward strand.
AGCAAACTATTCCTTAGCTCACTGAAACTGGCTTTAAGGTGAGCTCTGTGGCTAAAACAAAAAGGAAAGAGAATGAAACTTTCATTAGAAAGTGTTAGAGAAGATACTGCTGCCATTGCACAAAGATTATGCTGCAGAAATTTGGTAAGCAAAAAATAATACTACTAATAATAAGAAATATAATATTCCTTGCACTAGATACTATTCAGTAAATACTCATACAAGCAAATTCTTTTTTTTATTCATTTTTTCTTTTGGTTTTGGTAGGGTTTTTGCACCTGCTCAAACCACACCAAATTGCATATCACTCTCACACACATACACACACACAATTTTATGATGGAGGCAGGATATATCATGAGCTTGAAAAAAAACATCCCTGCAGTTTAAGTCACCAAAGGACACAGGCATCCCTGCGGAAGATTGGGAGAGGTACGTGCATTCCTGCTTAGCATCCACATTATCTCCTTGCCAGATGCAAGACTTTGAAACTCTGGCTTAACAACTCAATCTAGAAACAGCATTGTTTTAAGGATTATTTTAAGACACCTAATGGACAGATTTGCAAGCATGAAATGGATCTGCAATGGGTGTTAGGAAATGGTGTATCTGAAAAATAGCCACAACCCTGCTTTATCCACGGCTTGGTCTAGAATGGCTTTTAACAAAAGAAGAACAAGAAGAACAACAACAAGAAGAGCAGGAAAATATATAAAAAGAGAGCCATGGACAGTCATTTCCGTCCCGCTGCCCAGAATTTGATGTAAACAACGTTCATAGAAACTGGGATTGTTAAGAAAGTTTATCCATATATCTGGATAGCAATAAAAAGCGTTTCCTAGGAAACTGTAAAATCCTGTACCAAGCAGTGTACAGCCAAGCTGAGAGGGATGTTAGGCTGAATTATATTATCAAGGTAACAACTTTGCATGAATTCTTTCAAATCCTGTGATAATGTACAAGGAGAATATGCACGTGAGAAGTCAGGATTTTGTGTCTTTTTTCCCTCTGGAATGCCTCTTGTTTGAAAACAAATTAGTTTGGGCGTTCGGTTAGAATAAGTCACAGCTGACATGGTTAACATTCCTTCGTTCTCATTATAAGCTCGCTTTCTCAGTACTTTCCTTCTGCTGACAATGAAACGACTGTCTCATGCCTCCCCATTTCTTCGAGGACTGCGGCCAGCATGCTCAGGTTGCCATCAGGAAAATTCTGGGCTTCCCAAAGGTCTAAGATCACACCGGTGGGGCTTGATTTTGTGGCAAAGTAATTGAGGTACCTGCAGTGGAAGAAAAATAGCTTCAGTTAAGGATAGCGTGTCTCCTCTGAATGAATGCCTGGAGGAGGTAATGGGCTGGATGAGAAAAAACAAATTGAAAATGAATCCAGACAAAACAGACAAGCTTGCCATCAAGGATCCTAATCTGGGGATTGAGATGTGTCAACCAGTCTTGGATGGGACTGCACTCTTACTGAAATGCTAAGTTCGCAAATTAGAAGTGCTGCTGGATTCGTCTCTCCAAATGTCAGCCCAGGTAGCTCCAAAAGTCAGGAATGCTTACTATCAGGTGAAGCTGAAATGCCAGCTGTGCCCCTTCCTAGATTTAGAGGATCTTAAGATGGTAGTGCATGCACTGGTGACCTCAGGGTTGGACTTCTTCAGTACGCTTTACATTGGGCTACTTTTGTACCAAGTTCGGAAACACCAGTTGGTTCAAAATACAGCAGACAGGTTAGTTGAGGAACACCCAGTAGTAAGCATATCACTTCTATCCTAAAATTACTCCACTGGATGCCAATTAACTTCTGGGCAAAGCATATGGTGTTGGTTTTGACCTTTAAAGCCCTACATGATTTGGGCCCAGGTTACCTACAGAATCGCCTCCTCCCATACAATCCATCCCGTACATTGTGGTCCCCTGGAGGGCGTCTGTTCCAGTTCACCAGAATCCAACTGGTGACCATCACCCAGAAGACCTTTTCATCAGCTATGGAATTTAAGACACAAGTGAAGTTCTATCTCTTCTGGCAGGCTTACCCAGACAGTTTTAATGATAAATTTTAAACTTTCCTTCTATATCTAACTTTTTAATATTTTAATATGCATTTCATGAAAATATGTTTTAATATTTGTATTGTATGGAATGATTTTAAATGATAATGTGTTTTGATTATGTGTTTTAGCAATGTTGTAACCCACCTCAAGCCGTGAGGAGAGGCACATAAGAAATAGAATAATAATAATAATAATAATAATAATATAATTATAAAGGTAATGGTTAAGGATGCCGTTCACCTGATCCAACACTATATAAAACATACATGTCACATGCAAGGCCTACGTACCAAATTTGGCGCACCACTTCATTTCATGTGGCCTGTGAGACTTTCAATGCTAGGGCAACATTGTTACATTTATATAGTCTTACACTTACAAAACCTTTTGAACACAACTATAAAGCAGATGTGGCCCTTGTTGAAAATGAGTTTGACACCCCTATTCTAAGATGACGATATACAAAACATTCTCCAACCATTTCCCTGGAAGATGTGAGATTGGACAAAGCTGATCTATGTTGTCAGCACCATTGTCAGTGACTATCTATTGTCAGTGACTATCTATCCAATATGAGGGAACAGAGCAATGACTGGCCAATATTGTCACTTATGGGTGGGTATCACTGAGAAGGGGAAGAAGCAGAGGACACTGTGATACTGTAAGCAAGCAGTTGTTCAGCATGTGTATTGCTGCTGTAATCCTGCAACATGTGGGACTCTTCCCTTCATCTGTGGCACACTGCATGAGTAACATAGCCTAATCCAGAATAGATTATGAGTTGGTGAGCATCCCACTGATTCCATTGTGAAAGGCAGAAGCTGGGCAAAACTGGCTACAACCAACAAATCTCAGCTCATGAATGCTGTGTGTGGTGTATATTTGGTAATAAATGTGAAAACCAGAGACTCATTTATAAAAGTCTTGGAAAGTTTAAAAAAAGAGGGGGGGGGGGCAGAAGCAGATAGGAACGGATTACATCTTGAAAAGAATTGTATAGGAATCCATTTAGAAAGAGAAGAATGCGGAAAATATTTATCAGATATGGGAGCTGAGAGTATAGCAAGTATTCAGTATAAGTGTTATTTGCTATGTGTAATTTTCAACATTTCTGTCTAATTTTTAAATTTTTCATCATTAACTAGGGAGATTGGTTATGATTTATCATACTGAACTCACTCATCAACACATCCATTTATATAGTGGTTGCCTTGTGGCTCAAAAACTAGATCCAGGGAGGAATCCTAAGGGTAAAAGCACTAGGTAGATGATAACAGCCCAAACTGCAGGAGCAATCTGGTTGCGGACCCATCATGTGCATTGTGAGATGTAGTCACCTATCTCTATTTCTTGCACAACCTTGTTTGAGATAAATTTCAATGGAGATGGAACATCAGACATTCCAAAAGGATTGTGTCATGCATAGCTAGAAAATATATTCATGTATGTTATCTACTGCAGAATTGTGTAGTTTGGCCAACAAGCTCACCCACCTGTCCAGTTTTAGTTTATGGGCCAGCATCCGCCAGTCATGACCTCTCGTTTGGGGAGCATCCAGGCTACTGCAAAGCTTCTGACGAATTGGAAGAGGGATACTGAAGGCGCAGGGTCCTACAATAGAGGTGATGGTGTCTGCCGGATCCACAAGTGGATATTCAATGCCAGTAGGTTCCTGCATAATACAGAAAAATGTGGGGAAAATAGAAACAGTATTATTAGAGGAAAGAAAACAATTCATTTATGTTTTAGAGCAAGATGAATAAAATAGAAAGTAGAAAGGCAAAAGTAGAAAGGCATTCTATTTTTTCATAAATTAATAAAATATAATGTCCCTTATGGTGAACCAATCTTTGTGCATTGTCTATTACAAGAGGATGTTTCAAAGCCTTATAGAAAAGTATTTTCTAGCCAGAAATACCTTTCACTGGGACAGAGGGAATGTGGCCTACAACAAGATTAGAGCTGCCTTACTGTGTTTCCTTTCCTGCAAAGGGATAATGCCTCTAGCAACACTAGAATGACTGTCATGATTATTGAGTATGGAACTGCCAGATACCACAACCCTCTATCAAGCTATTAAATGTGTATGTGTATGAGAGAAAGAAAGGAGATGAAGAAGAGAGTAGACTAGTAAAAGTGTTTCACAACTATTATGTGATGTTCAGGAGTCCTTCACCCAATATCGTTATGAATGAGGTTCATGGTGATACTGAATGGACTCCCCAAATCTGCAAAAATGATAGTAAATAGGAGAGCCTGTGCAACTGATTACAAAAAAAGGAGAGTGCCACCATTAGAAAAACAGAAGCAATACAGGAGCACATAGCCATTAGCAAAAGAGCAGGTAAAAGATCTCCATGAAGATACATCCTAGGATCATCTGTACATTAATCATATGGTCTGCCATTGTACTACCATGTTCACAGATAAAAAACTAAGACAATGTGTGACAGCCTTGTCAAAGGAATGTGTTTAAACAACAAGAAGGCAAAACATATTGCAGAAACACTACTATTTTTAAGTAAGGAAACCCTGGAATTTATGTACCGAGTTAAGGAAAGTTGTGTGTGTGTGTGGGGGGGGGGGGGCGTTATTTGGAACGGGAACAATCCTCTTCTCTCCTTTCTTCTCTGCTAAGCTAGCTGGCTACAAACACTGCACTTTGAAATCAGTTTGAAGAAACAGAAGTAAGCTGAGGATGAAAGGAGGTAAGTAGGAAAAGAAAGAAACTGGGATATTTTAAAAGTGGTAGAGAAAGCAGGATACTAGAGGATTAACTGGGATCCTTTTCACACAGCTGAAAAAATCCCACATTTTCTGCTTTAAATTGGAATATATGGCAGTGTGGGCAAAGATAACGCAGTTCAAAGCGGATATTGAGGGATTTTCTGCCTTGATATTTTGGTTTTATTGCTGTGTGGAAGGGCCCTATGTGGGACTTTCTGCCTTGATATTCTGCGATATAGGGCTGTGTGGAAGGGCCCTGGATATCTCCTTGTCAAACCAGAACAATTGGAGGGTATGTACTATATACTTTTCACCCATGACATCTATTTACATGGCATGACCACTAGACTAGTGGCATAGTTTAGACCACTGACTTTTAAATAATGCAACTTTTTGACATACACACTTTGAAAAAGAAAACAAATACACAAACTCCTTACTCAGTAGAAAAAGTAAAATTTACACCTAAGCTAAACACTAGCTAGACTTACAGACTGTGTTTTCTACCAGTTCATTGCTAATCTGCCTTTCTTCCACCAACATCTCTGACAGATAAGTGAGAAATAGCGACCAGCCCAAGATCAGCTTTATGTGTGAATGGGGGCAAGAACCTTGCTCACTCATGCTCTACTATACTTGGGCCTGTTTTCATCCATAAAACCAACTTCTTCAATTTAAGTATTGTCTTTGTCAGTTTCCCTTTTCAAGCTTCCATCCCCTTATTCATCACACATTTACGTCTAATACAGCACTGGAAAGTTGCTTTTTGAAGAGGAAGCAGACCAGCAACTATTAAATGTTTTTATTGCAGAATGTTCAATTCTTTTAAAGAAGAAAGCTTTTCAAATATGCTAAGGCATAACGGCCTATATACTTCATGTTCCCAGATGCCACCTGTCTTCGCTTAAAATCAGAAAGAGCTCTGCAGGTGGCTGCCACCCATGTAAATCCTCAAGTAGAGATTAACATTTTGAAGGAGTCTGTTAAAAAGAGCCCTTTCTGCAAGAAGGAATGTCAAAATGAAAGAGACATTTCAAATTCATGGATAAAGCATATTGGGAAACAGAAAAAGAAAATAATAACAGATCCACATCACTGGGCAACTCTCACATGCAGCATCTCTAATTTGCAGTATTCCAAAATCAATACACGATGCTTAGCCACCCTCATCGATAGAGACAGGGGAATTGAGATCATAAGCTCACATCCACAATACAAAAAAACAACTCTGTAGCAGAACAAACAGCCTGAACTCTGCCTTGATTTTACTCCCCTCCCCTTCCCAAGATCAGCACCTTTCCCCCTACTGTTTTTGGCATGGGATGAAACAATAAGAAACCTTTTCTGTTTTCTTCGAAGAAAATTGGTTGACTAGGGGACTGTCAGAGATAGAAATACATATATTGTTGACACCTGTATTAAAAGCACATACATATCCATAAACAAACAAACAAATATATATGCATACATACTATATATATAGTTCTGACATTTAAAGCTGATGGGAACAATAAAAACATCATTTCGGGCTCTCACCTCTGAAGCAAAAGAACAGAAATTAATTTGGCCATCATACCAGCGGACTGGAAAAGCAAGGCAAATGTTGTCTGTGAACTACTAAAACAATAAAAGGGATCCGCTTTAAATGTCAACTCCTTTATATTTCAACTAGCTGCCTTGATATCCATGACATATCTAGCTCTCTACAATGCATTACCACAAATAAAACCACTTTAAAACTTGCCAAGGTCCTAGGGTATATGCGGCTCTCATCCGCGATAATAGCAAAAAAGAAGTGTGCCCAATTTCAGAATGCCAAGGGTCAGCTCAAAATACTTTGCTGCCTGAAAAGGCATAGCAAACAGCAAGCCTCCCTACAAAGCTTAAGCAGAGGTCCCAAGGCAAACCTGGTTTTCTTTTGCACCTGGAAAAAATCTCATCTCTCTCATAGTAAAATAATATAAATAAATATGCAGGTAATGAATTTATAACACGATTTTTATTATACTTTCCCCCTCCGCACAACATCTCACACATCTACTTGAAATGGTTGCTTCACTCCAACTAGCGATATGGCTGACCCTACTATTAAAAACAGTAATGAAAGTCAGAAATACACAATCTAAATTACTATATATGCAAGAGATGTCAGCAAAAAGTAAAACTTAGAGAAACTTATAACCCTTGCTTCAAAAAATAGATGAGCTTTCCTAAATTCTCAAAGGTCCTGAATGTCCCAAATCCACCCCCCCCCCCTTGCCGCCCTTTATAGCTGTCTTAAATATGATCTTATGAGGTGTAAATGAACAAGGGTGTGCCTTAAGAGTGCAAAATCAGAGGTGAGAACAACATCCTAGGCATAATTCAAGAGCAGATAGAATTTGTTCCTAGAAAGAATTTCCCATAGGACCTTCATGGAGCCTTTATTCGATGGAAGGTAAGAGAATAAAAGTGTGGAGTCCAAAGGCTCTTTTCTTCTCCGTTTCATAGCAGCTATAATAGCAATGAGGAAAGAAATCTGCAGATTTTCTTTGAGCTTTTGCATTGTCTTAGATAAGGTACCCAATTTCTTTCAATTCAGTTAATTTTGACTCAATCCAAAGAAATCTTAGTGTAGCTTACCCACCTGTGCCATACACTCATTTCTGGAGTCTCATGAGACTAGAATGCTGTAAAGCAAAATATATTACTCTCTTACTGAAAGTTGCAGGTACACTGGAGTTCACGAAGTGTTCTCAAAATATTATTTGACTAGGATGAGGGCAAACAATAATGTAATGAGTAGGAAATGTATCAAACAAATCAAACTTGAGAGTCTTGCATCTAAAGGTCCAAGAACTTGCTATGGTGTAAAATACGAACAAGTGAAGTGGAGGGATCTGGGCAGATGACATGTTAAATAAACTGGCAATGTTGAAATGAGAGTTATAGAATAATAAAGTTGGAAGTGACCACATCAGCCATGTAGTCTAACCCCTTGCCATGAGGGAGTTTTTATAAACATCCAGTTCCCAGAGTATAATTGTTTTCATTGGTGACTGTAACGACAGAAAGAAGGCAACCACTCTAGCTTTCCATAATCTGGGTGCAGCCACTAAGAATTACCTTTCTTGCATTGTCAATAGATGTTCTTGTAAGGATATCAGGACATGAGCAATCTCTTAAGAGAAAATATGGTCTTTGTTACTATGTCAAAAAGCTGGTAAGATAGCTAAAACTTAAGTGATATTTTCTTACTCCTTTTTTCCAACCCATTCTGTCAAATTTGCAGGACTAGAAGAAGATAATTTAGGGAGAAGGGCAGACTAGAAAGCAGTAGTTGTTGGTCAGACCAAATTTGATCCAGTTTCCCTACATCGAACCTTAAGACCTGGCATTTCTATTAAGATTATGGAGTCAGTCAATTGCCAACAAAAAGGAGGGTTGTGGGGACAAGAAGAAGCTTTTTAATGCAATGCTGAGCAACTTATGCTCTCCTCATCTTTAACTCTGTCAAGTGCAGCTAAAGCTAATTAATAATGGGAACTGCACTCCCAATACATCTGGAAATCATATGTGGGGCTCTCTAGCTTTAACAACTAGTCTCTTTAGGAAGTGTTGCCTTACCTCACAACCAAGTGCACAACCCTCTTATATTAGTGAATTGCTCTCACTATTGTTGTTGTTGTTATTATTATTATTATTATTATTATTATTATTATTATTATTATTAAAGCAATATGCTTGGATGCTATTGCACTGAAGGAAAACACCTTTGACACTGGTACACCAGTGTTCATGGGTGGATTTAGAAGTATAAAAATCTAATAGCTGTGGCCTTTTGGAAGATTACAAAGGGCAAAGACCACCACATCTTTCCTCTCATGACAGGGCACAACAGCAAGTCAGGCAAATGGAGAGACTGTGCCTTCACCTCTCCATCTTGACAGATATGAAAACGAAGAGTTTATCTGAGGGATTGAAGAGAAGTTAGCAAGGTGATATTTATGGGGGCTGTAAATGAAATTTGGAATTCTTGTCTGGTCTAGACATCCAAGCCAGATAAAATTTTTAAAACTTGTAAATCTTGCTTCTTTTTTGAAGTGTGCTTTTTCTAACCACTGATGTCCATTGTTGACTCTAACTCTGAAGAAAGTTATTGTCATCCTTGCTGCCAGGGAATACACTTGGATATTTTAAATATTTTGTGAGATAAGACAAAAAGTAACTAGGAAATATGTGTGGAAAATGTCAGAAGGTTTGAAGATATGGTTGATAGGAAGGCAAATGGAATTTTTTCTGAAAGAAAAGGCATGATTCAGATACATCCATGGTTCATAATCACAAATATAATAAACCTGTGCATATTCAATAAGTGCACGGAATATAAAAACTAATAATAAAATAAAATAAATCCCCTTTTCTCTTGTACCAGAGCTCATTATATAAGTCAAAATTATCTACATAATACAACTCTGCTAAAGTTAATATCCAGTCACTTTTTTGTTCCTTAGCCAGGTTAAATTTGATATGACTTCAGTGCAACATGTATTGTAATAATTGTTTATAATACTTGTTTTGCCATCTGCCTTTATAGCTATGGCGTCCCCTGTTGAATATATAACTTCAAACCCAATGACCACACAGATGTTATCTCCAATGATGCACATCACAAAATTAAGTAACTTGCAATTGTTATCTCATGGCTCTTCCACAGGGACCAAGAGCCCCACCTCCAATTCACTATTTTCTGTTAACCCAACACATCCAACCATGACTGTTTTAACCTGAAGAAATATTGAATTAATGATGAAATATTGAAATAATGATGTCTACTGTTCTTTATTTTAAACGTAGGTGGCAAGACTTTGTGCATATGTAACACTTATACAACAAGAAAGGACAGATTTAGTCATGTTACAAACAAATTATAATGACTGCATTAATGTGAAAATTAGTTACTGCTTTTGAAACTTTTCCACTGAGATGTTTTAAGAACAGGAAAGATTCAACAATAGGCTTCAGCTGGAAGAACAATAGAATTCAGCAAAATGAGAAAGGGGCAACTCATACTATGCACTGTCACCCCATAGACCCCCAAAACAAGGTCTGGAGGAGTAGGAAACCCTGAAAACCAGGGTTTTGTTTGGAATGGATGCGGGAATGTAAAATACAGTTCCATAAATTCTAACTTTGGAATGCTGGGTTTAGCACAATATAATCAACCGTGTTGACCTATTGTTTTTCCAAAAGGTAGACATCATTGTTATGCAATCGTAGATATATAAATAAACACTGAGATTTTTAAAACCAAGCTGTTTGTTCATAGTTTTCATAAATTTTAGGCATAACCTAGTTTCATACTTTTAACTATCTCTCTATTTTGCTCTATGATGCCAAAATGTCCACACTTAAAAAAAATATACACATATACTACATTCAGAAGCAGCTGCTTTGGGGACTCAATCGTTTAAAAAATGAATTTGTCTTTTCCTCTGTGTGCTCCCCATGTAATAAATTCACTGAAAACACAAACTTCATATATCAGAGAAAGATCTAGGACATGACAGCAGCTGACGTATGACCCAATTGTATGGCTTTCTATGAGATGAGGCGGCCATGGAAAACCTTTCAGATATGCAGTTATGAAGTGTTCAATTCCTATTTGGGTTGTACATTTAAGATAGCTGTGTCCCTTAATACGATTATTTAACACTGGGAGATTATAACAGTCATGAAGGATGTCATGGTGATCTGAATAAATCTGATCACACATGGGCATTTTGAGTGGCTAGTGCAGCCAATTGCTCACATCTTTTCACATGAAGACCACTATCCAATTTGCTAAATTAAAGAAGAAAGATTGGGTCCATAACTTGTTTGTGAGCTTCCTACTGGCATTTGGCTGATTAGGGTGAGGACAAAATAGTGGACTAGATAGGTCATTGGTCTGATCCATCACAGCTCCAGCAATGCTTTCTTTATGTACACAGTTGTAGTTGTTGTGTGCCTACAAGTTGCTTATGACTTATGGCAAGCCTTTTCTTAGTAAGATGACTGAGTGGGGATTCAGACCATGGTCTATAGAGTCGTAGTCCAATGCTCAAACACCCACACTACACTGACTCTCTACAGTAAAATGAAAATTAGGGGAAAAACAAGTATAAAGGTGCATTTAATACATCATGTGCAAAGCAACTCTCCATTTTGATAGCTTCATGTCCTCATGGCAAGTTATCTCATTGGGTTCATGGATAGTGGCATCTGCTATCTAATCAGACATGTCTGATAACAGAGAAAGCCTCAATTTTCTCCATTTACTTATCTCTCCCAGCTATTTTGCTATCTTATTTGTTTATCTAAAATGTCAGTAGCGGCTATCAAAACCTTATCAGCCTTTCTTCTATCCATTCTGTTTGGAGGCTCATCCTGCAGCAGACCCATGAAACAAATAATTCTTTATCCCAGAGCAACTCACTGGAACACTGGTGCCCTCTTTGAGGAATAACTTCTCCACAAAAAAGAGGATTTTCTCCTCCTTTTCCTTTGTTTTTTTCTGTCTGATCCACCTTCTCCTTTGTGCACACAAAATGAAAAGTATTCATCAGAGGGACAGCTCGCTCTTCCCCCTGATCTCCAAAATGGTGTTTCTTCAGTTGTTCCCAGAGTTGTCCGGTTATTGAACTTCATGGACCTGCTGGGTTTGGAAAGTAAAAACACCATCCAAAACCAGCAGGGGTAGAGCTGTGTGGCTCAGAGATATGGCTTATGGAATGAAAACTGCTGGCTGGTTGCTATGAAACCGTGACACCAGGATAATTCCTTATTAACGTCAACTGGGCCTTTGACTGAAGTTCTTTGTAAGTCAAAAAGGATGGTAAAACTCTGAGACACAATGGTGACCACACCACAGGAGGCTTCAGGGAATAGGGAGGAGGTCAAGGAAGCAGCCTGACAGACAACTGATGAAAATGAAGACAAAATCTTTCATTTTGTGTGGTTTTTGCACCGCATGGGAGAAATGGTAACACTTAAAGCACTTTGAAAATAAAATTACAGAGTGACAAAACTAACTCTGTCATAGCTTCAGTTAGGTTCCCATGCAGTCACCAAGTCAAATCCATTGCTCTAAAATCAAATGAGTTCCAAATAAATTTCTTAATATAATTCTGATTTTCCAAAGGAATGGCTGTTAATTGACAAAGGAATGTGTAAAACGACTGTAAAAATCGGCAGCAATTTGAAGTAAGGTTCTCACTGATTGCTCTAGATTGGGATGGCAACCAATTGCACACACATACCCCCCCCCCTTTTAAAAAAAATATGTAACTCAGTCTGGACCAATTGATCAAATGTTTGACACAAATAATTCAACCCTAATTGGTCAAGACTGCCAAACAGCAATTGAGCTGACACTATACCAGCTTTAGATTTGCTTAATCTAAACCACTGCAAGCTAAGAATATTTGAAATTATTTAAAAGCAATCCAAGCCCTGGTCTAACTTTATATCATTGTACTGACTATAGCCCTAGGCTGCAGCCCGGGGGGGGGGGGGGTATTGGATTTGCCATAACTCAGCTTCTCCTTCACTTTGCTCCTTCTTTGACCCTTTTTTACTCTTTTGTGTTGTACTGATTGAAGCAGTTCAACAGAAAAGGATAAAAGAAGCTTCGCTTAATCCCAGCTCTCTATAGCCAGTGTGTTAATGTGTTAATATTGCACTATTGCACTTAATTCCTGTTGATATCAGAGGGGATGTAGCAAGGGTTAACATTTCTCACTGATTTCAACAGGACTTAGTGCTGCTTACTTTGGATCAAACATATTAGAACAACCTACTTGTACTTCTACGCATATACGCATAACAGGTAAAGTAAACTGTGCTATTATAGCTGAATCTTACTTATAAAATTTAATATCCTATATCTCAGTTCAAACAAAACTTCCAGGATGGCTAAATGTGATAGAATCCATAAAAACAAAAGACAACCATATGAAAGAAAAAAAAGGGAATGTGTAATTAAGAAGGTACTAAAAGGATGAACTTGGAAGATAAACTTACTGTGTTATTTAGGTGAAAAGGTTACTTAAATAGAGCATTACCTCTAGAAAGGTCTTTCCCCAAATTGCCACATGCCTTGACTCAAAAAGTGAAGTCATTCTGAGATTATAATTTGAGTATCTAGACTGGTTACATGGGAATGAATGGTCCCAAACAAGATAGGTCTTTGAATACTAAGATCCAATATCAGAACTTCTACTTGGGAGCAAATAGATAGCCCAGTGAAAATTCTTAAGACTGGGCTTGTTTTGTCCAGCAGGTTCCAGCCAACATCTATATACTCAAAGTTGAAGGATAAGCTCCTATCCAACACAATGTGGGTGTTTACTTTGGGATTTGCAAAAGTAGACTCTGAACTCTCCTTCAATACAAGTCTTTAAAAAGAGGTTGGACAGTCATTAAAAAGAGGTTGGACAGTCATTTCTCAGGAGTGCTTTAGCTGTGTTTTCCTACTTGACAGCAGGCTGGCCTAAATGGCCCTTGGTGTTCCTTCCAACTATATGGAAGGATGTGATTTTCCTGTAAAAATAGTAACACCAGCTATATATTATGTGACTTATGGAACAGCAACCTCATGAATTAGGAGACCACAACAGCATACACTGTACTCTGCAATTTCTTCCATTGTTTTTTATATATTCAAAAATATGCCTTATATACCACCCGTCACTTTTAATCCTGTACCCATTACTCTGGCCCGGCCCAGTTTTATTGTGTCTTAGTGTACTGTTTATTGCCTGTTGTTTATATTGCTTTAATTGTTTTTAATTTGCCTTAGGTTTTGTATTGTTGTATTGTGTGTTGAGGCCTTGGCCTTTGTAAGCCGCATCAAGTCCTTCAGGAGATACTAGTGGGGTACAAATAAAGTTTAATAATAATAATAATAATAATAATAATAATAATAATTGTGTAGGTCAGCCTGGAGATTGAAATAATTTCTCCTTCATTCAGTGTTGCAGAGATATTTGAGTCTTCTTACCTCTGATACTGAGCAGTTGAGTTGGAATATCTGTCCCTCTCCTTCAACTTGTCGTATGCAAAGCTTGCACACCAGCTCCAATGTGCTCAGGCTGAATCTTTCCAGAGTGAAGGTACAATGCAGATTTCTTTGACACCCACTCCAAATATGGTAAAAAGGAATTTCCTGGAGAAAAGTGATATCATTTTAAAATAGATATACATCCCTATACATCCCAGTTACCAACATATTTCCAGCAAGTCTCAGCAGGTAATAGCCCCCAAGTTACTAAGTAAATGTAACTAGTGATAAAATAGTGCTGATTAACACATATATAATGTGTAACTATATACTGTTTCATGGCCTTATGTTTAAGGGGTTAAAAAGGATAGGGGATGCTGAATATTTCTTGTCCTTTATTCTTGCAAGCTTCCATTGTGCTTCAGTTGATATTTAGGGCTGTTGCCAAGTTTTACCTGGTATTTTGCCAGTAGTTTGCTCTTCCAGAGGGAGTGGGTGATGTCATGAATGGATAAACGGAGGTTATGAGTGCTTCCCTTAAAATGCAAAGCCTTTGGTTCTTCAAGGAGTTGTCCACCTATTTGCCTCTCCAACTGTAGTACTTCCTGAGTGTAGGAGGAAAAGCATAATGCATTGAATGTAAATGCATACAATATGTGGAAATAAATTTCCCCATTTTTTCCTTGTAAGAACCCAAGTTATTAAATTTTAATTTTCTTTAATTTATTTTATTTTCTCTCAACTTGGACCCAAAGTAACTTACAACCAGGTTAATATAAGGTAGAGTTAAACCTAGCAATAAGAAGGTTAACATACTCTTAAGCAACCCACAGTAGTAAAGTATGTTATAATCAGAATGTATACAATAAGCTTCAAAGCTGAAAGGGTTTTGCATACAAGTCTGATAACCATGTCTAAACCAGTGTCCACTACACTGTGGTAGCACTCCATATAAATCTAGCAATTTACTCTTAAATGGTCCATGAATTGAGCTGTCTGCTATTAAACACATACTTGAAAAACAGCTATTAAGCAACAGCATTACAGGAAGGACATCTGTTCTACAGCCCTATTCCAGAGGAAGGACACAAAGAAAAATCTGTTTCAATACAGAGGAGGATGGGCACAATTGTGTTGTCAATGGAACAAGTAGTATTATATAATAGACTGGTGTACTGCTATGGAGTTTGCTTAATTGCTTGAGAGACTCCAGGTCAAAGCCCCTGCACCCGATCATTGACAATGTGTCATGCTGGATACTGTTCAGCTTGTGGGGTCTTCCAGGAATTCTTATTCTTTGACTTCAAGATAGTTAAACTCATGAAGTTGTCACAAAGTTCATTTGTACGTGCCCTTTATTTAAATGATTTCAGAAGTTCGTCTCATGCTGTTTTTGCTTTCCAGTTACTGGTAATTAGAAATTGTTTTTATGGGGAGAAATTAGACCCTAAAAAGCATCCCAAAGAGTGAATGCATTATAAATAAGGAAGCAGAATTTGGACATAGATGGAACATGTTTCTTTAGAAAGGATATGCTTTAATGGGATTTTAAAAGAAATACATGTAAATGCCAGGTGGTCTTGGCAGTCTCACATATATTCTGAGGATTTTTTAAAAAGATAATAAATATGGTGTAAAGCAGGCCTCTACAACATATGCCCCGTAGGCAGGATTGTGGCCCGCAAAGGCCTTCCCCTGCGACCTGCAGGCGAGTTCAGGATGTTTCCCAGCCTCGCACTGCTTTACTGGGAATGATGCAAGGCTGGGGAGGGATGGGGCATCCTCCTCAGTGCTTGGCCCTGAACAGGCAGACATGCCAAGAGCTGAGGGTCAAGCACCAAGGGGAAACTCAGCCCCCTCCCCAGCCTTACAATGTTCCCATAGGAGCAGCACAAGGATGGGGAAGGGGTGAGGCTTCCCCATCAGCCGAAAAGGAATTCCTCCTGGCTTTCAGGGGGAAAAAATAAAATCTTGGTTTTGGGACCAGGCCTTCGGGCAGCAGACATAATTTGCACTTTAGTGGACACTGACTGGAGTGGCATTGCGGCAGATGACATTGTGATTTTGTTTTATTGTTTTATTTAATGCTATATGTACTGGTTTTAACGACTGTTTATATATTTGATTGTGATTATATTGTTGTAATTGAGATGTAGTGGCCTTGCACCGTTACTAATGTAAGCCGTCGTGAGTCCCCCTTCGGGGGTAGAGAAGAGACAGGGTACAAATAACAGAAATAATAATAATTGTAATAATAATAATAATAATAAGAAGAAGAAGAAGAAGAAGAAGAAGAAGAAGAAGAGGGGTGGCCCGCTGAAAGGCTTTGGGGAAAATCTTGGCCCTTCTAAAGAATCAAGTTGTGCAGGTTTGATGCAAAGAGACAAAATCTGGCAGATGGCTACTACATAGTGCCTTTTCAGTGTTGGCACTCTCTTCATACAACACCCTTCATTGGTGGTTCATCTGGCATTTAGCTTAAAGTCTTTTAGCTAAGATCTAAAGACTGGTTTATTTTACGAACATTACAGGTTGTTCTCTCTTAAGTACTTTTTAGATCTACTGTGATAATGTTAAAGTTTATTCTTGGTTTAAGTGTGCCACTGTTTGTTATTTCCAAGTTAATTTGCATTGTTTAAATATTATATGTGTTAACTGTCCTGAAACACCCATTCATATTAATCACATACTATACTGGTAACATCCATATAACACCACAATCAACCACATATACTATTGGTATGCTATTACGAATGCCCACAGACTAACAAATTGGAATAGGAGCAGATTATTTTAGGAAACATGCACCTCCCTATGAACCTCTTCATTCCTAGAATTAGCCACACAGGTTTAGGGTGTGTGACCCTCAGTTGAATTCATTATGGTCTTAGGCCAGAGGTGTTTGGGGTGGCCTCATCCTTTTGGAAAGTGCTACTTTTTGGATGCCTTGGCTAGTGCCATGGGCTCCCTAGAACTACTCTAAGGCAATAGCTGATGGCCTAAATGGATTTCACTTTGAAAAAAGGTACATGCATAGGTATGTAAAAACAGTCACTCGATATAGGAACACACAAAGAAAGAAAGCAAATATCTGAATTCTAATCATGGTGGTGCTTTTGCTTCAGCAGTGATCCACAGGAGCATCACACTATCCATGTTCATTGCTTATTTAGCCTAAGTGAGGAAGTTAGTGTTTCTCCAAGTAACCTGACATCTGACAAGATCTAAAACTAACATGGTGTCTGCTTTTACACTGTTAGGAGGAAAAGAACATAATTAGAAAGCTTTTAGAATTAAGGTTCTGCCAGTCAATCAGTACGGCATCTTCCATGTACATCTTAATTACCTCATGAAGATGCCTATAAAGCAAGTCAATAGCAATTATTTGATGACTATCAGTGTTAATTATGCCCAAATTATCTGCCAGGGTTGTCTAAACTAAAATTTGTTACATTCCCTTGCATCAGCATACTGATATATATCCTGCACAGATTGTATTCATGCCCATCAGCATCGAGTTTCACTTATATATAATATTTATGATCTTGTTTGTTATGCTGCTACCACAATTTATCATTTATATGGCATTTTAGAGCATTAAATCGATTCACATGCATTGTCTCAGTAACACTAACAACTTCTCTTAATGGGGTGATGTTACTTTTGCTCCTCTATTGAAGAGGAAGGCTGGGGTTGGGAAGTAGTTTGCATGCTTAAGAATACTTTGCAAATTAATTGGCTGTCTAAAAATTTAACAAAGGAGTTCTCAGCTTGAGGAATTTGACCTTTAAGAACTCCAGTATGAGAAGATCCAATCTATCTCTAATGCGCAGACTGAAACTTAAATATTCATATTTCTTTTATGCTTTCCTAAATACTGTGTCATAGTTCTCAGAAACATATCAAATATGTGTGTTTTGATATAATATTGATATTTAAATAAAAAAACATTTCCTTGAGTTTTTAAAGGAATTTTCCATACTTATTTAAATATTTATTTTGCATAGTTTTGTTTACATCATGCAGATGCATGTGAGATTTGAAGGGAATTATGAAAAACTTGAAAAACACGAATTTCATGTTTATACTGTGTATATATATGTAAATATAGGTATTTCCATAAACTTGAAAAACATTAATTTCATGTTTAAACTGTGTATATATATGCAAATTCAGATATTATCAAATCCCCCAAAAATCTGAAAACCAAAATACTTCTGATACAAAGCACTTTGGATATAGCATAACATTAACAGTCCAATCAACATATTGTGGATTGTCTAGTTCAATCCTCTGAGTGCTGCATCAGCATAACCACTGTATACCTATAACCATGTATCTCTTTCATTCATTTTTGTTGGGATTTACGAATATAAGGCTAAGCTTTCTGTGAACGTCAGGCATATCTGTTTCAGCATCTTTAAAACACACAGATTATCAGTTTTAGGAAATATCCAGATGGAATATTCTTCTGAGAGTGCACTGTGTTGATTCAGAACACCCAGAAGGCCTGAATCCCACCCAGCAGTGTTGCCAATCCCCTGCTGTTAACTGTTAGGCCAAATGGCAGACCAAAATCTAGTCAAATTAGCATTGGATGCACCATTTAATAGAGTAACCAACCATCACTGCAGCTGGCACCTCTTTCCCTACTTTCAGATAATGCTATGCTACTAAAATCCAACATGGCGGGCAATGACTTCCCGGAAACATTGTCAGGTATGGGGGCAGAGTGGATGCCTCTTCAGGCATATATGTTATATTACAAATTTGGGTTCTACTTATGAAATACTGAGTGAACTCATTGTATTACAGGACTTGACTAGTCCAATATGGTCCAATGGACCAATGTTTATATAGTTCAGAGTTTGCAAAAGTTATTTTTGTTGTGTTGTGTTGTTTTGTTTTTTTTGTTCAGGTGCCATGCTAGCTGGAAAATCTGGGAGCTGCAAACTTAGGTTCTCACTCCACACAGCAGATAAACAAAGAGGGAATGAAAAAACTTAAAATGTCTTTATGAAATACTGCAATACAGGGACTGAACAAACACAGGTAAGTATCTCAATTTCTAATTTTAAAACTTGGCTTTTGATGGACCTATGATATTCAAGACTCTTACAGCTTTCTGTGTATGTCAATAGGACAGATGCCTCTATTACTAATTCTCAAATGTTTACTTGTGTGAGAAAATTCCTGGGGAGAATGAGATGACACCTACACAGATTATGAAGACCAAGATAGGCAGATAGGAAAATATAATTTATCCTTGGGAGATTCAGACCTTGACATTGCTTAGAACTTAATCCCCTTTTAATGAGTTTGGGATGCAAGCAATAATATTCTGATGAATAAAATGCAGTAATTTTATAGCAGAAGCTGTCAAGACATTGCCCCAAATAAACCCTGTGCAGAGCACAAAGGCTTTGTTGGCTTGCATTCTCTGCCTGGAAGCAAAGAATGGGTTTTTCCTTCAGAAAGTATGAGTTAATATAACACAAACAGCACAAAACTGGTTTAATTCCTTCCACTCTTTGCCACTGCTAAAATAGGCTTTGCAGGTTTTTGGTGGACCACAAAAACCTGCAAAATTGGTTTACTTGCATATACATGCATCATATAACAGTGATTATTTTATATCACCTCCCACCTTGCTTTAACAACCTATATAGCTTACATTCAGTCTGTTCTTTTGAACATTTCTTCACTCTGTGTACATTTTTAATGACTGCAGAATTAGGTTTCTGGTATCTTTGATACAGAATATATAATGTTCCGGGAGGCATAGTGCCAAACAGCATTTAGAAAGGAAATGAACTTGAAATGCACTAAGAAATGCAAACTTCTTCTAGACAGAGTTTATGGATATGTTATGTAAACCTCTTTGCAGTAACCCAGTCTAGAGGCAATTTGCAAGTTAAGAATCAGATACTAGAAATATAGCCCAAAGCCTGATGTTGGGGAGCTAAGCCTCATAACACCAAGATACCACCTATGAAGGAACTATATTTGATCACTGGTTTGTGGATTATTCTGCTGGACACAAGCAGCATCTGTTTTTACAAAAAAAAATTACTCATGGAGTTACTAGGTGATGCATATATTACAATATCCTAATCCATAAGGTATGTGCATAATTAAATATGCATAACAGAATCATGTCTGTCAATACTGAAAGCAACAACTGTGGTTCATTTCCATTGCAAATTGTCAGTGCAAAAACTGCAGACAAAGTCATCTAACAAAGCAATATAGCAGCAGGCGCTTGATTAACAACCCCGGAGCTTCTTTTATCATTATCAACTATTTACAAAGAGGCATTTATATGTTTTGCATCTCTGGTGACCTGGCATGAAGCATTAAAAATACATGAATCACCAATGAAATTCTTGCACACCTTATGGCCTTTTAATAATGCAGAAATATTGGAATCAAGGTTATGATGTAGGTAAAAGAGAAAAAAAAGGAACACCAGAAAAAGAATTAGCCTACTGTGCATAGAAAGTAAAGCAAATTATGTAAATATTTAGCTCAACCTTCTCTTTTTCCTGCCTCATTATAAAAGAGTATACAGTATGTCCATCCTAACTCAACACAAAGTCTAAAAATATACAATACAAGCCATGTTTTGTTTTAAAAAAAAGTGTAAGAAAGGAAAGAGATAACAGATTTTAAAGAAAAAAATATAAATTACCTTAAGAGCATCCTGGGTGTCATCTAGACAGTAGACACGGATGTTATATTCCAAAGATGAGCAGATCAGTGGCCCAAAGATGGCCAGCTTAAGACGCTTTGCAGCTGCTTTGGTGATTGATTGCCCGACCAAGGCGTAGGTGCTAAGAGTTTCTGTCAGGATATGGCAGGCCTCTGGATCCAACTGGATGTAGCATGGGGTAGTGAAGTTTTCTTCTCCAACTACTACCACATCCTAAAATGGGGGTGGGCAGGGGTTTAGGAGTCAACAACATAGGGCAATGTTAGTGGTTTGGAACCA
The DNA here is from genome assembly GCF_037176765.1 of Anolis sagrei. Taxonomy (NCBI): domain Eukaryota; kingdom Metazoa; phylum Chordata; class Lepidosauria; order Squamata; family Anolidae; genus Anolis; species Anolis sagrei. Next base: position 24,075,875 of record NC_090025.1, read on the forward strand.
TCCAGGTTTTAGGTTTTAATTATTCCCTGATCAAAGATGATACAGTGGTGGGCATTTCAGAAAGCAGATGGTAGAAAGGACAGTATATGAGACTAGTCAGAGGCATCACCATCGGGTTTACTTTATCTTCTTATTGAAAACATATTTGTGGTGAACCTATCATTGCAAAATTCAAGTTCAATAAATGTATTGCTTTTCAAGACAAAGTTTACATTAAAGTTGGGAATCATTTGGCTCTCCATTTCTCACTATTGTCTATGTTGATTTTTGGGAAGTTTGGTGTTGCAGATTAACCGTATCTGAAGAGATACATAATATCTATGTCTGGATTGAAGGGGAAAGTGCAAAGGCATATTTTCAGTGTAGGACTTTGCAAATAAGTGTTGTCCATTTTATTCACAAAGGCCTTTTAGAAGAGTTTCCCAGGTCATTACCCTACTTTTTGTTCACTTAGGATGGCTTCATCATGCTACTATATAATTATCCATCTTTTTCAAAATAACCTTTAAATTGATTTATTTATTTACTTACTCTATTTGTATCCTGCCTTAATCTACTCCAAAAGGGACTCAAGGTGGCTTTACGTATGGCAATTATTCAATGCCTTTGAACAACAAACAGTTAAAATACATTAAGTTAAAGATTTAAAATTAAAATTAAATGCACATTACAATCACTATTAAAAATCACACCATCCACAATTGTAATCCAGGGCCATTACAAAAGTCCATAGCTATTATTACACTGTAGTTAATCTCCAAAAGCTTGATCCCAGAGCCAGGTTTTCACTTTTCAAATCCTCTGTATTTATAAAATAAAAAATGAACAAAAATCAAGAGCATGATCCGAATCCTCGTGTATTCATTCACGGAGCTCCCTTTGTTTCCCACAAGGACATTGATCTGCACATTTGGGAAGATGTTCTGCTCTTGGTGCTACATGAAGTATATCACTGTGATATACTTCTATATCACAGTGAAAGAGTTGCAATTCCAACCAATAATCTTTGTTCCCACATGACTGTTTCAATATTTACCATAAAAAGGAATGTAAGCATGAAAGCTATAGGATAAGCTGATTAATGTTCTGCTAAAAGCATAATATACTAATACAAATAAATTATTGTTAATGGCTATATTTTTTTGTTTAATGTTGCATACATACAAAGGATGTCTTGCATATCTGGCAAAAAAGAACTGAACAGTGCACCATTTCCTATTCTAAATGTCATTTTTGTAAAACACAAAGCCCTGATGAATTCATGAAAAAACTTCTCTCCGTTGCCTCCAAGTAAGAAAGTTGGCAATACTAATGATATGAATTAACTACTGGATTTAATGCATTCCTAGCATGGGAACATATTCAAGACTCTTAGCTGAGGTCAGGGTGATGTTGCACATTGCAAAGGTAGCACCATCTTTCCTAAGGGGCAGGGAGAAAGGTATTATCTGCAATGCTGCTTCCACCAACCCCTGCTGTCCAAACCCTGAAGCATTTGTGCTGGCACTCATAAGATTGATTTGCCTCCAGCAATGCAAACATCTGTTCAATGAAGGGAAAGAAGCATAGTGATCTGTTCCAAAATGAAATGAGAGGATAAACAGAAGGATCAACAAGAAGTTTGGTGAACTTCTGCAAACTACATGCATAATGCCAGAAACCAATTTAGGACCTGCACTGTTCTGTGAATATGCCTATTAAGGACTGCAACCAAGAGAATCCCACAAACAATATGACTACAATATTTGGAACCCCTTCCATACAGCTCCTATATTACAAAATCTAATACCATATTATCTGCTGATCCCAGATTATCTGGGAGTGGAGGGATATATAATCCCGTTTAAAGCAGATAACCTGGGATTAGATCCTGGGATATAGGGTAGCGAAGTAGGGGCCTGATTTGTGCCCAAAAAACAGTAAAATGAAACAACGACATTAAATAATGGCTTTTCCTATCTTCTATGGGTTAGCTAGACAGTAAACTCCCTGTTGCATTCAGGAAACCAAAAGTAAGGACCCACGGTAAACATCTTCAAAAGGAGGAATCAGTGGATCCAAGTTTAACTTTATCAACAGGCTTTAAGAAAGACTAGAAATACTGCATACAAACTAGTACAGCAGAAATCATGAACTTGCATAATTGAACTTTGCATAAAATAGCTATCTGGACAAGGGATGGTGCCAGACTTCAGGACACCCTCAGATTCTGATGTTGTTACTCTTCTTTCCTACCTGCACTAGCCAGAAAGTGAAAATAACCTTGAGAACTAGTGTATGACGACACCAAAGAAAGTCTTCTTATCAAAGAAGAAAAACAAATCAAAACACAGATGATTCCTGCAAAACATAGATGATTCCAAGATGTAGGTGTAGTACAACCATCCCTCCACATTTGCGGATTTAACAGTTGCAGAATGTATTATTCATGGATTTAATTAATAAAACTTCTCTAGGTTGTCCAGCACAACTTTGTGGCCAACTTTAATTCAAACTTTGATTGGAGGAGGTAGCAATTCCTAGAGAGGTGTTCTACCAGGGTAGAAAAAAACCCAACATTTAAAAAAATCATATTTTTTTCATTTGCATGGGAGTCCTGTGCCCCTAACCTCAGTGAATTATAGGGCTAACTGTACAAGTTTATATGAAAACAATCTAGTACACTATTCATTACAAAACAAACCTAGTTAGATGAATTTGAGAATAATTAAGTGGGTGAATGTGCTCCAGTTCACTAATTTCCAGAGCTATTCATGTCCTAAACTAGATTGCAGAATACCTGGAAGGGTATTTTTCATTCTAGTTTTATGATATGAATTGATCTGTCCTAACCTGTCTTAGCTGTGAGATGTATGTCCAGTGGTAGGTATGAGTAAACTTATCACTAAATAGCTGCAAGTATTTCCACACTCAGCACCCTTCCACACAGCTGTATAAAATCCATACTGAACCGTATTATATGGCAGTGTGGAGTCAGATAATCCAGTTCAAAGCAAATGTTGTGGATTATCTGCTTTGATATTCTGGATTATATGGCTGTGTGGAAGGGCCTTCAGAGTATAGTCAAAATACTATTGTTCCTCTTTAGCTTGTATTGCCAATTTCTGGCATGTTTAGATGTCTCTTAAGTGGCCTCTTTTAATTTTTTTTTACTTTCAATGCTATTTTATAACGTATTGTTGAAGGCTTTCACGGCCGGAATCACTGGGTTGTTGTAGGTTTTTTCGGGCTATATAGCCATGGTCTAGAGGCATTCTCTGAGGATGCTTGCCATAGATGCAGGTGAAACGTCAGGAGAGAATGCCTCTAGACCATGGCCATATAGCCCGAAAAAACCTACAACAACCCATCTATTTTATAATTTTGATAATTAACTAAAAAGTCCTATTCTTCCAGCTAATCTATTACAGTGAAGATCTGTAGTCTTACCTCCCATTGCCCCTGGGCTGTTTGGTTCTTCAGCTGGATTTTCCAGTCTTCAGTGTTTGGTTCTGCACAATGGTGCATTGTTAGAATGACAGGCCGAGTCAGCAATGCTCCTGGAGGTCCACAGCTTACTACAGGCGTCAAAAGGGTTTGACTGTCTTCCACTGGGGGCCTGGCAGGGTTATAGGACAGAAAATCCATATGCATCAGATTATAATAAGGACTTTTATACAGATGAAATACATGGTTATTGCAATCAATGGAAAGTTTGGTACTAAAGTAAGACCTCTTATCTACAGGGGATATGTTCCTGACTGGGCTGAAACTGTGGATATGGCTGAACACCATTACATTACTTGACTTCTCCCAGCATACTGCACATTTGAATTAGAAGACCCAGAGATTACTAGAGAGATATCTTCTCTAAGAATTTGCTAGTCCTCCACTTCAATACTACGGTAAAATTCAAGTGAATGGAATTGCTTGGAGGATTTAATGAATTCCTTGGGAGACCATTTTCCCTTGAGCCCAGATAAGAGAATCTATGGACATGCTGCTGATCTTGTCAAAAAAGGAAGAGCAGGCTGATGGCTTCATGATGCATGGTTTTTTCTTTATTGACACCTCCATTATGGAACTCTTTTCCAAAGAAAGTAATGTGGAATGTGGGGAAAGCATCAAAAGTATTTTTTTACTGTTTGCAAAGTTTCCTTTTTTATTTGTGTCCCATGTTTTTTATGGAGGAGCCTTCATAGAGCTTAAGGACTTGTTTCTTTGTCACAAAGTTGCTCTACTGTTTACATTAGGGATATTCTCATAGACATGAAGGAATAATTGTCCCACTGCTAAAATATTCATCCAAAAGGTCTATTCACAGTTTGCACTTATCTAGTGCACAATTAATTTCTGCAAAAAAAATATATGCATTTTTGTATAGATTAAGTTCCAAATTGAGAAGGTCCTCAACCATCCAGCATTCTCTTCCTCTTGTTATCTGGCACTTAAGAAACAGACTTTTCATCTATCAATATTTTGAATATTCTTTTCATCCTCTTATCATTCTTCTCAATATTATAAAAACACACCCCCACCACTTCCAGACTAGATATGTTGTTCAGTCTATGCCCACAACCCTCAGCTATAATGAAACATCATGAGCCAGTCCTCCTTACTCCTTCCTCCCTGTCTATCTGTGAATTTCACTGAAACCAAAAATGGCATTCCCTTCAGGTCAGAGATTATATAAAGGCATGTGGACTGTGAGCTATAATAGCCTACCTACAACCTAGAAAATGGGAATGGATGCTTTTAATTACTCGTTTAGAGAAATCTTTGTCTACAAAAAGTAAACTGTGTTTACAGTAGTTTAACTTACATCATATCTCTGAAAGAAACCAGGGATCTGTAGTTTATATAAGGTTTTAAAATATACCATTAAGTGATAACATTCACTCTTCTCTCTAAGAGAACATTTTTCAGATTTCCCTAGAGGGTAGCAAGATAATCACTTTAGGTTTGTGGAGTACAGATTTCATTAAAGCAATTATGTTTGCTCTCTCTGTCACTCTGTCTACCATTTGGGTTGCAAAAAAATTGAAATTTGCTTTTTTTTTCTTTTTTGACTGACATGCAGTTTTAATAACTATGCTCCAAGAAAGTAAAGTGAAAGAATACAGAGTGAGAAAAGGGAGATGAATAACTCGCAGGAGCAGATGGTAACCCTTCCAGTCATGCTAAGTGAGGATTTTGCAAATCTAAGATTTTGTTGTCTTCCTACTGCTATTTTATGCGATAAAAATGTTTTGCATTTTACAAATTAAGATCAAGTCTGTCTCAAACATCCCATACCTGTCTGCTTTTTTCTCCTACATAGAACTTTCCTACTCTTTTTATCATTTTCATTTCCTCCTCTTTCAATTTTAGAAAAGGTGAAAGGAAGCAAAACAAAATGTAGCGCAGTTTTGTTTCCTATTGTAAATATACTAAATAGGGTAATCTTCATACATTTTTACTAAGGGCAAAGAGGCTTACCAATGTAATATTTACCAGTCAACCACAATGAGCCTCTCTATTTTATAACCACTGTCTAATTCTTTTGTCCAGCAAGGAGAGGCAATAAGGTTATAGTCGCACGGCGGCTACCCAGACTTTGGAATGCCTTCCTTAAGGAGGCTAGGATGTCCCCTTCATGTTTTCCTCTTATTAGCATGTGTTTTCTGTTCTGTTCTATTTTCTGTTCAGACGGGCTTTTAGGAACTAACTGTAACAAGTGGGCCCTTGGTATCTACTGGAGTTTGGTTCCAGGTCCATGGATGCTAAAACTGTGCTCAGGTTTCATTATGAACAATGGCATAGTAAAATGGTATCCCTAAGGGTATGTAAAATAATGAAATGAAGGTTTACTTTTGGGAATTTTAAAAACATTTTCAAGCCATGGATGGTTGAATTCATGGATACAAATTTGTGGATACAGGGGGCTTTTTATATAGGTTTTACTGTTGCGTCTATATGCATTTTAATCTGTATTTTAATTGTGTTGAAAGTTTGGACTAGGCCCAACATGGCCACATTCTCCCACTTCCATGGAAATCACCAGTTTTCACTACAAAAATAACTTGGGGGAGGGATAGCATGAACAAAATTATGGCAAAATCAAACTGTTATGTAAGAAAGAACACAAAGATGTAATTGCTGCAATGAAAACTGTTGTTTCTTTATTAAACAATGTTGGAACAACTTATCACCATAAAGTGATGTTAATCATTTAATTTTAATGTACTGTTACTAACATACATAGTAATTAAGAAAAGTCTCTCCACTATTATATGTAAGCATTATAATTAAGATGAGATTCATTCAAGAACATTTATTTGAAGTGACTAAGAGAAAATCAATGCCTATGTTTTCAAATACTTCCTTAGGACAATGGACCTAACTAATGTAAGACCGCAAAGAGTCCTTAAACTGGCTTTCTTTAATAAATTATCCTCCAAGGTTTTGGATGACAATTCCGTTCATCATGAACAGTCATCAGAGATTATGGGAGCTGTAGCTGAAAAATGCATCGTGTTGGAGAAAGCTGCCCTAAATCATGGTGAACTTGCAGGAATGTCCTTGCCACTAGTGAGTCTTCTTTGGTAGCAATGAGGAAAGAGTGTGCGACAGCCTGGGAGCAATGCCAGCCTTCCATATGGACTGTTAGGATTCCCAAGTTGATGGCTAATAGTAACACTTTCAGCAACACCCTCATGCTTTTAGATATAATCGAAGGAAATGCTCTGACACCCACAACCTTTACCCAGCAGAAAGAGTGGCTTTATCGAGCCACAGAGTGAACATTGTCAAACTCAAGCAGTAGCAGAAAGACAAGAGAAGGGATCTAGGGAGATCAGAAGGAGAGAAAAATGTTTTTGGAATGTGGAGGTGGGAAAACAAGGAGCTGGCACGTAGGACTCTGAGGAATAACACTTTTCGGCTTTTAGTCTGTGCTATTAACAGTTGCCATGTCATATTCTGAAGCAGGCCCAAGGGACTGCAGGTCTGCAGCAAGTGAGCTTTTTGTTCATGCCTCTGATGCTCACAGCATAATCCTTATGCCTGTTTACTTTATGCTCAGCCCTAAACAGGCATAGTTAAGTTTAAATCTCATTGAATTCAGTGAGCTTCATTTTCAAATAGCTGTGGTTAATGCTGGAGTTCTGTATTTACTTTTGTACAGTACAGTACAACCCTTGACTCTCTGGGATCAGTATCTGCAATTTCATTTATCAATATCCAACAAAATATGTTCCCTCTAGACATTTTCTAGGTCTTCCAACACAGAGCTATGGTATTCTTGGGCTGCATGCCCTTCCTTTCAATATGGTTTGCTATTATGTGCAATTTTTAATATCCACGAGAAGTCTGGAAATTAATATCCCATGGATACAAGGTTTGTACTGTAATGCAAAATCTCAATGGTAAAGTCCACTTAGCAATTTAGTTCTCAAACCATTGCCTCAACTAGAGATTCTTTCTGTTGGTTTTGGCTTGAAGAATCTACGGTCATGCTAAACTAGCCCTGATTTAGGGTTCCATGACACTGATCCACCATGTGCTGGGCTTTTAAGCCCAATATAGTTATTTGACAATTTTAAATCATATCACAGCATAATGAAAATCATGCTCACTGCAATGTCAACCCACTGCTAGTGGTTGTAGTAAAATGGTAGCAGTGACCTTTAGAGATGACTTAAGAAACCAACAAAATGATTACTAAGAAGATTAAGAAAAACCCAGACATGTGCTTATTGGGTTCGTTTCAGGAGAGAATTAACAAAGAAGATGTAGAAATTTATATGGCAGCGAGAATCATTATAGAGAAATCTTTGAAAGGGGGGGGGGGTACTTATTGAGAATTGGAGAAAAAATAGTAGAGTATATTCAAATGGGCAAAATCTCTAATGGCATAAGGGGAGGAAACAATGAAGAATTTACTAGAAAATGGAGACTGACCTTTGGGTATTGAAAAAAGAAAATAATATAGAATTTGAAATAGCCAAGGGGGGGTTTATTAATGATAAGGACAGATTTTTGTTAGATACTAGTTCCCTATGGTGTGGTGCTGGAAGTCATGGGTGGTGGTTCATGGGTGGGAATGGGGAGGTGGCGGGACAGGGGAAATAATACTTGCATTTCGTTGTTGAATCTTGAAGATTGTATATTTCTTTTTTTTCTCATAAATCACAATAAAATTATACAACAAAAAGTAAAATGGTAGAGATTAGGCTTGGGCAGTTTCGTTCGTTAATTTCGTAATTCGTTATTAATTCGTATTTAAATTAGCTTACGATCCAATATTGAGCCATGCAGGAATAGTGTGAGGAGTAAATTAGATTTGAAACAATTTTTTCAATTTATTTCGTAATTATTTCATAATTCTTTCATAATTATTTTCGCATGTCTGGTGCAAGTTTTATAGTTGTTGTTTGTTTTATCACACCAACAGTCAACAACAGAGGGAGAGGGAAGCTTCAGAAGTTCCCCCTGTCCCATTTGGAGGTTTTTTTAGCATATTGCGCAATTGCGTCCGCCATTAACAAATCGATTCGTAATTATACGAAATTTCGTAAATTTTGAAATTTTTAAAAGGAAAATTTCGGAATTCTTTTAAAAAACGAAACACGATGGATCCCTAAAAACGAAATGAGTTTAGAAACAAATTTTTCCATTGTTACCCAGGCCTAGTAGAGATGGTGTAACTAGTTATAGCAAAAAGATATTAAATACTTAGTCTGATGGACATCATATGATGAGATATGGATCTTCCCCTTCAACTGTAAAGATCCAACTGGACATGAAATCATAGAAACTTAAAGGACACCTAATCAGAGGAAAGAGGTTCAGGAAAGGGGAATTATGGGTGAGGACTACAGGAAGGTCTTTCTGACCATAACCTAATTTGCCACAAATTCTCAGCTACGTGCATTTATCTTAGCTAAGGTAAGTTATTTTAGAAGAAAAGCATTTGGTCAGAAGTCACTGGAAGGAAAGATAGGAGTGGTGTCTAAAACACCTCACCTCTGCTGCTAAAGAGTACAAAAATCCCTTTTGGGATGGTGTACAGAGGGCTATTGTGTTGTGTCCCAAAATATCCCACATGTTGCTAGTGTCAAGCCCCATAAGGGCTGATGCTGCTTTATCTTGTCAGAGGGAAGAATAAGTTTCGCATTTCACATGGTTGCAGCTCAGAGTGCAACATTTCAAGGTGTTAGTGACGGCAATTTACACATCGCATAGCAGTAATATTTTATGCAGTATTTAATTTTTTTAGTGTTCACTTTTACATGAATCAATTAAATTGCATCTAAGTAAGAAAAGCAAAGTGATTGTTAACACCATAATTTAATATCCATATTCCAAACTCAAACATCATATGGGAAAAGAGCTATCGTTAAATGTCTCCACCTGCACCTGCATCCCATTCCTCTTCTGACTCTGCTTCAACACCTCAGCAGCATTTCAACCTTGCTGCACACACAGAGAGACACACACACTTTGCTTTCTCCCAGCAATTAGTGCTAGAGCAAATGCTTTGTAAGCAGAACTTCTCTTACCTCATGTTCTCCTTGCGGTGAACTGTCACATACATTTCATACACTCTCCCCTGGGGAACGGCTCCAGCAGGAATCAGCAAACTTACTCCTGCAAAACAAAAACAACAGTAAGGCAGAAGCAGAGAAAAGACTGCAAAACAGAAGCAAGCTAGAAGCCTGTAAAGATGCAGCTAAGCATACCAACATCTCACTCAAACCATATAATGTGCCTCCTCCTGCTCCTGGTGTTTAAGCCTGGCAATTCATTACTTACCAGAGCCTCCTGGCCTTCTCTTCTACATTTTCCCCAACCTGTTTGTCTTATTTAAGGAACAAGCAAATGGCTGCTCTGCTCCTTTTATTGTACAAATTGTGGGAGAGTGGCAAAATTGTATTTCCTTTTCTATACAACATTGAGAGTTAACATAGTGTTGTGGTTTGAGCATCACTCTGGAGACAAGGGTTCAAATACCTGCTCAGCCATGGAAACCCACGGAGTGTCTTTGGCCTTACTAAGTCACTCTCTTTCAGCCTCAGAGGAAGGTAAAAACAAATTTGCTTTTAACAAACTTTGCTAAGAAAGCCCACAATAATGTGTCATTAGTCAGAAACAGCTTGAAGACATGCTACAGCAATAATTCTAAATAGCAGTAATTGGATTGTTTCTCTTTTCATTTCTTACTTAAAGAAACCGAGTAAGGGACCAGAATTGTACTATGAAATAGTAAGTACCCCTCACCCTTATCAACCCTAGCACAAAGATTGTACTATGTGTGTTGTACTATTATTACTATAACTCTAGATACCAGAATTCATATCTTCAATTATCCATGGAGACCCACTGGATGTCCTTGGACAAGTCACACTCTCTTGACCTCTGAGGCAGGCAAAGGAAAACCTCCACTGAACCAGACTTGCCAAGGAAGCCCAGAAGTAAGTTCTTCATAGGGTCACTATAAGTCATACATGACAACAATAGAGAGGGAGGGTTATGCTTCGTTCATATGATCTGAGAATTAGGATACAACACAGATTACAACTGTGAAAAAAAGGGAGCCAGCCATGGAAGTAAAGTATATTTTCTGCATGTACTAAGGCTGGAATAACAGAGATTAAAAATTAAGAATGCACTTAACTAGATCTAGAGGCTATATTCTCTAGAGAGGGGCTTTTGGAGAGATATATGAAATTGCTTCTGAGAGGATGGAACGGGAAATATTCATTCTACACAATTTACCAAGTTAACCTATCTTAGAAAGCATGCCTCTTCGGGGTGCCAATATGTCAGCCTTCCACAACTGGAGTCTAGTCAGGCAAGGACAATCATGCCCCAACTGGGTGTACCATGTTGGGGATATATTGCATGATACACTTGCATTGTAATGTTCTCTGTAACTATAATTGGCAATTCTCTCTTTCTCTCTCTCTTTCTCTCTGTGGTGCATGTGAGAGAGAATGTGAATGAGTGGGTCCACATGGCTGGCACTAGCATTAGATAGGAATAAAATTCTAGGAGTCACAGAAAGGATTCTATTTTGTTTTTTGTTTTTACTTAGTTCTTTTTGTGTTTGTCCTGCCACAGGTAATCAAAGGTCTTTGAGGATTTTCCATTCTATATTTCAAAATAATTTAGCAGGTTTCTGCTACAAAGTCACAGCATCAGATTTAACTAACTAAGGTTGGATGGGCCCAACCAAATGACAATTCCACATTGTCAACTGTACATTTTACTGAGATTCCTATAAATTATAGTACCTCGTGTAAAAAGAAACCAAATGGCTGAATTTAATTGTGTACCATGCTGTGGAGGGAATTTCTCCAGGTGATGTGGAATGTTGTTTGGGGTGGCCTGGTGTTTGTTTTGAGGAGCTTACCTGCAGTTAATGCATTAATAATTGCTGTGATCATTAAGCATTTATGTGTTTTGTGCAAAAACAAGACTAGCAACTGATGATGTACCTTGAAGAAGAGCATTTCCTGTCAATGGAGATTTGCGATATTGGGTTTCATAACTCATGTTTTGTGTTACTGGGTCAAATAAACTATTAAGGCTATTCATAGAGCATTTTGTTAGACAAAGAAATAAAGTGCTGGACACCACATCAGTTTTAAAAAAATGACAGAGTAATAACTGCAAGATCAACACTCATTTTTCCCTACTGCGAAGGTAAAAAAATAACATTCAATCATATTCAGTACACTTTGTGCCAATTTTGGTTCTTTGTTTGTGTGTTATTTCAATATGTGGTGGGTGGGTGGTTCTTATTTGCTGTTCTCATTCAGGTAGAAAAGTGCCAGACCAGTCACGTATATGTGCAGCTTGCATCATGACTTCACATCTTGATTTAAGACATGTGGGAATTCCCAGAGGTGCAGATATAAGAGCATATCTTGGTTGTCTTCATGCAATTTGGTTGCTTGCCTTGGGATGCAATCCCTTCCACCAAATGGAGTTGTTTTAGAACAGTATGAACATGCTTCATGGATCAGAGGGCTATTTTATGTGATCTCTTTGTAGACTCCAGTGGCACAGTGAAAATGGCATTTTGAGTGACCTGAACTAACTTTTCAACATTACAGAGGATAGTTTGGGCTGGTTGTTGAGTTCTTTTACTGGCTCTTCGTTGCTGGTTTGAGGGGCAAAATGGGTCAACTGAAGTCAATTTATTTATTTATTTATTTATTACTAGTACTTTTACCCCGCCCTTCTCAACCCCCGGAGGGGGACTCAGGGCGGCTTACAAAGAAGGCAGAATTCGATGCCTATACATAATAATACATAGTATACAAAAATATAAAAACAATATACAAAATGTAATTAAAACGATTATCACAATAAAACATCAACAACTGGTACCTAGGACATTGTATAAACATCATATAAAAACATCATATAAAAGTCATTCTTATAATCAGCGTTTCGTTTCCAGAGTTCCACATGACCAATCCGTTAGTCAATTTCCTAGCCATCAATGGAGTTCTTCTTTATTTACCCACTTGTCCAAATGCCTGGTCCCAGATCCATGTTTTTAGTTTTTTCCTGAAAGAAAGGAGCGTAGTTGCAGATCTGATTTCCCCGGGGAGAGAATTCCATAGGCGGGGGGCCACCACCGAGAAGGCCCTGCTCCCCGTCCCCGCCAATCTCACCTGTGATAGAGGCGGGATCGAGAGCAGGACCTCCCCAGAAGATCTTAGGCTCCTGGGTGGGACGTAGAGGGAGATCCGTTTGGACTGGGCCGGAGCCGTATAGGGTTTTATAGGTCAAAACCAGCACCTTGAATTGTCAATGCTTGGCAGATAAGTTGGGAGCAAATCTTTTCAGCTATTTGTTTCTATTAAAAATGTCCATATGGAGAGAACATGGAAGGGTTGCAGTAGGAATAAAGGCCAAAAGAGAAATACTAAAGAGAAATGGTTTCATGTGACCCATAGGCCACCCAATTTCTTCCCCAGCTTTAAAACATAAAGTACATCTTCCAGTTGTCCCAATTATGCAAAATGAGGCCTGATTACTCCTCTGCTGTCCTAAGTTCTTAGTGGCTTCTAATAGTACCTATTTTCTGTCTGCTCCTCCTACTTTCTCCCTTTGTCCTTAGAGTAAAGTGGAAAAGTCTTTTGCACTGAATTAACCCAATAGGGGAGAAAGGAGAGGAGATGGAAATATTGCCTCTTCCAGTAGACTCAAGAGCAAAAGTTTCCTAGTTTGTCTATTCTTCCTCATTAATAACTATTCCCATCTTGACCATTCTATCAGCAGTGAGTCCTGATTCCCCCCCCTCCCCAAATGCTGGAGGGTATGCCCACAGAAAGGGTTATTATCATTTTTAAAAGATCTTTGTGTTTCTTCTATTTTTTCCTGAACACCCAACACTGCATAATTGCTTTTTAAATAAATACACCAAAAACTCCAAAGAGTTAAATGCCAAGAATTCAGTGTTTTGCAGTGGAATCTAGGGCAAGGAAAAGAAAAAAAATCTGTTACATCCTAAACATGTTTCTTTCTCAGCACACTTATAAGAAGCAAATTGGAATTTGGAACAACTGATTTGTTTTCTAAATAATTTGTCCCTTTTATGTCAAGGCAGTAAAGGATTCTGCCTTGAAGCTGGGCATTTTCTTTTTCTCACCCTTTCTCTTTTGGTGCTACATGAAAGAAAAGGTCAAGGGTTCCTAATCCCACTACACAAGAAAGTTGGGAGGTCTAATGCATCTGCAGGCAATGACTCAGAACTTTGTAATTTTCTGCTAAGGAAGGCCAGGGCTTTGGGGAAAGAATATGTGTAATACTTGGGTAAACCCAAATGGGAGAAAAGCTATTCTTCAGTCTAAACATAGAAGATATACATTTCCAAAAATGACCTACATTTTTCTGCTTTTTTAAAACTGAGAAAATAATAGAAGACTTTTTTTGGAAATAGCAAAAGATGTGTGCATAAATGTTTACCTGAATTAGGAACAATCAGATGGCCACCAAGGGAGTTGAAGGTGCCAAAAGCTGTGCATGATGGATCTGTCTGTCGTGCAAGACTCTGGTTTTTTATGTTTAATGCTTCATTCTCCAGCAAGGACTGAGTGATCTGTGGGGAGAGTTTGGATGAAAAGTCGGAGAGCTCGTCCTGTGGAGTAACTGAACCTGAATTGTTGTAGACCTTGATCTTCAAGTTGGGCAGTGGATCAAGAATTGGAGAGTTGGTCATTGGAATTTTATCAGAAACGTCATGCAAGGCATAGACGGGCCCTCTGTACATGGCTGCAGCCGAGGTGAGGTCCGGAGGCACAGCTAGGAGATCTGCATTCCAAGCAAAAAGATGTCAAATAAAAAATATTTAGCATAAGCTATATTCTTTACCATTTAAAACATCATTTAGGATAAAAGAAAAATGTAGTGATCTAAATGACAGCTGAAAGTCAGAAAAAAAGAAAGGACCTGTTTTGCTTGTCATGTCTGATGTGAAGGGATTTCAGAGTCTTTGCTACATTGTTTTACTCATCCTAAATAAAAGAGTGGTTCCTAAATTTTGGGTTTTCAGATGTTTTGGACTCCCAGAAGCTCCATTTCTAGAAGTAGCAAAGTTTGAGAATCGCTGACCTAAAGGCACCAGACCCCATGTCATCATGAAAGCTAGTTAGGATCAGCCTTGGTTAATTCTTGGATGGAAAAACAACAATTACCAGATGCTAAAGGCGATATTTCAGAGGAGGGAACTGGCAAAACTACCTCTGAGTATTTATGCCTAAGAAAAGGCTGAAGTACCCATAATCCTCAAAATGTGCTAAGTCCTCAACTTCCATCATCCTTGACCATTGACTATGCCAGGTGATGGGAGCAGAAGTCCAATAATGTCTGGAGAGTTTTCCATCCTTGTTCGAATGAAGTGGACTACTAAAGCTATTTTGTAATGTCAAATTATATAAATCAAGAAAAAGAAACATTTCATCCACAAACAAATCAAAATAATGAAGAATCCCTTTCTGATATGTTTATTAAAACAACAACAAATTCTGCATACATACAAAACTACAGAAGGCATGAGATGAGACCCTTCTACAAGTTTAATGTATGATGCATTTTATTATTTTTAAAAAAAATAATAATAATATTTACGTACAAATATAATAATAACCCTGAAGTTCAGTACTGAAAGAATCTCATGAATTACAGTTTGAACTTTCAGATTTAGACACTAAAGTTTGCAAACTTACCTCTCCTGCACAACTATCAAAATGGGTTTTTATGCCTAAAATAACTAAAATGTAAAGTGTGAAAGTCCTAGTCTTTGCCATGAATATTTGCTTACTTTCTCTCTGGATCCAAATTGCTCTTCCACAGACATTTAAATCCATTTTTTAAAATAGCTAAAGTTGCAGAGCTTTTGCTATGTTGGCATTTTGTCATGTTATATGTTATCTGTATAGCACAAAAATATATACACTAGCAAGTTTAAATAACAACTACAACAGAGCAATAAGTCACAACTGGGCTGCAAAAGTGATGGGCAGAGCACAACAATTAACACTTAATCATGACAGCTGCAGTCAAATACAAGTGCTCTATAGAATAAATTTTTCTTTGGCATTTTTTGCAAAATGCTGACTGCAGAACATCAATCTGTGCGATCAAAGGAAAGAGAAAAAGAAAACACAGAATTGTAAACAACTATGAAATCATATATTTTATCATTCCTATTCAGAGCTGAATTGTTGCCTGTGGCATATCCTTGAATGCCTTCTGCAGGAGTGATTTTAATGAATTCTTGGCAAGCAAATTGCAGCTTTGCTAATCTTTTGCATTGGACAAAACTATGAGTGTATTTTCCTTCAAATTGATGTAACTTTAATTTCCAAAATAGTGCTTCATTTTTAAATGCATCCCTAAAGTCTGTTTTGGATCATATAGTCCTTCTTGGTTTCTATGCCTTCATTTTCTGATGGATCGGAGCCACAAACATTGAATAGATACCTGAAGGGTCACTTTATGCAATCAGTAAAATCATGTCCTATTCATTTATCATTTTATCACAAACATATAGAAACATATATTGAACAAACATAATTCACTTGAACCTGAAAAGGTCAATTTGTTTGCTTGTTTGGTTAGTTGCACACTGCAAGTCACTTCTGGTGTGAAAGAATCAACCATCTACAAAGATGTTGCCTAGAGGACACCTGGATGTGTTACCATCTTGCGGGGAGTGTTCTCTTATGAATGGTTTGTCTCAGGGGAGTGTGCTTGCTCCATCAATGGTCAACATTTACACAAATGACCAGACAATGCCAGAAAGGACAGAGAGTTTCATCTATGCTGATAATCTTGCCATCATCGCTCAAGCAGGGAGCTTTGAAATGGGGCTACAAAGTAGAGTCTACGACATAAGAGTGTGAAGAAGAGCAAACCACAGACTACTTACTACAATGCAGTCTGAGCCCTGTCACATGCACAATGGAGGACCTTCTTACAGCGACACCAGAGGCACTCCAAGTGGCCAGCTTCTGGTCAAAGGAAATTTAATATAATGCCAAGTTTTAACTTTGATTGTGATTTCTTTTTAATACATTATAACTGTATTCTCAATTTGCTTCTGACATGATAAATAAATACCTGAACCTGTGGGTGTTTCTGTATAGCATCTTCTTGAATTTGGTCAGTGTTGAACAGAAACTAACCTTGCCTTGCAGCTTTGATATTAACAGGTTGAAAACCACCATTTAGTGCTGAGGAATCTATAATGTCTGACTCAAAATCCCGATGGTTCTTCCGGTAGATGAACAGTGCAACGATTACTGAAATAGCCAGGCACACAATGACAGCTATCACAATGCCAACATAAAGAGCGACATCATCTGAGTCAGGAGCAGCTAGAAAAAAGAAAGCACAAAGTTATCAGGAATTTTCAGAAGTATATAATATTAATATCAGTTCCTACAAAATGCAAAATGTTCTTGTAGCCCCTTAGACTAAGGGTGCTGTAGGATTAATACAGCTTGATATGATTTTAATCACCATAGCTCAGTGCTGTGGAAACATAAGTATAGTTTTACAAGACCTGTAGCCTTCTCTGCCAAAGAGTGTTGATTCCACCAAACTACAGCTTCCATGATTCCAAAGCATTGAGTTATGACACTTAAGTTGGCATCAAGCTGCATTAATTCTACAGTGAGGATGCACCCTGAAATACTGAGGTTGTTAGCATAAGCATTTATAGACAAAAACTACTTCCTGAAATGCATCAAATAAAGTGCTTATAACAGATTGTGTGTGTGAATATCCATAGTAATGGAAATTGGTGGTTATGGATATGGAGTGATATGGAATGACTAGTTCACTAGTTCACTTTTAAAGATGGCAATTAAGAGACAAATACAGGAGGGAAGATGTTGCCAAAGGGCAAGATGAGTAGATAACCATATGAATAGTGGAAGGGGTTATTGGGATGTACTGTGATGCTCCCTGGGAACCAAAAAGAAGATGTGATAAACTGGCCAAGGGACCACTCATGAAGTTGGGGTGCTAATTAGTGTTGTAATACCTGTGGTCTCTGTTAAACCCACTGTTACTGGACTGGAGTTTATAGATATATTCCACTTATTCTCTTTCCAATCTTCCTTTGTAGTTTTTTGTTGGTTTTTTTGTTCAGGGATGGTTGTTCTGAGTTCAGAGATGAAATACCCAGGCAGATTGAGGTGTTCTGCAATAATTTTTGTGTATTCCCACTCCTAATGTCTGATTTATGTCCATTTCTCATCTGCCTCAGAGACCACATTGTTCGGCCAGTTTAGATATTCTGAAAGGCGGAGCTATTAGGGATCAAGATAGAATGGAATAAGGCCCAATTTTTCACTCAGAAATTCGAAAATAAAGAGGAATATAAGGAAAGTGAGGAAATAATAAAACATATGATAGAGGGAATTAAAGCCTCAGTGGCCCTGGGCTGGAAAGACCACAAGAAATGGGATACAAAAACCTGGTACAAATATTTAGCAGATTACCTTCTTCAAGATTATATTAGCGAAAGGAAAAGTTACTATATGACGGGTCAAAGCAAAAAGACATGGAAAGCAAAATGGAAGAGTCTCATATATAGAATAAAGGGGAAAGATAAATATACGGTGTTGAACAAAACTATTCTCATGATTGAACAATTGTAATAAACACAGCTAAAGTATCTATTTGTTCCCGGGGGGGGGGGGGGGAGGGGGTGTGTGCTGGTGGCGGGATTGGGGAAAAAACTGGTATTTTGAATGTTATTTTCAAAGATGGAATGTTTCTATGTATTATACAATAGTAATTTTGAATGTTATTTTCAAAGATGGAATGTTTCTATGTATTATACAATAGTAATAATAAAATTAAAAATAATAATAATAATAATAATAAAAGATATTCTGAAAGGCATTGTTGTCAGAAGATGGTATATATCACATTAGAGAATGACCAAGTGAAGACACCTCTAATATTGAGTGTGATGTGAATAGGTCCTGTGATGGCATTTCTGATGTATATGTGTGGACAAAGTTGGCATTTGGATTTGCTGCAAGGTCTCGTACTCATTTCTGCACCCCTGTTGTGTGCCCTTCTGAAGGTAAGTAATTATTTGATATTGGGAAACTGTCTGACACCAAGCGCATTTGAGAGAGCAATATTACTGTCCGAATAGGTGAAAGTTAATCTACTTGAGAAATGTCATTATAGGTCCTAATCACATAACTCACAATTGTGACTATCAATGTGTGTAGGGTGTATATATCATAAACAAACAAACAAATGCAAGGGCAATCTTGTCTGCTCTATATTTGGGATACCGTAATCATTTTTGTGACCGTAATCAATCAGTAGCTCCTTTTTGGATTTTGGTAACATAAATCACAAGGAAAAGTAGCTTTGGAGTTGAAAGCTCCCAATTCTGGTGTGCTAAAGTTATAACTGGCTATTATAATCCTTGTAACAGGCTGGAAGCCCTTGGGATCTGTCATAGTGTAACACATTTTTTTTAAAAAAATATTTTTTGCCTGAACATCATCGTTACTCCCAATAAAAAGTAAAAAAAAAAATGTCCAGCTCATGTTATTTGAAAGCAATTTTGAAGTAAAGTCCTCTGTATCTATGCTACTCATAGTTGTGGCTCCTAAACCACTGCAAACCTTTCAACATTTTATAGAAAAAAGGACACATATAACTAAGCAACATCAGAGTGTTGTCAAGATGGCAAACATTATTAACAGGAAAGATTACACAAGCTAAAAGGGCGATAGAAGTTTGCTTTTTCATGGGCCTATTGGGAATGTCACCAGTCTGCTAGTCGTCTTTCCCATCCCATACTAGGCCAATTGAGTAAAAACTGTTCTATACTTTGAACTCCGTTTCCAGCATTGGAGGAAGCTGAGGACATGAGTAGAATGTGGGAAGATGAGAGAGAAATTGGGACATTTTTAAGCCAGCTGAAAAAGTAGGATAGCAGAGGATTAGTTAGGACTGTCCATGCCACAATGGGAGAGTGGAGGGTATGCCATTGCTGGTCCCTCCCTGGGTCATTAGCTATCAAACACTGACAGGTTTCCAGGGGAAAGAAAGAAGCAATTGCAGCCAGTAGGCTAGTTCCTGGAGCAATTGAGAGGAGGGGGTGTGTGCCAGACCCCCCAAAACAATCCTCTACCTCCATATGCAAATAGACAGAATTCAAGAAGTCTGCCATCTCTCAAGCAAGGAAACTCTACAGCAACTGAGCAAGAACATAAGCAAAGCTAAGTAATGTTTCTTTCCCTTTGAATGTAGTCTGACAGACACAATCCAGCCAGCCTGGATTGAAGATAAACAAAAGAAGTGGCATCAACAACACAAAGTGAAATGTCAACATGCTTTGAATAACTTACTAGACTTGAGCCTTGAGATGAAGTAAGAGTTATATTCACGCAAAAGAGAACTAGGGGATGGTCTCCCTTTTGCTTTCTGTGCCTGACCATGAATTGAGTCCAGTGTTAAAAGCACTTTCCCAAATACCTTGGCCTCTGAAGCAAGATATGTGACAACCTTTGAAAGGATCATTTTTTATCCTTTGTGTCCTTATTTTTTATTTAGCCTTCTTTTTCCAGGACAAAGATACAATAAAACACATCCCAATAAAAAAAACACGATACATTTCACAAACACTAAATCAATTGTACTGTTGGAAGTGCAATTTAAAGACCACACTAATAATAAATACGTAAAATTATAACTACATCTATTTTAAAAGTCCAACACATTAATTTTACTATCTTTAGATGTTTCCTCACTTTAGTTTTTGCAGCATAAAAGTCCTTCCTTAAAGGAAATCCAGGCCACATATTATATCAAATGCTCATTTTTGAGCTCTCTTAGGATGTTTTGTTATTCTGGCATTTTCATTCAGTAATTTTGATTCTATAACAAAGTAATATTAAGTCCACTGTAAGATGCTTTTAACTTTTGCATTTCCTTTGGTCTTTACCAATGGGCATCATAAATCAAACAGTACAAGTATACAAACAAATAATGCACAGAAACATATTTTGAAGGTCCAAAGCGCTTCACATGAACTCTTATTCTTACTTGGGGAACCAAAACTCTTTCAGATGTTTTGAATTACAGTTTTCATAATCCCCCACCATTAAACATGCTAGTAGGGTCTTTCATGATCTGGAGTCCAAAATATTTCAGAGGGACAGAAGCCCTAGTCCAGTGTTGTCCAACCATTGGTACTTCTGGTATTTGGAACTCCAACTCCCAGCAGCCCTGGCCAACATGTCCAATAGTCAGGAATTCTGGGAAATGAAGTCCAAAACACCTGGAAGACCAAAGGTTTGACACCACTGCCAAAGTCTTTCAAGAATTCCATTAAATAGGCCAAATATAAGTATTTCCATATTCCAGATCTTAAACTGAGAAATGTGAGCTTTCCCATTCAACCTTTTCTACCTTATTCACTTAGTTCTATCTGTTCTCTGGTTTCAGCAGAGACTAGAATTCTATAAAATCTCACAAGCAAGACAGGGTTTTCTGTAGTTCTCCTGTGGGAACAGGGCCAACTTGAGAGACTTTGTGCTGTCTGCTTGTAACACATCTCCTTCACTAATCCCAGTGTAATACTTAATGCCACTCTTCTCCCTGCTGCCATCTCCCTGGATATCCTTCCAAAAGGTTTGATTACGTGATGTGAAACTTGATGCAGACTTTTGGTGTTAGAAAAAGAAATCCTATCATTATTATTTTTAAGCAGGCTGAGATTAGACAATGTAAATATATCAGTATCTTTTTTTTTACTTTCTGCCTACAGAGAGCATTAAAAATCCTAATCTTTTCAATGTTTTGTTCTCCACTTTCTTTAATTCCCAGTGGTGCAGCTAAAAACAGAGAGAAGTCCAAAAGGGAACGATCAAGTTCAATCTACTCTGCAGTAATGAAATTTATAGGCTCCATTTTGCTATTTATTGTATTCTACCTGTCAGTCAGTGGATATCTCATAGGAAGATGGAAGCAAAATAAACCAGGAAACTAGTTCATCTTGCTCTCTTCCCTTTCCGCAACCAAACCAAAAATCTGCAATCATTTTGTGTTTCCAAGTTTCCTACTTTGGCTGAGGATCTAAATACCCTAGTCTTCTGTAGTTCTTAGTTTCGCCTGGTTTCCTGACTATCCCCTCTTTTGGCCCATTATCTACACCATTTCCCTTATAGGCAATTTCATTAAAGCAAGCAAAGAACAACTCCCTCTGAATGCAGAACTTCTCTTCTCAGTGCACATAGAACTAGACAGAAAGTAAATCTTGGACCAGGAAATTAGCATCCAAGAACATAATATCAAACAGGACTTACAAGAAAATCCATATTCATTCTGTGTTCTCTGTTCAGTTGATATAGGGTAAATGAAACCTTTAAAAGAAAAAAAAAGATGGGAACAAAATCAAATTAATGAAGGGAGCTTTAAAAAAACATACACACATACATGAAGAATGGTTTAATTTAAAAGGAGAAAAAAAGAAAGCGAAACAAAACCTATGGTACTTAAAAATTCTGATTCAGCACAGTATTATAATTTTGCATCTCCTGTCTGCTCAGGAGTCTCACTAAGAATTAATAAGTAGGCAGATTGAATTTCAGAGCCAAAAATCGGTCTCGAGTCACTAACTTTGGAGTGCTTAAAGTCTTTCTTTTATTGAGCATAAACTCTAATGGATCTAATTTATTTCAGACATCAAGGGTCATTAGCATATGGAAAGTCTTCTTCCCTCCAATCTTTACCATATGCTTTAATTCCCAGGACGTGTTCGGCAAGGCTCTAAACAGGAGGATTTTTTTATTTAATTATAGTAGCTAGCTGTTGGACTAATAGAACAGAAAAGGGTTTGGCGTCATTGGTCAGAGGTTAAATGCCCATTTACCGAGAGCTCAACCCATGCAAAAGGCTTATTGCCCCACCTTCCCTTTCTCCTAGATTTCTGGGGGAATGGTTTTAACCTTCTCTTTAATAGAAATCCAATAGGAATTCTCTAGGGAGCAAGCAATTTGCCAGAGAGTTGAAAATGGAATGTGTTCTATTTGAGATCATTAGAAAATCAATAGGAGCCTTGAGATCATAGAGTAATTTATTTTAGATTGTGAAGGCTTTGCACAATATTGACAAAATCATAACACGATTCGCATTTTTTATTTTAGAGACAGAAATAAAAGAGACTTTGTTCCTGATTTCCAGTGATAATGCAGTGTATTAGCTCATTTAGTAACTCATGTGATGCAGAAAACATCTGTTTCTTTGGTTTATGCCAATAGAGAGACATGCTTGCTTGAAAAAGAGCTGTCACTCAGCACATCTGCACTTACTTCCAAATAATAATTTATGCATCTGGGGAAGCAGAAGAATAGAAGCTGACCCACTGGATCAAGAACACTGCCTGAAATGAATTTCACCCTCTTATGCTTGAATGAATTGTATCTGGGCAAACAACAACAGTGATGAGTGGTTGTCATTGAAGGTCAATGAACATGGACAGGTGAAAAATGGAATACTGGTTCTGTATACAACTCAAAAATGAAATGACAAAGCAATGAAATGATGAAACAATAAATAAGAAGCTGTGGATGTTTGTGCAACACAAAGAAATGGCAGAAGACCTCTTTTATCTTACAACTGAAAGATTTTTACCCTCTCAGCCTTTATACTCTCCTTAATTATTGTTTTCATGAGTCCCCTGAAGTTGTGTGGAGTCCTATAATCCCACCAGACAGGGCAATTTTCTGTTATATGCTGATTGCTCTCCCCTTTTGCCACAGAGCTCATTACACACCGCACATCTTCTAGCCTGGTTCCATGGTGAAACTAGAGAGCAAGTGGCATATGCCACCATCATGCCAGCACAGGAGGCTTCCTGTGTTGCCTTTGAAACAATGGAGAAGAAGCCAGGTGCTGGACACTTCCCCAATGGGATGAAGCCAGCTGTAAGTCAGGGTTCTCCATGCTGGGAGCCCATGGATTCACCATGATATGTGGTGAATCCATATGCCAATGTGATAAGGTCCTTAGTAGGAGAATGGAGGAAATAGGAGAAAAGTAGAACCTGCTTGGCTCATATGGAAATGCATTTCCTTGTGAGACCTTTCCTTCAGAGAGTCTTTGGTGGGAAGAGACTGAGAGGTCCAGGAAATTCCCCTGGAGCATGTTATTTGGGAAAACATGTGCCTGATGGGCAGAGTTTGGGGTGCAGAAATATGCCAGAATCCTGTTGCCATTTATACTGCTGTAACCTTATTTACCCCAACATTATTTTTTTCATAGATGTTGATCAAATTATTATCTAGTATCTCCTTGGACAATACCACTGATGCAGGTACACAAGGGCACCAAATAGTTCCTAGATGCAGCTCTATTCCCTGGGAGCTGACTAGTTGGGGGCAGAAGCAGCCAGGCACCATCACTTTTGCCCTTGCCGAGCTAAGAAAGAAGGAATAGACTTCACTCTTGTTCATCAAGGACAGCACCTGCTCTTCTCCCTTCTCCTATTTCCTCTATCAAGAGCAATAGATAGGCCCTGAACTAGAGGGCAAAGCAAGCATTCACCTCAGCCACCACCATTTTTCTCACACAACAATATACACAGTAAGATCTGCCACTCATTTCTTTTTTTTTCTCCCTTTCCTTCCAATACATGAACACAAATACAGCCTTCCTGCCACTCAGACTATACAGTTGCATTAGCATCACAGTTTTATCTCTATTCAGAGAGGCATAGCTGCATCTCTATCCCATTATGTCAGACTTCCCAACTGGAAAGAGCAGAGGAACTCACTGATTAATATTTTCTTCTCCTTTTCCGAGAGCCAAGTATGTTGGCTGGGGCAGGAACACAATTCATATAGAAAGTTTTGGCACTTTGTGATGAATCAGCCAGCTCTCCACCTAAATTGTATTTTTACAGCTCAGCAAACTGCTTTATGGTGAGTTGGGAGAGCATGATTGCAATAGAAAGGCTAATACATGAAGAGGGTCATCACTATGTGTTACCTTCTCCACCACAAGCTCCTACACTTTGGGAGGAAAGAGTATGTTTTAGCAATGGTGGAAGCATATTTTGGTGGTGATAGGGGGTTTCCACAGGAAAGGAAGGAAAGATTTGCAGGCAGCCTACATATTGCAGGCATGTGGACTGCCTTTGGGAAGTGGCTATTTTCAATTGTCATAGTCACATATGTGATTTTGAACCACTCAGAAGTAATTAGTCAAGGAGAGATCACACAATGCAAGTACTTGTGCGATGGGACTGTGAGACAGGGGAACGAAAGCACAAACTACTGTCAGTACTGGCAACTACAGCTTTGTAGCATGGAATGATTAGTACAAATGCTAACCAAAACATCAGTTTATGGAGTTCGTGCATAACACAGATGTTTTCTGGGATCGAAAATGTTCAAAAATGTGAATCTGCATCTTCTACATAAACATTCCTGAGGATGGAGGGGGTGCTCACTTTAAATCAAAGACTTTACACCTTTCTGAAATGCCTTTTAATTCTGATTTTTAATAGGCTAGGGAGTGGCAAGGAAAATATTTGCGGGACACAGGCAATTAGCAATTGATGTCTGTTTCTTCACATGATGTAAGCTGGCCACTTCTTTAGAAAGTTGTTTCCCCCGCCATTCTTGTCTATCTGATCTTTCTTATAATAAGAAAGGACATTTTCTTCAGATAATGAGGCAAATCTGCTGAGATTAGTACCTGTAATAATGAAAAATGACTTTCCTCCCAGCTTCAAAGTGAGAGCAAAGCAAAGCAGGGATTTGTTCTCCTTCCTTGATCTATTTTGCTCCTAGTATCAGCACTGCTGCATGGTAAGTACCTGAGGGACTTCAACTATCTCTACCATATTTCTTTGCTAGGGTAAATGTATAAAAAAGTGCCTCCGAATTTGACTCTACAATAGTTGCAGGCACGGCTAAAGGGTGCCTTGAGCAGCTGGTGTCATAGTCAGTAACTTGCTTTGAAACAAAAAAAGTAATTTAAGATGCCTCGAGTGGCTTTTGATGAAACAACCAAAATATTTTCAAAGGTTCTAGTGGTGTTTGTTAACTCCTTGTGTGTTTACTGCAAAAGGAGTTACACTGGCATTAGTTCAACACTTAGGTATGTTCTTGCATTTAAATGAACATTTCACAACATTCAGAGTGATGGGAATTAATTATTCCTGTTTTTGAGGAGAAAAACTAGGGCAAACTTAGATTTTAGGCTTTGTTGAAACTTCAGTTACCATTTATTCCTCACCCTCCTGATACTGACTTTAAAAAAACCCATTTCCTCAGTATCAACACTTTTCCTCCTTCCTATTTCAAACTTTGTAATGTTAGTTACATCTACAATTACTGAAATAATCTGGAGCTGTTCTGGATGCAGTACATGAAAACCCTGAAATCCCTTTGGTGTCTAGATGGCTAGCAAGGATGAGAGTGTTTTGGGGCCCTGCCATTGTTTCACCAACCAAAAATAGCTACCTGGCAGAGCCTTGTTGGTGACACTGCTTCAGCAAGGCACACAGCCAGCAAGGCTCTTCTTGGGAGCTGTTTCTAAACAGTGAAACAATTCTGGGTCTGTTTGAGGTGTGCTCACTGGATGGTCCATATTCAGAATAAATTATGGTTCTCTTCTTGCACTGGTTTAATAATTAGAAGCAGTGATTCTGCCACAAAGCCATGTGTACTCCTCACAGCAGTTGCAAGGTGAGGCTGTTTTATTTGGCCCATATAGACATGACTCCTGGAAGCTTGTAAAGAAGTATCACAATGAACAAAGAATAGAAGGGGGATAGTTTTGTTGTGTGCATGTCAGTTGCAAAGATACCTCATGACTAGTTTGGCTCTTGTACATGGCCCATAATCTTATGGGGGGCGGGGCTGAACTCCTCCTTGATGAGACCACGTTGGTGCCTTCAAGATGAACAAAAATAGGACCAAGATACAGCAGTGAAATCTGGTCAGGGGGAAAAATTGAACATATTGCCACTATTTAAAAAGGATAGTGAAAAGTAAGGGTATACCACTATCCTCACAACCACAAGGATTACACATATGCAAGTGAGAAAAACTCTTGAAGGAGGGACACAGCTAGAGTGGGACCACTCCATGTTGCTGACTGTACCTCCCAGCATTTGTGGCCTAAGGTCCCTTTCAAATAATTATAATTCTACTTTAAATGCTATGATAACATCCTCTGTAATCCTAGGATCTGCACTTGATTGTGAGGTATTTTGAACATTCAGCCAGAGAGCTCTAGTGGCTCATTAAACTTTTTATCATTTCATGGTGGGAAAAAGCCCTTGTGCTCTTGGCAGCTGCACTCTGATACCATCTGTAGAGTGGTATTCCCACCTGTGATATAAACGAAGTGAAACAAAACTCCACTCTGTTGTAAAGAGAAACAGGCAAGGAAGTATTGTTGCTGGATAGTAAATTTTATGAGCCTATTACAAGATTGGTGCAAAAGGGCAAATATATTTTGGTAATTTTGTTCAAGCCTATGTTTTGGTTACTACTGTAACATTTGCTCTTTTAGTGTGTTTTCATCATTCCTATTCATTGAAAAGGAAATTCAGGGGCTTTCTTGTTACCAGTAATTCTAGCATTTACTATCCAGAGCTTGTCTACACTGATGAAAACTTTCTGCTTAGCACAGTATTTTTCTGGTTCATATTGGCCCTGCAGTGATCCTGTTAATACCACACATCATGGTGAGATTGCAATAACCAGCTACACATTTTCCCCTGCTGAACACGTTGTTATATGGTGGTCCACATTTCCAATCCTTCACATTATTTTTGGCACCAGGGCCATGGACGTTCCACTCCCCCCCCCCCCCCAAGCCACCCGTTATGCATGTGAATAAAGTTCTGTTACCCAAAGGTGGGCTAATAATGACACAGACCTACTTTAAAAATGAAATTTAACCAGGGAAAGAACCATTTTTTTGGCAGGAATGCTTAGCTCCCACCAACCAGTTTTGCCCACCATTAGCTCCTCCGCAAAAAGTTAGAAGAGAGATTGTGAAAGGAAAACAGGAAATGTAATTTAGAACTGCAATAAACTGCAGCTGGCTTCCAAAATTAGTAATATTGTAGTAAACAACATTTAATTGGATTTTTAGGAATGGATGAATATTTTGATGTAGTTTTCTTTTGACAAAAACCGAATCCTGTTGAAAATTTGGCCAAGTCTGAACAAACTCGATTGATTTTTCACTTAATACCTCCATCGTAAATTAATTTTCTTACACAGCTTGCTATATACAATACAATACTGCACTGTAGACTTTGGTTTTTTAAAAAACTGTATTTCTTTGATCTTTCAACTGTATAATCTTGTACTGGATTTTCCCATAGTGTATTCAGTGAGTTGCCCAGATAAGTAGGTATAGAAATGCAGTATAAGACACACGCACACGCACGCACACACATACATATCCTTTTTTGTCTGAAAACTGCCAAAGAAGATTGTGGAACTGAAGTATTGATTTACTGTACCATTTAAATATTGAAGCAAGGCATAGGCATGCAGGATGATATACTAAGGAAAGGAATTTCTGGGGAGACTTTACTTATAGGCAGAAAAATTCCCTCTTCTCTGTGGGCTACAGGAAAGCAAAAATATATAATGCTTTCAAAGTAACTCCTGGTGGTTCTTTTATTAACATGCTATATTAAGTTTCTGTTAGATTTATGTGCCATGCATGGTAACAACTGCTGTTCATTTTAAGAGTTTGTCTTGGGGACCAGAGCCTCAAGTAGGTAATCTTTTATTTAGAGTAGTCAAATTTCAATAAATCAACTTAAAGTATGCTAGACCCG
Source organism: Anolis sagrei (assembly GCF_037176765.1). Taxonomy (NCBI): domain Eukaryota; kingdom Metazoa; phylum Chordata; class Lepidosauria; order Squamata; family Anolidae; genus Anolis; species Anolis sagrei. The sequence goes on from NC_090025.1 coordinate 24,104,211, forward strand.
TCTGCTTCCTTTAGCGTATTCTGCACTTTTTCTCCCATACTTCATGCTATTCACAGTAGGATAGTGATAGTTGCATATCTCAAACACTGTAAAGGCTAAAAAACAAAACAAAAACAAAACAAAAACTTAGGTTGTAATTGGTCTATTTTAAATGTTTTGTTCTTCCATTTAGCCAGTGATCAGATTTATATTTATGTACTAAATTCAAACTTATTTGCACATGTAAATAGATTTTGTCCTTCCCTTAAAAAAGAATTTGGCTCTCTCTCAGCAAGTTTCCATTTCACAGTGGGTACCACATTTACACATTGTTTGTGTATATGTGTATCCAATCCAGATAAGGTCACTAGGTATTTAAGTTTGGATGGGGTACCAAAGAAAAAGAAAAAGAACCTAATGCAAGTCTAACAAATTATGTCCATTGAATAGCATTATTTGTCTTTCCCTCCAAAGATCTCCAATTGTTTTCAGACCCTCTCACCATTCTGAGACCATAAAAAGGAAATGATATTTAACAATTAGTCAAAACTATTCCCTGAATTTTACTCTCTCCTGTCTTTAATATTAAAAGAATAATAGTTACATTTTGTTTTTAAGTAAGACTGTTTATGAAATGGATGGATGCTTAGGCTTGGCAGGATGTGATCCTAATAGTGCCTCACATTGTTTCCTCTACTGATCACAGGAGATTTGGTTCTCATAGAATCATTGAGTTGGAAGAGACCTCGTGGGCCATCCAGTCCAAACCCCTGCCAAGAAGTAGGAAAATTGCATCCAAACCATCCCTGACAGATGGCCATCCAGCCTCTGTTGAAAAGCCTCCAAATAAGGAGCCTCCACCACACTCTGGGGCAGAGAGTTCCACCGCTGAACAGCTCTCACAGTAAGGAAGTTCTTCCTCATTTTCAGGTGGAATCTCCTTTCCTGTAGTTTGAAGCCATTGTTCCGTGTCCTAGTCTCCAGGGCAGCAGAAAACAAGCTTGTTCCCCCCTCCCTATGACTTCCTCTCACATATTTATACATGGCTATCATGTCTCCTCTCAGCCTCCTCTTCTGCAGGCTAAACATTCCCAGCTCTTTAAGCCGCTCCTCATAGGATCATTTTATTTGCCCTCCTCTGGACACCATCTCCCTTCAACTGTGGTGCCCAGAACTGGACAGAGTATTCCAGGTGTGGTCTGACCAAGGCAGAATAGAGGGGTAGCATGACTTCCCTAGATCTAAACACTAGACTCCTATATATGCAGGTCAAAATCCCATTGACTTTTTTAGCCACCGTGTCACATTGTTGGCTCATGCTTAACTTGTTGTCCATGAGGACTCCAAGATCTTTTTTACATGTACTGCTGTCAAGCCAGCATGTGTCCCCCATTCTGTATCTTTGCATTTCATTTTTTTCTGCATAAGTGGAGTATTTTGCATTTGTCCCTATTGAACTTCATTTTGTTAGTTTTGCTCCATCTCTCTAATTTGTTAAGATCATTTTGAATTTTGCTCCTGTCTTTTGGAGTATTGGCTATCCCTCCCAATTTGGTGTCATCTGCAAACTTGATCATGCCTTCTAACCCTTCATCTAAGTCATTAATAAAGATGTTTAACAGGACCGGGCCCAGGGTGGAACTCTGCAGAACTTCTGCATGACTTAGCCAGAGGATGTGGATGATGGTTCATCTGAAGAATCAGAATAAAGTGGTAGTATTGTTGCATGTGTCCCTCTTTTGCCCATGAAGCAATCAACTCCAAAAAGGCCTTTATGACAGTCCCAGTTCTATCCTGCTGACAAGCAGATAGGACAGTGGTGACCTCCCACACTTTTCTCCTGCTCACAAGTCTTCACAGTATACCTCTGAGTATTTGGATGCAGATAACATATGATGTTGTCTTTGGCTGAGTCAGGGTTCATCCACACCTACCAAAAAATCTGTTTTAAAGAGCTCTGGGCCTGCTTCAATGTACCTGGAGAATGTCCTCGGAAACATTTGGCAATCCACATGGCCAGCTAGTCTAAGGGCATTTGTGGACACATGGTTCAATGCCCAATGTGACATCACAAAAATACAATATTGCCAACAAGCCTGTAGGAGAAAACTACTTGCTCATGGGAAAGTTTTGATAGCAGATTGGGCCAGAACGATTCCTATCCAGCTATCTATACTCCTGAATCTGCAGAATTACACTGGATCTTCAAGAAAGCTCTGAAATAAATATTGAGATCTGCCATTGAGGATTAATTGCGGGATGCAGTGGTTATATTACTAAACCAACTGTGTGTCATAGCAACTGAGCAGTGAGTCAACTTTTCTTGTCTACATGGCCTCAGAGTACTGGTTTATCTAACTCAGTATGTGCCAACTCTGCTCTCCTCCTCCTCCCATCTAGATGCCAAAACTCTTCGACTGTTATTCACAATATATCTGTTAATGCTCCTGAAATGAATCATTATTTCACAATAAATAACACAAAGTGTATCTTTCCTGCAGTGACATAATATGAGAACATCATCTGTCCAAGAATATGTTTTCACTTTGGGAGAAAGAAATATTCCATTTGCTGTCAGAGTCAAATCAAAACAAGATTTATGTTTAGTGTTTGGCCAGTTTGCTTTTATTGTCAAATTATTGGCTGTTGTCTGGAGCATCCGCTTAATGATGTCATAGGGGAGGAGTGACATCAGCTATCCTATAGCTGTATCATAATCATTTGTCTTCTTTATGAAGTCCTAATTACTGCCAGTTACTGAGTGGGCAATCAGAATTGATTTTGAGGTATTGTTATTCATTGATCCAGGCTTTTCCTGAGGGAACAGGTTAAGTGGATATTGCATTTCTTTCATGCAAAAGGAATATTTATGAGAGTCCATATATAAATCAAAATTGTATACAGTTATGCATATAATGTCCCTTCAAAATCAATAAGTGGCACCTTCTGAATCTCTGCCCTCATTTTCAACTCAGGTAATGCTACGTTTTGCTCAAGGGTCACATCAAATCATACTTCAATTTGTTCTTCAGACAATTGATTTCAAACTTTTTAAAGAATTACTTATTGCACTTTTTGTGATGACACAGCTGAAAAGCAACAAAAGACCTAGACTGATCAATTTTTTGTAATATAAATGCAAGTTAAATGTTTGTGTGTGAATGTAAGAAGCTAGCATGGTAACATCTATACTGTAGGATTGATGAAGTTCAGCACCACTTTAAGCACAATGCTATGGAATTTTGGCAGTTGCTAAGACTATTTGGCAGAAAGTAAGGTTGCTTACCTGTAATCATGTTTCTTCTAGTGGTAACTGTGAAATTCACACCTGTGGTATTTCCCTGCGTCCACGCAGCTGACTCGGATCTTTCTTGAAAGCTTTTCCTAATTAGGGACTCCAGCCCCGCCCATCTACTCCTAATAAAGCCAGGCAGCGGGGCTTGGAGCCTTAATTCCGTACCGCGAAAGACAGTCGGAGATAAAAGGCATGACAGAATGTGGGGAGGATGGGCGGGTTGTGTGAATTTCACAGTTACCACTAGAAGAAACATGATTACAGGTAAGCAACCTTACTTTCTTCTGCGTGGTACTGTGAAATCCACACCTGTGGTAGACTAGCGAGCAGTCCCACGGATGGCGGGTGTCATGCTAGTGCAGAAAAAAGTACTGCTCTCCCAAAAGCCGTCTCCTTCTTGGCAGCTAAATCCAATTTATAATGGGAGACAAAAGTATGCGGTGTTGACCATATGGCCACTCGACAGATATCATGCAGAGGCACACTGTGCAAAAAAACCATGGAGGGTGCCAATGCTCTAGTGGAATGAGCATGGATCTGAACAGGTAAGTCCAGTCCTGCCATTTCGCAAACTAGCCAGATAGCTGCAACTATCCAGGCCGCCACCTCTGGGTAGAAACAGGAAGGCCCACAGTATCCCTACAGTACTCAACAAAAAGTCGTAGGGACTTCCGTAATGGAGCTGTGCGGTGGACATAAAAAGCAAGAGCCCTCCGCACATCAAGAAGGTGCAAAGACTGCTCCAGGGGAGTAGAAGGATTTGGAAATAAGGTTGGAAGGACAATGTCCTGAGACATATGAAACTATGATGCTGCCTTAGGTAAGAAGGAAATGTCTGTGCCCAGCATGACATCCTTATGAAATTTCAGGTAAGGACTATCGACTCAAGAGCCATAAGCTCGCTAGCGCGACAAGCAAAAGTAATAGGCACTAAAAATGCCGTTTTCCATGATAGATGGAACATGTCAGAAGTGACCATTGGCTCAAATGGTGGTTTCGTAAGGGCGAAAAGAACAACCTCCAACCTCCAAGGGGGGCACAGGCCTACTTGGGGCCAGAAATTTCTAAAGCCTTGCAGAAATCTCTTTACAAAAGGATCGGATAAAGGAGAGGGAAGAGAATGCTCACTTCTAAACGAATCTATATTTGCCAGATTGACCTTCAAGAATGATAATGAGAGTCCTGAATCTGACAGAGAGATCAAAAAATCCAGGAGGGAAGTGGAAGCAGACAGAGGCTGAACCCCTTGCTTTTGTGAAAAAATGCAAAAATGACACCACTTACAAATGTAACAATGTTTAGTGGCAGGGCTCAGGGCAAGGTCCAAAATGCCCTTTACTGGTTGAGAGAGGGCTGAGGCTGGAGCTGCCACGCCGTCAACCGGAACTGAGTGACCTGGGAGTACGGGACTGGGCTGTTGCTCATAGCCAGCAAGTCTGGTCTGAGTGGCAACTGAATGTAACAGCTGCCTGCAAGTTGGAGCAGAATGACAAACCATGGCTGGCAGGGCCACCATGGCGTGATGAGAATGCAATCTACCTGCTCTGCTTGAAGACGAGAGACCACGCTGGACAGCACTGGCAATAGTGGAAAGATGTACAGGTGGGTGGATGTCCAATCCAGGAGGAAGGCATCTCCCAACAGCCTGTCTGGTGGAGGCAAGACGTGCTCCAAAGACAAACAAGTCCAGAAGGGGAGTGTGCCATCTGACAAAGAGTTCCCATGCCTGGGAAGGATGAAGGGACCATTAGTGGTCAGTATAAACTGTCTGACTGAGGGAGCCAGCAAGAGAGTTCTTGATGAATGGCACTGATGGTTATGGTATACCAGTCCCCGATTCTGATGATGAGGGCAAGCAAATCACAATCGTGGTGGTGGTAGTAAGGTGGACAATACTGTCCATGAGCAAATGAGAGATAAGGTGCAGTGCCATTTGTACTGCGAGTAACTCCAAATAGTTGATGTGCTCCATGCCCTCTATGGCCGCCTAAGGACCATGGATGGTGTGACCCTTGAGGTGAGTGTCGGTTGCTAACATCGCCCACACAGAGATTGGAGCGATGAGTCCACTAGTTGAGAGACCTGTGGATGGCTAGAGGGACAATGACACATTCATTGGGCTCATCCTGCATGGGATGAAGTGCCCGAAGAAACCAATTCTGGAGAGGCCGAAGGTGCAAACAGGAGAAAAGAGTGGCAGCTGTGGTGAATGCCATGTGTCCCAAAAAGCACTGGACATCCTTGGCATGGATGTATGGCTTCTGCCAGACTCAAAGAGCTAATGAATGCAGATTCAGAAACCTGTCTTCTAGCAAGTAGGCTCTTGCATGCCAAGAGTCCAATACAGGCCCCATGAATTGGTTGTTTGGATAGGCTGAAGAGATTTTACCTTGTTGATAAAAAGACCAAGCGTCTGCTATAAAGAGAGTAAAGTGAATGTTCCTCTGTAGATACTCACAGGACTGTGCACCAGCAACCAGCCATAAATATAGGGGGAAACTACTACCCCGTGCACCCAGGGATGAGCCGGCATACAGCCATCTCCTTAGTAACACCTGTGGAGCTGTGGAGATACCAGAATGAAGAACTTGAAATGAAAAAACTTGACTGCTAGTAAAAAGTGACAAAAATCTACCGTCTTGTGGTCTAATACCACATGAAAAAAGGCATCCTTCAAATCAATGCTACTGAACCATGTCTTGCTGGATAACAGAGGGAGGATGGTTGGTAATGACAATACCTGAAATTTGCAATATGCAATATATGCATAAAATCCTGAAAGGTCCAAACCTGGCCAAAGCCCACTGCCTTTATTGGAAACCAAAAAACAGCTGGGGAAAAGGAAAAAGAAGGAAACATAGAAAGATGTAAAGAAGCTACTGCTCCTTTGAAACAAGTAATTACCTCCTGCTATAACACAGGAGGAGGAGTGGCCCGTAGAGTCCCTACTGGGGACAGTTTGAAAAATTCAATTGCATAAACATGCTCTGTAATCTCCAACACCCATGAGTGAGAAGAGATCTAATGCCATGCATCTAAAAATGATGAGGTGGAGCTCCAAAAACTGGAGCTGAAGGGTTGGAGGCTATTAAAGAAGAGAAAATGCATGCGAAAAAACTATTGGCCCTGATCTTCTTCTTTCTCTTTAGTTTGTTGTCACCCCTGGATAATTAAGCTGAGGGGCTGGCCACCACAATCTAGGCTAGATTGTGGTAAAAAGCCAAACTTAGAAGCAGGCTATGTTCTGCCATGGGCAGTTATCCTGCCATTGCTCTGCCTACTTTGGAGAGGGTAGAGGATCTACACATGCTGGTGGATGGCTGCTGCAACAGCAGCAAACACCTTAGTACTGTATCGGTGCTGTGCTTAGCCGTAGCGTTGTGATGAGAAGCTAAGGTGAGATACTACTGACAGAAAGCCCTTGGGATCTGTTGATGTTGTAGGGGAAGAAGATCCAAAGAAGGTGCTGAGCTACCTGAGAGGCTGCCAGACAAGCATGGCAATGAATCATGCAAGTAAGTAGGCTAGCAGTGGGGTGGATCTTCTTATCACAGTGGATTAAACAACTTTGACCACAATAAAGTTCAGTTTAGTAGGCTTAACTAACCACTCTGCTGAAAAGGTGCGTATGCAGTAAAGTGCAGTTACAAACTTAGAAATTCCAGACACAGATACAGGAGTTGCCCTTTGTTTTTCTCAAAGCTTAAGCGAATATGGAAGTGCTGGGAGAACTGGGAGAACTGTACTTGGAGCTTGTTTCTGCTGTTGCTCAACTGAGAAAAGCAGATCCTCTAAGCAATCAAGGAGAAAAAATTAGGTAACACATCCCCTAAGGAAGCTGGGATGGAAAAGTCCTCCTCAAGAGTAGGAGAAATCTGCTACTCATAGGAGTCAGAATCTACATCAGACTCATTGACTGGTTGCAGCTGAAGGAAGCACCAGAATGAGCTTAGGAAAAAGTTTTAATAAACTCCTGAAAACCAAAAGAAGGGACTCCAAATCCTTGAAAAGGAAAGGAGGGTGCAGTTTGCCTATGCAAAAGAGTAGCAACCTACCTGTTGAGGCATGGGCCAAGTGGAGATGGGGCCCAAAAGACACAGTACTTACATTCTGAGCCGTCACTGAAGCTCCCAGGCAGCATGACGCAGAGGGAGGATAGTAGCCCGAAGGCCCCTCCAAGGAGTTATATTCCATGGGCTTAGACCCAAAGCCTTGGCAGCCATCACTCACACAGGTGGCGTGGCTGCCTTGAGCCTCCCCTCCCCTGAGGGGGGCAAAAGCATGGCAGGAATTGTTGCAACCCGAAGGCCCCTCCAAGGCGTTATATGCCATGGGCGTGGAGGCAAAGCCTTGGCTAGCCATCACCCACACAGGTGGCATGGCTGCCTTGAGCCTCCCCTCCCCTGAGGGGGGGCAAAAACATGGCAGGAATTGTTGCAACCCAAAGGCCCCTCCAAGGCGTTATATGCCATGGGCGTGGAGGCAAGCCTTGGCTAGCCATCACTCACACAGGTGGCGTGGCTGCCTTGAGCCTCCCCTCCCCTGAGGGGGGCAAAAGCATGGCAGGGATCGTTGCAGCGTCCACTGCCTGCTGGGGTAAATGGGGCAGAGAAAGCACGGGCAGTGAGAGCAAGCTGTCCTTAAAAAACAGAGACAGCTGAGAGGCGTGGCTGCAACCCAAAACAAAGTTATTGGTACAAAGCCACAGTGGCAGTTTGTTGCCACAAGCTCTACCAGTTCCTGGGTCTGGAAGGGGTGGTAGGCTGGTAAAAATCTTCTTCCCTCCTGCTTTCTGAGCGAGGGGAACAGAAGAAAAAGAAGGTAAGTCACTGCCCATTGCCAAAGGCAAAAAAGCCTGCACCTCAGAGGACACGGCTTTTTTTTTTTTTTTTAGAGGGAGGGAGTGGGTTTGTCCTCCCACTAGCCTAAATAGGATAAACAAAGGTCCCAGAACAAAAGTTGGAATTGCTGTCTGTTAGAGTAGTCAAACTGGAGTCCTTGAGTCAAACCAATAGTTGTTTTAGGAGAGAACACCGAGTTGTTGCTGCTTTCGCGGACAAAAGGAATTAAGGCTCCAAGCCCCGCTGCCTGGCTTTATTAGGAGTAGATGGGCGGGGCTGGAGTCCCTAATTAGGAAAAGCTTTCAAGAAAGATCCGAGTCAGCTGCGTGGACACAGGGAAATACCACAGGTGTGGATTTCACAGTACCACGCAGAAGAAAAGACTAAAAACTTTCCAAAGCTTTAACTTCTGTGATTCCATAGCATAGCTCTTGCAGTTAAAGTGGTGTCAAACTGCATTAATTCCACAATGTAGATGTACCTCACGAAGCCATATAATCTATTTCCAAACAATGATCAGTCGCAGGCTTCTAAAAGTAACATGTGTTAAAGAGACAGGAGAAGAACAGTTTCCAAAAGCAGGGCTTGCCCTTCCAGTAAGCAGGTGAAGCAACTGCTCTAGGTGGCAAATACTGGGCACAAAAGTATCATTTCCCTCTTCTTTCCCATAGCTGTTCTCTGGTGTCACCTGTTATGAAGATTTGATTGTGAATCCATCTGACTACTATACATCGAGTGGGACATCTATATTACTAGTGTATACAGAAAATATATGAAGAAATTCATGGAGAAATTCATGAAGAAATTGATGAATGGCCCCTTTAAGAAATAAAACAGTGAAGAATTATATCCTTACTATTGGCCACCATTTAGTGGGAAGATGAGATCCAAGATTATCAATTATATAAATAATATCAGTATATGGCTGCAATTAATGAGAACATATTTACTCTACAACTTTCAGTTTTCCCTGTCATACTGGGTGGAAATAATGGAATTGTAGTCCAAAAATAACTTTTCCAAGTTCTAAATGAGATATCATTTGTATTCAGGAGAGACCATGTGCTCAAATAACTATGAATTTAACAGTATGATCTGAAAGTATTGTACAATTACACCTGTATCTATTCTGGAAAAAAGCTAGCATTTAGAGATATGTGTGCCACATTATGTGAATATGTAATGTGTATCAGAAGAGTACCTTTGTGCTTTGGAAATGTGAGAAGTTTAAAATATTAACAGCATGAATCTATAATCAATTTATATTGTAAGCAGAAAAGTACAGAGCACAGCAGATGCAGAGGTAAATAAATGAACTCTTCTGGATGGCAGCTGCCCAGATTTTAATGTGCCTTACAAAACAATACTGCTGAGACTCAATTAAAGCCATTACAATAATTAGTAAATTACTGTAAGGAAACTAGCTTAAAGATGTTATGAGCTGTGGACCCCTGTAATAATGGCAGTTCTAAATTTTTAGTACAGCTAGTTTTCTTTTCCAGTTCAGGCTCTTTTTCCTTCTATGAAGGCATGGTGGCTTAATGACTATTCATCCTTTCACATTGGGGAGGAAATACTAACTGCAGAATGAAAGAGTATGTGTACTGGCAAGATCATTAGCTTGAATAAATGTGACAGCTGAGCTGCACCAGAAATACCACAGTTAGCGGTAAGCACAAACTGCATGTTGGGGTGAAAAATACTGTAATTACAAAGGATGAGGTGGGGAGTGAGACACAACGGAGGCGTCTCAGTTTTTATCTTCAAAGAAATCGATAGCAGTTCAGACTGCTACTTTACACAGGAGTAGAGCTAGGTGTATGAAAGAGCTTATTGATTTGCCTGAGTGATGTTATTGTAGTGAATAATGGACTGGAAGAGAAAAAGGCTTGTAAATGCAAAGCAATCTTTTCCAGGATATCTGTATTTATTTATCTAGCTACCTCTTGTTGGTTGCATGTGTGAGAGAAGGACACTGCCTGTTTGAGTATTCTTGTGCTTGTTTATTCAGGCTGGCTTAGAATATCATTTTCCAGTTACTGGTATTTTGCTGGACAAAGTTACCCAATGATTTTAACTCAGCCCTTTCAGCTTGCAAAGTATGTCTTTAACCTTTTAAACTATCTTCCCAAGCGTAAGAAAATGAAATTATTGTTTAACATGAATGTCTCAGTGTTACATTTTAGCTCCTGCTGTATAAATCCAGGGCATGTGTGGGTATACAGCTGAAAGCACCTGGATTAGTCTATGTGGTCATGTACTTACAAATCATTTTTGACTTATGGTGTCCCTATGGTTAACCTATCATGTTGTTTTCTTGGCAAGATTTGTTCAAAGGGGGCTTGCTATGGTCTTCATCTAGAACTTGCCAACAGCTGAATGGCTATTCAGAGCTTGGTTTCCTAGAATTCAACTCCAGTGTTCCAACTGTACTGGCCTCTCTACCTCCTTCAAATGTATGGACATTTGTGAAATGGCAATAATCTGCAATTGAAATGGACATGCTACCAAGCACCACAAAGTGTCCGCCTTTACCACACCAGCTTGTTGTCTTGCAGCAACTATGTTACAGAAGCAAATGGAAACATATAATTATTGAAACATTCACTATCATGCTTCTCTGATTGGACTATGGTATTGCTTTGGCAAAACTTAGTTCCACGATCTTCTGCATCTCTTTGCTAAACCCCCTTCCTTTTGCAATTGCTCAATTATGAACAAGAAAAGAGAGAGAAAGAAAAAAAAATGAAAGAAAAGAAAAATGGAGGAAAATCAATCTCAACCTGCCTAGGAATAGTAAGAGGGAGAGGGAGAGAGAATGATAATTATGCCCATTCATGCCACATGACTGCCAGAAGATCAGAATTGCAGTAGAAGGAACCCATTGCAACACTGGAACAGAGCAATGTTTGGAGCTTTTTTGAGCCATTTCCATCAATACAAACAGATGATCCAATAATCATTGAAATGCAAAACAGCAATGGGAGAGGTGCAGTGTTGATTAATAAGTACAGCCAAACAGACTATTATCCTACTGAAATTGTGATTAAGTAGGCTTGTGTAAAGTCCTCAGTTCAACTGTGTAAAATGTGTATTATGAATTCCGCAGCCACCAGAGAGTCAATGCATTGTCTTTAGCAAGTTACTTTAAGATTTTTAAGCCACAAGGAAGGGATTAAAAACAAGCAAACAAATGATCAGCAAGAGAGATATTGGGAGAAGTCATACTGAAGCCAAAAGCAAGAATGAGGTAGGCAAAAGAGAATGCCTTGGCAGGAAAAATTGCCTAAGCAAGCAGAACTAAGTAGAACCAGGTGCTCCATTTCCTCACAAAAAAGGAACTAAGTATAAACAAGAAAAGATGGAGGAAAACAACATATTCACATTGAGGAGGGTCTGTTTTTAGAGCAAGGAATGTAGTCAGAGAGACTACATTCTGATATTGTGTAGTGCAGCTAACATGTCTCTTCTGTGACCCCATCCACTTGATATCTGATACTACTGGAAAGAGGAGGAAACTGGGTTCTTGGGAGACTCTGGTATAATTAGTGTTACTAGAGTGGGAACTGGACAGAATTATTTAAAAGTTGTGTAGAAGAGAGAATTTTAGCTTGTCATATAACAAAGTAACAAGCAGCACATGTTGATAACCTGTTCCACACAGCCATTAAAGGTACAGAGGCCCTGTCCAGTTTTCACTCTGGCTCCTCGAGACATGGTGCTTTGCTTCACCAAAGTGATAGCAGGTAGATTTGATCTGATGTGCCTTGCAGATGTTTTCCTCTTTGAAGGTGGAGGGAGGGATGGGACGATAAGCAAACCTTGACTTGATCCAAACCAGTAGGGAGGAGCTGATCACTAGAATTACAGTAATTGGTACTTTAGGGGAGAGTGACCATATAATGGTCTCACTCATGATTGTATGATGATTCATCATACATAAAATCTGGCTAATCAAGATGAACCATGAATTTCAGGAAAGCTGATTTTATTGAGCACAGAGAGATAGCCCATAAAACCCTTATTAGGATTTTGTTCCTGATAGTGGGACACATGAAGTCACTGCTGACACTGTTCTGCTGTCTGAAATGGGAGATTCCCCTGCCATATGGGAGGGCTTAACATGAATAAAAGTTTGTCAAGCTGTCATAACCTAATTTGGCTGTTCATACTGTCTTGTTTCTTTATTACTAGGTGTAATTAGGGTTGTTATGCTCTTTTTGTTTCTTATTTGTAAACACATATGAGGGACCCAACTCTGATAGAGCTGGGCAGTAGGCCTTCAGCTTTTGGTCCCTTTTGTGTAAATCTCAAATTTATGTAATCTGCACCATAAAAACCCCAGTAACTCTAATAAAATATCATTGCCATGATAAGCTAAAGATGTAATATGTGTTAGAGGTAGTACTTAGTCTAGCTTTGAGCAGCACCAGATTGCAGAAATGAATTTCACCAGACCACAACAACTTCATTTTGAGGAAAAGGAATCAAATCAGGAGTGCTGGGTTTTGCACATTTTCAAAGTGGGAGAGAGAAAAAGAGCCAGTCCAACAGATCCGTAGCCATAAAGTATGGCTGATGAATCTTTCTAGCAGGACTGCATCACAGAGCAAGACTACAAAGTTTACTAGTAAATGCACCCTTGAAGTATACAGACATTATTAAAGAGAAGCTAAGAAGGTCAGCATGAAACTATATACTTTTCCACCACTATTTGTTTGGTGTGTACATGTGTGTATCCTGAAATAGAGAGATTATCACTTCATGTTCGCTTGGAGACAGAACAGGTATTAAATTCAACAATCCCCTTTTTTGCAGCATCTACAATACATAATAGTAATAATAATGGAATACCTATAGGGCAGTTATGATTCCAAACCATAATACTATGCAGTCTCTCCCAAAATTACTACCTAAATGGTTTTCCTTTTTCAAATGCACAAGGAATGCACATGCCCGACTAAATATAATCTGGTAATATAAAACATAATATGCTTGAAATGGCATAAATGTCTTTTTCCTGATAATTTATCATAATGACTCATTCAAATGAGTGGAGTTATATGTACATTAGCTCTTCTACCTCCAAGACATACTTTGGAACATACTTATTTTTATGCAGTGTTTCTAAAGTCTTTCAAAAGTCTTTTTGCTTTGCTCTCTAAGAAGCTATTGAAATACAAACTGTTTTACAAGATAGCTGCCAATAATGTAAGGGAATATTGTTACTTCCTGCTATGTAATTTGAATTTTCATATTTCTGAGGTGCTCAAGGTACCACCTCAAAGTCTCTGAAAATTATAATTTGTAAGAAAATTATATATATATATATATATATATATATATATATATATATAGCACATATATAATGTAAACAAATTTGCAAATGGATGTATAAATGGGATGAAACTGACTCATCAATTAACACATGCAAAACTGGCACAAATAGAAATATTCTGGTCTGTGCATATCTACCCAAGGCAAGTATCTAATGGCATTTCCAGGCCATTTTTTTAGTGCAGTGGCACTCAAGATTCACAGGTTCCATGGAAACTTTTTCAGATCTCATAAACATTTCAGAATTCCACTTCTAGATGGGGGAAATTAATGGATGTAGCAAATCAGTGTAAGTGGCACAATTAAAATGAGTTATTTGCTATGCAAAACCCAATGCAAATTTTCCTGTCATTTGAAGGGAATATCACCTTCTGTATCCAGAGTTTTTCTTTGTTTTGTTTTTGGCGGGGGTGACTATATTCTTGCCCTCTCCCAAATCCCAATGTCAGCAGAGCAGCATTAAGGTAGTTCCACTTACTCTGCATACAAAGCCCATCTGTGCAGTTCTTAGACTGCAGAACAAGACCATCGCAGTCCTTGCCACCATTCTTTGGGGCTGGTGATGTGCATTCCCTTCTCCGCCAGTGGGTACATTCAGTTCCACATGTAGACCATTTACTCCAAGCTGTCCACCTTCCATCCACTGTAACCAAAAATAAATAAATAAAGACAAAATGGTGAGTGGAGGGAAGGGGAGATTAAAATAAAGATAAGATGTGAATTTGTTGTGTTTGAAGAGTTGTAAACTATCAAAGACCTCAAATACTTTCCCCAGGGCTCAATCTTTTCCCTTTTCTCTAATGCTATTTCACACCTACACAAAACAGCTGGGAGAGGTTACCCAGAGTTTTCCGATCACAGATCACTGGTATGCTGATGACACCCAGCTTTACTTCCAAGTCAACTGTCCCTGTGCTAAACTGATGCCTGGCAGTTATAATAGACTGGATTGGGCAAACAGACTGAATCTTAATTCAGAAAAGACAGAGGTGCTCTTGATCAATCAAAAGACAGATCTGGAAACAGAGACGCAGCCGTTCTTAAATGAGATTACCCTCCTCCATTACCACCACCCAACATGTAGGTTTGCAATTTCAGGAAACTTCTGGATTCAGTCCTGACCCTGGAAACCCAAGGTTTAGTAGTGACCAAGGTAGTGTAGTTAAAGCTGGCTGTCAACTGTACCCATTCCTGGAAATGTTGGATATGGCCATGTTGTACATGCCTTAGTTACGTCATCCTGTTTGGATTACTGTGATGTGCTCTATGTGAGACTGCCTTTGAAAAGTACTCAGTAATGTCATTTGGCCCAAATTGTTGTGGTCCATTTGTTAACTGGGGTTGGCTACTCTACTGCCTACCAGTCCATTTTTGGGCAGAACTCAAAATGCTGGTTATGACCTATAAAGCCCTATATGGCTTTGAAGGACCATATTTCCCTTTATGGACCAATTATTAGATAACCTAGAGAGGAATATTGATGGGAACTAAGATGAAGGCCTTCTACTTTGCTTCTGCGGAGGCAGGTAAAACATTTCTGTTCTGTTGGGCTGTTAATGCTGTGTGGTGCTTTCTGAAGGATTTAAAGGGGGCTTTGTTCATATTAAGTAGAATAGTTGAATTTAGAAACTGTATAATTGTTTTAATTGTATATTTATACTTTTACTCTATTTCTTTTTATTGTTATAATCTGTATTATTTTAGTATGTTGTTAGGTGCCATAAATTCCATTATGAGTAGAAAGGCAGGATAATAATAATAATAATAATAATAATAATAATAATAATAATAATATCTTGCTATTCAAAACAGACTAGATGGATAAAAAATTATCTCTACTTTAGCTAGGAAAGAAAAGACCTCAGCAATACCAAAGGATGACACTTCTGGTCACACTAATTTATGGGCCACTTGCCTAGTTCAAGAAACAGCCTGAATTTTTGGAATGCAGTGCTGTGATGAAGCCTCAGGAGGAATTCTTGGCAGTTCTGTCTCCAAGGGACAAAAATCAAATTCCATGCTGAGAGTTGCCAGTCTATGTACAACTGCAATGCCAACTATGAATACCCAGGAGACACTCTGGACTTCAATCCTGACATCATTGAATTCATTGAGGGAAGGATCAGGGGAATGCTGTACCCTCCTGTCATTTCAAAGTGTTTCTTGACTTTAACAAATGCTTGCAGCAAGCAGAAAAAGGATGCTGAATAGCAAACTGCGGGACTAACATCTTCATTAGAGTTTGCAGTGATAGTTTAACAATTTAGAGTTAATGTGAATTACATTGGTCTATATCCAGTTGTTAGTCCCAGCTAGAGTAGATTCACTGAATAAATAAGTTAAACCTATTCTGTTATTCTAATTGGAAGTAACAGTAGGATTCAGGCCATAATACTACACAATCTTCATTTACATTGAACTCAAATACTCAATTTGGTTCAGTAAACATGAGAACCAATTAGAAGTGGAAATATCCATGTTTTCTCTGCATAACTGTGGCCCTCCAGGTGTGGTTCTCCAACTCCACGTTCTTCCAGACATGGCCCAAAATGGGGGCCCTGTTGGACTTTTACCTGAGGTGTTTAAATTACACCTCAGGTAAAAGAGGATTCATTCATGACAAAGCAGGAAAACCCTGCTTTGTTCTGAATTATTTAGACACCCCAGTAGATCCAGGCCTTCCTGAAAGGCCCAGATTTAATGTCTGTCCCCATAGCCCAATTCGCTTCTTCAGTCTTGAGAAGCAAAGAGGGAACCCACCCTCTCTCCAACTCCCCCCCCCCCACCCCCAGAAGCCCTTGAAATAAGAAGAAACAGGGTGCCTGGCACATAGAAATGCTGTGCCAGTTTTTTTTGGCCTCTCCCTGTCTTCTGGCGCATCATTTCTAAGTGCTAGGAGCCCTCATGCTGCCTGATAAATTTATACTTATTTTAAGGGCTTTGAGGGTGGGTTTGGTGGCCCCATGCCGTGCTGGTATGGGGACACCAACCAGGAAAGCCCAGTTGTTTTGGACAGGGCACATTGAGACTTAAACTCACTTCAGAGTGGGTTACTTTAAGCCGCTCTGAAGTGGGTTTAAGCCCTGTCTGGAAGCACCATCCCAGAATCCGTAGCCAGCTTATCCAAGGATGAAGAATACTGGAAGTTGAAGTCCAAAACACCTGGAGGGCCTCAGGTTGTGCAGGCCTGCTGTACTGTGCTGGGAAAATGCTCTATATATTAGCTTAGAAGTCATCCATTCCACCACAATGGAAAACCCAAAGCTACATTTAAAGTTTCAGGAGCCTTCTTAAGACTTCACTATGTCATCAGGAGAGTGAAAAATTGTAGCACTCTATTCCACGCTTTCATGTGCTTTTATATCATGTAACATATCTAAAGTATCACATTCCCTCAAGTTATTTTTTAATTATGGCAACCTTAAGCCAAATCTATCATGGGGATTTCATGGTAAGATTTGTTCTTTTCCCTCTTCTGAAACTGAGAGAGTATGGCTTGCCTCAGATCACCCAGTGGAGTTCCACAGTTGAGTTGGGATTTGAACACCAATCTCCAGAGTCATAGTCCAATGCTCTAAACACTACACAACAGCAAGGATGACACTCTATTAGGTGAATAGGCAAGTTGAATGCCGGGTCAGTCCAAAACATAATCTCACTCAGTCACAATTTAATTGTGGATGAAAGGGCTGACTAAGGGAGCTTGGATGAATGTCTTTCTGTAATTCTGCTGTAATTCTGAGTACTGAGTCCCTTTCTATATAAAGCTTCTTCTTCTTTTTTTTTTTTTGGAGGTCGGGGGGCAGGGAGAAAGTTCCTCAGTCTTAATTTTCTTCCTCCTTTGTACAGTTGGACATTTTTTTAGCACCATCAACACTGGGAGGATGGTGGTTGGGATAGGAAAAGGAACAGATTCGGTGATGAGAATCCCAAAATTGTTTTAGAGCAGCTTTCTGCAACTGAAAGCTTCCAAATGTTAGAAAACAATGCTTCATAAACCATCACTTGTGAGGAGCCAGAAGTTATGATTTTTTTTCTAGTGTCAAAGACCAGTATTGCACTTGTGTGCATTGACTATAATTGTTTCATTCTGTCTGGAAACTCTCCAGGGTCTACAAGTTGATAGCTCGTAGACTTTCATCCAAATGCTTCAGGCCATATTTTTTAACTTTACTAACCCTTGCTTCCCCCAATTAACTGAGCTTACTAATATGTATTTGGCTCTGTATGATTCTTCATACTTAAATTCCATCTTATTTCCAGAGATTTCAACAGATCTGAGGTTTAAGTCTCTTAAGATGTTGAGCTTTGAAATGTTACGTAAATGCTCAGAATTACAGAGGATTGAGACGATGGGAAAGGTTTAATGCCACAATAGGAATTAATTTCACTGCTATTTGGGATATTTATATAACACAAGGCATTTATTTGTCAGTGGAGAAGGGGGGGGGGGGACAGAGAGCAAAGAAAGAATTCATATCTAAAAAGGTTTATTTTTGAAAAATAAGATAGCAACCAAATGCAGGCAAATAGATCATCAAAATGTGTAATATACCTGGACATAGGGTGGTACATGCTATTTTCTGTAAATTTTGGCCTTCACAGAAGGAACCCCCATTGAGTGGAGCAGGGTTGGTGCAGGTTCTTGTACGCTTCTGAGAACCTTTTCCACAACGGCTGTTACAAACTGACCATTCAGTCCAAGTTGACCATCCTCCATTGACTGAGAAGTGAAAGAAACAAAGATACTTAAGTAAGAACAGTCAATTAAGCAAGCATTGGCATCTTACTGATATACCATATATACTCATGTATAACTTGACCTCAGGGCAGGTTTGGGGACCAAATTATGGATTTTTATGTGACCTGTGAATAAGTTGAGAGTTATTCCACAGAGAGGGGAAGGCACTAATGCCACTGCCACCATTTCCCCACTGAGGCTGTTGAAAAGGCCAGAAGCGATTCTGGATGATGTATTGGGGATCACTAGGTCTTTCTTTTGCTTTTTGCCATTCTACTCAGAGAAGGGGATATATATATATATATATATATATATATATATATATATATATATATATATAAAAGGGTTAAGGTACAGCAGTTACACTGATCAATGGATAAATTGGTTCATGCTCTTGGGGTTGATTTTTTTTATTAAAATTTTCTAGAGTATAAGGTAGCGCAGTGGGTTAAACCACTGAGCTGCTGAACTTGTTGACCAAATGGTCGGCAGATCAAATCTGGGAAGTGGGGTAAGCTCCAATTGTTAGCCCCAGCTTTTGCCAACTTAGCAGTTTGAAAACATGCTAATGTGAGTAGATCAATAGGTACAGCTTTTGTGGAAAGGTAACAGTGCTCCATGCAGTCATGCTGGCCACATGACTTTGGAGATGTTTACAGAAAGCACCGGCTCTTTGGCTTAGAAATTGAGATGAGCACTATCCCCCAGAGTCAGATACAACTAGACTTAATGTCAGCAGAAACCTTCACCTTTACTACAGGGTCATGCTTTTATGGTTTCATACACTGTTGGATTTTCCTGCTAGCCTCTCCAATAAAGCAAATGTAAACATTCAAATATTGCTGATGCTTAATCACTATACTTAACTGTATTCATGAATTGGCATTTTACTTAAGCTCTTCTCCACTGTATGCCATGCAATTTCCTTCTCGATTTCCCACTGACAGCTAAACTATTCAGTAAAGTGTATATATTTCAGGCAACTATCCAGCCGATCTTAAATTCTCACAACAGAATGTTTATTTTTATTTCAGTTGGTACATGCAACAGAGACAGGTAAGAATGGATTCTAAAGAAATGAATATAAGTATACAAATGAGCAAGAAGGTAGCAAGATTTTGGCCTTCCAGATATTCTAGCCTACAACTTCTATCATTCCTTCTGCATAATCAATAATAAAAGATTTGTAGGAAGCATCATTCAGAATATCTGGAGGTCCAAAGTTTTCACCATCTCTTTCTTAGTAGATGTATTAACTTTGTTATCTTAATTACCCTTTGTTGTGTATCACATTATCAAATTATGTAGCTTTCCCTTCTCTTTTATTGCTATTTGCTTCATGTATGGCTTGTAGCATGCTTGAAGTAGGCTTGCTTATTCATATTGAAATGCAGACTTGTCCACATTGCTCTGGAACATAAGGCATCCTTCCAGCTTGCACAGATGGGCTACACCATTACTATGAGCAAGGCTATTTATTGTACTGATGGAAATTCACAAAACAAATAAGCAAATATTGTACTTGCCATGTGACAAAAGCCTACTGAGAACCCTGAAGGCTGGCCTGTCTTAGCCTATAGGCAGTCAACAGCAGAAATTAATGTGTTCACACATGGACAAAGAAGCCTCCAGCTTCCTTTCTCTCGGTTGTTTATCTCATTGCATCTCTTTCCTTAGCAGTTAATTTTCCACCCGGCTTCCAACTCCTAAGGAGCCCTCAGATTTCTCAGTTGCCAAGGTGCTCCCATATGGTGAGTATAATGTGCACTTCAGTTCTAATTTTATGCTGGATAAATGCATCCAGGATGCTTATTCCCGCTGCATGTTTTAAAGCCTTGGCAAGTGAAACAAAGTTTAAGTCATGGGTAGGTTCCTGAGGGCCTGACGCTCCACAGGCACAAGAAGAATTAGACATTGAACATGAGTATAATTTATTAAGCATCATAATTTATTCAGTGAAAGTAAAATCAAACATATTATTTATTTTCATGTTCTATGTTCTATTCCAGAGTCCCTTGCCAATGTTTTAACTGAAACAGGTCCTGTTAAATATATAGTATTTTTTTGTGCAACTCAACAGATGAACTGTTGTGTCATTCTCTTTTTGGAATGGTTGTCTTTCCTCCTTTTCTTTTAAAAATATAGTGCTAAATTTTTAATACACATTAAAATTGGTGCTAGAAAGCTTGTACAAGTTCCTAACTCTCTCCACATTCCTCACATTGGTTCAGCAAAGGACAATGCATTTTCAGTACCTAGTCAAGCATTGAGAAAAGAATGGGGAGAAAGAGGGAGAAGAAGGTAAATTTGCTCATGTTCATGTATGCCTTGTTCTTTCAGTCTGAATTGCACAGTGCTTATTTATGGTAGCATTATATAAAAAATACTGCCATGTTGTTACATGTCTCTGTTGCATCAGGTCTATTCAACCAATTTCCTATATAAAATGGAATTGAAGTTCCTCATTATGATTTCGCTGAAGCAACTGCTTACATTTAAACAAAAGGATACTCTGGCTTTGAAAGGAAGGTGAAAGCCCCATCAGTTTTGTAATTAAACTAATGACAATAAAATACTCCTAAAACATTAGCTATTATGTTATAAAAGCAAGACCGTATTATCACAATTATTATTACCTTAATAGACAATAAAAGTCATCTTATGCACTGCTCCAGTCACATGTAACACACCAGGAGACTTGTCTATGTTGGCTTGAAGCTCCACACAGGAGAGATTAATACATATAGATGCTTGATAAATGGACCCACAGAACTATATGAAAATTTTAATATTATTGGCACTTGCAAACAAAAATAATGTTTTGAAATAGAGAGGGGGGCTGTAAACACACATAAATAGAGTTATGGCCCTTTGCTTTAGGGAACAAAAGAATATCCAAAACTACTTGATGAATAATTAAAAATGCTATTTCTTGAGTCTCTGACAAGAAAAATCATTGATTGATAAGAATCTTTGCAGTTTAAGTCTTGTTTTGCACAAAAAATGATGCATTTCTGTGTGTAGGAAACAGTGCTTCCTGCAAATAAATGTTCTTCTCTGCACAACATACCATATGTAAAATTTGTGCAGAACAAGGCTCCAATGACAAAATCTTCTCCCAAATGAATTGGTGTAGAAATACTATTTTCAGTCCTAGAGAGAAAATGCCAAAAAACCCTCCAAAATAAACCCCCCATGTCTATCTTGAGTAGAATATGTTCCCAACAGCAATCTAAAAACTGTGAAGTTTTGAAGACTTTCTTAATGAAAACACTTGCTAAAAATACCAGTGTCTTTTTTTTGAGAATAAAATTACTTTGTTAGAGGTCTAAATGATGGATATATAGATTTTAGAGGGCATTCACACAACTAGGTGCATATTCATCTTGTAGGGTCCTGAAGAAAAATGGCAGTCTGGATGGTAAAATTGCATATAGGACATTTGGCAGATATTTCATGTGGCAGTTTAATGAACATGAGGCTGAACTATTTTTCTTACCATATACAATGACAGCAGCTGTTGTACTTTTCCTCTTTGCCACAATGTTTTTGGCAACACAAGTATAATTGGCTGTGTCAGAGAGACGTGCCTGCTTTATAATCAAGTTGTGGTCTATAGTAATGTAAAAATTCCGGTCTTCTACAGGATCAATCACTTCTTCATTTTTCAGCCATTCAACCTGTTAAGAGTTACAAATAAAATTAGGAGTTATCACTAAAACAGCCAAGGCATTTTTGTTGCAGAAAGACCATGGTGGGAATCCATTAAGCCAAGTTACAGTGGCCATAACTCCTGACTATGACAATTTGTGAAGAAAACCGTATGGCACATGATTATTTTCTCAGTGGGATGTTTTAATGTATGGAGACATCCTTTCTACCCATTCATGTGCCATCCTTACTGAGTACAAATGTATCCTGGCAGCCAATCTATGATTCCTACTGGAGAGTGAGGTATTCTTATGTATATGTGAGTGTGAGTGTGTGATGACCTCATGTGTAAGTCAAGGAAAGGCTTGGTCCGAAATTATGGATTTTAATATGACTCATGGATACAACTAGGATCATTATGTAGAGAGGGGAAAGCACTAGTGCTGATTCAGTGAGCTAGTTATCCCCAGTTGCTGTCACCACCATTTTCTCACCCAGGCATTCAAAACCGCCTTTCTTCACTCTGTTCAGAAAAAGGATTCCTTTTTTTATTAAAATCTTATTAAAGAAAGAAGACAAAAGATATTTGAATAGAGTGATGAAAGGAGAGAAATAATATGTTTGGGAAGAACCTAAAGGTAGTTTCTCCTCCTACCCTACTCTTTCCACCACAACCCCACTTCTGACCTTCTTGAATGCTTAAGTGAGACAATGGTGATCGAAGGAGCACTGAGAGAGAGCAGAGGGGTCAGTGAGTCTTTTTAGGTTCTCCTAAAATGGGCCAAGTTCTTACCTTTCACCACTCAATTGATGGGATTGTCCCACCCCTCTATATATACAGTATATACAGTATATGAGTGAAAGTACAGTACTTACATAAACTTGTGAATCAGTTAACCCAGGTTTTGAGGCCAATGTTTTTACTAAAATTCCTAGACTCATACATATAGTAATTTATTCATCTTTGTGAATCTATATTTATATCTACGTGCATATGTATCAGCAACATCTAGCCCTTGCAATTCTGAGAACTTCTGCATATGAGATGAGACAAGTTTCTTGGTGATCCTTGAGATGACTATTTCAAGCACTACATTGCATTTCCTGTCCTACTAAACCATTCTTTTCATTTGCTTCCCTCCTGAATCTGCTTCCTATCCTTTGTTTGCTTTGGAATTTCTGCTCCCTTATCCAGAAAACTGTGACTGTAAGGCTCTTGGGGTAAGGATATTTCATTCCTGCTATTTATAAACCATCATGCATATACATGTATTAAAATGACAAAATAAATACATTGGAGTCATTTGTGATGAGGCAAGTTAATGATGCAAAGGCTTAAAATGTAGTTTTGTACGCACAGGTTTCTCTCATTCAAATATTACACACAAAACATTTTGTAAGACAAAATGTGTATAGAAGCAAAAAAGAACATGTGTGAGCTACCCTTGGGTATATGTATATAGATCTTACAATCTGCGCATTATCCAGAGTCACATTTACAGGAAATTTATAGCTTCATGTATTATTCACTTATTTCATGTTTAAACAGTTTATAGAGAAACAGAGGGAAACAGTTAAGGATCTAAATATATGCTTTCTAGCCACACAATCCTCCATTCATTTCTCCTTTAAAAGAAGCACCTCATTCTCCCAGAGCTGCCTGAGGTAAGTTAGTCTAACGTAACTTGGCTGAACATTGAGTAGCTTATTTGCTTTTTAACTAAGCATGCTTTGGAGGCCCAAGAGTGATCAAAGCAGTGCCTTCATGTCACAGAACGTTAGAATGAATGCCCCACACTTTAATCTAGTAAAAAACAGGGTGGGGGACACAAAATATTCCTTGCACCCAGTCCGTTCTCACTACTAAGAAAGACCTGGTTTGTCCTGACAAAGATCCTTGTTAACTCTAAACCATTTGAACATCTGCCCAAGGGCACTGGAAGCCAAATAAATTTGGTTGATATTATTTCAGTCTTATAGAAGTGACTATGATCAGTCATCCGAGCAATTGAGCTCTTCCTGTTAGGTTAGCATAAAGCTTGGTTCATTTTTAGTAGATCCAGAAAAGTAGCCATTCCTAAATGATAGGAGTCTGGCCAGTTATTCCATTTTAGCATGTAAAATATTTTGGTGATAAATATGCAACATTTTCTACTCAGTCCATGCTATCTTATCATTCAGTATCTTATCATTTGATTAGCTTTAGCCAAATTTGTAACTTATCTTCAGTGGTTGCTATTGTGCTATTGAGCGGGTGTGAGGTTATAGCAAAAGTTCTGCTTGTGATCATCTTTTTGACATGTGCAATCACTAAGAAAGGAATATTCATTCATGAATCAACTCTTGGGTTTCTCTAAGTCTCGTGTTAGGGCAATCAATAATGAAAGGTCAGGCACAGAGCTGGCTTCTGTGTTGATATCTGGCTGCACTTATTCAGTACATGTCAGGAACATATTGCTATGCATTCATCACCCTAATCCTTTCCTGTTGGTCGTAGTGCAAACAACACACAATCTGTACTGGTTGTATAGTGGAAGCAACAGTCATAGGTGTTGTTCTTTCACTACTGATTACATTTGTTTTCACTTTGCACTGCTTCCCTGCACAGCCATCAAGCTTATAACAAAACTAACTAAAATTATTTTAAAGCCAGTGCAAGTTTTTGAGATATCCAGAACTTTTAATTAGGAAAACTGTTAGATAAAACAAGGCAGAAAGAGAAGGGAGAAGTCTATATTTTATGCACCCTCTTTCTAAACACAAAATAACAATAATACACTGTTTTTTTAATCTCCCAAAGGGGACTCAAAGCAACTCAACATAAAAGCATTAGTACACAACTTAAAATATACGAATACACAAAGATTATAACAGAATTAAATATAAACAATATTAAAAATACACAGTTAAAATGCAGAGTAATGTACTAATACTTGTCTGGATTACTAAAATGTTATAAAAGTGATGCAAATATGGGGAGGGGGGTGCAATTTCTTCCAGAATTCATCAATGTATAAAGTAGATGATGGAGAAAAAATGACAATTCCAAAATTACCACTGGGCTTTATCACATCAGACTGGTGTTTCTCTACAACACCAGCGATGCAGGGAATAGAAATATGACAGAGGAATTGTAGACTTCCACAGTAATGGAAGGTAGGAAAAGTGGCAGGAGGATGCATGTGGCATTTTATGATAACTACCAGCAACAGATGTTCTCCTGCTGCAGTTTCAGTTTGTGGCTGAATAGGTGTTAAATAAATGCCAGGGTTCTGTATGCTGGGAAGCACAGTTAATGACTTCTTTTCATCTCCACCAATTAGTGGACTGAATATTATCTTCTTCCAAAGCACAGAAACTTATAATTTTACTGGCACAGAGAAACATGACAGTTCCTACAGCAGCATAGCTAGATATTACATTTGGGTAGTACACAACATTAAAGTCATTTGCATCTGATTGTAAGTATCAGCTAGCACTTGATCTAAGTGGTGCACTTACTATGTTGCACCCTTTCCTTTTGGAAGTGTCCCATTGCCCTTGGTGAAAATAGATTATATATAGCACACGTATATCTGACCACTAGCAAACCTGGGTCTTCTGCAAGGAGACAGGTGATATATCCATTAAATATATTAATTTAAATTAAATATATTAGATAAAGAAATTAGTTGACGATTAAGAAAAAAAATCTTAGCTTGCTTCATTAATTGGCTCTAGCAACAAATGATAAAGACTGAAAAAAATATTTGCATACTTCAGTTGCTGCAGAGATAATACCAACGTGAACATCATACTCCTGGGAGATTAGCATCAACTCTAAATACAACAAAGTACACTGTGAAACACTAGGTCTACAAAAAGCACAGTGTGACATTTATTAATCCAGACAACATATAAGAAGCCAATTGTGATGAAGAATTTAGTGTACATTACAGAGCAGAGAACAAATTAAGGTCTTGGAAAAAGAATAATTTGCTCTTATTGCTGGCTGAAAAAACTATCTCTCTCTCTCTCTCTCTCCCCCCCCCCTTTTTTTTTTATCAAACCATTAAAACAACCTGCTAAAGTAGATTGGATAGTGCAGCAGCTGAGAAAATTTTAATATGAATATCCTGAAATAGAAAATTATCATGCCCCCCTCAGTTTAAATTGGCTGGAGAGGAGAAAGTAAACGAGAGTATAGAGATAAGGATACTAGAACTTGGACAGAAAAGAAATGGAAAAAGCAAGTATCTTTATGGCAACCATATAAAATCATGACAAAGACAGTGCAAAACTGTTTTTGGTTCTGAAACCTCTATAATCCACAGTAATACACTGTATTGTACACACGAAACA
This sequence comes from Anolis sagrei, assembly GCF_037176765.1. Lineage (NCBI taxonomy): Eukaryota > Metazoa > Chordata > Lepidosauria > Squamata > Anolidae > Anolis > Anolis sagrei. Next base: position 24,130,396 of record NC_090025.1, read on the forward strand.
TGGGTTTGCACAATTATTTTTTCATACTATACTCTCCTACTTCAATAAAATAAAACAAATAATAATAAAAAATTACAGAAATTCCTTTTTCTCATACAGTAGGGAGACTAAACTTTGAAATTATGAATTAGAAAGTACATATTTTATTTCTATAAGTACCTATACTTCTTAAATGAATCTCGCAAAACAGCTGTTTTCCCCTTTCCCCATAAAGTCAACATCTTGCAATGTCTTTAGAGCAGTGCTAATAATGTCTTCCAAAATGCAGCATCCACTTGCAGAGAATGAAAATCCAAACCATTTGCCAATGTTTTATGTGTGTAATTTATCACAAAAGACAGGATATTGCATTTTAAGCTCCTTGGGGCTTTGACCCAAACCACTGGATCTACTTGCAGAGTCTTTTAAAAATGAATCAGTTATAATGTCATTGGTAATAGTAATATAAGGTGTACAAGAAATGCTCCAGATAGAAAAAGTGCATTGCAATTATCTCAGGAGCATGGAAAGCTGGTCGCAATAAAAACAGTTTCATTTATAAAAAGCCCACAATGTCAACATTTTAGGACTCCCTATTAATACTAGATTTCTATGTTTTGTGCTTCCTTATATTAACCACCCTTATGCCATAGTCAAATTGTGGAAAAGAAAAATACTCATTTATTTATTAGTAGTTTTGTCTAATCTTTCTCTTAAAGCATACTTGGCTCTCTCCAGTTTCTCTGATCAACCATGCTATGACCTAGGTTGTCTGATATACAAGATCACCTTTCCTGTAAAAATTGTTTCTCATACAATCTAAGACTTAGAAGGAACCACAAAGACAATTCTAATCTAACCTTTACCATGTAGAAATACACAAACAAGGGACTCCTAAAAACTGTCAGTCCAATGTCTGTTTATTTATTTACAAGCACAGTAATAACAAGTTACATGTCCAGTAAAGGTAAAGGTTTCCCCTGATATTAAGTTGAGTCACGTCCAAATCTGGGGAGTGGTGCTCATCTCAGTTTTGATGGCATTGTCCGAAGATGCCTCCAAGGTCATGTGGCCAGCATGACTTCATGGAGCGCTGTTACCTGCCCACTTAAGCTGAGTCTATTGATCTACTCATATTTGCATGTTTTTGAACTGCTAGATTGGCAGAAACTGGGCCTAACAGTGGGAGCTCACCCTGCTCTCTGAATTTGAACCACCAGCCTTTTGATCAGCAAGTTCAGCGGTTTAACCAACTGTGCCACCTTACATGTCCAGTAGTCATCTTAAAAGATTTACTATTTTAATATATAAATTTTATTAAGTTTCCAAATAACATTTAAAGTGGGGGAACAATTGTTTGATATAGAAAAATGAGAAAGTACAGGGAGGAGGAGCAAAAAAAAAAAAGGGGGGGATCCATCTAGTCTCTTATACTTCTCATGCCAACTTTCTCTTTCTGTATTCTCTCTTCTTTCTTTTTAAATTCTAGAGGGATTGGGATATAACATCAAAAGAGTGAGAACAATTTTCGGATAGGAAAGTTTGAAAAAGAGATAGGGGAATGGATAGTGAAGGTAATTGATGTCCAAGATAATATAGGGATTCCAAAAAAGAAAAGGTGGGGAAAAATAGTATGGGGGAACACCAAAAAAAAAAAAAGAAAAGAAAGAAAGAAAGAAAGAAAGAAAGAAAGAAAGAAAAGTTGACTTCCTTTCTATTCGTTGGTGGTTGTATGAGCATGCTAATTGGCCTCTTTAAGGGGCTCTGTATGGCATTGTACTGTGCATCCCTGTGTCATCGAATCTTCTTGAGAGTCTTGGTGTTCTCATATTATTATGTCAAACTTTAGTTCCTTAAAGTAGTTTTTGACCGAATCCCAATTTTATGTTGTTTTTTTTTTTTTGGGATTCCTTGGTTTGGAGTGATCCAACAAGTAAGCTTGTCCATATTCATTATCTCTAGGACTTTCTTAAGCCAGTCTTCTTCTTTTTTTGGAGTTTCTTTCTGTCTCCAAGTTTTGGCAAAAGTGATTCTTGCCACTGTGACTAGATAATTAAAAAGTATCTCTTTATCCTTATCTTCTATCAAGTCTAACATACCTAGTAAATAATACTCCGGTTCTTTCGTTATTTTGATCTTTATTATCTTTTGTACGTCTGTGTGGATTTCCGACCAAAGTTTACTTTTTGAGCTGCAAGAGACATTTTAATAGATATCTCCATATCCACATATTCTGTATCAATGAATTCAACCACCTGTGGCTTGAAAATATCTATTTTTAAAATTCCACCCCCCCCCCCAATAAAAATTAATGTTGCCATTTTTATATAAGAGGCATAATTTTAATACACCTTTGTAAGTAATAGAACTTGATCATCCACTGATTTTGGTATCACAGAGGATCCTGAAACAAATCCTAGATCAAACCAAGGATCTACTGTAATGGTAAATGCAAGGGTAAACTTATGATATCCTGGATTCCATGAAGTTTAATTTTTACTGTCCTTTTTATTAGACCACACTTGGCCAAAACTGTGGATCCTGACTCCAAATGAGGTTTCCTCATGACAAATGTGACAACAGTTAGAGGTTTTTGAATGCCATCCATTTACACAAATCTGTTAGTCACAACGTGCAGTCCTTATAGTAGACTCTGCAGAAAATACTCCAGCTGTACTCCACAAAAAGGAAAATCGGCCTGTTTAGCAAGATTTGCAAATGCTCACTTATTATCATTAAATGTTTGATATTATACCTATGTTCTGTACCTATATATGTGAAGTCATGTAAAAATTTATTGGCGGAAAGGGTTCACAAGTAGAAAAAGTTGGAGAAGCCCTGATCTAAATGATCAGATGAACATTAATTGCAGGAAGCCAAGTATCAATTTATTTTGCATCAAAGCACCACAGCAAAATAAACCACAATAAAGTTGGACCTAAATCTTATTTAATTGGCAAATTGTGTGGAAGGTGCTGATCAAAATAGAATCAGCATATTTCGCATGGATACCATATCAAAAGTAGTCATGTCTAACGTAAGTAGTAGGGCCACACAGCACACATCACAATGTAGAGTTATTCCTATCCTCTCCCACAATACAGATTGTGACCAGATTTGACACACTTAGTAATTACATTTCCAGTTTAGATTGGATCCCGTGTTTTTAATATTACCATTTTGGGTATGGGAAAGGACTCTTACAACTTTAAGCCTGAACAGATTGAGAAGCAAGAACCATAGCACTTCATGAAGCTAGGTGAAGGTACCTGTTTGCCCTTATATTTCAACTTTGAACTTTCAGTTATGTTGTTTTCTTCCAAACATGCCTCTTGCCTCTCCTTTGGGAAGTAAGGTAAGAGGGCATGGAGGTGCCAGTGACAAAAACAGAGCTTGGCCCCTTTTTTGCTTCCCTCTCAGTTCTGTTGACTAGGGAGGCAAGAGACAAAAACACGGAGAAGACATTTCTAGCTATGTCTTTAAAGTAGACTTCAGAGAGATTCTGTTACTCATTATATTTGAAAGATATGCTTATTGCACTATCAAAAAAGTTTTCCTTATTATATGTTATTTTTGAGAAAAACTATTTCAGTATAAATAAGAAAATTGCATATAACATGACAAAAATACAGAAAGCCTTTGAAAATATCCCTGTAGATAAAGTAGAAAAAAAGTTCTTAATTGCACCAGATAACCTTTGCTTTTTGCCAAGCCAAAAACCCCTTTCTTAGGAAGACAACACTGAATTTTTCAAGAAGTTTCTATACTGCCACACCTACTGAAGTAAACTATAGTCCCAATAAAAGTGTTTTACCTCTGCTGGAGATATAAACTTCTGAGTTAGGTCCTAGTAAAATGCTCAGTTAAAAGGCATATTTACAACCTGCATTTAACACTTAACAAATTTCCCAACTCCTTATAGGGGGCCTTATTTCTGAGGTTGGATCCCACCATTTAGGAACTGATGACACACATGAAAAAATATTAACCCTGAACAACATTCTCACCGTAGTACATACCTAAAAATCTCCCTGCATCATTCTTCCAGTAAGGCATGTAAAGGAGAAAAATTGCTTGGTAATTCCTACCATCTCCATCTCTTATTCTTCTAATGCATTTGCAAATTGTTTTCAAAATTGTGCATTCATAATGAAGAAATGGATAATCCAACATGGCAGTAACTAGAGTGCTTTGCAACTTGCTTTTCTTCTCCTCTCCAAGTTATTCTCCCTGGTGGGAGACAGATGTGTTGTCTCTAATTATTTGCTGATTGGCATCAAGAGATATATTAACATAATTGGCACATTTGTTGTAATTAACAGAGGGAACCTGCCACATGCCACCCAACATGAAATGTGAGACCAACAGCCAACCGCAAGAGAGGAAGGCCTACAGTTGTCAGAAGGACACTCTCTTACCATCCTAATTCGATTCTTCTTTCTTTGGGATGTTGTAAGCAACACTTTAATGTTAAAATAATTAATTACATGTACAAAAGGGAGAACACAGAGCCAATCTTTGTTGTTTCTGATTTAATATGGTCTTGAATTATTGCTACAGTATTTGGCAAACTAATAAATTAGATTAATAAACTCAAAAGGCATTTCAAATTATTAGTTAGCATATATATAATTGTGAATCTTTTTTTAAAAAATGCAAGTATCTAACAAAAACATGGATAGCAATACTGACTTAGCAGTACTGCTCTGCTCATTCAGAAAATGCTTTTAAACACATTAGGTGTGCTTTGACTTGACCCATGTGTATCCCATAAAAATAAGAATCCTATTTTAATTGCTTTGCTTTCCACATTTATTTGATGCTGGCAGTGCTGTGGGAAATATTTTAGAGGACAGAACTGGCAAAACTACGTGTGAGTATTCCTTTCACAACCCTATGAAATTCATGGTGGCTTGAAAGCACATAACACATGTGATTTCTTTTCTCAAGAATAGCTACAGGTTGGTTTGTATCCTTCCTGTTACTAGGTTAACATCACAGTCAAGAGGTAGCTGAATGATTGGAGGAGGACTTTTCATACTAAGTGGCTTATTTCAGCATGCTAAAATAAACCAGTTATTCGTAAGATGCTATTTAATTCCTTCATTCTCCTCCCTCTTCAGTTTTACATGGAGTGCCAAACAACATAGGCAACATAGGATATCATTCATGAAACCATACAATTTTAAATAACAGATGTAGAGAATATGAGTCAGACTGGCATCCATTTTCCATTTTCCAGCAGTACTGCTGCTTAAACCATATGGAATATTGCTGCTGCATCCAAATTAACTTCATATGGACATTTTAGCATGATTTTCTATGGGTGCGCTAAGGAAGACTGGTATATGGCATATATTCTGTATCTCATAAACTAGAGCTGATGGGGAAATTGGTGCAATTTTTGGAATCAGCAGGTTAAATATACCCAGAAATAGGGCTAACATTTGAGGCACCAAAATGTGTGATGGTAAGTGTAATATATTGTTATATAGTGAAATTGTATTTGTTTTTGTAATATGTGAAAAATAAATCAATTTAAAGTAGAAATTTCTTGAATAGGAAGCAGAGATGGGAAAATAACCAAGGATATCTCATTTTCAGGGTTATACAGGCTAAGAGTAAATGGGGAAAATAGAAAGGTTAAATGAGTTTAAAACATAATGGAAAGCTGGAATGATGGAAGAAGAGAAGAAGGTAAGTCAAACTGGATCAAGATCAAAGAAGAGCAAGAGGCGCAAGGCACATGAGAAAACGAGGAGAAAGATTGAAAAGATAGGAAAAAAATGGAGTGAAGAAGCAGAAGAGCATTGGGGAGGACATGGAAAAGGTGAGATAGAGCCAGCTGGGTTCAGGGACAAAATGTGCAGGTTGGCACTCTGCCCACACAGTCATCTGTAGCCCCATTTTATGACTAAGTTTCCATTTGAAAATTTCCCTTCATATATCCACTAAGCACCTCACTTTTCTGTATAACCTCTTCTGTAACCTATTGCTGTACCTTCCAGAAGATGTACCCCCTACACACCACACAGCTCTGCAAGTGACAATGCCACTTCCATAACCAATCAGTATTCACAGCCACCTCTTCCTTCAAATCTCTGGTCTCTGTATAAAAGCTTTCCTTTTCTGAACAGAATACAAAATGCTGCCAGGTTGACAAAAGTGCCTGCATGGAAATGCATACACACAGGAGTTCCAATTAAGGGATAACGGCAGTGAAAACAGGAGCCACTCTCATCAAACAAAGCAAACAGCAGTTATATTAACAATCAATTAGATGCAGCAGCCACCTGATGCTGCATATTTGGATAAATCCCAGGCTGCTCTGAGCTTTCTGCCCAGACAATGCCAGCTGAGCAGAATTTGTGTCATGCTCATTCTGGCTTGGCAAGCAAACGTAATCACTTTGACTACCCCTCCTCCTCCACTCCCCTTGCATCTAACTCGATCTAAGCAGGTACAATAGTAGTTTTTAAGCCCAACTGGGTCACCAAACTTTACAGCTGATGCTCTCCAATTAAACTCTTAGGGAGAACCACCCCCCTTTATAATTAGAGAAGCAATTATCCTCTTGTTGAATGTGCAGCAAATCACAAATTCCAATGCAAAACTTCATTTAGCTGCTTATGGCATATTAACTAATCTTACATCTCACTGATGTTTTGATCTATAGCCTTATTGCAAGGAGTTAATTTGATGCAGCTGCCTCACTCTGAGACTATTTCTCACTCCCAAGGAGACTGGTTCATCTTTGAAAGAGTAAAAGTGATGAGAAAAGGGATTAATTTCACTAATAACTCTGCTGGGTTACTCTGGGACAATCTCAGGATGTACCCTAAGGGGGAAATGTTGACATTTAAGAAATATTGGTTTTTAAAAATTAGGATTTAAAAAAGATGGAAATAAAACTAAGTTCTACTGTAATCTTGCTTTACGCAATCCATCTCCACCGCATACAACATTGCTATGGAACAACATGCTTTACACAAAAGTTGAAAGCTTGGCCAGAAAAATTTCCAAATTCTAGCCTACAAACACAAGCACAAGGGATTCCAGTGCAGTTGAACTGTGTTATTTTATCACTGGACTTGTTCTTCATTGTAAATTATCAATGAAAATGTTTGTTTCAGATTTGAAAATGTGGTGGAGAACATACCCACAGGATGTTCACAGACAGTGTTAAATGGTAAAGGTGAAGGTTTTCCCTGACATTAAGTCTAGTGTCTGACTCTGGGCAGTGGTGCTCATCTCCATTTCTAGGCTGAAGAGCCGATGTTGTCCGTAGACACCTCTGTGGTCATGTGGCCAGCATGACTGAACTGCAGAAGCAGTGCCTATTGATCTACTAATATTTGCATGTTTTCCAACTGCTTGGTTAGAAGAAGCTGGCCCTGACAGTGTGAGCTCACCCTGCTCTTCGGATTTGAGCCGCCAACCTTTTGGTCAGCAAGTTCAGTAGCTCAGTGGTTTAACCCGCTGCACCACCAGTCTTAGATAAGTTATTTTCCACCAGTGCTATCATCACGGCTAACTAAAAATGGTTAAGTTTTAAGTTAGCAGTGATGATAGCAATGGTGGAAAATAACTTATCTAACACTGGTGGTGCAGCGGGTTAAACCACTGAGCTACTGAACAATGAGTCAAATTCATGTTCCAGAAAAATAAGGAAAGTGATGCTGATTATATACATTCAAATATGAACAATAGATTAGCTTCATACAACAGTAAAAGCAAACTTACATTGTTTGCAACCTGGAGTAGATTCTATATAATTTCAGTATATTATGGAGTATACACATGGCTCATGTTTCATCCAAACAACCAAATGTTCCATTGAAAAAGAGACAGAAAATAGAAGATGAGACAACAATAACTTGAAATCCAATAAGACAAAAAGTAAATGAAAGACAAAACATGTACTACTTGTATTCTAGGATATATCTTAGCCCCCATGAATTTCATTGTTCCTGAAGTGCAAGAAGTTTTATTTTCTTTCAAATGAGATTAAATTACTGTCAATCAAAGTACATCACCTCTGCTTTGCTGTATCATGGTTTGTTAGGGTAGAACATAATGGATTTTGGTTCTACTGTTATATTGGTCAAGCAAACAAAGTATTCTCATGGAGGTAAAATCAGTAGATTTGTTTGGATATCCTCCTCCCTGCCCTGCATGTTGTGTCCAGCAATTTCTTTGGTAATGGGAGGAGGAAACCTGTGTGTGGAAAGTGGCTGAAATTTAGGAATGTTATTCACAACTCTGCAAGTGATAAAGTTGTGGAATGTCTACATTTTAGGTTGAGTTCTATAGGGATTCTGCAACCACATATGTCTCTTACAGATTAAAATGTTGCATTGCAGTACAGGATCATAACCTTTAGGTATGATGTTGTAAATTAACCATTCAGTAAGTTTTACACTTTCTTGAATATTACAATATAATTTAAATGAAAATCTGAATTTAAATATTTCTTTTGAGACAAAATACATAGCTGAGCAGAGAACAACAAATAAACTTCTTTTCTTTTCTTTTTACTTAGAGTAACTTGAAGTACTGTTAATAGTACCTACCTAACTGTATATTGTTTATATTATACAGCTGGACTTGAAAGTCATGGCCAGAGATGGCTATCTGATATCCAACAGTTGCTTCTTGTGGTATTAAATACATATTAAAATAAAAGTGTTCAAACAAATTAGTGAAATTCTAAACAAAGAACATATTCAGCTCCAAATTAAAATAATCACATAAGCCTTCAACAGACCAAGTTATCTTTCATCACTCCACTTTTTCTTCTTCAAAACTTTATCTTGCCATTTACAGCTAGTGGCAGCAATAAAACCAAACATTAAGGTATTCATACTCATTTATGTTTAGTCCTTTGTTCTTTTAATAGCATTGGAAGGAGTCTACACAGTAGCTCTATTAAGCTAATCTACTATCTGGGTGTTTGATCTCCCTCCTGACTAAAAAGAAAAGAAAAGAGCTCTTTGGAATAACTATTGCCTACATGACTCTTGGACTTACCAAGTGTTAATTGGTGTCTGCCCCGACAACAGTACAAATAGCTTTCACAGCCAATTAGCTGGCAGTCATCAATCTTTTATGCTTGACAAAGTGAAAGTATGTGGCATGGTCTGGAAGAACACCAGATATTAGCACGCCAGCTCCTGACTTATAATTATTCTATAGTGTGTTAGAGAAACATTGCATGCTAGGAGGACTCAAGCTTGCCCACAAGGGATGGTCTCCAACCCACAAGCTTTCCTACCAAATCACAGATTGTGGGGTTAGGGACCAGACCTCAATGATTATGTGGTTGCAGAAATATGCCACATAAAAGAGCCATTGGCCTCTTTGTTATCATTTTATATGTTTCTGAGATGAACTCTATATTCACAATATTTTGATAGGAACACTTATACTGTATATTATGTGATAATCTCTAACACTAACTGAAGAAAAAAATCCAGGCCTGCAAACATTTAATGGGAAATGACAAAATAAAATCAAAACCCTGCTCTTGACTCTGTCTGCGTCACAAATGCGTTTAGCGGGGACGAGAGACAGGGCCTTCTCAGTAGTGGCCCCTCGGCTATGGAGCACTCTTCCTAGAGACATAAGATCAGCTCCCTCCCTTTTGACCTTCCAAAGAAAAAAGTCAAAACCTGGCTGTTCGAGCAGGCATTTGAAAAGGTAGTGTAACAGACATATGATTATGGAACAATTGGATTATGAGATTGGATTATGTTTTATCTAGGAAACGAATTTATTTGTTTTTTATAATTGTTATGGTTTTACTTGATATTAATGTTCTTAATTGTTTTAATGTTTTTACGATGTTGATGGCATTGGATTGTTGCCTTGTGAACCACCTCAAGTCACCTGCAGGCGGAGAGGGGCGGTATACAAATTTAGCAAATAAATAAATAAATAAAACCCAAAATGTAACAAATTCACTATTCTTAGTTACATGTAGGCTAAAACAGAAGGGGACTCCTTGCTTGCAAATTATACTTCATGTGCTTGCTTCGGAAGCACATATACTAAAATTAGAGTAAATTGTACTTCATTCATCAGCTACACAAAATTCATATTTGACTTTTGGCAATGCAAGAGACTATTTCCCAATGAGAAACTATGTCTAATACAAAATGCAGACATATATTGAATGAACCAATCCATCTTAATCCTAAGAAAGGCCCTTTTCTTAGATGAAAATAATATTTTACAATACTGCAATCTAATTGTTCTTACAGCAAGTCTTACATATCTTTAGTATATACTGTAACAGAAGGCAAGAGTTCTGAGCCACGTTGTGCAACTAGCGTAGTGTAGGGTTCCAGCTATCATACTTTTGCCGAGAACCCTTTTAATTCCATCTAAACACATTAATGTGTGAGGTGTACTGACAAAAATTAAGAAGCTAACAATCTCCCTCCTAGATCTTTTGTCTGAGATATACCATATATAGATTGTTGATGGGAGAATAAGTTGAAGAGTATACAAGATAAGAAAGACTTAATGTGCTGGCATGGCAGTGACAGGAGATTTAAATTTCTTTTTCTTTTTCTTACAAATTAATAGTTTGTATTAATTTATTTAAGCCATGCTTTTTGTAATCTGGTAGCTTCCTCAGGTTGCAGTCATAGGGCCAGCAACCTGGCAATCACCGTTAGAGTATTTAGATCTGCCCCTTTTCCCAGGGTTTTGGAGGCAAAGGAGGACCTTTGTTCAGTCTCACTGTTTGAAGCCTAACAGCAGGACGTGTGGGATTCTCTTTCCCACCTGCACAAAAGCTTCACTTCTCACAGCTCTGCTAGGGGAGTAAAGGGATAGTTCCACAGCTTTTGCTGGGGGAATACAGCCAGCCTTTGCTGGGGCAACAGGACTGTTCCTACAGCCTTCGTGGAGTAATCTAAAGGACACTTTTCAGCTTGGCAGACCTACAGCAGCCTTGTCTGGTAAGGGACCACTCAGGCTATCCATAAAGCAGCTTGGAGCCAGGAGTAGGGGCCTCATGCCAACAAGGTAAAGAAAGATTGCCCAGGGAGGGGTAAGAAGATTTCCCTAAGGAAGAAAGGAACAGTTCACCACCAGTTGCCTGCCCTTGGTGGCAGATTGAGGAAGCTACCGGTTTTCCAAGGTTATAAAGCATTTAATTCATTTGTTTGAAGATTTAAGCCCAAATAAAGAACTTTGTTGAACTTATTTTGAGCCTCAATAGAACTTTGTGTTGGGAAATCTAAGGGGCCCTTCAGCTGAGGCACCCTGGCGTTCCGTTGGGCATACAGAAGGTACGTCCTGTAAACAGACATTATTTCAGGCCCAGCATGCAACAGCACACTTAACATTGAACAATTTCAAAGTCATAATTGCCAGCCATCTATAGAGAAGGACCAAGATATTCACAAAATGTGAGCTCAAATGAGCTCAGATTTATCAATGGTATTACCATGCAATTAATAAAATATGTAAATACAGTTAGTACTTGTTAAAGACATAATCATATTAACCTAAACTATACGTACATAGGAGGTCAGGAGAGAAAGCACTTCATATTGGAGAAATATTATCATAAAGGTCAGATGTTATTACTGAAGGTCAGAACTTTTTAAAGGTCAGATGTTATTAATATTATTTTAATATGGTTATGAGATACCAGTAAATCTGCTTCTAATAATTTTGGGCTAAATGAAACCATATGGATTAGAATAATGAAACACGTTTATAATTCGTGGATAAATGCAGAAATCCTCTTGGCTTCTTGGATATATATATATATATATATATATATATATATATATATGCTGCCCTCAATCATTGAGCAGTTATGAAATTTGACAAATTATGTTAATGAATAAATTAACTTTAAAAATGTGTGGGAAGGGGAAAATCAATCCCATTGCCTGAAAAATCATAGCCATTTATAGTATGTTAGAATATGATCTGGTCTGGAGAAAATTAATGACAATTTAGTCAATTCAAGATGTTTCTGGCTGCCTAAATGTCCATCTCTATCAAATAGCTTGTATGGAAGTACAGTATAGAATTTCTGCACCCAAGATTTATTTTGTATTTTCTGGTTCTGCTTCCCAGTCATGTTTATTGGGAACAAGATTCTCAGTAGCTGCTCTTAGAATTCCTTTCCCAGAAATGCTAGGATGGCTTCCTCCTTGTTGCCCTCTAACTAGCAATTGTAGACACTCTTTTGTTCCAACATGGTTTAAAAATAGACTGAAATGGGCTTCAATTGTTCACTGCCTTGTTGATTTTTATCTTTTATATTTCATGAATGTTAAAGTTTTCATTCTACATAATATTTAATTGAATTTTAAAATAACCTTTAGTTCCTCTCTCTCTCTCTCTCTCTCTCTCTCTCTCTCTCTCTCTCTCTCATTCTTTTGTATCTTTATTGTTATTGTGTTCCTTCATTGTGCTTCTCACTGGCTCAGTGGGGATTTGTATCCTGGTTCCTAGAATCATAGTTTAATATTCAAAACACTGTACCACAGTTGAATCCTATATCATCTTAAAACAGGGGTGGGAAATCTTGGAAGACTTGTGGGCCGATTTTCCACTCCTAAGACTCGTCAACAAGTCACAGCAAACTCAAATACACAAATAGCCTTTTTCATTTACTTCAAAGGCAAAGACACCAGGGGGATGAGAGTCTTGGTATGAGCGAGGATCCTGATTTCTAGAACACAATTCTTGTGAAGTCTTGGCTCTGCCTTTTCTTCTCCGCCAGTTCCCCCTGTTTATAGGTTTTCCCAATAGTGTAGATACCTTCCTTTGTATTAGTTTTTGGGTGGAGTATAAAACCTCCCTATAGACCAACCTTAGTTGGTCTATTCCAATTGCCTGTACAGAGCTCTCTTGCTAGACTCCTCACTTTTTCTGCAGCAGAGCTACAGTGACCAGAGGCTTGGGCATTGCCTGGTAATCCTACGCCCAAACAACCCAAAACAGGTATCCTTAGCACCTGCATTCAGCCAGTATTCATATATCAGCATCCCAGAGACAATGTAAGCTTTTGACCAGCTTAAGCTTCACAAGAAAGAAAACTTAAGACAGTTTATGAGCACTAGCTTATTAACCATTACTTTGCACCAGAAGCAGGAGACTTTCAAAAACTCCAGAGTGATGACTGCAACCAGCAAAATCTCCTTTTGTAATGTATTGTTTTAAGCTATCTTACAATAGTCCCAAGTGGACTTAACCCTTTATTAATGTTCTTTTCAGTAAACTCATTTTGATTATCTTTTCACCTTGCCTAAAGTGCCTCTGTCTGTTAAGGGTCTTAATCTTAACAGAAGGTATACAGATAGTCCCCAAGTAAAGCCAGACACTATAGTTTTTCCCAAAGACTTGGGCGTGCCATCACAATTCTCTATATTTTAGCAACAATAAGAAGTATTGAAGGCTGAAAAAGCAGTGAAGGCTACAGAGTTGTAATCCAATGCTCAAACCACTACATCATGCTGGCTCTCATAATCTGAACTTGTATTGAGCAAAACGTAGGATGAAATAATGATGATGATTCACAGAATACACATGATAAAAGTATGACCTTCATTTTGTATTCATCATGCCACTTCTCTGTCCCCCACGCCACCCAGAATATGTCCAGGATGTCAATGAATTCTATTTTTACATTTCTTTGGACAGAGCTAGCTCTTAAAACACTGGGAGGTATGATCTGTATTATATGCATAATACTGTACATAGGCAATCATGAGTAATCTCACTTCCTAGCGAAGGTAATGAAGTCTCTAAGTACTGCCATGCATCTGCGATATGACGTGCCTGTTACAAATAATCTTGTCTCCTCGCAACAGCTGGCTGGTAAGATGTTCAGAGGCAAAGAAGCTGATAAATTCTCCTTGAGAACAGCAAACCGATGAATACTACAGCTATCAGAAATCTGGTTTATGGGGGAAAAAAAACCAAACCATCTCTCTAATAAATTATTAATCCTATCCCACACCAGAAAATAAAACAGCAAAGGAAGAAATGGGGAAATAAAATAAGGTTAATTGTACACTGTTTTACTCCCTGTTGTTTTCAGGCAGTTTTGCAGAGCTTGGATTCCAAGCTATGGCTACAGATAACACACAGAGTGTTGGGAGACATAGGCAACTAAAATGAGTGACAGGCCCCTTGTTATTAAACAATGGCATCCTTAAGTAAGCTGGAAAGATTTTTGCCTCTGACAGACAGAGAGGGAGTATTATGAAGTTTGTGTCTTTGTGTGGAGAGGGAATTAAGCATCATTAGCGATCAAGTTTTCTGCTGATCAGCAAAAGTGTATTTCCCCATTCTGTAAGCTCTTTATCATGGAAGAGTTCTGTCACTGAGACACATTCTTCAAATATATCTTTAGTACAAATTGCTGATATATACCTAGTTTGTAAAAATATGAAGGTAAGCAATTGTATGTGGGACTCAATAACTCAAATGTATTATGGCAGTTATTTCCCAAGTTAGTGGTATTTTGTGTATGAACAGCACAGCTCAAAGGCCAAAATCAGAAGGTCAAATTTGATTTTCATTGGTAGACATATTCAGACTTTCTCGAATGCCTCTTCCTGCTCCAGCTCCCTGTGGCACCAAAAACCAGTTCCAAAAACACCACTCTCCCCCAAATTAGATTTCTAAGTGTGCACAGGGTACATTATGGCAAAAATAACAAGAGCCAGGAGGCTCTGTGCCTGGATCATGATGAAAGTTTTAAATACCTCCCAAAATTAAGACAAAGTGAATTATTTATTTATTTATTTATTTATTTGGTACACTTGTATACCGCTAATATCTCAGCCTATGCGGCGACTCATTGCGGTTTACAACATATTTAAAATACAATATTCACTTTAAAAATATAAAATAAGATATAAAAATACATACATATACATACATAGTATTGGGCCACCAATACAGACCGGACATCTCATAGTTAAAGTCATAATCCAATTCGTTATCCTTGATTGCTAGTCCATGATCAAAACATCATCACATCGGAATTAGTTGAAAACTTGCTCGAACATCCAAGTTTTCAGTTTTTTCCAAAATGCCATTAGCGAGGTGGCTGATCTTATTTCAGTAGGGAGGGCGTTCCAAAGCCGGGGGGCCACCACAGAAAAGGCCCTATCTCTCGTTCCCGCAAGCCGCACTTGTGAAGCAGGCGGGATGGAGAGAAGAGCTTCTCCTGAAGATCTTAGGGTCCTGGTGGGCTGATAGGCCGAGATACGTTCGGATAGGTATGTAGGGCCAGAACCGTTTAGGGCTTTAAAGGTCAAAACCAGCACTTTGAATTGGGCTCGGTAGCTAATCAGTAGCCAGTGGAGCTGGTACAGCAGAGGAGTTGTATGCTCCCTGCGCCCTGCTCCTGTTAATACCATGGCTGCCACCCGTTGGACTAATTGGAGCTTCCGGGCCGTCTTCAAAGGCAACCCCACGTAGAGAGCGTTGCAGTAGTCAAGGCGGGATGTAACCAGAGCGTGGACTACCATGGCCAAGTCAGACTTCCCAAGGTACGGTCGCAGTTGGCGCACGAGTCTTAACTGTGCGAATGCTCCCCTGGTCACCGCCGAAACCTGGGGATCCAGGCTCAGCGATGAGTCCAGGATCACACCCAAACTGCGAACCTGTGTCTTCAGGGGGAGTGTGACCCCGTCTAACACAGGCTGTAACCCTATACCCTGTTCGGCCCTGCGACTGACCAGGAGTACCTCTGTCTTGTCTGGATTCAATTTCAATTTGTTCGCCCCCATCCAGACCATCACAGCGGCCAAGCACCGGTTCAGGACCTTGACAGCCTCCTTAGTAGCGGGTGGGAAGGAGTGACAGAGCTGGACATCATCTGCGTACAGATGACACCGCACCCCGAAACTCCGGATGATCTCGCCCAGATCCTGTGCTAGTTAAGGTTTGTACTCAAATTAGAAATATTTCAGTAGCACATTTCAAAATCCCTCTGCCAGAATGACTACTGGTCACTGACTACGCTAACCGGGAAATGTAGTCCAAAAAATTAACTTTTCCAATTTTCAGTTTTGGATACACTTACAGTGAATTCTTCCCCAGTAATCATCAGAACTTTGCTTCAGTCTATCTTAATAGTCTATTCATTTTAGTTCTATTTATTTCAAAGACTCAGGTAGAAATACACCTTAGTGAACAAAACAGATATGTTCCTGGGAATTACTTCTTTAAGAGAAAATTTGGTACTAGAACAAGATAAAACAAAACATGGAAAGAATAGAAATAGATTCCTATACCACAAAAATATTTTTCAGAATATTTTGAAATCCAAAACCAACATTATGCACATGTGAAATGAGCAGCCTTGAATCCCTCAAGGAAAAAGGCAGGGTATAAATAAAATAAAACTTATTATTTTATTGACACAAAAACACAGTATGTCACAGCAAATGAGATCTATATGCTAGATTTCGTATCACAAAATCTTAAATCGAACACTTCCCAAGTGTCTAGGATTGTGTGATGTATTTTCTAATGATACGCACAGATCTAAGTAAGATGGCCTTTTGCAGTTGACAGATTATTATTATTATTATTATTATTATTATTATTATTATTATTATTCTATGGTATTCTGGCAGAAGTTGACCAAAGTCATATTCAAGGACCTAGCTATGCAATAAAGGTTTTATCTCTATGCATTTTCTATCTCCTCCAGCACAATTCTCTGGTATGCTTCTGTCAGAAGTAGCTCATTATCTGTGGTTTCACATTTCTGCAGTAAATCCAGAAGTATACTCTTTGAAGATAGAAGATGATACTGTACATGCTTGACATGATATGCAACCCTTCTGGTGTACTGAGAATATGTTTATCAGGATGTCTTACACAGTGCCTTAATGTGCAGTTGGACTCATGGAGTTGTGATGTTTGTTGCATAATGGGGCTGATTGTACAACGGACATGCTGCTAACTCTGGTAGTGTAATGGCCCAAGACATGTAGCTACATCTCTTGTCCCCTCCTGAGAATACAAACATTGCCCCATAGAGCAATTCCCCCTGATGTGTTGTAAGTTGTTTTATGATTATGTAAATATCTAACAGGATACCAAGTACACTATTTTGCAGCAAGTGCCAAAAGTTAAGTTTTGATCTCATCAGACCAGAGAACCTATTCTTACATATTTGCTATGCCTCCCACATACATTTTTGCAAACTCCAAAAAACTTTTAAATGAGTTTCTTTTAGCAACGACTATCTTCTCACCACTCTTATATACAGTCCAGCTTTGTGAGGTGATAGCAATTCTGCCAGCAACATGCAGGTTTTCTTGCACCTGCACAGTAATGAGTTCCATGTGCAGCAATACCAAAGAAATCCATTTAAGTTACAGGGTGCAACTCAGCAAAAGGTGGAAAAGTAAAAGGAAGTTGACAATATCTCAAGGACTGCATGTTCATCCTTGTATCTTGCTCAACACAAGCACCCCAGTTTTCTATCAGCAGTCAGAGAAAGAAGCCTCCATTATTGTCCCTCTATTCTGTGTTGGTAAGACCTCACCTGGAATAATGTATTCAATTCTGGTCACCACAACTTAAGGAGAGATATTGACAAACTGGAATGTGTCCAGAGGAGAAAACAAAAATAATCTAAGGTCTGGAGATCATGCCTTTGAGAAGTGGCTTAAAGGGCTAACTATGTTTACTTGGCATAAGGGAAGGTTGAGAGAAGGCAAGATAACCATATATAAATATTTGAAAGTATATCATAAGAAAGAGGGAGCAGACTTATTTTCTGCTACCCTGGAGACTAGGGATCGGAGCAATGAGTTCGAATTATAGGAAAGAAGATTCCACCTGAATGTTAGAAAGTACTTCCCGAATGTAAGAGCTGTTCAACAGTGAAACTCACAGCCGCAGAATGCGGTACAGGCTCTTTTTTGGAGGCTTTCAAACAGAGGCCGGATTTCCATCTGTTGGGATGCTCTGATTGTGTTTTTCCTGCATGGCATGGTCAATTCTATAATTCTATTATTCTAATTTCCATTAAATGAGACAAAAAGCAATAGTATAAATAGTAAGGTTGTGTACGGATTCATTTTCAAAAAGGGTTTTCGGCTGGTTAAGCGGGCTCTGCCACCATTTTTTTTTGGTCGCAACCGAAAACTGGCTGCCGAAGAGTGGTTTCTTTCAGTTTCTTTTGGCTACACGTAGAAGGCAGGGAGGGAGACAGCTGCTAGAAGGGAAATGATCCCAGAAAGGGTGGTTATTAAGCCTGTTGCCTTAAACCCAAGTCTTCTTGAAAGATAGAAAGGAAAGGATTCCAGGAAGGAGTTTTTCTTAAGCCCTTGCCTTAAACCCAAGTCTCCTAGAAAGGCAGAAGGGCAGAAAGGGTAGAACGATGGAAAGGGGAGCCTCATACATTCCACATTGCTGCCAATAACTGGATTTTCCTGGATCTTTTGGTTGCCAAGCTGAAAACGGCTTTTTCCCATTAGTGGATTTCAGGAGGCTCTGGAAAACAGATCCGGGTACCCACCAAAATTCGGATTGTGGTGCAGCTGAATTGCACAACCTTAATAAATAGTGTAATCATCGTGAATAGAGGTGCATTTTTTCATTTTCCACAGGTGGACTTGCTCTGAACAAATACTGCCCCCACTTCTGCTTGGTAGGGTCACTTTCATATGGAAAATGACAGAATAACCTCCCCATGTGTTTTAACTGCTATCAAATAAAACAGGCATTGAACATTAAAAACCAGATTATTCTTCCTTTGTTCTATCTTTGTATCAGATCTCAGCATGCACATTCTTGTAGCTATGGAGCTTGAATGATGCACCATATGCACAGTCATAGTAAAACAAAGCAGTTTTGAGAGGAAAATATGACATCTCTTTTAAATTATGTATGTGAATGCTTGTTGTTTTCACTGCTAGCATGTAGGAAAGGGTGGGGATGGTTGGGTGGGAAGTAGCGCAGATGCATTAATAAATTCTAACTGGAGTTCTCTCTGAGAGATAACAGAATTTTTCTGTGCTCTTGGTTTCTTATAAAAGGAACGAAACTGAACTGCCTGTAGCTCTGCCTAGTGGGCCATTCTAATTGACTCTGAAGTCATTAATCAGTTCCCAATCAATCTATGCTACCAAGAGCAGGCAGTTAGATCTCCATTACTACCCATTTATCATGCCATTGCCTAATTCACTGCACCATTAGCCACAGATTAGACCTCAGTTAGGATAACTGTGTCAGCTCTCCCCCCACCCTACACCATTTCCTCTTTTAAAGAGTGCTGTCACTCACCTCTGCCACTGGGATTCCTTCAGGTGGGCGACACTGAAGTAGGACTTCCTGTTCCAAAGACACTTCTTTTCCAAGTGGCTCCTGCTCAAATGTCTTCCGTAAGTCTGGAATGAAAAAACAGAATGTATTTTGTGAAGGTGTTTGTGATAACCAGGGCTGGGGTTTCATCAGAACTTATAAAAAATACTCCAGCCTAATTTATACTTCCAAAACGACCATGTGGACTGGACCACAGTTTTACTTCAGACTGTTATTTTCTGAATTTTGCAGTATTCCTGGCAGCTCAAGAATTACCTGTGAATAAAGGCCTATTAGTCTCCATTCTATTTGTAAGAATGAAGCTTTAGGGGAAAAGATGAGGTATAAATATGAAAGCAATAAAAAGTAATAGAATATGATAGGGAGAGGTTGCATGCAAAATGTGTATATTAGAGACAGTTCACTGTGGGAAGAATATATTAGAGAAAGCTGAGTACCAAATACACAGGGAAAGCTGTAAATGAAAATAAATATGAATTTGTGTGTTAAAAAATGCAGACTGAGGCAGAAATTGGGCAGAACAAATTTATGAGAGTATATGTGAAATTCATGACTTGGAATGCACTATTCCATTTACTCTTACTTAAAGTACCAGAAATAAAATGTCCACTGTTGTGACAGATGTGGTACAAATGCAGAAATGATGTGGGGTCTTTGTCCTTGGCATATAACATCTCTTATTTTCCAAATGGGTTACTAAAGGGGAAAGGGAAGTATTACTCCTTGCTGTAAATTTCTAGGCAATGAAAGCCGGACTATCGAAGGCAGGGTTTTGCCGTCACTGCTATAGTCAAATCATCCCTCACAGGGATCTTTGCCAGGTATCTTTTATGAGAGAGAGTGAAGACTAAGGGGAACATAAAATACTGTGACTGCCTGGACTCAACTTGGGGTCTATTTCTGGTCGCTAAAGTAACAGAATCTTGACAACTCACTTTTTGTAGATATAAATTAACCTGAAATGCAGAGAACTTGTTGCAATGTACAATTCCTTATTTCCCAGGAGACAGCCAGCATAGTATACTGGTTTGAGCACAGGACTTATGATTCTGGAAACCAGGGTTCAAATCTCTACTCATCCATGTAATCTCACTGGGTGACCCTGGGCAAATCATACTTTCAGAGGTTTATATGATGACAAATCAAATATTGGAATACTTGTCCCTCTAATTTGTTTTTGAAATGTAATTGGAAACAATTTCTTAGCCAGATAAGAAGTCACTGGAGAGTGCTTCCCAGATCAGCTGCTGAAATGGCACAATGCCATTTTGCTTTATTGGCTTGATTCCATAATGCACTGAATGAGGTTGCTGGGTACACAGCACTATTAACAAATAGATGACCTAATGCCTTAGTATAATTAAATTACTTTTATCAACTGCGTTCAGTGAGAAACCACAGGAAAGCTGAAGCAGTGTAGAATCTACTTAGGTTCTTTATAAAATACTGTTTTGAAAAGGAAATTAAACTGCAGACACATAAATTGCAAGATTCATATCAACTTAAGAAGTGCAATCTAATAGAGGCCAGAGATAATATGGTCCTTCTGAAGTTCTCTCTTTTTTTTACTCTTTTAAACCTATCACCAACTACAGTTATGCCTCCATATTTGTGAGTTAAGCAGTCACAGATTTGATTATTTATAGATTATTGTAATTACCTCCACTTCCATTGTTGTCTTTATATGCTCCTGAGACATGTGCTTTGTCTAGGCATTTCTAGGTCCTCTGGTGCATTTCCACCAGAATTTGTCCATAGAATCATGCTGGAGTACCTAAAAGACTTATTGAAGTGTGTTCTCGCATAAATATATATTAGCAAGCATATATTTGTATTTTTCCTCCTATCACAGAGATCTTGTACTCCTAACCTCTATGAATATTGAGGACTGCCTCTACAATCCTACAGTTCTTAGTATCAATATTACTAGTTGAATGTAATGGTTCCCTTTTAATTTTACTTTGTTTTACTTAACTCTACTTATAAAATCTATTTCCATTTTTTTATCTGTTAGGCCAACATGGCTCCTGAACATTTCTTCAAAGCGGACCTTGGTCTTTGCCTTGGCCTTACTCTCCTCTGCTGGCATTTTCTTATTTCTCAAATATAATTCAACATACTACACATGTATTCATCCAGATTCTTCATTCTGCACAAAGAGCACTGAGTGCATGCTAGGGACCTCCTATTTTCATATTTGACATACGCAAAAATGGTTTTGACTAGCATTCTAACCTGAGCTATTTTCAGCAAAGTAGAAGGTGGATTCACTAAATGAAATGACTGCTTTTCTATTAGGGCTGGGCGGTTTCGTTTCGTTAATTCGTAATTCGTTAAAAATTCGTTATTTTTTTGTTAACGAAGCGATAACGAACCATTCTGGAGCAGCTTAAAAACGAAACGAATTTTTCAATTTGTTTCGTAAATGCTTCGTATTTCGTTATGTGTTCGTTTCGTTATTGGTTTGAGGTCGTTTTGTTATTATTTCCGCATGTCTGGAGCAAGTTTTATAGTTGTTTTTTGTTTAATTAGTGAAAAAAAATATAATATCACACCAACAGTCAACAACAGAGGGAGAGGGAAGCTTCAGAAGTTCCCCCTGTCCCATTTGGAGGTTTTTTAGTGTATTGCGCGGTCACGTCCGCCATTAACGAATCGATTCGTTATTGTTTCGTTATTGTTTTGTAATTTTTTTACCATTTACGAAATTTCATAAATATCGAACTTTTTTTAAAAAAAAAATTCGGAATTTTTTTAAATATCGAAACGCAAAAAACCCCAAAAAACGAATCGATTTTAGAAACAAATTTTTCCGTTGTTACCCAGGCCTATTTTCTATGGGTCTCAAATTGAAGAATGATTGTATTCAAGGACACTTTTGGAAGGCTGGCACAACCGTGAGACAAGATAGGCAACTGTATCACAGGGCTGTATTTGAGAAAGCATGCAAAATAGTATTGTTTTCCCCATTATAAACATTCTGTCCCCCATTAAACTGTCCTCAAATTTCTAGAATTGCAAAGAGATGCACTGCAAATCTCTCATACCCAGAGCACTTATATTTACTGCATTAACATTCTCTTGCAAACTTTGTTTGCTCCTTTTCTTCAAATGCCTAAATTGTATTTCTAAATGCACAAGTGAAGTTTATGTTACTGTAATGCTAGAAATTTGAGAAGGAAGATTTCATGGTAGTGGAAGGGAGAATTCTTATTGTGCCTCAACACCTTCATCTCCCTAAAGCTATACTGCTGAATTAAGAGATTGCTTCTAAAAACTGAGGAGTAGCAGTGCTGACCTCCCATCCTTCACATCTGCAGATTCTATCCACTTCATAACACAAGGACATTTTCAAGACACTTCCTTCTCAGAGCCTCACACCACCCATCACACGTCATGTGACTTCTGGCAGAGGAACTGCACCAACTGAGGTGGAAGCATCCTTGGACGCTTCCCTTCAAGTGATGAGGGGAAGCATCGCTGCACTGGAGAGATGCGTGGGGCAACAAGAGTTGCCCCCTTGCACCAACCATTTGCTACACTTGTTGGCAAAACAGTACCCAGAGGGTGGGGTCCCTCATATAAGGTCAATATGCATTCACCCTCTTGCTTACTTGTTTGAGACCTGGGGGATATCTGTCTGTTTTACTAAGTTGCTTTTCCCTCAGGCACAGCACAGATAATATCTGTTAGGATAGAACTTGACTAAGGTTGCTATATTCCACTACCTGCTATCCTGGCATATGATTTGATTTTTTTAATTCAGAAAATTAGCTTTGAATTGTAATAATGCAAATAATGTACATTAATTGTTGCATTTTTAATTTTTCCTTCAGGTTTCAACCATTACGCTTTTACTTTTTTTTTTTTTTTTGCAATTACTGTACAGGTAATCCCCAACTTACAAACAAGATAGGTTCTGTTGATTTGTTCTTAAGTTGCATGAATGGTAAGTTGGAACAGATAAAATTTAAAGTGTAACTCCTATCTATCTGTCTGTCTGTCTCTCTGTCTGTCTATCTATCTATTTATCTCTGGTGTTTGTTTTGTGTCTGTGCCTCTATTCAGAAGATTTAACCTCACTTTCTGTCCCTTTCTACGCTGCCAGTCACACTTCTTATTCTTCCTTCCTCCACATACCTTGGAACCCGCACAGTGCATCCCATTATCCTTCCCTTGTTTCTTGCATTCTGCTGCTCAAGTATTTCACTCTTTCCTTTTGCTCCCTCACCTAACCTTTATTCTCTTTGCAACTCACTCTTTCCTTGCTTCTTGAGTCTCTTGCTTGCTCACATTGGTGGAGTTTCTTCCTCCATCTCCTTTTCCTATATTACCTCATGCCCTCACAATGCATCCGGCCCTTTCTTCTGGCACTCTAGATGAAAATTCAAAGCAACCCTAGTTTTGACTCAATACAAGTAGAGTAGCAACCCCTTCAGGCTAATTGCACGAGCTCTCTCTCTCTCTCAATCTCTCTCTCTCTCTCTCTCTCTCTCTCTCTATATATATATATATATATATGCATGTATTATTCTACTCCTATAAGGTGATGCTACATTGCAGCATTTGTGAGCAGGTACAAGGAAGAGCAATGAGCAAAATGCTCGATGACAGACCTGTATATGGCACACAGCTCACCCTGAACTCTGTAAATTAACTTGATGCCCTTGAGTGGGGTAGAAATTACTATGAAATAAATTTAAGTGGCAGTCCAATTAGTAAAAAATAATTTTACTATGAAGTAAAATTTAAGTGGCAGTTCAATGGATTGCTATACTGGAAGAGTAGTGATGGTGGTCATTACCATGTAGCAAGATGTACCATGAGTCAGAGCTGCATTGCCTCTGTATAATCTACAGTTTTATAAAAGCAAATATTACTACAGCAGACTCTTCTATTAAACTGATGTAGCAAGTTACCCAATATGGCAAAAATAGTGTCGAGATAATAAACCACAAGTATTCAAGGTTACTGCAGTAAACGGAGCAGTAGTGTATGAAGAGCAGATAATAATGCAAGCTTGTTCCTTGGAGCTTGGTTTTACTTTTCCCTATCTACCTGCTGAAGCATTAATTTAGACCTGATGTTAATACACCAACCTTTTAAATCATGATGCTCTGGGCTCATAACACATTTTGTTTATGAAAGCACAATTTTGCTGGCAGCTTCATTAACTTGTAAGGCTGATAATTTGTTTTTGTTGCTTCCCAACAATCTAAATCCTGTTCATTATAAAGAAAGGGGGGGGGAGGCAACTGCAGATGGACACAGATAAAATCCTTTTCCCACCGATATCTCAGAGGAATTTAATAATTCCAAATCTTCTCCACCCTCCTTACATTACAGCAACCTGCTGCAACCCTAAAAAAAAAATACCATTACATTCAACTGAGTCAATGATGTACAAACTAAAACTACCCTTCACTACAAACCCTGACATAATAGTCTGTAATTTCTTAAAATAGCCATTAGAGACTATCAAGTAAATAATGCCCTTTAAGAAAAAGGAGGAAAAAAAATCTGTGTGCTTACAAAGCAATGGATGTCCTAGACACCACTTACTTCCTTATGTGTTCTGACAGCTAGACTCCACCAAGATATTTCTGAACCAGGAACATGCTATTTAGCTACGCACTGTTTGCCAGGCATCAGATACATTCATGCCAAGAAACATACTAGCCTATGTACTCATTTCAGAAATGCCACATAAAAAAGAAAAAGAAAAGAAAAGAAAGATTGGAATCAGTAAATAAATCAGAGGTACTAAAAATAATGGTTTATATGAAACAATATTTTGCTCATGTGCTTGGCTCCACTCTTTTCTCAAGATTATAACTACTACATTTTCCAAGCATTCAAAGTAATGTTATTTGGTCAAATACATGTATTGTATAGATGTTAGGTAGTATTGTACTAGTCCCTGTATAGATAGATAGATTTGTTTTTATGAATATGTAAATTTAAAATAATAAAATATATACAGAAATAAAAAGTCATTACATAGTAAGAATAAAAAAGTAATGTTATTGTTGTGCTGAGTTCATTTGTGTGTCTTTAACACAATGAGTGACAAGTGATATGATATTCTCTCTTTAAGTCTGTTGACTGTTTCATTAAGTTGTGTTATATATTTATACATTTCTTGGGAACCTATTCATTCTCCTACTGCATAGTTTCAAATACACCAACTTCCAGAGCGGTTGACAGATGCAAGAAAAATTGGCTTCTTACATTCAGATTACGGTTGAAAGGAAAAAATAAAGCCCCTTGATGACACTGGGGCCTATGTTTATAGCTGCAAAAAGAAAGGTATATAAGCCCCCAAAGAAAGGGTAAAGTAAAAGTAGCTGCACTTCTAAGAGTGCAGAGCTGCAGGTGGCAATTTTACTGTAAGTTTCTATGAATACAATTTTTGTACTTGAAATCCCTAGGCCACAGTGAGATTTTACTCTCTTTAATAAACAACTCAAATAAAGTCATGACTTGAGTTTAAAGCATAATAACAGTCAAGTTATGGACTTCATGTACTGTTCAATTATCCTGTACTAATATGTTCTTCTCCAAGGCTTTAGCAAATGCTCTTCCATTAGCTGACATAAAGAACATCCAGACACACATCATATAGAAATGTAATATCTGTTCATAAGTAAAAAAAAGAAGAAGAAGAAGAAGAAGAAAAAGTCAGTGAAGGATGTTGGCTCATGATTTAAGTGTTTTCTTTTACTTGATGTCCCTCAGAACTTCCACCTTCCCTAGCCATCACGACAATTGATGGTTGTTGTTGTTCACCCATATTAAAGATGCCAGTCTGAGGTTGATTGTGGTAACATCTACTATCTAATCAGACAGGCCGATTTGCCCGCCATATGCTGCTTCCCCTCCATTTTCGGCACAGAGCCCTTCACACGATGCGCAGGCATTTCCAGTCAGGCTCCATCCCACCTTCCCAGCAATGGGGGGAAGTCAGGCGGTGATGTTCCCCCTCATGGGATGAGAGGCAAGGTAAGATGGGCAATGCGGGGCATGGAGCGACAGCTTCTCCACACACTCCAGCAGGAGCCCATGGATTCTCCCCAGTGTGAAGTGAATGCATGGACCTTTTTGATCAGGTTCCTAAAGTTAAAGGCACCATTGCATACTGGAAGTAGATTTGTTTAGTCCAAGCTAGATTGTGAAGGAGCCCAATATTTTGTAAGGATATAATTTTAGCACATTTATAGAATATTTATTGGGTGAATAACAGGGAGCCCCCCGGTGGCACAGTGGGTTAAAGCACTGAGCTGCTGAGCTTGTTGATCGAAAGGTCGCAGGTTCGATTCCGGGGAGCGGCGTGAGCTTCCGCTGTCAGCCCTAGCTTCTGCCAACCTAGCAGTTTGAAAACATGCAAATGTGAGTAGATCAATAGGTACCGCTCCGGCGGGAAGGTAACGGCGCTCCATGCAGTCATGCTGGCCACATGACCTTAGAGGTGTCTACGGACAACGCTGGCTCTTCGGCTTAGAAAAGGAGATGAGCACCACACCCCAGAGTCAGACATGACTGGACTTAATGTCAGGGGACTACCTTTACCTACCTAACAGGGATCAGCTCTATATATTTTTTTAAATAAAGACAGGGCATTGCATTGATTTTCTTCACTTTCTAATACTTAAAACATTGAATGGGTTTGATATTTAATGATTAAAAATATTGCATTTTTGTTCATGCTACATTTCTATATACCCTTTCATTTTTTAAACTACTCCTTAAGGAATTCCCTTTGTGTGAAATTACCATTTAATCTCCTCTTGTTCTTTTGCTGGACTTTGCTATGATGGAAGTGGTTTGAGGATAAAACTTAAGGGATATCTTTTGTCATGTTCTGTGAAATATGATAAGAGGCAGGTGAGGTGCCTTCAAGGCAGTGCTAATGCAAGAATGACTAATGAATAGGCATGAAAAACAGACACTTGTCAGCTAGGAATTAAATGTAAACCAGGAACATACTGAACAATGCTGTATTACTGTCAAAAAAGATGGATTTCTGCCCTTGGTAGACCTTAAAGACCCCCTATTTTCCTCTCACGCTCTTCTCAATAGTTTTAACTAGTACTTTCTCTCTAAAACAAACATGGTAAGAGCCTAAAGAAAACAAAAGAGGCTTTTATATGATTTTTTCTTTGACTCAAACTTTGATTTAAGGCAAACTGATGGTGCTTTAGCACTTCTGCACACATTTGTTTTAAAGAAAATACCTTTTAAAGACCCCGAAGAATCATTCACTAAAACTTTCTTCAGATATTTGCAAATACATGTAGAACGGAGTCAAGATTTCACATTAGTGCAACTGGTACTTTAAAATCTTTATTCACAGGGTATTTTAAGCATTGGTTTCTTTTTGAGACATATAAAAATATTATTTTTCATCAACAATTCAAGTCCATTAATAAAATGAGCATAATTCTATTGAATTCTTCAACTACAAACCCAAAATAGAGATCTGGTCTTCTGAGATCTTCAGGAGATGCCCTTCTCTCAGTCCCACCTCCATCTCAAACTCAGTTGGTTGGAAGGAGACAGCGAGCCTTCTTGGTGGCTGCCCTTTGACTCTGAAACTCCCTGCCCAGGGAAGCCACAATGGCTTTCTGTTTGCTGTCCTTCCAGCAGGCTAAAATCTTTTTATTCAGGCAGGCTTTTAAAGATGGTGTTTAAGACCATCAAGGGCTGCTGTGATTTTGTGATGCGATTTTATATGATTTTATGGTTTTAACCTGGATTATTTTAATATTAATGTTGTTTAATACTGTTTTAATATTTGTATATTTATATATTTTAAGTTGCACTGAAAGGCTTTTAGTTGTGAGCTGCTTTGAGTCTCTGTATGGATAAACAAAATAAATAAATAAATACACAAGGTTTGTGAGTAGAAAGATATGGACACCAATGCATCACACATACAAAGAATCAGGGAATACACATTCATGTCTCTATCTCCTTTTTCTGAGAGCTGATACTTTTTATTAATTTAGAATTGAACAATAATGCCCTCTAAAGACTCAACATCTTCCTGCTTCTCTCCCCTTTACAGGAGTTCATAGGCAAAAACAGACATATGTTTGCCCTAGAGCAGTGGTTTTCAACCTGAGGGTCCTCAAGTGTTTTGGCCTACAACTCCCAGAAATCCCAGCCAGTTTACTAGCTGTTAGGATTTCTGGGAGTTGAAGGCCAGAACATCTGGAGACCCACAGGTTGAAAACCACTGCCCTAGAGGAAGTTAAAATATAAAATAGGCAGTGTGGAAAGTGGAAGTGAAGGTGTGAGACAAACACAAATCAGAATGATAATGGAAAAATGATTTGCCACATCTTTAAAATTGGCCACTTCAATTTAGATTGATTGTGCAGCTGGGCACTAAATTGGGAAGTATGCAGGTATCACAAGTGGCAGTGTGTCACATTGAGTAAGAGTTCAATGATGAAGGAGTAAGCGTCATAGTGAAGGAAGATTATGCAAGCTTTCCAATACAGATGGAGTATGCCTTTATGTGAAATGCCTGAGTCCAGAATTGTTTTTGGCTTTTGGGGTGTTTTTGGTGGGAATATCTTTATTTGTATATACAAACACCATGAGACATTCTGGAGATGGGACCCAAGTCTAAAAATGAACATTATTATATTGCATATACATCTTAAACACATAGCCTGAAAATAAGTTATGCAATATTTTTTAAAATATTTCTACACAAAACAGAGTTTGTGTACACTGAACGATCTGAAACCAAGGGTGTCACTATCTTAGCAACCCATGAGGAGATTTTTGGATTTGGGGGTATTTTGGAATTCTAGATAAGGAACGTTGAACTTGTACTCAAATTTGAGGTTTGTTCTGTTCAGCTTTGCTGTGTAAAGAGTTCACGACTCAAAACTTCATTGTTACAAAGATATCTCTGTGGTTAATTGTAGACACTTCCACTTCTCTTACTAGCTCCATTTCTTACTACTTTCAAAATCAATTGCCTTGAATGCCTGAGGAACAATGTCAGAGCTGTACAATGGATGATTCCACCTCACAGGAGATAACAACCTTGGGCTTATATAGCAAGGCAAGACATAAATCAGTTTAAACAATACAGTAAAGCTTCAGCATCTTTTAAATACTGGACATCAAAGGTAAAACTTTGTTACAAGCATTCCAATCCAACACAGATTGCATTTTATACATGATTTTATGTGGGGAGTCTCTAAAGGACATCTTTATAGTGATTGATGCATCTTTTCCATCTGGCTAAATTTTGGGAGAACAATTTATCTCAACTATACTTCATGCACTTACACTAGTTTTTCATCTGATTAAAAAGATTTGAGTAGGACCCTTAAGGAACAATATGTAATCTGCTCTTTAAACATTATATCAATTTTATACGATTATACTTGCCACAGTTGCATCCTATGGAATCCTGGGATTTGTAATCTTGTGAGACAAAAGACATCTGTGGAAGAGAAATGCCTAAAATACATCCCATAGGATGGAGCCAAGACAAAGTGGCATTGGAGTCTGATAACTGTATAGTATGAAATAGAAACATCTTTGCAGCTGATCGAATAAATTAAAATATTGTGAGCAGAGGTCTAACTTTCAGAAAACAATATTCTTCATGTTAAGAAAAAGGTATGGCTCCAATATGCACAGCCTCATATGATTAAAATTAAAGTGTGGGTAGATGCATATGCATCTCACCAAACTGTAATCTTCTGTAATATTTATAAACATATAGACATTATTTATATAAACTTTTATTGTTGGTATGTTATATACAGGCAGTCCCAAGTTATGAACATGATAGGTGTTATGAAGTTGAATTTGTATGTAAGTTGGAACAGGTACATTTTTAAGTGTAACTCCGTCCAATATATATATATTGTGTGTGTGTGTGTGAGAGAGAGAGAGCGAGAGAGAGAGAGAGCACAAGCGAGTGAGCTTTGGATACCACACAGGAGAGTGAACTGCCCTGTAGAGTTCGTTGTGCTGTCTGTGCCCCTGTTCAGAAGATTTCATTTTGTGATTATTGGATTATGAAAAAAAAATGTGAATGGTTGTGGAAACAAGGATGGGTGATAAGGCTCCAGTTGAGACACTTTTCCCCCATGATAACTCTTTCAGGAGTGAATTTCCCTTCCTAGAGGTAGATTTCTCTTACTTCCTGTCATCTCACTCCTGTTTGTAATTTTGAACCATTTATAAATTGAGGGCTGTCTGTAGTTGATACACTAAAGAAATCAAAGGAGAAAGGCTAGGAAGGAACTAGTTTCCCCCATAAATACTCCTCTTACCTTTTTGCAAACCTTGACATAACTTATCACCAAGAAATAAAATGAAGTGAAGAAGTAATAGTTCTTTCTCTGCCCTTCCAAATATGAAAGTAACACTAAATTACCTAGTAGCTATAATTTAGTGAGGGATAGAACTGCTACTATTTTGTTTTAGGGAAATGGTTATTCTGGATAGTGATAGAAGAACATCTCATGGTCAAATGTTCTCCTGCCTCTTGCTGAGTTTGCAAAGGTCTGAGGCTAACATTGTGTTATAACAGTTTGAGTAGTAGATTATGACTCTGGTGTTGTAAAAAATAACTTGCTTGGCCATGGAAACTCACTGGGCGATGTTGGGCAAATCACACACTTTCAGCACCAGAAAACCCTGTGATAGGATTGTCATAGGACCTTAAGTCAGAAATGACTGTTACGTATACAATGACGATGACAAAACCATGGGTAACAGCAATACATAGCTTTTTTTGAGCAATGTGCTTTGGAGTCAGGCTGTTTTAGGTACTGAGGTAGTAACATGATTAAAGAGTGGGTTTTGTACCATAGACTGAGGATTTATGCTATACAGACTTTTAAAAAAGAATCCAACAAAATTTAATGATCCCTAAAAATGTGGAAGCAAAGAACCATGTTCTAAAAACTGCAACAACAGTAATAAAATAACTTTAAAACATTTTGTTTTTGTGTTTGTCTTATAAGACCTTAGACCTTGAATTCCTAATCTTTACCTGTGCAACCCTATGATGGAAATTCAAAGGGTAAAATTCTAACGACAGCTCTATTGCTTGATATTTCTTCCAGTACCATCTTGTTTATTTTCAAATAAGCAGAGATTCTATTTTCATTTTTAATGGAAACCTCATTATGGAGACAAAATGTATTTAGGTTCCATTATTCATGTTAAATAAATTGCTCAGTTGTTTCCAAGGTAATTGTACAATATTTTCCAAATTCTTCCTAGTTAAGATAAGTTGCATAAATTGGAATTTGCTAACAGACAGAGAATCATCAAATACAAAGTCTATACCTGAAGGTAAATCTTTGTGGTAGAGTTTATTATTAAGCCCATACCTTCAGATAAGATCATGAATCCTTCCCAGCTTTCTATTCACCCCCCCCCCCCTCTTTAATGTTCTCTTGAGGGAAAAAAGTGTGCTGTCATTGCTTCAGTTCACTGAATTGATCATTCTCTACTGGTATCTTTAGCTGTAATCATACAGCTCAACAGAGACAACGTCATGACCAGATATTTAAAAAGAAATACCTTACTTCTGTGATTTATCAAGTATGTCAAATTCAGACTGAAGAAACACTGCAGAGGCTAAATAAATATTCATAACTCAGCAAAGATATAACTTGGGTTAAATAAGACACTCCATATTAACTGAAGACTTCTTGTTAATTCATTTGGTTTTGAGTAAACATTCTATACAATCTATATAAATAATTAAAATAATAGATAACAAGATTTTCAACTTACAACCATCTGACTCAAAGGGGAAAGATGTTAAGAACCAACCCTGTATGTATGTTGAAAGCAAATTAGAAACAGGCATTTTCAGCAGAATCTGATAGCATTACCTGGAACCCAGAGCACTCAATATTTTTGACAGTTGATTCAGTGGTATATTAATATACAACATGTTTTTACTTCTATTCAATTCCTACAGATGCTGACAGTGTGAGAATTCCTAACTCATCTGTTCTGATAGTGTTTATTTTAAAAGTTTGAGTGGTAGCCCCATGGTTCTTATAAAATGTAGTTTTAAGGGGAAGGACTACAATTGAAGATGGGAAGCTGTCCAGTAGCAACAGTCACAAAGCTGTCCAAACTCGCTGTAAAAAACAAAACCAGGTAGTACTGACTGTTCTGAGTGGTTAGCAAGAATGGAACAATTTCCAGATCCAGATAATAGCATGTTTAATGTACTGCTTTGGTGACAAACATTTGACAGCTCAAAGAACAACATCCTGTAAAAAGCAGTTTTAATCTCTACTGGAGTTTTCGTTTTGAAATGTAAATACTCAGCAGTAACATTGTTGCATGCAAGAAGACTTTTCTTCATGTCAGGGTAGATTACCCTGAGCATTTTCTATTTTTTTCCAATTTTTGAGCTTTTATTTCAAGTTTTGCAGAAAACATATCTTATGCAAAACAAGAATAATATGGGGTGGGGTGTGTGTGTGTAACCCAAATATTGTTTTTCAAATATTTGTTTTATTCCTTCTGTTGATAAAATATTGTGGTGGTTGACTCTTTAAAAATGAAGTATCTTGAGATATTGACAGTTCCTCTTTTGTTTTCTCAAGAATGGGAACATTTCTAATTGTTTATTCCAATGGGAACAGACTCACTTATACAAGGGAATATATGAAAGTGTTGACTCTACCAAAGGGCCTTTTGATTGTGGATAGCTACTCCAGTTGGGTCTAATAACTGAAAATAGGTCTTTGGTTGCAAGCAAGAGATAACTGAATTTTGACAACTCTGCTTTCATGACAGATAGTAAATAACTCCTACAACTTAGGCATGATTATTGTGCAACAGTACTCCATGATCAACTATCCATTACATTGTACATGGGTGCCTTTATATGTATTCCTGGACACTTCTTACAACTTTCAGAACGCAGGGAGTTCAGAAGTCATATTAGACTTCATCCTCTCCACTAATTTTATCTCACTGATGATGCTATAGTCCTTTACTATGCCGCAACACAATATTTTGTCTATTCATCGTGTTTTGTCTTATCGGCACTGTCACCATTATTTAAGATGTGGATGTGAAAATAAACTTCAGAAACCATAATGTATGAGCATCGGACTCTAAAAGAAAAACATCAGCAGAACAGTGACTGTTAATAATGAATGTGTAATTGTTATTTTTGGCTTTCGGGTTTTTTTTATATATAAATGCCTTTTCCATGAACAGAGGGCTAATCAATCAGAAAACCTCTGTGCTTTTCACTACCACATTCATCCTATCTGTGAAAAGTGTACTATCTATGAGTGGAAGCTACTATTAGAATTTCTTTTTTATTAAAACAAACTTGTGGAAAAGTGAGATTTTTCAGATAACTCTACTGAAAAAGATGCTTTTAAATCAAGTCCAGTAACAACAAATCATTAGGTGATATTGAATTCTTCCTTTAAAAGGCATTTATTGAGTTATTCTTCATTTGCTTTCTAGATGATCCATAAAGATGTATTTATCTATCTTCAAGGTATTTCAAAAGCACTATTTATTTGACAGAATTCTAAAATTATGTTGCTCATTTTCACAACCCAAAAAACATTTGCTTTTAATATTTGAAGTGAAGAAGGGATTGAAACTTGAACAAATATAATCTATGGGGAATGTACATACAGTATAGTTGTGTAGTTCTGTATGAAAAGCATAATAAACTAAGATGTGGAAAAAGGGCAAAAACAATGAGCCATAAAATCCAACTTCTTTTGCTTCCACTGACACTTGCACAGACACCTACAAGAAGATTTTGCCTCTTTCTAAAGAATAGTTTATTTATTATTTATTTATTTGCTTTATTTCTATACCGCATTTTTCAGCCTAAATTAGTTCTTAAATTAATTCTTTAAAAGACACAGAATAATCTGTAAAGAATAAGAATAATCTGGCTAAAGATGTTACTGAAATATGGGTTAATTTTAAAAAATAGATATGGCCAGGATTTTCTCCTCTAATTGCCACTGGCTACAATATGCTCCAGGTCTGAAGCACTTCAAGCAGTTATTATTAACATTTTAGGTCCTAAATAATTTTTGACCTTTGTGTTTGAAGACCAGTCTTTGCTTCTATATGTCTCTCTGTAGACTGACATTTACTGCAAGGGCCCTCCTACATACCCCATCAGTGGAAGAAATAGATTGTGTGGGGATATGGGGGAGGTCTTTGGGGCCTGATTATTTCAGTCAAATCTGCACATACCCATGGCTTTAACCTGTTTCAATCCGCTATGTATTTCATCTGTTTGAATTATCTTTTATTGTACACATTTTGAATTACTTTAAATTGTGTATCACATCTGAGAGCTCGTGTTGGAGTTTATAATAGGAATATTACAATAATCAACCAATGTCTTTGTGGATTTCTAACAGTCACAGCAATGCCGGTACAATGAAATTGTTGATGTGTCTCTCTCCAGAACCTAGAAGCTTCGTAATCAATGTAACAACCTCTGCAGGTTACATACATACAATCTCCCATGGCACATTATCTTCAATGCCTGGATCTAAGGAACAACTCCTGAGGAGTAGGCATCTTATTAATACCTCACATAAATATTTGAGACCCTTGTTACTTTCCACCCCATTTATGTTGTGACAAATTCTACATTTTAACTGATTGCATTGTTATATATTTTCTGCCTAGCCCTGTAATTTTTAAAACAAATATACATTTATGTTCAATTGAGTATTTCCCTTCATATGTTCAGATTAGATTTTCCTAGTTCTGTAAGATTTATGGTAGAAAAGGGATGTTGAAGGAATGTGAGTAGGTGACTTAATGGAGACTGGAAAAAGTCTCCATTAAAGAATACACATTAATTGTATCAACTCAAGAAATAGACATTATGGTGGTTTAAAATGGAGAGGAAAGTGACTCTTTCTTCTACATCTGCTGCAAAGCACTAATTATGTTGTAGTGGCACAGTGCAACTTGTGTAGAAATGGCTAGAACTGGCCATTAAGAGAAGCAATGGATGCAAGCCGAGTCCTTTATGCTTTTCTTTCCTCTCAGCAACTATAACTGCCTTCATTTAATGCACTTATTAAAAATGAAAAATCTCAACTTATGAGATAGAGAACAAGAGGAGTGTGCTTTCCCCCTCTCACTTCTTTGTGCTGCACACAATATTAACTGCGCTCTCCATCTGATATGCTCTAAAGCAGTTCCATTAATTTCTGTAGTGTTATTCTGGGGCAAAAAGACTAAGGGGTATGTGGCAGCTCTTGAAAAATAAAACATTCACTTTATACATTGAGAAATACTGGCTTTCTTCATATAGTTCTATTCACTAGTCAGGACTGAACTACTTCTGTGAGGAGTAGGGATACAATTTTTCAGTAATTTCACTCCCTGAGGATGTGACAAATAAGTGCAGAAATTTTCTTCAACAACAACACAGTTTTGAAGTTTATTTACAGACAATATTTATCTCTGCAAAATTCTCACACTACATTTTTGCACAGCAAATAGAATTTTCAAAACTGGGAAAACTAATTTTGCACAGAATATTACCTTTTGTACAAAAAAAAAAATTGTTTCCTGCACATAAAATGGTGTGTCAATGAAAAAAAAAACTCTTTTTTTTTTTACATAGAAAACATTTTAATGTGGGAAACAATTTTTTGGTGTGAGAAAATGCAGAGAATAGAAAACATTTTAATGTAGGAAACATTTTTTTTGGTGTGAAAAAATGCAGGTAATGTTGTGCAGAATAAATTACCCCTCTATTCTGCTTTGGCCCCCTCTATTCTGCTTTGGTTAGACCACATCTGGAATATTGTGTCCAATTCTGGGCACCACAATTCAAGAGAGATATTGACAAGCTGGAATGTGTCCAGAGGAGGGCGACTAAAATGATCAAGGGTCTGGAGAACAAGCCCTATGAGGAGCGGCTTAGGGAACTGGGCATGTTTAGCCTGAAGAAGAGAAGGCTGAGAGGAGATATGATAGCCATGTATAAATATGTGAGAGGAACCCACAGGGAGGAGGGAGCTAGCTTGTTTTCTGCTTCCTTGGAGACTAGGACACGGAACAATGGCTTCAAACTACAAGAAAGGAGATTCCATCTGAACATTAGGAAGAACTTCCTGACTGTGAGAGCCGTTCAGCAGTGGAACTCTCTGCCCCGGAGTGTGGTGGAGGCTCCTTCTTTGGAAGCTTTTAAACAGAGGCTGGATGGCCATCTGTCAGGGGTGATTTGAATGCAATATTCCTGCTTCTTGGCAGGGGGTTGGACTGGATGGCCCATGAGGTCTCTTCCAACTCTTTGATTCTATGATTCTATGATTCTATGATTCTATGAAATCCAGGATTCAGCATCTCATAGTTTCCAAAACCTTGAGAAACATGTTTTTCAAGCATTTTTGAATATTTTTCAACATTCTTTCCATTAGTCATCATAACCAAAGAAAAGTGGTCTTGCCTTCCTTCCTTGGTCTTTTGAATATCCTGAAAATTTGTTCTGTGGGGAAGAGAAATATTTTGAAATAGGTGTTTGCATGGAACCAGAGTTAAAAGCAAAAAAAGGATGAGTAAAACTTTTTTGTCATGCTAGCAAGTGCTGATGCAACTCTAGATTTAAGTTTTTATGCAATATTTTCTTCTTTACTGCCAATATATCTCTGATACATGACATTTTGACTGCAAGTCATAGAAACTGGTCTGGTTGTTATCTGAAAATGTACTTTTCCAAACCCCAAATGCGTCACAAGCTTCTTAATAAACATGGATCACATTAGGTGGGGGAACCTGCCTAAGGCCACACACTGAAACCATTACTCACTTGAGCCAGGTATCTGAATGCTTCATTTACTGCATCAATTTATATATTTAATTTAGTTAATGGTTGAACTAAACATCTAATAAACTCAAAAATGGCATTTCCCAAAGATGAGAATTTTCCCTGAGGTCCATTCCACCTGCATTATGGCAGATAGCTGTGCAAGCCAAAGTCCATGAAGCAGACCTTCCCAAGCACTCCAATGCAGATAATGGAGATTCACATTTCCAAACATTAAAGTTGTACTAACATCACACTTCAGAATTGCATAGTCATTTCCTCCAAGTTTTCAGTTTGTAGACTGACTAATACTGTATGCTTTACACTGGCACAACAATTTCTGGCTACTGCCATTTTTAATCATTTTCGTATTTGCTGTTCAGTGAAACAGAAGCAGCTCTTATTCTGAGCTAGACCATTGGCCTATACAGATTAGTATTCTCAATTCTGATTTATTTATTATTTATTTCCTATATTTATATCCCGCCCTTCTCACCTCTGGGGGGTGGGGGCTCAGGGTGGCAGTGACTCTCTAAAATTTACAGATGTAATTCTTACTTGTAGCTCTCCTTGAAGAAAGAAACATGTAATTTTCTTCCACTGCACTGAAGACTATTTCACAACTCAGGACTATTTTAAGCAAAATTGACATGTGTTTGTTTTGTACAGAAAATTTTATTTTCCAAGCAGGAAAAATAATTTTAAAATGAGTCTGATACCTACATAATTTTGTTTGTCATGCATCTGCTAGTTAGCCCTTGTGTTTGGGGAAATAATAAAAACATTCAATAAATTATTAAAATAGATATGATATTTATAGTGTTTACCTCCACAAAATGGGAACACAACTGGACTGCAAGTCACTGTAACTGGACAGTCAATCTCCCTTTTATGCTGAACAGCAAAAGTTGTTTGTTTGTGTTTTCACTGTCTAAAACATTTACACAACTTTAAATGGCAATTGCCAGCAAGCAGCTGCCAAATCCAACCCATCAGTTTAATTGCTAATTATTAGTGTGGGTTCAAAGAAAATATTTTCTTTAAAAATGCAGAAGGGCTATTAAGCATCTGTAACATTTGTAGTTTTAAACTAGAGACTTAACTAAGGGAAAATGCACCAGAATTTACTGTAAGTAGTATTCACCATTAACTAAACTTATTTTTTTCCTGCTGGTGCCATGAAATTATGACTGAGAAAGACTCAAGAGACAGCGAAAAAGCCAATGCACCAACCAAGCAAAATTTGATCAATGAATTTAAACAAAAATCACAAATGGAAAACAGAGTAAAAATAACAGAAATATCAGATATCATTGTCATTTTCTATTTAAAGTCTCCTACTTGAAGTATTCCAATAGTTTCTATAGTATTTTATGGAAAATGTATGCATCCCAGTAAAACATTTTTATTGAGGAACCAGCTGTCCCCTGCCACGCGTTGCTGTGGCCCAGTCTGTTGATCTGAAAAATAGAGTAACGAGGAAGTGTTGGTTTCTTATATATGTAGTTTCTTTATGCTTATGGGTAAACAGTATTTCTTGCTGTTTCTTTGTCAGTGTTGATGTGGAGAGTTTCTGTTTTGCCCACCCTGAGACATGCAAGATATCATTGTCCTTCTTTAAGGGTCCCTTTCAAATCTATGATACTATATCTCTCTGTGTGTGAATCATATCTATCTACCTATATCTATATCTATGGCTGGATGGCTCTGTGTGGGAAGTTTGCCCCAATTCTGTCGTTCGTGGAGTTCAGATTGCTCTTTGATTGTAGGTGAACTGTGAATCCCAGTGACTACAACTCCCAAATGTCAAGGTCTATTTCCCCCAAATGCCATCTTGGGCATATTGAGTGCTTGTGCCAAGTTTGATCCAGATCCATCATTGTTTGAGTCCACATTGTTCTCTGGATGTAGGTGAACTACAACTTCCAAACTCAAGGTCAATGCCCTTCCAGTATTTTCTGTTGGTCATGGGATTTCTGTGTGCCAAGTTTGGTTCAATTCCATCGTTGATGGAATTCAGAATGCTCTTTGATTGTAGGTAAACTATAAATCCCAGCAACTACAATTCCCAAATGACAAAATCATAATTTTTTGACTGATGGTCACTCCTTGTGTTGTGAGACGGGTTTTTTTTGCCAAATGTGGTGTGATTTCATTCATTAGTTCTTTTGTTTTCAAGGTACTCATTATGCACAGAGCATTTTTAGATAGATAGCTAGATAGCTAGATAGCTAGATAGCTAGATAGCTAGATAGCTAGATAGCTAGATAGATAGACAGACAAATTCATTTTTACTCAAAATGAAATATTTCATTAACCTGGTAGGCTGGCTTCTAGTGGGCATTCACCAAATGCTTTTCTGATCTGGTTTGACTAAGATAAAAATGTTCTCAAAAATGTACAAAACAAAACAAAACAAAAACCCCTGCCTCAATGTGTCTTGCTTCCACTGTAAGTCAGGGTAAACTCATTTCAGTCTACATATGGCTGGAATGAGAATCTGCAAAGTAAATACTGCATTAGGAAACACCTCGCTTTTGAGATTAATGAAAATTAAATATTTGTATAATAAAGTTAGATAGCTGTGTTTCTAAGAATTGCTCACCCTGAGTTCTTTTAAGAAAGCAGTGAAGTATAGATATGAAAGCAGAAGAAAGAATTCATTATTATTATGAATGTCAATCAGGTAAATATAGCATTAAATACTTTATTCCCTCTTTAATTAAGGCAAACTTAGCCACATATATTCTCTATTCATACTGGTAAAAAGTGAAATGGAATAGTTACACAGATCTCATCTACCACCATGAGATTCCATTTATCCTGTCAAAAGGTTTATTTAGGTAAAATAACTGTTTGTTTGACTGCAGACAATTTCTCTGGATTAAAGGCCATTACTAGCAGTGCACTTCAGATTTGACAGATTAATGGATCCACATGGTACAGCTCTTAAGTTCAAGTGTCTGTCAAGAGAAATAAATATCCAACTTTGAATTGTGAAGTTTGAGAGGAAAAAACCCAATTTACTTCAATTTCTTCTGCAGTGCCCAAAGAAATACTAACAATGGACTTCAGAATCCAACCAATTATCACAGGTTTCTGTTAGAGACATTTAGAAAATGAATACAGAAAAGCTAAGTAATGCACCTGAAAGGCAATAGTAATAGTAGCCAGAGTCTGAAAAGTTACGTTTTTGGATTACAACTTCCAAAATTTCCCAGTTTGCATTAAGAAGTTATCCAAAATTAATTTTCCCATGCTTTTCACATTTTCATAGAAAAGAATTGGAGCACATGTTACCGAGCTGCTTTAGTTGTGGTCAAGATTGGAAAGAAATATTGATGAGTAGAAACACATAAGACAGGAGATGCTGCAGCAGTTTGTATTTACCAGAGTCTTCAGGAAACAGTAAGACTCTGTCCTCTCCACTCCCCAAACTTCTTTTGAACTTAAGAGCTCAGTTTGCAACAATTAAAGTAAGTTAAGGGTAAAGAGAGAAAGTGATAAGAGGACACGGAAACTGGGACACTTTAAAAACAGTTGAAAAAACCAAACTGGGACAGATGGAGAGGGTATGTTTTTAAGCTAGATGAAGCTAAATTAATGCATTGCTATCACAAGCTCCGGTTATAGCTATGTTTATACAGCAATCTGTTTTTGATAGGCAATAATGACAAGGTTCTATTAAGGCCTATCCAAGACAATTTGTTGCCTGAAGGACATAAGATTTATTTTTGGAAACCACTTGGGGTCCCTTTGAGTATGGGAGAAAGGTGGCATATGTATAAATTAAAAAATAAAATAAAAAATAAGTAAAATAAATGAATAAGATGGCATTTCCTCCGGTTCCATTTCTCTACACCAGTAGTTCTCAATCTATTGGTCCTCTAGTTATGTTGGGCTTCAACTCCCAGAAATCCCAGCCAATTTACCAGCTGTAAAGAATTGTGAGAGCTGAAGTCCAAAACACCTGGAGGACCAAAGGTTGAGAAACATTGATCTACATCAATGTTTCTCAACTTAGGGTCCCCAGATGTTTTTGGCCTCCAACTCCCAGAAATCCCAGCCAGTTTGAGAACCAGTGGCCTACACAGATAAGCTGATATGAAATCTAATTTCACTACACTGTCAACAACAGCAAGTGCATCTGAACTGAAGTTGGTAAGCAAACTTAAGATACTGGGCAAGGATAGCTATATGAAGTCAGGGTGAATGGTAGCAGGAAGGATACTGCTATTGACTCATCCTCCAGTTTCAGAGGTAACTGGCTCACTCTGCCTAATGACAGAGCCAATCTTGTGAATAATAAAAGTAGTACAATGTGGAGTTTCATCTAGATTTTCAACATCCACCTTACTAAGAAGCCTTAATTTCTGAACTGAACTGGAGTTTAAGCGGAATGACACTTAGGCACCAGGAGTTATTATTATTATTATTATTATTATTATTATTGCTCAAATTACTTGGTACATTTAATGGAACAATTATAATAAGATTCTGCTACTAACAACCTTTACTTCTCATAACTACTTCAGAAACCATTTTAAAAAATCAAATAATACAGCAAAAAAACTCCACAAGTAGCCTTTTTTTCTTAACCTCAGTACATGACTGTACAGCTTCTGAAGGAATCTTCAAGAGAAAAAAAGATATATTGGAGCAGGGTAAACATGTTTAAAATAAGTCCATTTGATACAATCAATTTTCTTTCACACTTTCTCATTGTTGAGGATATACACAATTTAGGAAACAGACTAAGCATGAAATTCTGGGTTAAGGTTAACCAGTACAGATCTCTACATGGCTGAAGAAGTATGCAAAGAGTGCTTGCACAACATTATCCTTGTGATACAAAACTCCAAGAAGTCATATTCAAAGGTAAGCACTGATATTTGGTACTGCTGACTTTGGTGGCAGATTATTATTCAAACAGAGTAAGAGTCATGCAGATATCATAAAAATATACTAAAATAAAATACTTACATGCAATACGAACATAAGCTTTTCTGCTCTTAGTAGTGCCAGCTGAGCTCCAGGCAACACACTGACACCAGTAATCTTCAGGGCCAAAGAGTTCTTCAACTTGCTGGCGTGAAATCTCAATGCTTACTTCTCGGACAATCAGTCCTACAAAAACACAACCAATACTTTCATGTTTATTTCAGAACTTGGAGAAGCCATGCCAATGTCAAATGCAATAAATAAAAATCAGAAGACTTGCAAGAGTAATTGAGTCCTGTAACTTCAGCAAGACTACAAGTCTGATCTCATGCATCAAATGTCAATGATTCATATAACACAACACATGTGGATAATAAAAGAACAGGGGATCCATGAAATGACTAGGGAGGAAGGGGAATTATTCCTCTTTGGCATGACACTTCTATTTATCCTGTGAGGGGCCTGAATTTACTACACCAGTGTAAATATTCACAGCCTTGACTTTTAGTATATTTTGCTCAAAGTCCCTGTCTCCTCACACCTATTCCTTGTGTCTAGGTTTTGTTTTTGTTTTTTTGTTTTTGTCGTGTCAGGAGCGACTTGAGAAACTGCAAGTCACTTCTGGTGTGAGAAAACTGGCTGTCTGCAAGGACGTTGCCCAGGGGACGCCCGGATAATTTGAGGTTTGTGGGGACATGAGAGAAGCCTCCCACAAAGATGATAAAACATCAAATCATCCGGGCATCCCCTGGGCGTCTAGGGTTGAAAAACTTAAGAAAGTGTCAAGTATTTACTTTCTGTGCATCTTTTGAAAATGTGAAACTGCACTTCTCCCAAGAATCTAAAACATATCTTATTTCTATTTAGACGTCCCACTGCATTCTGGCTCAATACTATGGAATCATGGAAGCTGAAGTTTTACAAGGTCTTTAGCCTTCTCTGCTATAGAGTGTTGATACCTCAGGATTCCATAGCGTTGAGGTATGGCAGTTAAAGTGGCGTAAAATTGCATTAATTCTACATTACACCTCATGTTAGATAACTCTAAAACATTAAAAAGAGGTTAAAATTTACTCCCATATACATTTTGCCAAAAAACAACCCAAATTCTGTGTGTAGACTCACAGTAACTTCAAAGTGATGTTACTAGAACTTTATGCTACTTTCATTATTAAATATATGTATATTTTAAAAATGCATCTAAATTACACTGTTTGGACAGGCAAATACAATGATTATATATTATGCCCATTTTTCCAGTCTGAACTAACGGAACAGAGGTCTGTGATGTGTATGTAGATGAATTACAATCCTCTGACAGCAAACTGAATTCATCTCTGCACAGCTGTTTCCTCTCTGCCTGTCCTATGCAAGGTCATATTGTTAGCACAAGTATCCCTAATTGCTATTTGTGTTCTACAGCTGAAATCAGCCAAATCCTTTATTTTTGCCTCCAGTCTCAAAGAGGTTTCAGTGAGGTTATCAGCAATTAATTATTGTTTCCCTACAGTTGCATGCAGCCACTTATGAGGAGGATGTATGCCAATTCTATTAACAACAACAAACAAAAATCTCAGTATAATATTAGAAAACCTAAAATACATGAATACTACTGTTCAAACTGGTAGCTGGGGAAATGTGTTGATTTGAAACCTTTTTCGTACTTAGAGGGTTGTTATTATTTTAATATTATTAGTTTCATTTTCCTTGACATTTTGCACATATTAAATTAGGAACTGTTGTGAACTCCACATACTAGTATTTAACTCTGAAATGAACAAACCAAGATGGGGAGAGATTATATATTGGTTGGGGGGAGGGGAGGGTCGCCAGCATGCCTTCCTTTATTTGCCTTCTATCTGAATTCTAGCAAGAGGTCAAGGGATTTCCTCTGTCCAGTTTCTAGCATGGGGAAACAAACTAATCAATTTAAAGTATTGGCAGAAGCTACATAAGGAAAACAATTTAGCCTTAACCTGGCAAGGTGGAAGATGTTCCTCCCAATCCAATTTGTAAATTAGATCTTTTACATGCCTGCGTACTTTTAAGAAGATTCTAAAGCAAATCCACCCGTTTAAGGCTATGCATCAGGAAGAGCCTTTATATCTTTTCTTTTTAACT
The DNA here is from genome assembly GCF_037176765.1 of Anolis sagrei. Taxonomy (NCBI): domain Eukaryota; kingdom Metazoa; phylum Chordata; class Lepidosauria; order Squamata; family Anolidae; genus Anolis; species Anolis sagrei. The sequence goes on from NC_090025.1 coordinate 24,174,602, forward strand.
GTGTCTACCAATCAGGATTGAGATCAGAGCAAAACTGGATTGAGATCACAGCAAAACTGGGATGAAGGGGAGATGAGAAGGATATTCAGAGACTGTTTCTATCTAAGGTAGCCAGAAAGGGTCAAATCCATTTCTTTTCATTGCATTCCAAACATATGCAAAGTTTTGAACATTTGATGCCACGTGTACTTATAACACAGAGCTTGTGAATCTATACATCTTTGTTTCACTCTTTGACTCAACCCAGGGCCCAAAATGCATGAGCTCGTGCACTTTTACCTGAGGTGTTCAAACGGCGCCTCAGGTAAAAGGGAATTAATTTGGGACAAACAGGAAAATCCTGCTTAGTCCCGAATTAATTAGGTACTGGATTAGACCCAGGTCTCCCTAAGGACCTGAGTCTAATCCAGTATGTGCCGTGTGTGGACTGTCCTCTTGGAAGTCCTGGGACTTCTGAGGGGGCAATCTTCACACCTCTCTTGTGTTTTCCAGGATGAATCAGCTAGGAAAACCCTGAGGGCTGTAAACCTCTCCCCCAAACTCATTTTAAAACCCATTTAAAAATAAAACTGCTTAATTGGCCACCTTTCCCTCTTCACCGGAGCTCTCCTGGTACATAGAAATGATATGCCAGTAGAAGAAAAATTGCCCTTGCCCCACCCTCTTTCCCCTGGTGTGTCATTTCGACATACCAGGAGAGCTCTGGAGAAGAGTGACTAGAGGCCAGGTATGTTATTTTATGTTTTAAGGGGTTTAGAGGGAGGGCATATGGGTGTATCCATACCCTCCCAGAAGGTTCCAGGAGGGCATCTAGACACCCAGTGGCAAAAGTGTAGGTTTTTCAGACTGGTGGGGGACAAAAGTCCACCCTGACCTGGGTTGTCTTTCCCTATGTGGAACCAGCCTGACCTTCCAAAAACCAGCAGAGGTCCTGTTGAGCACAATAGGGGTTTCTTGAATCAAGAACTAACTCCTATTTCCTGAGAGTAAGCCTTTTTGTATTTAATCTGTATATCATTACACCGTGTGCTTTCAATCCTATACCCACTTCAGTGGGACTTATCTATGAGTCGACCTGTATTGGATTGTGCCACGAAGAAAAAGAAAACAAACTCTACATGTAAGCCATCTAATCTTTTTGGTGGTTCCTAAGGGCATGTAATAAGTATTTATATTCTTTACAGATGTAGCTAGAGAGGGGGAAACATAGCTGCAGTGAATTCCACTGCCATGTGAGTGATAACAACTGGACTGATGTGATGGGGAGACTTATGTGTTTTGTTTTTGCAATTCCAAGAGGAGCAAAACTGGAACAAGAACAATACATTTTGGAGGTGAGACAGAGATTCGGTGTATTTTGATTGTATTTTGATTATATTTCGAGTAGTAGTTCTGCCTAAGTGAATCTTTACCTGTTTGCACAGACCTAGCAGCAAAAGTATGATAGCTGGGACCCTATGCTATGCTAGTTGCGCAACGCGGCTCAGAATGAATGAAGGGAAGATGTGTGCAAGACAATGGAGAGAGTGAGAGATGCAGGTCTGACAGGATAGCAGTGAAGTAATTTAATTCAGGTGGGAGAGGATAAGGGTGAAGTAATATAAGACTTATTTAATGCTAATGATAAACAACGGCTTACGAAGATGGTAAACAGGGTAGAAATGTTGCCTCTCTCCATTTCTGGTGAACAATGTTGCCATGACTCTGAGCCAGCTGTGTCTCTCACTCGCTGCACTGTCTCGTGCATGTGTTCCCCTCATTAATTCAGACCCGCGTTATGCAATCAACGTAGGGTCCCAGCTATCATACTTTTGGATATGCAATCTTTGAAAAATAACAGCAAAACATTTTGATTCATTGAAAATAACTGCAGTAAGACTCTAGTCATATAAATCCAAGAATGACCGTGTTAACTAATGGACTTTGTTTTAATGCTCAGGGGTTGCAGTTTATGATTATTTGTTCAAGACAATGTTTTACCTTGATAGTTTTTTGCCTGGTTCATAATTTTACAAACTCCAAACAGCTCCGGGTGCTCCCAACTGCTTCAGAATTACTCTGACACTAGTACCCATATGTATGGTGGGTTCTCCTCAACTAAAAACCTTCAAGCAAAGTTTGGGCCTACTAGGATGTTTTCTTTATTGTTAAGCAAGGAGTTAGATATAGAGCCTAGAAGATTATTTCCAATTCTATGATTCCATAACCATAGGTATTCTTAAAACTTCATATAGTGCTGTCTATCAATAGTTAGGCATTTGCTAAGAAACGCACATGGCTAAAGTCTGCTGTCTGTATGCCTGTTTAAGCAATCAACAGATGTATTTCCAAAAGCTGTCAGTACATTATGAAGAGTGAACTCTAAATGGCATGTTAATGTTTTAGAATGCTCTGTAAACCTGTTAATGATATGCGCTACAAATGTTATATATAATATGCTGACAAGTCTCAGCTTGTCTCTGCTTACATCAATAAACCTGGCTTACAATTATGATGATAATAATAAATATTAAAATACACAGAACAAAGAAACATAAGACACAAGTGTAAAATTTGTGATTAAACCTGGCTGGGTAGGCCTGACAGAAGAAATAGGTTTTTAGTCGGATTTTAAATTCTGACAGTTCATTTAGCTGTCAAATTTATTCTGGCAAGTTGTTCCACTGTCTTGGGGTGGCTGATAAAAAGGTCTTTTGGGTGATGGTTGCAAGATGGGTTCTGGCAGGCTGGAACAGCTGCCCCCCCCCCCCCCCCCAGAGGACCTCAGTGTTCAGGGCAGATTGTACTGAAAAAGGTGATCTTGTAGTTAACCTGGGCCCAAACTATGTAGGGCTTTAAAAAGTCAAAACCAACACTTTGTGCTATGCCTGGAAATTAATTGGCAGCCAGTGGAGTGATTTTAACATATGTATAATATGCTAATTCCTGGATGTCCCTGTAACCAATCTGGCTGCTGTATTTTGAATGAACTGCAGTTTTCGAATGTGGTACAAAGGTAGCCCAATGTAAAGTGCATTGCAGAAGTCCAACCTCGAGGTTACCTACATGTGCAGTGGTAATCTCCAAATCTAGGAAGGGACACAGCTGGTGTATTAGCCAAAGCTTATAATAAATACTCCTGACCATCGCATCTACCTGGGCTGATATATGGAGAGACGGATCCAGGAGCACTACCATGCTGCGAACACAGTCTTTCGGGGAGAGCGTAACCATATCCAGAACTGGTTGACATCCTTCCATTTCTAGATTAGGACCCTTGATGTCTAGATTCAGTTTTATTGTTTCTCCTCATCCAGCCCATTACCTCCTCCAGGCATTCATTCATAGGCTGTTTCAGAAGACATGGAGAAATATATTTGGGTGTCATCGGCATAATGACCCATGCCTATAGATGATTTCTCCCAGCAGTTTCATGTAAATATGAAAAAGCATTAGGGATAGAATGACACCTTGTGAGATGCCACATAACAGCATCACCATCTGAGGGGCATGACTAGAACCACTACAGCATGGTGCCTCCAATTCCCAAACTCTTCAGGTGTTCCAGATGGATATCATGATCTAGAAACACCAACAGAGACCCACACTTCTTGTCAGTGCTCAGACCAAGATCATTTACTATGGAAGTCTCAACTCTGTATCCTGCTCTGAAACTTATATGAAAGGAGTCAAGGAAGTGTGCATTATCCAAGACTGTCTGGAATTGCAGGGCAATTGCCTTTTCAATCACTTTGCCCAAAAGTGTCATTGGCTTCTGCTCCAATGACAGTATCTAAGTCAGCTCATATATGAGAAATTTTATCTGTAAAATGGTTGCTAAAAGCATCACAGTGAGCCACTGAAAGTTCTAATAATGGGTTTGGAGGGGAGGGTACCTGGATTAAGCCTCTCGCCACTCTGAGCAGCTCAACTGGATGTGAATCTGCAATGCAATGCATGCAGAGATTAAAATTTCCTTCCCTGTGTATATTACCACCTTACTGGAACAGAGGTGCCCTCTATATAATGTCTTGTTTCATGAAAGTCAGGTTTTTCACCATCTGTGCTCTAGTTATAACCCTTCCCATTCCATTTCTCTGAGGGTCTCTGTATACCAGGAAACCTGATCTGTAATGGGTCTGAGACAACATTTGGGAGTGATTGTGTCAATAGTCCTGATTAGATTCCGATTCCATATATTGACCAGAGATTCAACAGGATCATAGGTGATGCCAGCTATAGAACCCCTCAAGACCTCCTGGAATCTCAGAGGATACATTAAGCTTTGAGGATGGGCCATTTTAACAGGTTCTCCAACCCTGCAGGGGTAGTTGTAGCTATTATACTAGCTCTGATCAGAAAATGAACTGTACATGATAACTCAAAGGTGTTCATCACCTCCGCACACAGATCCGTATGATCTGAGCTGAAAATCTCATCAAGAATATGACCTGCTGAATGCATCGGTTCAGAAACCAATTGGAATTGTAATGGGTTGCACCTGACAAACGGTCCTCCAGTGGTATGTTGAAGTCACCCAGAAGTATAAGTCTAAATAACTCTAACAACTCCTATGAGACCAGTTCCATGAGCTCAGCCAGGGAGTATGTTAGGCAGCAAGGTGGACGATACATTAACATAATCTCCAGTCTATCTCTGGTTTTCAAGTATATATAGTCAATGTGATTCAGCTCTCTAACAGGTAATCTGGTCAAGTTAAGATGGTATTTATAGACCACACCATCCTCGTTCCCCCAGCCTACTTTCCCTTAACTGCACACTGACACAGTACCCAGCTGGGGGGCCTGAACCCAGGTTGGAGCACTATTATTTCCCAGCCAAGTTTTAGTGAAGCATGCCAGGTTAGTTCCTTAATCTTTGAGAAGAGAATTGATTATTTTAGTCTTAATTTTCACTGACCTCGCAGTGTTTAAGAGCAAGGTGAGGTTTTGTGGGTGGTCTGGCTAACTCTCCAGGTTCCCCAGGCTGGCAGGATGACTAGAAGGTGAGATAGGCATTAAACACTTTTCTTTCCTTCTTCTATAAGAGCCCTGCTGTCATTGCTATATCTCCCTCTGCCCTGTATGATGTATTAGCTATACATATATATGCATTTTGTTACCCCTGAAACAGTTGTGTGCTTTAGAAAAAATAATTTATGAAGTTAAATATGTCTCGTTAGATCAAATTAGTAGATATCTAAACTAGCATTTAAGAGCAGCAAAAGGGATGTTTCTTAATTCTTGTGTTAACCTTCCTAAACAAAATCTTGAAATCACTAATAACAAGACACCATTTGAAATTTCAAAGAACTGCATAAGTATATGATGTGATATAGTGGACTATACAGAAAAAGTATAATTTATGTGATATCATACCAGATGATCCCAAATGCCACAGAAGATGAATTAAATCTTAAGACAGAGAAATTTTGTGTTGTATCCAAACATTTCTTCCAATTAGTTATACACTACATTTTCTATATCTATGGATATTACATTCCTGAACTTACGGTGGAAATAGGAAACCTATTGAAAAGAAATTTCCTAAAATGTATCCGCTTTAGAAATTTGCCAATACAAATATATGATAACTTATGCTGGAACCATACCATAAAACTGCCTGGAGGACATAGAAAATTCCCAAAGACGTATTTTAATGGATGTGAGTAGATGAAATGATGAGTACCCACAGGTATGGGGAATTGTACCATACAATGCTGGATTAGTTATGAGGAAATGTTGTTGCCTATTTTGATCCATGTTTATTTCTATTCACATATTCATTCATCGGGAACAGAAATATCTTTGGACAGTTCACTACTTCTATATGCTGACTAAGTACAGCACTGAGCAATTAAATGGGGTTGTTATGAAGAGGATATGAAACTGAGTAGTCTTGCACACCAGGAGATCAGCTAAGACAGGGGGAAAGTTTAAAATGAGTTAATTATTTCATCTAGTTGCTGGCAAAGGAGAATCAGAATCATCCATCCATTTATAGACACAAAATCTGCAAACTGAATAACTGCCAGTAACCTCTGAGAAAAACCCAGGAAATTGCAAATTTGCATACATTAATATATTTGCATAAATTCAAACACCAGGGCGAGAAGCATGTGCTTTCCATTTAAAGTTATGTCATAACAAACTTAATTGTAGGGGAATAATTGCATGAGTTTGCAAAGACCAGAAAGCTCAAAAAGTGCTGCATGCTGTAATTAAAAATGGGTAATGCAATGCCTTGTGCTTTCATTTAGGGCCCTGCTTCTATTGGTCTAAATACCCTAAAGGCACCAGAATCCGTCTGATCTTGGAAACAAAACATGGTTGGCTCTGATTAGTACTTGGATAGGAGACCACCAATGAATACCTGATGCCGTGAATTATGTTTCAGATGAAGGAACTGACAAAAACACTTCTGAGTATTCCTTGAGTAAGAAAACTGAAATTAATGGGGCTGTCATAAACAAACAGGCAACCTGAAGGTACATACATGTGAACTGCTTCTACTACTTGCCATGGTGAACAGGAAGAATACAAAATATTGTTCTGCCTATGGAAAGACTAAAGTTCCTAGGTTCTGTTCCTTAGTTTCTCCAGGAAAGGATGAAAAAGATTCTTATCTAAAATATGGAAAGCTGATCCTATAAATAAGGCTTGTGTCTGTGTGTTTGTTTGTGCACATGCATGCTAAGAAAATTCCACACTAGCTTCATATCTATAATAATTTTTAAAAATTATCTGAGCTACTGATGCTGTCCTGTTGGCTGTCGATTCTGGTGAATTAAACAACAAAGAATTAATCAACAAAGATAGATATCTACAGAAAAAATCCAACCATCACCCAGGTCAAATAAGAAGCACCATTAAAGCCTTGTCAGACCGTGCAAAAAGAATCTGTGAACCCCCCCTCCTTCAAGATGAACTGAACCACCTCAACTGGGTTCTACAGGCCAATGGATACTTCACCTAAGACATCAGAAGAGCTGCAAGACTGAGAACAAGCCACGAGAGTCAAGACAAAGATCCACCCAGAGGAAAAGTGTTCTTGCCATACATCAAGGGAACCACTGACTGCATAGGGAAGCTGATGAGGAAACACAACATACAAACAATCTACAAACCCACCAAGAAAATCCAACAAATGCTACGTCCAGCAAAGGACAAGAGGGATCCTCTCACCTCTGCAGGAGTCTACCGTATACCATGCAGCTGTGGACAAGTCTACATAGGGACCACCAAACGCAGCGCCCAAACAAGAATCCAGGAACATGAAAGGCACTGCAGACTACTCCAACCAGAGAAATCAGCCATAGCAGAGCACCTGATGAACCAACCTGGACACAGCATTTTATTTGAGAACACAGAAATGCTGGACCACTCTCACAACCACCATGTCAGACTACACAGAGAAGCCATTGAAATCCACAAGCATGTGGACAACTTCAACAGAACGGAGGAAACCATGAAAATGAACAAAATCTGGCTACCAGTATTAAAAAAAACTCTAAAATTACAACAGCACAACAACAGAGAGGAAACAAACAAGGACATCTAATCACCTCTCCACAAAGGTTTGCTCCAGGCTCTGTCAGGCCATTATATGCTAATCGAGGTGGTCAGTTGAAACATTCACACCTAGCTCCAGCGGACAAGAGTCCTTTGCCCCACTCTGGTCATTCCACAGATATATAAACCCTTTTTCCTAGTTCCAACAGACCTCACTACCTCTGAGGATGCTTGCCATAGATGCAGGCGAAACGTCAGGAGAGAATGCCTCTAGACCATGGCCATATAGCCCCAAAAACCTACAACAACCCAACAAAGAATGCCTTCTAAACCTGAACCTACATGAATTTTCTGGATGTGCTTCCACTATATGAAGCATGAGTGAAAAAACACAAAAAGTTGTGTTTGAAGCGTTCCTACAAGTTCAGTGAAAACTCTTCCTCAAAATTACTGGAATTTTGGAGCCCCTGGTGGTGCAATGGGTTGAACCCTTGTGCCAGCAGGACTGAAGGTTCAAATCCGAGGAGAGCACGGATGAGCTCCCTCTGTCAGCTCCAGCTCTCCATGCAGGGATATGAGGGAAGCCTCCCACAAGGATGGTAAAACATCAAAACATCCAGGCGTCCCCTGGGCAATGTCCTTGGAGACAGCCAATTCGCTCGTGACACACACACACCAAAAAAAAATGCTGGGATTTTGAGGAAGGCATTCAAATATTCTCCAGTTCCACTTTATGCAACATTCTGATGACTGCTCAAGCACATGAGAGAAAAAAAGGAAGCACCAACCTATTCATTTAATTAGACATTTAAGCAGCAGTGGTGGATGGAGTATTCATTATTGTATACTCCTTCAAAGTAAATGCACAGATAGAGCAATGGAGCCCAATGAAAAATGAAAAAACACAACCATCCTGCTTCATACCTTTGACTAGCATTCAGGAACATGGTTTAAAAAATACTCCAAAAATTTACTTGTACTAAAGCTGTTAAGCAGGTATGTTTAATCAAAGCATTGACAGTTCTTTCCTTAACCACATTTGCCATTGGTAGAAAATATTTGCATGTATGTAGAGTATAATTATCCAGTATTTTTTAAAGCAGTAAACCAAATTATTATTTTTAATCACTGTGGTCTTCTCCACATACTTTATACTACAACTCTCAGGATTTCTGACAATTGGTCATGCTGTGTAGAGGTCATGCACAATGCAATACAAAATTACTAGAGGACACTAGGTTGAAGGAATATCATCAGTAAATGGCACTGTTTTATCTTGTCTCTTGGAGCCTCTTTTGCTACCCCCTGTGTGTTTGCAACCCTCTTTTGCCTCCCTGCTGCTCTTCCTCCTTAATTGTTTACCCCTGAATCGAGAAAATCTTTAAATAATTTAGTTTTAAATGTAAAATATAAAGATGGCATTTCATTTGGACACTACTGCATTGTTAATTCTGCTTTATTTCTTTTTATTATTATCTCCTTTCTCTTGCTTTGCCTTCTTTTAAAAGATTGTTATAAAAGTGAGGAAGAACTGTCCTTTTTCTACAGTGACCTTGTTCCGATGACTGCTTCTCAGATTGCTTCTATGCATGCATTTTAGATGCCAGTTTCTCTCATGTTTGTGGCCAAATGGTCAGACAAAATCCTGGCATTTTGGTGGAGTGGCAGCTATATATCCTTCCGGGTCAATCGAGATTGACCTGGGGGGGAGGTGTCTCACCATCAGCCTCCAGCACCATTTACCCTTAAAACCTACCACAGAGGTTTGCCTCCATATGCAGGCTGTTAGTAGAAAGCTCTTGTTATGTCATTATGATATGGCCTAAGCTTTAGAGAGGAGAGGAAGAAAATCCCTCAAAGGCAGGCCTTTATGGTGGGCTTTAGTGGTATATGGGAGGAGGAGAGGGGAGGGTGGCACTTACACCCCTCTCCCCAGCTACTGGAGCTTGAGGAAGCAAGATGGGTCAGGGGATTGACCTTCAAGATCACGGATGGAGACCCTGACAGTCATTTATTATTATTTATTTACAGCTTTTATATTCCGCCCTTCTCACCCCGCAGGGGACTCAGGGCGGATTACAGTGTACACATATATGGCAAACATTCAATGCCAATTTTTGACATACAACATATACAGACAGACGGAGGCTATTTCACTTTTTTTTCCTGGCTGCCAGGGGAGCTGTCGCTTTCATCGTCCATCTGTGACACTGATGAAGTACTTCCACATTCCCCGCATGCTTTTGCTGAAGTCTTTATGGCTTCATAAATTTAGCCACCCCACACTTTAAGGTGGTACCTTACTTTCCTACTTGACAGATGCAACTGAATTTCGGGTTGCAAAGGTCGACAACGGGCTACACAATTGGTTGGAAACCCACTCCAACCCGGGCTGGCTTCGAACCCATGACCTTTTGATCAGAGTGATCTTAATGCAGCTGACACTCAGCCAGCTGCGCCACAATCCCGGTGCAGTTCCCACAGAGCCCATACTTGGGAAGGGCCATTCCTTCCTGAAAAGTCTGCACTTTTCCAGATATTTTGGCAAGTGTGTGGCAAGTGTACTGAGAACAGTTAGAATGGTCACACTTTTTTACCATTTTATTATTACTGTTACTATTATTAATTGTTGAATTGTTTGTATTTTGTATTGCTTGTCAATTGATTTGGGCATCTAATTGTGCCTCCACTGTAAGCCGCCCTGAGTCCCCCCCGGGGTGAGAAGGGAGGGGTATAAGTAAGTGAAATAAATAAATATTACTGCAAGTAGAATGATACAAATCTCAATAACAATCCCACAATAGAACAATCAAATAAAGATCTTCCACTTACACTTTATCTCTATTTGATGTGTCCTATTTTCTTAACCTTACCAATTCTACACGTATCTCCCACTTGTGTCCAGTAGTTTTTCTCTCCTCCCTCCCTCCCCCCTCCTCCTACTCTACATTTGTATTCTCAATTCAAGTGTTATTATAATTGATCAATTGTGAAGAGAGTATGATTCAATTTTTTATATTTCCTTTTACTCTAGCTATCAAAATTCCCCATTTCGAATCCCCATTCTTCTTGAAACGGCCTGTTGTGTATTTAATTCTCCTTTCGAAAATGTAATCCTGGAGCATGAAGTCTGCTAACTATTCACACCATTTTTAATTCCCATTTTCTCTGCTCTTTCCAACCCAGAGCTACAGTTGCTTGGGCAGCTTCTATCATATCTTTTGTGATATCAGCCCATTCATTAATGCTGTCCTTACCATCTATTTTCTGGGTAAAAAATGTCTTTTATTCAGCTCTACTTTTTGCCCTATTAATTCTTTTTTATTTACTATTCTAAAGCCTTTCACTGTGTGGATCATAATAAATTGTGGCAAGTTCTTGGTGGTATGGGGATACCGAGTCACCTTGTCTGTCTCCTGAGGAATCTGTATAACAACCAAGTAGCAACAGTAAGAACAGATCATGGAACAACAGACTGGCTCAATATTGGGAAAGGAGTATGGCAGGGCTATATACTATCACCTGACCTATTCAACTTGCATGCAGAACACATTATGTTTGGCTTGACGAATCCAAGACTGGAGTTAAAATTGCTGGAAGAAACATTAACAACCTTAGATATGCAGATGATACCACTTTGATGGCTGAAAGCAAGTCGGAGCCAGGAGCTTTCTTACCAAGATGAAAGAAGAAAGTGCAAAAGCTGGGTTGCAGTTAAACATTAAAAAAAAACAAAAAAACAAGATGATGGCAACCGGACTGATTGATAACTGGCAAACAGAGGGAGAAAATGTGGAGGCTGTGACAGACTTTGTATTTCTAGGTGTGAAGATTACTGCAGACGCAGACTGCACCCAGGAAATCAAAAGATATTTACTTCCTGGGAGGAGGGCAATGACTAATCTTGATAAAATAGTTAGGAGTAGAGACATCATACTGGCAACAAAGACCCACATAGTTAAAGCAATGATATTCCCTGTATCAACCTATGGATGTGAGAGCTGGACCATAAGGAAGGCTGAGCAAAGGAAGACAGACGCTTTTGCACTGTGGTGTTGGAGGAAAATTCTGAGAGTGCCTTGGACTGCAAGAAGATCAAACAAGTCCATACTCCAGGAAATAAAGCCCAGTTGCTCACTGGAGGAGAAGATATTAGAGGCAAAGATGAAGTATTTCGACCACAGGAAAGCTTGGATAAGATAATGATGCTGGGGAAAATTGAAGGAAAAAGGAAGAGGGGCCGACCAAGGGCAGGATGGATGGATGTTATCCTTGAAGTGACTGGCTTGACTTTGAAGGAGCTGGGGGTGGCAACAGCTGACAGAGAGGTCTGGCATGGACTGGTGCATGAGGTCACAAAGAGTTAGAAGTGACAGAATGAATAAACAACAAAAACAACATTCTTCCATCTCTTTCATTATTTTATATTTTTTGTGTCTTACTGCAGTCCCACCACATGTGCATAAAAGAACCAATTTCACCACTTAGAACATGTCTGGATGTAGATTTTGTACATGTCTGGATGTACAAAATCTACATCCAGACATCTTTCCTTCCCTGCCTCTACTGCCTAAACCTTGCCTGTCAGTTCAGTGTGTGTTGTTCATTCGTTCAGTCATTTCCAACTCTTCGTGACTTCATGGACCAATCCACGCCAGAGCTCCCTGTCGGTCGTCACCACCCCCAGCTCCTTCAAGGTCAATCCAGTCACTTCAAGGATGCCATCCATCCATCTTGCCCTTGGTCGGCCCCTCTTCCTTTTTCCTTCTTTCCCCCTCAGCATAATTGGTTTCTCTAAGCTTTCCTTTCTTCTCATGATGTGGCCAAAGTACTTCATCTTGGCTTCTACTATTCTTCCCTCCAATGAGCAGTCAGGCTTTATTTCTTGAAGTATGGACTTGTTGGATCTGTTCGGTGTGTAGGGTTCCACAAATTTAGAAATATAGCTACAGAATTGTTTATCTCCTGGGGCTCTTGTGTACCCGCATTGCTACCTGTTCAGATGATAAAGTTTGGACATAGGTGGAGAAGGAACAAAGACACTTATAGGTGTTCAATCCTATTTATGTAGATGCTATGGCATCACTATGTGCCAACGGATTAGGTTTATGTAGCCTACTTTTAATGATGTGACTCAGCCCTGGCTTGACCTTCTTGTAATTTGAGAGAGAAAAATATAAAAGCTTATTACTTTAAGGAAACGAATGTGTTTTTGATATTTAAAAGAGCTATCCTAATTTTTTTGAAAGAAACTTATCCAGAGTCTTCTAGAACACAGACCTCAGACAGCCATAAAGGCTTTCTGTTCAAATACTTCAAAGCATATATTCTGCAGCGTTTGCTATTCAAAAATTAATAAATAGGTTGAAAGCAAATAGGCTCCAGATGTAAAAAGAGAGAAAAATGTTGCTCAGGGAAAAAGAAAATGCTGTCTGCATCTAAAGTGGAGGCTGATTATTGTACACCGGCATCTGCCTCCAACACAACAAATTTTCCTATACTTATCAGCTGAGATCTTGAAGATGTTTCTTAGAGGCGGAAATTAACTTGAAACATGTTCAGATGCCCATGGATACTTTTTACAAGACCTTGGCCTTAACTGGTTAGAAGCAACATTGTTACATGTGAAGGAATTTCCTTCCTTCTCAGCACAAAAGGTGCAGTGAAGTTACATTTAAAAAGTAGTGATATGAGTGGAAAGTGTTAGTAAATGTTTAAAGGGCATTTTAGATATTTTGTAAATATTTTGATAGGCCATTTAACTTCTTGCCCTTCTTTTCTTCATGATGGAAAAAAATGGAATGAAAAATCATGGAAAAGTAACCAGTAATGGGGCTGTTTTGAGTTTTCTAGGCTGTATGGCCATGTTCTAGAAGCATTCTTTCCTGATGTTTTGCCTGTATTTATGCCAGGCATCCTCAGGCAAGTAGGGTTTATATAGTTGTGGATGTCCAGGGTGAGAGAAAGAACTCTTGTCTGTTTGAGGCAGGTGTGAATATTGCAACTGGTCACCTTGATTAGCATTTAATGGCCTTACAGCTTCAAGGTCTGGCTGCTTACTGCCTGGGGGAATCCTTTGTTGGGAGGTTATTAGCTGGCCCTGATTATTTCTTGTCTGGAATGCCTCTATTTTTGATTTACTGTTTATTTACTGTTTTTATTTTAGAGGGTCTTTTTTAATACTGGTAGCCAGATTTTGCTCATTTTCATGGTTTCCTCCTTTCTGTTGAAATTGTCCACATGCTTCTGGATTTCAGTAGCTTCCCTACATGTTTCTTCATCAGCTTCTCTAACCAGTAATGCAATGAAATACCTTTTAAACATTACATTGGCCAACACACATTTTGGTGCCTCAAATGTTAGCCATGTTTCTGTGTATAATTGACTTGTTGATTCCTTAAATGGTACCAGTTTTTCCTATCAGCTCTAGTTTTTGAGATGCAGAACATACGCTATTTACCAGTCACCATCTGTTCACTCATAGAAAACCATGATAATCATATCTAAGAAACTAGAGCTGATGTGGTCTATCCAGTGCAATTTTCGGAAGCAGCACCCCAATTACTCCCAATCTCAGGCCTAATAACTAAGACACCAAGAAAAAAAATCTGTTGGGCTGTGCTAAACTTGTAAAAGCAACATATTACTTTTCAAAGCTATACCAAACTCTGCAAGTGACTTTCCCTTAAAAAATAGCTTTCCAACTAAAGGTAAAGAACTAGTCTGATGTAGCTAATGTGCCCGGTTTTATACATTCAATGAAGTGGCATCCGGAGTCGAGAGCATGAGTCAGGAAGTCCCTGATTCAACTCAAGCCTTGGCTCCATTAAGTAGCTTTAGGCAAGACTTTATTTGACTGCCTCAGCCATTCCAGCTGCAACAGTAGTTTGAAGATACTGACTCATCTTTAAAAGGATGGCTAAATAATATATATGGAAACACTTTAAACATTCTAACAGTGTCATCCTAGAGTCATCTACAAAGAAATAAGCCCCAGAAGGTTCAACAGGGTTTACTCTCGGGCAAGTGTGCCGACAACTGCAGCCAGCTCTGGGAATACATTTTCCTGGCACTGTAAGATGCTCAAATGAGAACATCTGGGATATTTCAGGGATTTTATAGCTGTAGCAGAAAATGGGGTTTGTGGCAGAATGCAGTGTGCATCATCAAAGCTTTGGGACAATTGTGAGATGATTTCTTTAGGAAGGGGGCTGACACTGAAAATACCTGAGTGTTCAGGTATTTTCAGTGACTTTATAAAAAGAGATGCGAGTGTATGAGTCCTAAAACCTCTAAATCTAAACAACTATAGAATGACCTGCCAGAAGATATCTGACAGCTAAACCAGCTGTCAGAATTTAAAATGCATCTGAAGACTCATCTCTTCTGACAGGCCTATCCAGTCAAGATTTAATCATGACTTTTGATTTCCATTCTCTTGTGACTATATGTCGATTTTGTATCTGTGTTCGGTGCAAGTTTTTTTTGTTTTTATCTATGTAATTTATTTCATATTTTTATATTTATGTTTTTGACTTTGTTCTACCCTACCTTGAGCTATCAGGCAAGACAAGTAACAAATAAAATCTATTATTATTATTATTATTATTATTATTATTATTATTATTATTATAAACCAGCATTTTATCCAACTCTGATATGTGGCATTGCATATGATCCATAAGTATTTCACTTTTATTTGAGACAAAGGGAGCCAGCATAGTGTAATGAGGTGGACTTGAACACTAGAGACCAGGGTTTTCATCCCCACTCAGTCATGGAAACCTACCTCAGGCAAGTCATACCCTTTCTGCCTCAGAGAAAGGCAAACCCCTGTGAACAAATATTAGCAAGAAAATACTGTGATAGGTTCACCTTAAGGTCACTATGGCTCAAAAATGATTAAAAAGCACACAGCAACCATGCTGCTTTCTGCAGCAAATAACCACGTGCAAATTTTGTGCAGAGTAAGTCCAAACTGAACAGATCTTCAACAGCACAGGATTATGCTTGCAACCAATTGCCAGATATTCTACAGCTGGTGTAATAGTATGAAATATGAGTAGAGGTATGCAAGAAGACCCATGTTATCTATGTAATGTATTGCTCTTTGCAAGAACATAAAGTTAATGCTTGAATTATTATGACCACATAATCAAAAATTTCTATAATTTATATTTCTGTTGGAAACAATGAGGGCAGTAGTAGTAGTAATTGGTTGTGTCTGAGAGTGTTATGTGACTAGTCTGTCTGGCAAGTCCACTGACCTTGCAGATTACTATAAAAGTTGTCATGCTGTGGTGAAGATGGCCGCAAAACTTATAAATTGCACCAAAGCGGAACAGCACTGTTTGTGGGCAGAAGGTGTGCCAGGAGCACAAATTAATCTACACATGTGTGCTCAATATTAGGGTAAAAATTCCTTCTCATAGAGTTATCTTTGAGAGGATTGAAATGTTTTAAAATAGTCATACTAGTGTGACAGATGCAGAGCACTCTGAATGCCCAGTAATAGCCATATCAGATTTTAAGGTGATGATAATGCAAAAGCAGCGGTGCATCAGTGGCTCAACCAAAAACATTTTTGGCTGATGTCATTAAAAAGATTCTATGGTGCTGTGAAAATGCTTTGCAAAGGAAGATGACTATGTTGAAAAATTGTATAATTTGTTTTTGGAATTCTCAATAAATAGAGTTTTTAAAAGTGTGGAGATATTTTGAAGACCCCTCGTATTAATTTTATACAGACCTAAGTTCTGAAGTGGTGCTTTCCACGTAAAAATACTCCATTCTGGTGAAAAAAACAATAGACCGGGCATTAAGATAACATTAGATGCATAGTTATCTGGATGCAATACCAATGCCACATGCTCTATGCACATGACTATGGCCTAGCTTGCCAATAATTCCCAAAACAGTTAGAGACTCCAGTTCAGGAGTACAAATAGTTGTGTGACAAGCTGTCTGAGCTGCTTGCTGCTCTCTGTCATTCTTTTTTTTTTTTTACTGTAACTTTTGGAGATCCCTCAGTAATGCTTTGAAGGACTGGAACCGGAAGAAAAGTGCATGAGGAGGAAAGGTCCAACCAGAAAAATATGGTACAAGCACTGGTAATAGTTATGTTGACACTTGACAGAAGCCCTAAGGTGTTTATTCCTTTCTGGGGGGGGGGGGGGGGAAGTGTTTCCAAATGGCAGAGAAAGAAGATGGTTGGAAAGGGTGGAAAGGTAACTTAGAAAAAAAAACCCAAGTCTGTCTAAGATTTAATATCTTCCATAAATTTCACAGTCTGCATACTCTTGCATTGCTGGTTCAGTGCATTTACATGCTTTTCCCTCTCTAATGATCTGGGCCTTTGGTGTACATTCACTCCTCACTGCTCTCTTGCAAACTGAACTACTTTGAGGTACTTTAGAGCTGGAAGATGAATCTCAATGAGCGAAGAGAAAGCAAAATGGTTGTTTAGTACTGCTTAGAAGACGCTGGGGAAGTCAGATTGTGGTGAAATCACTACCACCGCTACTGGGACATTTGAGACCTTAAGATAATTTCGCAAAATAAACAGAGTTATTTCATTCTAGTGTAATTAAAGAGTGAAGATTCAAACCAATGTGATTTTGAACATAAATGGTGTTCTTCCTCTTTAAAAAAAATTATGCTACACACATTTGCAGACACTGTTTGATGGAAAGTGCCTTATTCCCATGCTCTTGGAACCATGTCACAGTTCAGTGACTGTTAGAAACATTGTGGGAATAAGTAAAACCAGCAAAATGACACAAGGGGTCACTAGGGAGCTTTATTTGTTTGCTTTTATTTCACAAAGTGCAAAACAGCAAGGCAAGGGTAGATATCTAAAATTGCAATTGCTGTCCTTTCTCTTCTGCTGTCAGTTAGGGATCATATTTCAGAGTTAACTTCAAATCTTGACTTTTAATTTTTTTTTTTAAAAAAAAGAACAAGGGTAGAAAGCAGCCACTTGCAAATAGCCCCTCCCCAGCTCTTTTCCAGGGAACTGTCAAGTAAAGTCACTTTCTTCAGACAGGCAGGGGCTTAGGGAAAGAATGCCTTCTCCCACATTTCAAACACATTCACATCTTAGAGTGTCCAGAAGTATTTAATCCCCCTCATGACTACAAAGGGGCAACATCTCTTGAAAGGAAATGAATGTGTTTGATATCTTCTGAAATTATTGACCCAAACGCATGGAAGAAAATATTGTTTGCCTACAAATCTCATGGTTGCCTGCACATTTCATTGACTTCATCGGGGTATAAAACTCGACTTCTGTGTTTTATTACCTTTAGGAAGCATCAGCAGTTCTGTTGATTACTTATAGAGTCAGTGGAGGTCAGTGCAGTCAGTGGAGAAGAGTAGGAAGGACATTTTAGTCCTGTTTCCAAGTGGAGTGATGGCAGTTTGGTGGAAAAATCCTGAAGAGAATAGCCAGCTTTGTTCCCAATTATTCATTATGACAGGCCTGTCAATTCCATGCCTGTTATACTTGCAACTAGCCTTGGGGTGGACCAGTTTGTAGGTGGTCCAATCTTTCCTTTATTTTGTAGAGGATGTTAATTTTCATATAGCAGTTCAGTACACATGCCATATCTACAGGACTAGCATCTGCAGTTTTATTTATTTTAGGCATTTTAAGGTCCTCCAGTGCATCAATGGTATTCCATCAGGGACTACTAGTTACTTCGAGGTTGGAGTAGGAAAGAGACCCAAAGAGATCTGTCAGTCCAAATTGAAAATACTGGGTTATATCAGCCAGTAGCCTGACTCAATATAAGTCAGCTTTCTATGTTCCTATGATAAACTCCATTCTATAATGGCCAGCAAGAAGGGTGTAAAGAAACCAGAAGAGGATCCTGAAAGACACTTAAAATGACAGCATATTAAATGTCAAACATGATAAAGGAAAGAAAGTGCAAGGATATATTTTATATAGAGTCAAAAAAGCTGCATTCCATATTTTATGGTTATGATCTTACAGGGGAATGATCATACTGTTGTGAAATATAGCTATCCATTGACAAGACAAATGGGAGCTATATTCTGCTCCATGTATACTGCAGTTTTGAATATCTTTGTCTAGCAGTTGGCATTATTACTCATGCAGGACTTCTCCCATTAAGTCTCTCCTTCTGTCTATGGGAACAGATGTATTTAAGGTTTCAGAACAAGATGTTTCAAATGTTATCACTTTGACAGATTTAAACTCAGCTGATTTAAAACACATAAGGTACACACTGATGTACTTATCTGATCATCTTGAAACTGAAGAGTCTCTGGTTGGTTACAGTTACATTCAGTACAGATCTACTTTTTTAACAGTTTTTTTGTAAACCTGTCAGACTGATCCAGTCATCTAGCTTAGTCACACTAATTCTTCAAATAAAATACCTTCTTAATCATGACCAGCAGGTTGTGGGGTTTTTATTTATCCACTAGCCGTCCACCTGCCACTCGTTGCTGTGACCCAGTCTGGTGATTTGGAAAAGTAAAAGAGGGCTTTGGTTATGTTTTCTTGCCCTGGCGAAGGGCAAGGATTGACTGTACCTGCATTCTCTAATAGAGCTGGAGTGTCATTTTGGGGGGCAGTAAATATAATCTATATAAATAAAAATGTAATGTTCATTTGTGGGATTAATAGAACTCAAAAACCACTGGATGAATTGACACAAAATTTGGATACTATACACCTATCAGGCCAACGAGTGACCATCACTCAAAAAATGATTTTGTCATTTGGGCGTTATAGTTGCTGGGATTTATAGTTCATGTACAATCAAAGAGCATTCTGAACTCCACCAATGATGGAATTGAACCAAACTTGGCACACAAAACTCCCGTGGGCAGAAAATACTGGAAGGGTTTGGTGGACACTGACCTTGAGTTTTGAAGTTAGAGTTTACCTACACCCAGAGACCGACCGCTGTGGTCTCAAAACAATTAAGGATCTAGACAAAAATTGGCAAGAATACTCCATATGCCCAAATATGAACACAGAAGGAGTTTGGGGAAAATAGACCTTGACATTTGGGAGTTATAGTTGCTGGGATTTATAGTTCATCTACAATCAAAGAGCATTCTGAACCCCACCAACGATAGAATTGGACCAAACTTTCCACATAGAACCCCCATGACCAACTGAAAATATTGCGTTTTCTGGTGGTCTCTGACAACCCTTCTGACACCCCTTCTGACACCCCACCCCCCAAGGGTCCCGACCCCCAGGATGAGAAATGCTTTCCTTGATTTAACTCTACTGGGAGGAGGCTGATAACCATGCAGTGGGTGGCTTTCCAAGTTTCTCTCGCAATTGGCAGGGGGAATGCTAGCTAGCTAGCATACAGAGTCTATCAACAGGTGTAGGTTTAAGACATCCTGTGATTATTCTAAATGTCTCATTTAGTGCTATATTCACCTGCTCCACGGGGAAGATTTATGCCAGACAGGGTGGGCATACTCAGCAGTTGAGTAAGACAAGGCAAGGGCTGATGTTCTAATTACTTTTGGGTCTGTACTCTATGCACTATTAGTAAGTTTCTGCAGGATTTTACTGCATGCAGCTACTTTGTGCTTTGTGTTTGCACAGAATTTCCTAAATGTTAATGTTTGGTCTAAGGTGACGCTGAGATACTTAGGATGGGAACAGTGTTCAAGCTCTTGGTCTTCCCAATAACCTTCAGTTTCCTGTTGGCTTCACAATTACATAGATGTAAAGCACATACTTGTGTCTTGGCAGAATTAGGCTTCAGGTGGCTATCTTTGTAGCAACTGGAGATATCTTTCAGGACATTAGTAATTCCATTGTACAGGACATATGTTTTTTTTTCCATGTCAGAAGCAACTTGAGAAACTGCAAGTCGCTTCTGGTGTGAGATAATTGGCCGTCTGCAAGGACATTGCCCAGGGGACGCCCAGATGTTTTGATGTTTTACCATCCTTATGGGAGGCTTCTCTCATGTCCCCACATGGGGAGCTGGAGCTGACAGAGGGAGCTCACCTGTGCTCTCCCTGGATTTGAACCTGTGATCTTTTGGTCTTCAGTCCTGCCGGCACAAGGGTTTTACCCATGGCACCACCGGAGGCTCCTAGGACATATGGTGATAAGTTTGACAATCAGGATTGTCAAACTGAAGCTGCTAAACACCAGTCACAAAAAAGAACAATTCCTTGAAAAAGCATCATGAGAAGCAACTTGCTTCAGATGGTACTATTAAGCTGTGAATCAGTGACTGAATGATGCAACAGGGTTTCTAAAGGCTCTTACAGGGAGGTGTGCCATTTGGGGTCTACTTCCAGTCAAAGAATGTCTTGACAACTCAGTTACTACGGAAGTAAAAATATCTAAGTATTACAAAGGCAAGCATCGTCACACATATCATGAAAGCTGGTATAAGAGCCTACTTTCATCACTTATTTTTCCTTTCCTTTTGTACTGTGTCCATTACACTGAGTCTTTGGGGAAACAATCTTATATTGCAATATCTATACAATTCTTACAGAATATCAACCACTACAAATGTAACAATAACTACCCAAAATGATTTCTGGAAAGGTAATCTAAAAACTGAACAGCCTCTCTAGTTGTTTTAAATAGCAAGATGGGCTCAATCATTTGAGGATACAAGGTGTTATTAATCTGTTAATTTATACCAATTTCCAGTGATCATATGGAATGTAATCTAGAGCACGGTTTCTTAAATTCTTACACTAGTGATCCCTGACAAATTTTTACATGCCCCTGTTATACAGGTATATAAAATAGGCATAAATACCAAATATATACTGTTAATAAATCACCATTTACAAGGGCTTGCCAAGGCTGTTTTTCGTTTTTATGAAGTACAGCTGAATCATCTTCTGCAGAGTCCACTATAACACTGCACAACAGATTTATGTAAATGTCTAAAACAGCCACTAGATGATGTTCAGAAAACTTCTGCTATTGACATTTTTGGGACCCTAACATTAAGCTGAGGGCATCCCATTTGTGGTCAGGACCCACAGTTTAAGAAACAGTGATCTAGATGAAAGGCACTGCAGACTACTTCAACCAGAGAAATCAGCCATAGCAGAGCACCTGATGAACCAACCTGGACACAGCATTTTATTTGAGAACACAGAAACGCTGGACCACTCTCTCAACCACCATGTCAGACTACAGAGAAGCCATTGAAATACACAAGCATGTGGACAATTTCAACAGAAAGGAGGAAACCATGAAAATGAACAAAATCTGGCTACCAGTATTAAAAAAAACTCTAAAATTGATACAGCACAACAACAGAGAGGAAGCAGGCAGGGGCATCTTATTACCTCTCAACAAAAGTTTGCCCCAGGCACAGTCAGGCCATTGTATGCTAATCAAGGCGGTCAGCTGAAACATTCACACCTAGTTCCAGCAGAGAAGAGTCCTTTGCCCCACCCTGGTCATTCCACAGATATATAAACCCTTTTGCCTAGTTCCAACAGACCTCACTACCTCTGAGGATGCTTGCCATAGATGCAGGCGAAACGTCAGGAGAGAATGCCTCTAGACCATGACCATGGCCAAAAAACCTACAACAACCCAGTGATCTAGATGTTCTAGAGTACCATCACAGCTGCATGGTTTCACGTTTACTGTCATAACAACATTCTATGAAATAGTAGAACTTGCTATTTAGAAAGGCATATTTGGGATTTTCAACTGTAATGCACCATAAAATGCTAATCCCAGGATTCCATAGGTAGTCAGTTAATGTGGAATCACAGTTTTATAATTGTGTAGAGTGAAATGGCCTGGTATGCAACTCTGTATTAATAAATCTGGTCATACTTTGCTGATCTGTTTTAATATTTGTTCTGCACAAAACTTATACTGGTAATAACTTTCTGTGCTCTATCAGCAAGTAGGTATAAGATTCTTCCTGTTAAAAATAATTGAGCCTCTGTGGACCTGCATTTCCATTATTCTCAATGGAAACTGGGATAACTAACCCTCAGCCTTGTCACTTAAAGCAGGGATAGAATATACACCGAACAGCTCTATTTATCACTGAGGAAAGTACATTTTCACCAAGAAAGAAAAAAAAAAGTAGAAAAGATGTACTACCGAATGTACCAATTTCATATGACTTGGCCCTTCCAGCATTTCCGAGTTCATGAACATGTAATCCTTCACAGCCCTTAAAGGCTTTCTCTCTCTTTCTCCTTCTTATCTCTTTACATTTTACAATCCCAGATAAGTTGCTATGCCAAGTATGTTCAACATTGCACCTTTATTTCACATCTCTGGTCCTCCGTCTCCCTAATCTCTGACTAACACCTGCCTTTTAGGGCAGAATGTGTGATCAGACTTTTCCACTCCATGTGTGCATTTTGCTACTTGCTTGTCTTATTTTCCTTGTCACTGCTTACTATCTGGGGGCTTAGAAGAAAATCTGCTTCTAAGATGGCATTTCAGGAACAACTTAAGATGGGCTTTGCTTCCTGTTATTTGAATGCTGCTGCAGCTATAGCAACAGGAGGGAGAAATGGAACTCCATCTCCCATCTCTGGTTAACAGCTAACATCAGGCTGGATGGCTGTTTACAAGCCTGCTTATTAAGAATTTAAGTATCATTGGGAAAAATAAATAAAACAGCATCCACAGGCCGCCTTAAATGTTACATAATCTTGATTTATTTTCTGCCTTTCACATGCAGCACAGACAAAAAGATTGTAATTTCACAATGCTTTCATATACAGCACAAACAAAAAGGCTGTAATTGCACAGCTATATTACATGGGGAAAATGATTTGGACTGCTTAAAGAGAGATGTTTACAGTAAGAACTGGGATTCCTATAGACGAGGGAATGAACTTGTGCTTTTTTTGGCTGGAACATCTCAGTAAGCCATATGATTTGACTAGGGAACTACTGATACTTTCTAAGGACAAAAAGTTTTGTTAAAAAAGTTATATTAATACTTCTAATTTCTTGTGGATTTAGCATTTTCTGAAATACGCAAAGCTGTCAGTGAAATGAAAACACATGACAGGAAGGGCATACAACATTTGCCTTGTCTGGTGTCAAGAATATGTTTTTGTGGCTGGAATTTAGTTCATCAGACACATGTAGACATCTATGCAGATATTCAGTTAGACATGTCAATTAGGTACGCTCTCTGGCTGAAGACTGACAGCTCATCTACAATGCTCTTCTTTTTATTGTATTTGACATGCTTTGGAGAAGAGGTTGAAATGAAATAAAATGGTTTTATTCTTTTTCAAAGAAGTCATGAATTTCTGAAATCTGGCCCAATGCAAGACTCAGCTACTTAGTTTTTCAGTGGAAAATGTTTGATATTTTTCATAGAGGACTCACTAAAGAATCATACATTGAAGTACCACCTGTATTTGTTGTCATCCTATAATTATTAACATTTGTTCTTTTGTTCCTTTTGTTTTGGGCCGGAGCACAAAACAGGACCCCCCCCCCCCCCCCCCCCCAATGAAAATTAGCCTGAAATGAAAGAAAGCAGGAGCAGGTATTGTTTCCTTGCCTGCTTTTCGCAAGCACAGTTTAATCTTTTTTTTAATCCTTAGCAAACAAAAATTAAAGTCTCATTTATTCTCCTCTTCCAGGAGGCTAGCACTCTTCCTTGTCTGAAAGTGGGGAGACTACTGAAAATGCCTTGGAGAGTGTGTGGCTCCTTCTTAGCTCTTGGGGCAGCCATCTTGGGTCATTTGTTGTTGCTTCTGCAGTGCTGCCTCCATCTCTCATGCGAGGAAGGCACCCCCTCCAGCCCCCCTCCTCTTCTTCCTTCACACCTCTTACTCTAGAGCAGTGCTTCTCAACCTTGGATCCCCAGATATTTTTGGCCTACAACTCCCAGAAATCCCAGCCAGTGTTCCAGCTGTTAGGATTTCTGGGAATTGTAGGCCAAAAACATTTGGGGACCCCAGGTTGAAAACCACTGCTCTAGAGTAAGCCAGACAGCAGCAGCAATGACCCAAGGAATCAGTGGTAGCTCCAAGATCAGAGGAGGAGGGTAATAAATCTAAGGAGGAAGAGGAGAAGGGATGGAGGTGACTTCCTTTCATGAGAGATGGAGGAGGAGGAGGAGGGTGCCAAGCACAGCAGCAATAGCAGCAAGCAAGGACCCAAGGTGGCAACTTCAAAACAAACCATGCCATTGCCAAAAATGATGGGAAGGAGAGCTGAATTCTCTCCTCCCCCCCCCCCCCAATTGCCACTAGTTAAAGAAGAAGCAAGTGGGGCTGAGCATTGGGCGATGTGTGTGGAACATCATTTGGCAGGAAGAATGGTGCCCTGCCTGCCTTCTTCCTTCTGCTGCTCCTGGAGAAGTTAGAAGGTGGGGCCAGTGGAGGAAAAGAGGTAATGTTTTTAGGGAGATTTTATTTATAGAAACAAAAAAAATTCCTAAAAATCAGGGGATGATCCAAACACTTTAAAACTTGGTGGGCTAAGGATTATATATGTGCCCTCCATGTGTGGCAATTTTCACCCATCTAGCCCTAAAACTGAGGAAAAGGGGAGCCTGGAAAAGCTGCCCATTTTGACCAATGGTCTGAATTTTTTTTTTTGGACCTGGAACAAAAATGTTCATTCCCATTTTCGGGAGAGGCACTCAAAAATGAAAGCAGGGCATTATGAATGAAACAAACAGAAATGGATAGTGATTCTATAAAAATGCACAAGACTACTGTATATGGTTGTGTGTTTGTTTGTTTGTTTTTTAATTGATTAAATGCCATAATACGCCTGGGGTCTTATCATGCTATATTGGCATCAACTTGAACTGGGTACTTGACCATTTCCATTATATTGTGATTTTTTTCTCATGTATATTTGCCGAATAATAAAAGTATTACTTCTAAGGGCAGTATTGATTTTTTTCCCATCAAACTGATTTCACAAGTGGTCCCACTATAACATCTCACCATTTTCTTAAGCTAATATTATGTGCACCCCTGCATTGTTAAGGCTGTATGTTTGGGAAGTGCATGCAAATAAATATGCTGAAGGAAATAAAACCTAAGAGATTTACAAGTCTTCTAGCAGAATTTTTTTTTTTGGGGGGGGGGGGGGTAATTAGTCCAAGTAGTGGTGAAATTCTTATGAAAGAAACCCCCCTGCTTAGCACTGAGTGATTTTTCATTGCTGTCAAACTGCACTAAGATCTGCCTCTCTATCTTACTTGTGTCTCGGTGTATTGATTACTAATCTTTCAAAACAAGAGAAATCGCATCATTGGCACAAATATGTCTATAGCTCATGGGATATTTGGTAGGCGTCTTAGACTGCAAACTGATTTCCACTCACCTTTGCATTAAATGTGGTTAATGAAAACCCTGTAAAATTGTTACTGTGTACATGTACTTGTCATGCATTAAATCAACAAATGTAAACCTGGACCAAACCTGTGTAGACCTTTATAGCACTACTTTATTGTATATGTGGGAAGGTCGCAATTAGTATGCCAGGTCTCATGCCTTTGGTTGATTTCCTCATGGCTTGGTCAATTATCTGATTTTTACCTCAATAACAACAGATGAAAGAGAGAACTATGAATTTTATTTGGAAAAGAGGATTGAATGGCAATGCATACCTGGACAAATGTAGAATGGTACTCTTTTGATTACTTTCATCTTCAGAGGCCAGGGGACTATGCATGTGGCCCAAGGAACCAAAATGCATCATGTGATGGGGGTTAGCCATATATTGTTTAAGGACTGGCCACTCCCTCATGTGTCTTTTTGGATCATTTTTGGATCCTTGCAGTGTGCCCCACCCTTACACCCTCAGTGCAGTGTGAATTTTCTGGTTGTTTTGGAGCTAGATAGGAATATTCTCTTAGAATCATAGAGTTGGAAGAGACCTCATGGGCTATCCAGTCCAACCCCCTGCCAAGAAGCAAGAAAATTGTATTCAAAGCACCCCAGACAGATGGCCATCCAGCCTCTGTTTAAAAGCCTCCAAAGAAGGAGCCTCTACCACACTTTGGGGCAGAGAGTTCCACTGCTGAACAGCTCTCACAGTCAGGAAGTTCTTCCTAATGTTCAGGTGGAATCTCCTTTCTTGTAGTTTGAAGCCACTGTTCTGTGTCCTAGTCTCCAGGGCAGCGGAAAACAAGCTTGCTCCCTCCTCCCTATGACTTCCTCTCACATACTTATACATAGCTATCATGTATCCTCTTAGCCTTCTAAGCTATCCATTTTGGTGATGGGTAGGTCTCTGGAATGGCTTCTACAGTTTCTGGTACCTGGTGAGATGCAAAGGGGGTTGACTCTTGAGACTAACATTTATAATGCTCTCATTTATAATGCCATGGGACTTGTTCTGAGTTTCCAGGAAGTGAATGGCAGGGGAGCAACCCAACTATTGAATTTATCTCCTCTTGTGTTTGGTTCAAGGGAAGGATGAGGAGGGTAGTCTGAGGTTGACACCTGGCCTCAGTTGGGCCTGCATTTCATTGCCCCCCCCCCCATCCTTTCTCCTTTCACACCCAATTCATTCAAATAGGTCAAATAAAGTGGCCCCTTTTAGACCAACTTTCTATTCTATAGTTGGCCATCAAAAGAGTATTTTCCTAGAGTATACTTATGATCAAGATGCACAATGAAGCAATGAGATAACTGATTTTTTTTAAAAAAAAAAAACCCTGAAAAAGAAACAATGTTGCTTCACCCACTCCCACAGATTTTATATTTATTTTCTCATTTGCAGCTGAGTAAGCAGAAATGCCATAATGTAGTGCTCTTTAAAATAGTCTACCCAGCACAGTCATTAATATATTTCCTTGAAACAACAACAGCTTACCAGATGTTTCATCAACTCTTTCATCTACCACATGGTCCTTTTGGTGAACCCATTCACTGTTGCATTTGAAGTAGATCTGGGTAGCTGGGCTAGCTTTACAGTAAAGGTTCACAGGCTTGTTCTTCACAATGTAGGCTTCTTCAGGCTCAATGAGGAAATGTGGAAGGGGCTCTGGAGGATCAGAAGGAAAGCTTTCTGGGAGCTCATGAAAAAAGTCATCATCTGTAAGAAAGAAAACAAAGGGAAACATTAATGAACAGTTAATAACCCTAAAATTTAATCCGATCTAGATAAATGATGTTAAGCTTTTATTTCAAGGGACTATAAATGACATAACTACAATAGAGACTCTAATCCTTATATAAATAACAGCAATCATTAGAAGATTACTCTATGAAGGCTTCAAATAAATCTTTTGTGAAATTTGGCAAATTTAAGAAAGCTTTGCTGCGTTAATGGCTGTCTATTTATATAACACATGCAAAATTACAACAAAATAAGCAAAGAGGCCAATTTATTTTCCCAACAGCACGATTTACTGGCTACCAATTATAAAAAATATTGGAAGCAACAAAATATTGGAAGCTACACTGGACTTGTAGCTTATTGGTATCGCAAAATTTTCTAGATAATTATTCTTTTTAGATCTAGCAACACTGATTTAACTTTAGTAATGATAAGCAAGGATTTGCATTGTTGTATTAAGCTGTTTAACATTGTTCCAAGCACTCATTCTCTTTTCACAGTATGGTTCATCAGTAGAAAGAGTGATAAATGTTAGTATGTTACTACTGTGGGATACGACAGCTGATTAAGTACAATCTGGTCCTATATCATCGTAAATCAAAATCTACAAGGCATTAAAACTAAGTAAGTATTGACCATCTCATTCAATAGGATGAATACAATATTCTGATTCAAGTTCCCAATCAATAGTACCTTTTAATCTTTGTATATATACAGAATATTTCTATATGAGTTTATAGAACCATTTCAATGAAATGCTAACATGTATCCTTGGCTGCAACCTCATACTTAGAAAATTAATTCTCATCAATCTCTTTCACAAGTTTCATACATGTATGTTCAAGTTTGTTATGCTTCAAATCTCCAAGATGCTGAATGCTACCAGATGATAACAACAGGACACCTGCATGTGGAGACCTTGGAGAAAAATCACAATGTGAATGCTTTTGCAAGGAGATGTAGAAGGTTCTTCATTAGAAGTCATTTCTAATGCAGAGCAATGAAATGTGTCCAATTGTAAGGAGCCTTTGAAGAAGTGGGACAGGTCTCTGTGAACTAGGACTATAGCCACATAACTCAGCAGGGATGATTGAGGAAGAAGCATCTTTAGAAAAAAATAATCTGATCTTCTAAGGCCAGAGGTCTATCATTATCATTTATTTAACTTGATCCATATTTATGAAAAAAATGCTGTTACTGTATTCATGATTATTTCCTAAATTTTGATATTTCTTTTTCATTTTTACTTCCAGAACAGTCTGAGTTTGATGTGGTTAGGTAGGGAACAGAATAGGATGGAGTCACATACATGACCAGATTGAGAGTACTGTATATGTATATTTGTAGATATATATGGTGTATATGTGATGGATATCCATTTTCATAAATACTACCACCTACTATGGCTACAACTCATTTCAATTCCATGTATAGATATCTCTTTTAATGCTCTGAAAATCATATTTGTATAACTAACAGTCTTGTTCTATGTTCTAATAACAACTGTTGGGCTTTTTTCTTGGTATGTTAAAAATGAATGAAGTAAGTTTTACACAGAGGAACCAGCAAAGCCGATGGAAATGAACTGAATTTCCAGGCAAGCTTGTTGTTAGAATCTGTGAAACACAGACATTAATTCTGCTTTTTAAAGAGGGGAAATTATCGCACTTCACTTGCATAAGCTCTTTGCATTGACTTTAAACTCTTCTTGTCGATATGCAGGAACATTTGAGATACCCAAGACAAACCTTTCTCACAATGGTAAAAGGATGAGGGAGCAGTAACTATTGACAGATCTATCAGTAAGAGGCTGACAATCCTGAAGGCCTTATTCAATCTCTTCTTTTCTGCCTCTGAAGCAGTTATCGTTATACGCAGTGACGGACGCCGGTGATGATCAATAAAGCGCCACAGAATATCAAACTAAAAATACTGCAGAAAGTTAGCTCTCCTCATCACGTCAGTCTTCGTGAAGATTAAATGTCAGACAACTACCTTTCTTTACCCTAGATATACCTATATTTTCCTCTGTCCAGAATTACAAAGGATATGAAAGAGTTTTCCTGCAGCCACAGCTCTTGTAGAAAGACAGATAAAGAACAAACAATTATAGATGAAAGGGATTGGATAGATTGCTACCATGATATCTATCTTCATAGCTAGAATTACACCATGTCTTTATTGGACATGGGTAAATTGAGAGGTTTGTGGTTTCATGGACCTCCACTGCAACACAACCTATATTAGAAGAATACAAACCTTTCTAAAGTCATTTAAAGGCACAGTCTTTAACCATTTATAAAACCAAGGCTAGTTTCTTAAATGGATTCTAATGAACACAAATGCAAGAGTCAAGACCACTGTAGCCAAAGTCAAGCACAGGAAAAATTGGATAAACAATTAAAAATAAATATTGTTTTTATTGAATAAAACCTACACAAAATAAAAACTGAATGAAGCATACAACAACAAAAGTACTAAAAAGATGACACACAAAACAACCGAATGGATGCAAACACAAACCACCAAAATATAGGAAACAACAATTAACAAAATAAATGGGGAGTGACTTTCAGTGATCCCTCCTGCAGTTATATTTTAACTCCTACACACCCGCACTCTTTCTACTTTGTTTAGAAAATATACCTTATCTATATATTGAACTGATATTACCTAACAAAACCATCAATCATCACATCAAATCATTTTTTGTCATAAAGTTAGTCAAATAACTTTACCGGGCACAATTCAAGGTGCTGGCATTAGCCTACAAAGCCCTAAACGGTTCCGGCCCCACCTACCTCTCCGAACGCATCTCCTCCTATGAACCGACACGGACATTAAGATCGTCCGGGGAGGCCCTGCTCTCGGTTCCGCCTGCGTCACAGGCACGGTTGGCGGGAACGAGAGACAGGGCCTTCTCGGTGGTGGCCCCTCGGTTATGGAATGCCCTACCAAGCGACATCAGACAGGCCCCTTCGTTGCTGGCATTTAGGAAGAAGCTCAAAACCTGGCTTTTTGAGCAAGCGTTTGGCTAATCAGCGCAATTGTACACAGAATGACGGTAAACTGAACATAGGAACGGTATAAGGATACGAGACTGGATCTTGGTTGCGATCGAGGCACTGTATGAATGGTTGTGTGTTTGTTATTGGGTATGCTGTGTTTTAATTGTTATTGTTGTGGTAATTAATATTGTGTAAACCGCATTGAGTCACCTATTATAGGTTGAGAAACGCGGTATAGAAATAAAGCAAATAAATAAATAAATAAATAAATAAATATGACTAATTAATTATTTTAAATCAAAATAGCGCCTGTTATGGATGTCAAAAGGAAACATTAGAATGTGGACTGGTCGTCACATATGTACATGCACAAAAAAGTCAGAAATGAATCAGAGGACACATTTATTTCTTCTTCTATCATTTAATTGCAAATCAGCCATTTTGATTCACAGCTCCCAATACATGTATTGATAGTGCTCATCATCATACTATCCAGGTAGTACCCTCAAGTTGGTCTCTAGTGACCAGAGTGCCGTTTTTTCTAATTCATGATACATTGAGTTATGGCAAGGGCCCTTGTCTTAAAGGATGATCCCCCCCCCCCCCCAGACAGATCCTCTACTGTGATTTACTACAAAACTCAGCTGATTTTGCCAAGTCACACAGAACAATTAGGCAGTACATATTATATGCCTCTCCCAAACATCTGAAGAAACTATCGGGACGTTTCCCAATTTAAAAATAATCAAATTTAATTCAAATTCCCTGCCACTGTTTAGTATGGGTGGCTTCAATATATCATAATATTCATTATTCTTCAAAATAATTATCCAGTTTCTGCTTCCGCCCTGTTCAGTTCCCACCACTCTATTTGCTTGTTGAAATAGCCTTTCAGTCAGATTTAATTAACCAATGTTGTGATTGAAGTAATATAAACTGTGTGCTCCAACAGGACCAATAAAAACCAACCTACTAATAAGTCTTCGGTTGCCTTACGCATGCTTCTAGACACACTTTGGACCTTGTTTTCTGTACAGGATGGGATGATGGTAATCATGGTTTGGGGAAACTGGTTACAGTTCCGTTGTCATGGACTGATCATTACTTGGTCAGGTTTAGACTCACCAGGACTCCAAACCTCTGGGCCTTCAACTTCCAGAAATCCTAACAGCTGGAAAACTGGTTGGGATTTCTGGGAGTTGTAGGCCAAAACACCTGGGGACCCACAGGTTGAGAACCACTACTCTAGATGGTTCAAGTCTAGGCTATTTGGCCAATTGCTTCCCCTTGTACAAACCTGTCTTCACCCTGAGATTTTCAGGAGAGGTCTTTCTCTCGGTTCTACCTCCATCTTAAGCTTGCTTGGTGGGAACAAGAGAGAAGGCCTTGGTGGCTGTCCCTTGACTCTGGAACCTTTTTATTCAGGCAGGCTTTTAAAGATAAAGAGGTTTAAGATCATCAAGGGCTGCAGTGATTTTGTGATGTGATTATATATGTTTTTAAGGTTTTAATATTGTTTTAATATTAATGTTGTTCAATACTGTTTCAATATTTGCATATTTTACGTTGTACAGAACTGCTTTTAATTGTGAGCCGCTTTGAGTCTCTGTATGGAGAGAAAAAGCAGAATACAAATAAACAAAATAAATAAAAATACATAAACCTGAGCAGACACAATTACTTATTATTATCTACTGAAATTTTCCATTGGCAGGAGAACTGAATGTACACTAATATCCCTAAAAACATGCAAAGCCCCTTTTACAAACCTGAATGTTATTTTTTTCTAGGTAGCATCTTTCTTGTGACCTTGAAAAGCTGCAACCCTACATAGTTATGATTCTGCACAAAATCTACCCATCTGACCTTTGAGGTCTCTTAGACTACATCTGCAAATGTTTGCAGTCGTCACCTCAGCAGGCAGTCAAACTTAATGGCAACTCTCTTTCTAAAGGTGTTTGATGACTACTTTTTCTGTTCAGAGAAATATTTTTTACAAAAAGTATTGCCCTTTGTCGTTTCCAGAATACAATGTCAGTGGCCTCCTTCAAAACAATCAATAAAATTTTCACATTTGGTGAACCTTTTAAACTCTGAACTTCCAAAGTATGAAACAATTCCTCAGTTATCACAGGTGCAGCTAAAGCAAGTCACCTTGCACCTTTTCCAAGTATTTAAAGTTATGCTCTGTTGTCCTGTGCCAACACACCAGGATTCCATTTAATAGGTTCCAGGACTTTTTTAAAAAGAAGTTACATGCACCCTAGAAATCATTTATATCCCCAGTGACCACATGGAAGGACAAAGGATGACATGTCATGCCTCTGCTTCTTCAGATACACGCATTTACTCTGAATATAACCAACTGGGTTAATTCTGTATGACAATTCTGCATGGGTCAAAGTCTGGAGCATCATATAATGGAATAAGCATAAGGGTCTAAAATGGGGCAGGAGAAAATTACCACATTTCCAAGACAGTGATGTAATAGATATGATCAGAATCAAAAGGAGGTCCCCATTAATACCTGATGATCAGTGTCTAAAGGTGCCCAATTGGACCACTTGGATATTCCCTCCAACTGTCCCAGTTTGGCAGGGACTGTCCCAATTAATCCTCTATCATTTCAGATTTTCACCTGCTTTAGAAATATTCCAATTTTTCTCTCCTTCTTGCTGTCCTCAGTTTTCTTCAATTGTCAAAGTGCAAAGGAGTGGGACAGATGATGGAATCATGCTCTTCCCAGTAGGCTATGGCAAAAGCAAACTGACACAGCCTCTTCTAACTCGTGATTAACAAGCTCATTAACAACTTTTGGCATCTTGATCACACTCTGATGTTATTTGGTGACATGTATCCCATATCTATGAACATCTATGAAATGTTGGAGGGTATGTTTGCATCTATTTAGTTATTATTTTTATTACATGTGTATCCTGCAGTTAACCATAAAAAGAAAAGCCATGTCCATCCACATATTTTATACTGGGACATTCTCATCCATTTTGCAGGCTTTATATTTTTCTTCATTCAACAAGATAATAATTTTGTGTAAGAGAATGTTTAACAATGAAAAGATGATTGGATTTTGCTATATCCTACAAAAGGAGAGACAGACAGAGAACTCAAGCCATCAGATGCCATATTTTCATCTCTATCAGCATTCTAGGCCTTTAGCTACACATCTGCTGCACACCCCTAAGAAGTAATAGGCAAGCCTTATCAGATGGATGAAATCACTGCGGTAAATGTAGTTTGAGCTTTTCTAAATTCCCAGATGAGATTAGATTTTTTTTGCAACTGGAACACACAATGTTATTTCCTTCTCTCACAGACAGACAAATTGTATCTTTACAAGTCCCATTCCTGTATACATGCTAGATAGACACCTATATTTGGGCACTAGGGAGAGGAATTGCAATTTGATGTCCTCAAACACAGTGAAAACATACATGCCTTTCTCTCTGGTGCTATGGGATAGCGACGCAATAATCCCACATGCATTGGGACATTTCTCTGAATTAAGGCTCAGAGAATATAGATGAAGTGATTGTTGTGTGCATGCATAAAATGCCTATCATTCAATAAAACAAGACACAAAACCAATAGCTTCTCTATTTTTACTGACCAATACCTGTAAAGATGAATGAACTATTCAATCATTAACCATGTTTGTGATATTTTTCACTTGCAAAGACCATACATGGGGGAAAGTCTGTAAGTAATTCATTCCCATTCCTTATGATCATGATTTAAGTAATTTAAAAGGATGATGATGATGATGATGATGATGATGACGATGACAGGCCATGCTATTCCGGACCTTATATTGCTATGGAGGAAGAAGATTTCAGAATTGTGGTTGGGACAAAACCTGAATGCAGATCAAGTCTACTTTATTTGGAACTCCGAAATCCTAAATCCTAAAATTGTCCAATCAGGTGGCTGAGAGAGTGATGCCTTTGCTATCTGGTAGCTTAATAAACTTTTTTTGATGCACAAAATTATTAAAAGTATTTTTTATAAAACGACTTTTATGTTATGTGTATAAGGTATATAGGAAGCATACAATAATTTTGCGTCTAAACTTGGGTCCCAACTGCAAGATATCTCATTATGTATAAGTAAAAATAGCAATTTTTTTTTTGGGGGGGGGGGCAGGATCCAAGATACAGAATATTTCTGATCCCAAACATTTCATATAAGGACTACTTGACTTATATTACATTCTCTGTTTCCTAAGCATATTGTGAATATGGAGACTTATTCCTAGGATTTTCCAGACCTTCAGTTTAGTCTAAACGCCATAACAATAGTATGACAATGGAATCCCTTACTTAGCACCAGTTTAAATCAGAGGCATTCCGAAATGAAACTTTCTAAAGGAATATGTTTGATCCTTCAAATCAGTGTTCTCT
Organism: Anolis sagrei; assembly: GCF_037176765.1. Lineage (NCBI taxonomy): Eukaryota > Metazoa > Chordata > Lepidosauria > Squamata > Anolidae > Anolis > Anolis sagrei. The sequence goes on from NC_090025.1 coordinate 24,209,583, forward strand.
CTACATGGTTCTTTAACCTTCTTCTGTAAAAATAATCAAATTCATTTACAGATGAACAAAACAAAATCCAAACCAATCCTGACCTTTGTCACACCAACAATGTCCTTGAATTTCAAAGCCAAAGTCACAGTCCAATGTTGCTTTCCTGCCTGGATCAAATACTAAGTGCAGACACATTCAGGAGAATTCTCCAAAGCAATCACAGAAGCTGAATGAGCACAGTTATTAGCGCCTTTCTGGAAAATGTCACATTTTTTTTAGTTTTATGAAATAAAGCACAAAACTAAGCTGATGTTGTTTGTAGCTCTATGCCACCTGGACATCTAGGTGATTATGAGCCAAACTGTTTCAATTCATATAATTTTTTATGTAAAAGGCAAAATTTGAAAACAATTTAGCCCTGCAAATTGGAAAGTGTTTAAAAATGTATTGTGAATGCATGGTTGAGATCTGTAGTCCTTTGTTTTCTTCCAAGTTTTAGCATCCTACCAGAATATGCTCGAAAAAGAATATGCTCCTCGTCTGAAGACATTGGAGGTGTCAATATTATCAAGAGAAACAAATAAAAAACCACTAGTCATGCTATGAACATTAAACACAAATATATTGAAAACTGAGAATATAATATACCGCCCTGAGTTGCCTTCGGGCAGAAATGGGCGGGATAGAAATAATGTAAATAAATAAATAAATAAATAATACTTTTTAGGCATATCACTTTTTATTTTGAAATATGTTTAAAGGTAGTTATTGCCATAGCAGATAAATCAGTTTTATTATTTGTTACTAATTAGCAATTTAATTGACTAATTTTAATATTTATTTATTAGTTTATCACCAGCCATTGTTGTACTGCATTTGAAAAGAGTTTACTATTGTGCTTCGTAAAGGTAACAGAAAAAAAAATGTACATGTGCTATTATTGCGCAGCATTAGGTACAATGGAAGGCCACACTGAAATACATGATTTTTTCTTCACCATTTAGTGAAATTACCCCTATAACTAGAAAAATAATTAAAAGCTAGCTAGATGCACCACCTACCTAATATTCCCTATATAAGAAAAATCTAAGAAATTCATGCAATTTCCATAAATTTCTTAAATTCAAGGTACACACACAACAAAAAAGCAAACTGTTCTTCTTAAAGCACAGTGTGACGTGGCTAGTTATACATAACTTATTTCAAAGATTACTGCTTACTAAGTTGGTACACACAAGCTCTAAGAAGAGAAAAAATACCGTATTCTTTACATCCCTCTACTAATCCTTACGTTGCCAGCTACAGATCAAGAGAGCATTTTCCTCAAGCTCTTTTAGCTATCTTGGTTTCAAAGTCTAGAGATGAAATTATGCTGTCATATATATGAAGATTATCTCTTTGCCGAAATCTAAAGTAAATTTTCTCAAATAGAATTTACTTTGGAATGCTTCAGGAGCAATTCACAATGAATAGCTGCCAAGATTATTCCATTCATTCACATTTGGACTCTCATCATTCATGAAATCACTCACAATGTATTACAACAAAGGCAGCTGGAGTTAATGGCATTTTAGGGATCTATGTTTCATTTCTAAAATGTTGCAGTTAAAGGTTTTCCTGGAACAACAAATCCTGTTTTGTGTGAAATTAACAGCAGGTGCTTCTTTGGACCGACAGCTTTATTAGATAGTTTTGGTTCTGCTTTTTCCCCAAAGAAAAATGCTAGTTATTTTATGGATAGAAGTGGGGTTTTTTGAACGAGTCATTCCTTGGTGCACTGTCAATGGAGATAGGCAAATATATGGCAAGTATATCTTGGAAAATGCAAACAAAATGCATGGTTACAATTATGTGTGATGCTCATGCAGTAAGTTTTTAACTTTATGTTAAAGGTAAAGGTTTCCCCTTGATATTAAGTCTACTTGAATCCAACTTTGGAGGGTGGTGCTCATCTCCATTTCTAAGTCGAAGAACCAGTCTTGACGGTAGATGCCTCCAAGGTCATGTGGCTGGCATGACTACATGGAGCATCGTTACCTTCACGCTGAAGTGGTACATATTGATCTACTCACATTTATATGTTTTCGAACTTCTAGTTTGGCAGAAGCCGGGGGTAACGATGGGAGCCCACTCCACAGATTCGAAATACTGACCTTCCAGTCAGTAAGTTCTGTAGCTCAGCGGTTTAACCACAGCCCCTGTGTTTAGTGTAAGGGTTTTTTTTTCCTGCCTTGTTATTATTGCAGGCCTTGCTGCATACCCTCTAATATTTCGCATATGAAAACTAGGCATGTGAGGCCAAGAAACGTGAGAGTGAGATCAAGACAGCAAAAGTTCTTAATAAAGAAGTACACTCAAGCTAAGACAGGCTGCAGCCATTTGCTTGTGCCTAAGCTCAGTGGGAAGAACAAGGTTCTTGGATGGTATGACATTACTTTTATTTGCATTGTTTTACTAATACTGTTTTATTAGTATTCCTCTAGTGAAGAAGAGAATTCTTCAATGGTCTAAGTAGTAATATTCCATTTAATGTCTATGATTGTGTGGCATTATTGATATAACACATAAACAGGCTGACAATCTGAATGGTGGCAGCAGTCTCCCTGGAGCAGAACTCATACTTTACCCTCTCCATGGAATGACCATTGACTTATCCATCGGTCCTATCAAAATCCATAATTTTGGCATCAAAACCTGTCCTTGACATATACAACAAGACGATTTGACCTATACATGAATATACAGTACAGTACAGTCTTGCTTATCCAACATAAACGGGCCAGCAGAACGTTGGATAAGCAAAAATGTTGGATAATAAGGAGGGATTAAGGAAAAGCATATTAAAGGACAAATTACATTATGGTTTTACAAATTAAGCACCAAAACATCATGTTTTTCAACAAATTGACAGAAAAAGCAGTTCAATACATGGTAACATTATGTAGTAATTGCTGTATTGATGAATTTAACACCAAAACATCACAATGTATTGAAACAACTGTGGATCCGGGCAGAAGGCAGACTATGTTGGATAATACAGTGTTGGATGAGCAAGGGTTGGATAAGTGAGACTCTACTGTATACGGTAATACATTTGTACATAAAATCTATTTATACATACTTCCTCAATCCACTGCATACTCTTTCAGCTAAATAAATCATGATTTCTTTGAACTGTGCTTCTCTTTTGTTTTTTGTTTTTCGATTTTACTCTGCCATAGTAATCATTTCCCACACTATGGTCCATCCAAGTTTTTCTTCTAATTTGCATCCCACACCATGCCCTTCAACTGTCTTGATCTGGCAGGGGCAGTCTGCATTAATACTCTATCATCACACTTTTAAATTAGATGTACCTAGCCAAACAACATTTTATGACACATTTTTTGCAAGGATGACATAGCTTTGGCAAAAGAAAATATCTGCCTGCTCACATTGCATGCTTAGTTCAGATTGCCAGTTCTCTTTGGGTGCTTATAAGACACTTCTGATGCTAGGGTAGCAATTTAGTTAAAACTCTGCCCATATTGAGTGGGTTTGGCTCAGATTATAAAAAGCACCTCATTTGAAAAGAAAGCTTTCCATGTCTATTTAAGCTGGGGTGGGTGGGGGGGAGTGCTATGGAAACTTCCTTCTAATTATTACAAGCCTTTTCGTGGTTATTCTTTTGTGCTGTCACAATTTCTTTTCATTTGTTTAAAACTAATGAAATATTTAAGCTCTAAAAGAAATGGGTCACAAATTGAGCAAGAAACTTTATCTGTACATCTTTTTTCATGCAACAAAAGCACTGTCTTTAGTTTATAAGAGCTCCAAGTGTGAGCTCCGGGCACTTTATCTAATTAAGAAACTGACACTAGTCAAACTAGATGTGCTCTTGATGGCAGGTTATGAGCAGTTTGGAATCATTAATATATGGTGTTCACTTTACTTGAGTAACTGAATGTTGGATTTGGAGTGCCAACAACTTGGCAAAGGCATGCGGGGTCAGAAGATAAGATCTCATCTTTTCCATTTGCTCATAAAGCTTAAATGCATTATTCCATTTAGCTTTAGATTGTTTTTTTTAAAAAAAATCAGACTGATCTCTAAGCAGCCTTAGCTTGTGAACCACCTGCAACACATGAACACAAGAAACATTTCAGCCCCCCACTGCCATTAGTAACTCAAATGGTTGACATGGGGTCAGAGAATTATTGCACCTCTAAGCAGCATCATTTCCTTCATAGTGTAAGGCTTCATTTTTCTTTGACACATTAGTCTTGAAACAGCTCCAGGCTCTTGACCCTCCTTTAACCTTGGTAACTAATTAAAGATGGACAAGGCTTAGGCTAAAATAGTTTTTGTTGAACCTATTCATTCATCAGCCCCCTAAAGGCACGCTTTGGCACTTAGGGGAAAGGCTGAAATTCAGTCTCTAGAGCCAAGTAGGGGAAACCCACCAGATCAATGGGACTTTGATAACTCAACACTTACATAAATTCCAATGATTTGAGGGTTCTGGTCTATTGGTGTCTAAAAACTAGATTTAGGCTGCTGTGTAGCATATCTGCGTGAAGATGAAAGGTGATGTAAGAACTCAACAGACTGAAGTGCAACATTTCTCATGAGTATGGTACTGTTAATGATGATGGTGCTACATGTAATACTACAATGTAGTTTAACACTCTAAATGCCAGGAGAAAGTTACTGATAAATATTCTTAAACATAAACTCAAAAATTTTATTTTATTTCATTCTTTACAGTCAGAAATAAGGTTACTCCCCTTGATATCATCTATAAACACAAAACTCTGAAAAATGTAAGTTTTTAAAATAAAATAAAATAAATGCAACATTAAGTCGATTCATTATTATTATTTTATTTCTACAAGGAAACATAACATTTGCTCAGACAAGATATATTTTCCAGAATATGAATCCTGCTCATGTTAAACATGATATCCGATAGAAAAATAGTAGACTACCTGGGGACCATTTTCAAATGAGATCAATAACTGAGACACCATGCCACTCTGTCAATGTTCCTCCTGACTGGCCAAAATTAAAGCAGTGTCCAAAGTATTTGCTTTGTCCATGAAATTATAATAAAATTTAGTGGGAATTAGAAGGCAAGCAATTATCTTTTAGCACAACCCACTATGTTCCATAACCATATAAATAAATAAAAACAATAAAGATATTTTTATAAACCTATGTAAGTTTTTCTTTTTTCTGCAGAAGATTGCAAAAAATTAAATATGCTATTAGACTGGGGTAATTGCATCTTCTCTTCAGGGCATGTTTTTCCCTGAGTCTCTAAAGAGACGACAACTTATTTTCGTTCAGTTTTATATACCAGGTAGCAGACATAATTCTAGAGAAGAGAATACAAAAGGCAGTCTGTTCAAAATTGCACACTAAGTGTCTTTTTATAATTAAAGTAGCTTAGTTATAAATGCATGCTTCTTCTGTCCAAATGCTACTTTTTAGATGCCAAAGCATTTCTTTAATTCCCAGGATTCTGATGGTATGCAGTATCTAGTTCACCTACTGCCAATTGTGCAATACTCATAAATCCTTCTCTTTGTGACTGATTTATTGCTGCACATGTCTCAATTGCATTAGAAGTCCATTACTGACATTCTGAAGAGTCTAGTAAAACCCCCACATCTTACTATTAAATTAGGCAGATGGATGATCACGCAAGTTGTTAGCTCCAACTCAATATTAGACATCCCATTAGAAATGCAGTGCAAAACAGGACCAACAAGCACACTACAGTGTCCAGTACAAAACCTGGAGACTTAGTTTTCAGGGCTGCACCTCAGAATCCCTTGGGCCATGTTGGCTGAAAAATTCTTGGAGTTGCAGTCCAAAAAAGTAACTTTTCCAATCTTTGGCCCAATATTAAACAGTAATGCTGTTGCGTGTGCATTTTAAAGCTATGGTTTCAAGTATGCTCCATTGAAATCAAAGAAAATTAGACTCCAATTCTGCAACAGTTATCTAGAAATAAGCTTCACTGAACTCTGTCTGTAGATATGGCATCTTCTTGTACATAGTGCACCATGATACTAAAACATGAGTGATATAAATACATATAACATTCCAGTCTATTTTGTTTCTTCATAGAGTGTTCAAATATACTAGTGCTCAAAAACATTTCATGACTGACCCTCCTTTTTGTAGAGCAGATTCATCAATCTAGGAGGATATTATAACACATATCTTTCTGCCTTGTATATTCTGTTTTTAAAAGCTCTGCTTCTTCCCAGCCACCAACAGATTCAGCAAAACAATCCGGAATACAACTAGTGCATTGATATAAACACTCTCTGGCTTCTCCAAACCTTCCAAATTCAATGGATTAATTTGAAGGCTCACAGTGGGGCAGTACAACTCCATCTGGCTCTTATGACTTACAGAAACAGTCTACAGCCAGAAAGCTAATAGTTCACATAATTGCTGTAATGTATGGCAGTATCTGGTTACATAGTGCCATGTTTTGCCCCCTTGTAGTAACTAATTTTGTTGACTTTCCTACAAAAACCTTGTTGATTTGCTAGTCTCCCTTTCCATTCCCTTGCTACCACAAAGTGATTTCATTTAAAGGAAGTCATCAAAGTCAAGAAAGTGATCCACCTCTCAGGCCTTGCATTCTCCTCTGTACACAAAAGTTGTACTCAAATTCTTACACAGTTTGAGACTTTTTGTGTGTGTGTGGCTGACATCAAAGCTAATACCAAAGAGAACCTGTGGTGAGGGGTATAACACATTCTCTCTAAAAGGAGGCACATGTAGGATATCATGGTCTTTACATATATTAGAAAAATGCTTCTGAAAAAAACACTGGCTTGTTAATCTCTGGAGAGTTTCAACAATGCTAAAAGAAAATATACACCATTCTCTTCTAGATGCTGGCCCCCTCCCCAAATAAATTTCTTTCTTAGGATGCTTTCAAAACATGCACAGAAATCCTTTCAGCATCATACAAAAATCACCTGAATTAACACTGCTTGCCTAATGCCTTTACCACTAGGGCTGGGCAGTTTCGTTTCGTTAATTCGTAATTCGTTAATAATTCGTTAATTTTTTCAATTACAAAACGATAACGAACCATTCTGGAGCAATTATTAAAAAAACAAATTTTCAAAAACGTTTTGTAAATGCTTCGTATTTCGATATTGTATTCGTTTCGTTATTGTTTTGAGGTCGTTTCGTTATTATTTCCGCATGTCTGGGCCAGTTTTATGGTTTAATTAGTGAAAAAAAATTATAATATCACACCAACAGTCAACAACAGAGGGAGAGAGAAGCTTCAGAAGGTTTTGGAGGTTTTTTAGCGTATTTCGCGGTCGCGTCCGCCATTAACGAATCGATCCGTTATTGTTTCGGAAATCGATTCGTTAATTTTTTACCATTTATGAAATTTTGTAAATATCGAACTTTTTAAAAGGAAAATTTTGTAATTATTTTAAATATCGAAACAAAAAAAAAACCCAAATACAAATCGATTTTAGAAACAATTTTTTCCGTTGTTACCCAGGCCTATTTACCACTACTTAAGGAAACAAACCTCTTTGTATACAGATGGGTAAAATCAGTTCATTATAAAATACATATTCTGCTCTGCAATCCAATGTTCAAATATAAATAGTTTACTGGACAGTGAATTAAAGTTCTGTGTGAAAATGTATAAATTGACCTCGTGTATAAGTCAAAGGCAGGTTCTGGGACCAAACTTATGGATTACAATATGACCCATGGGTAAGTTCGAGGGTCATTATGTGGAGATGGGAAAGCATCAATGCCAATTAAGGGGCCAACTGCCCCTGGGAGCCATCCCCATTTCCTTATTTGGGCATTGAAAAAGATCAGAAGCAGAACCATGACAGACAGAGAAAAGGAGGTCAGAGCTTTATTCAGGTTCTCCCAGAATGGATTAACCTCTTGCCTTCTGCTACTCTACTCACATAAGGGAATGGTTCCTTTCTTGAGAAGTGTTTAGATACAGTACTTACATTCATCTGTGGAAAGCTATGCAAATGTTTTGGGGGTTTTTTTTCTAAAAAAACAAACCCTTCTAGACTTATACAAGTATATAGGGCATATTATTATAATTATTATAATTATTATTATTATTATTATTATTATTACCACCACCACCCTAGGTTGCATAAATCTTATCCACATATTTCTTAGTACCAAAGTGTAGCTCCATCATCCAATGACTTTTCATCTCCTTTACAAAATGTGTGTTCGAATTTGTACTAGAATTGTATTGGTGCACCATAGTAGTACTGTACTCCACAGCACACACTTTTATCTGTTGTGCTGTGAGGGAAGGCAGGCAGCTTATTCATTTTAGAAGATGGCTGTGAGTTTCAAACAGCTTGTTTCTATAATGCCAGTTTTCTCAAGGGTCTTCAGATCTAAAAGCAATCTGGAGATGGCTTGCAAAACTACTGCTATACTCATGTATATGTTGACCTCATGTCAAGGGCAGCTATTGGAGACAAAATTATGGTTTTTCATAAATCAAGTCATTCTGCAGAGAAGACAGAACCAATGCCTCCTCAGGGGGCCAGCCACTCCTGGCTACTGCTGCCACTTCCCCACCTCTCACTACCCCTTCTAGGCCATGTCTCCCTGTTGGAGAGAAAAGTGTGGTATAAATAAACATAAACATAATAATAAACTAGACTCCTTGAACTGGTTGAATGTTATCACCACATGGGAAGTTCTGCTGGGACGATAAAGTAACCAGAATAACATGTGACTCCAGTAAGCAACCAATATGACAGCATGGGCTAATTTTAGTCTGAGATGTGAGTCCAGTTTGAATGTTCAATCAATAGTCAAGCTTTTGATTAAGCATGTGGACTATTTCTCTAAGAAGCATAAAGATAACGCCAGTTAAGCCAGACTCATTCAGCAAATTTGTAATTTGCAACTAACGGAGCAAAGCAATGTTATATCAAATTTCAGCAAGTTTAAGATAAAAGGTCACACTGAATGGCTACATGGACCTTGAGGAGGAGATGGCTTGAGGGAACATATACAAGTTTAATTTTAAGTAACTGAACAAGAAGATTTTCTACTCAAAAGGTCATTTTTCTTGATCCGCTTTTCTTTTCAAAACCCCTTCATCTTTAGTGGTAAAATCACAGCATAACTAAATCACTACCTAACTTTAAAAGAGTCAATTCTCTTAGCTTTATTCCCTTAGTAATATCCAAAGAAATTGCATTCAGAAATGCATTTTCTTTTTCCACTTTTGCAGGGGTTAGGGAGGCAAAAGTGGAAAAACTGTCAATACATCCAATGGGGAATGAGGTGTCATCACTGTGATCCCAAGGAACTGGGGAGGTAAATCTGGTTCACACACTACTTCTCATACCCTGTGGATCAAAGCATCTTCTCCTTTTCCTTCATGGTGTGTGCATCTTCTGCCTCGACAAAAGAAGGAAGAGGGGGACAGGTAACACATGGCAAACAGGAAGAGGAGGAAGCAGAACCTTGTGGATTTGATTCCTCCTCCTTTTCTCTGTTCCCCTGGGACCTCTCCTTTGTCCGAGCAGAACAGAAATTCTTGGTACACAGGAAGAAGAGCCAGATCTGTCATAGAAGTGCTTCCTCTTACTTGTGTGCCACCTCTCAAACAACCTCTTGCTCAGCAACTTTGCAAGGCAGCACATTTCAAACTTGTGTATAATTAACCCACTAAAGTGGAGAGACATGAATGTGCATGTGAAGTATTCATATTTTCCATATATATATATTCTCACAAGATATTTCCACATCTCTGGCTCTTGAGTCTGAGACATCAAGAGGTATTACTGTGATGATTTCAGCTCAATTCATATGAGACATAAAGGTGTGGATAAGGATGATTACTCCAATTTGTCTTGTTAGACTTGAATATGCATTGGTTTGGGGGGGGGGTGTGGGTTGCAGAGAGATGGGGTATAGGGTGTGAGTTCCTGCTTGATCATGAAAGCTACTGGGTGGTCTTGGACAAGTCACACACCTCAGAGGAAATCAATGGCACACCTCATCTGAACAAATCTCACCATGAAAATCTTGTGATAGAGTAATCTTAGAACTGCCATATTTGAAGGCATACAATAACAAGAAATTGCATTACACGTCATAAATTAAATTCTGTGGTTGACAGAACTGTATCTGATTAGGTACCATTTTAAAAATCATGTCCAGCTGAATTTGTTTGGTTGAATTTGATTGTGGCATATTAAATCAGGCACAGAATTTGAAACTACCATGAGTATCCCTCATTTTCCAAATGAGGTTAACGTGGAAAGATCAGAAGTTCTATTGCTACTCTTCTAATGGAAGTTGGTCCATCTGAATAAAAGAAGTTTCGATCTTATCTGTTTTGTATCTGAAAAATCCTAATAGGTACCTGAAATAGACACCACTGAGAACCTGGTGAGGAAGGACTATTAGGAAATATGCAGTAGCTGTATGAACAATGAGTTGCTCCACATGACAGTTCATTTCTGGAGAGCTAAGAAGATTAATGTCTTCACCTGCCACTCATGCATTACTGTCGCCAGCTATAAAGAGATGAAATGTCCTTATGTTCAGCAGGTGCTCTTAACTGCTCAAGTGGGGAAGGCTTGTGAAATAGGTGCTCTGCTTAACCCCAAAGTCATGGAAAATAATGTTTAATTACAAAAAACATGAACGCAGAGTTAAAATTTCTATTTAAATCCTTTCTATGAGAAGCCCATATACAAAAGCCCACATCCACTTCTCTTCCTTAGCAAGTGCTCTATGCAGTCATCATCAATGACCTTATGCTACATGAATTTTCCCAATACATTTTATGTAGTCATCTAATGTCTGGTGTTCTCATATTCTATATTCTATAGACCAACATTCATATCTTCCCCCAGGATGCCAAGGTCTACATCTTTGTGAAACTACTTTGACACAAAGAAAGGATGGAAATATGCTATTTTCTCTCTCTTCATGTTTAGTACCTCATTCTCCATTGTTTAAATTCCAAGGCCTATATACTACCTCTTCCTTCCCACTACAATACTAAAACCCAGTCAAGACTGATTCTACATTATCATGCCCTCCTGGTTATGTTAGTTAGCCATGCCTATAATACCTTGGTTCTGTGGTATGAGCTTATTGTCAACTGCCTGAGGATACACATAGATAGAGTTGGTGACCGACACAGGTTTTATAATCCAGGTGCTACTAATACATGCAAAAATTCTGCCAAGTCAAAATCATTGTTATTATACTGGAGGTGGAAACAGTGATTGTGGCACGTACTTGTTGATGATACCCTAGATTAGGAAAATCATCCACATGAATCTCTGACACAAAATTTATGCTTGTATTTTAACTGCGAGGCAAAGAGATTTTCTCAATGGTCTTGTAAGGTTTAAAAATATGAGAAGTATTTAGGATCTATTACTTGGTTCATGAGAGTTGTGATTAAACTCCTGATTATTAAATGTTTTAGCTCTGTAATAGGTATTTCATCATGCTTATGTTTACAACTATGCTTCAGACTAAAAACCAGTTTATGATCGATTTAATAAATATAATAAAGAAATGAGCTGCTTAAACTGACTCTTTCAGCACAAGAAGATTGAACATCATAAACATAGTTCCCTTGTTGCCAAAATACATAACTGGTCAGGTGTCCTTTTGGGCAGTAATGTGAACAAATAGGCACCCATTAAAATGCTTCAGTTCAAATATTAAGTCTAGATGTACTTTCCATTAATACAAAAGGGTGTGTGTGTGGGGGGGGGGGGAGTAATAACATCAGAATAATAAAATTGTGATTGAAAATAGATGTGAAAATAAAATATTTAATTTGGATACCCAATAACCACAGTTACTGATAATAATTACAGCGGTTATAGTCATAGAAGTTAAAATAGAACCAGCTGGAAAAACAACAACAACAACAACAACAACAACAACAACAACAACAACTTCCCTTGTCCAGTTTTAGCACAATTTTCCATACAGAAATAAATGTGCAGATTGGGTAATGAAACTCATCTTGCATTAAATATTAACTTACTGCCAACTCTCCCATTCCTTTCCTGTCAATAACAGATATGTTTCTGAAGCAATAACATATGCATGGCTCACTGTACTTTTATTCTGATATAAGTACAATTCAGGACATGACACTAAAAATAAAAGAAAGATCATGAAAAGGTAGTTATATATAGTGCAGGTACTTCTTCATCACTATTAGCAAAACCGTGCATACATGTCTGCCTATTGGTTAAAATAGTGGTAATACTACATATAATAAACTGGTAATACTACGTATCAAGCATTCCTAAGATAATGACACAATACGTCACAAACATTCTGTTGAAGGAGTTTCTGAAATACAGTTTGTCTGGTTTGATGTTAATCACATGTTGCATACAATTATCTGAATAGGCCACTAAAATTATAACATCATTTTTCAATATAGTTGAATACTACTAGTAGAAATAGCTAATCAGCAAGGAATTTGGAGCCCCCAGTGAGCTAAACCCTTGTGTTAGCAGGATTGTTGACTGATAGGTCAGCGGTTCAAATCCTGGGAGAGCAGGTTGAGCTCCCTCTGTCAGCTCCAGCTTCCCATGTGGGGACATGAGAGAAGCCTCTCACATGGATGGTAAAACATAAAACATCCGGGCGTTCCCGGATTCTTGTCACTCCTGACATGAAAAAAAGCAAGGATTTTGATCTCTAAAACAACCATCCAGGGAAGATGTCATTGAGTTGTTTGATTGCTGGCTCATCTATTCACATGCCAAAATATCAATAGATGAGTCAGCAATCAAGCATGGCAATTAAAGACACGGTAAGCAAATGTTAACCACCCCTTCAAATACTTGATCAGAGCAGAAAGAAATGGTGTAATGAGGGCGATATCATCATTATTTCAATTTGGATATATGCATGGAGCAAGTAATCTAACTTTCAAAATGACAATTTTAAAACCAGAGGGGTTTTATATTCTTTCTAATTAGCCTGACAAAATACATTTCCTCTTAGCAGGTGCTAACACCCACAACGTTGCAACAAAAGATCAACCAGCTCTTGACTCCAAGTGGTTGTCCAGAGCACATCCTTGATGCCAGATGAATTATTTCTCTCAGAGTTCCTCTGGCACATATACAATTGAATATTAGCAACTCTTTTGCTCTGTCTCAAAATATCGAGGACTAATTCACCTGAAATGCACTCTAGGAAGCATCTGCAATATAAATTGCTCTATTCAGTTCCTTTTACAATGGTGTCTAAAAAAGATAAAAACTCACCTCTCAGATCACCAATAAACATCTTTACTAAGACTACACTGAGACTGACCTGTAGTTTGCTGAGTTCCTTTGAAATTGGATCATTAGTACCTTATTAACGCCAGCCACCACTGAGCAATTAGTCATTCATTGATATGCTTCAGCTGCAGTTCAGTTTAGGCCACAGCTCAAAAATTAACCTCAGCTTCATGTGGTGCATCCATTGCCAGCAATGGCTATTCCCATGCATGAAAGTTCTATTACCAAGAGCAAATACTAAGCACCAGTGAAATGGAGGTGGAATTTTTATGCAGGAATAGCAAAAGGAAAAGTTGAAGAGCCAATGAGCAACTTTAAGCTATCATGCTTGTGGAGATGAACAAATTTGGATCAAGGACTTAAATACTGAGAGCTGGGTTTCACCCAAACTGACCTCATGTCTTCTAATACATGATTTAATATCCACCTACCTGCCATCTATTTATTTTTGTAATTCAAAGAAGAGGATTCCTTCCTAAAAATCTTAAAACTCTGACCCAGGTTTGATCTGAAATGGTGCCTCATCTGTCCATCTGTTGGGGGTGCTTTGATTTTCCTGCTTCTTCACAGGGGGTTGGACTGGATGGCCCATGAGGTCTCTTCCAACTCAATGATTCTATGATCTTTGGAATTGTCCTCCCACTGAAGCTCAGGAGTTACCAATACTGTACTCAATTTGGAATTGGACTGCAACATATTTTCCTATGCATTTTAAAACAGAATAATGGTTTCAGCTTAGCATGTTCTTTCTACATCTGATTTTTTAAATTATTACAGTGCTGTTTTATGTTTTCAGAAGTCTACTTTGCATATCACCATGCTTTCACTTTAGCAAATTGCCTTGTCTCCCTTGAAGATAGTGTATCTTTGGTGTTGAGGAATGTATCTCTTTTTCACACAAGTAAAGACTTTTCTGTTCTGACAGGCATTTGATGTGTGACTATATAGGGATCATCTTATACTATGAACAAAATATTCCTAATTGTTGTGACAATGTGCATGTTTTAATGATGGATGCTTTCATCTGATTTATTTAATTTTATTTAATCTTGTTTTAACTTGTGTATCTTGTGGATTTTAACAATGTCTTTTTAAATTGTTGCAAATTGTTTTGAGTCCTGAGCTGGGAAAATAGTGGGACTAAAACAACAATAACAACAATCAGTAGTGCTATCTTTTATTGCCTTTGTCTATATGTTTGATGTTCCATCACTTGGTGGAGAGTATTATAAAGATTGTTGTTGTTCTTATTTTGCATTGAAAAGGCTCAGTGAGCTTTTTGGAACTGTATTTCTGCTCTATAAGATGTGTGCAATGCATACTTTAATGTTATGGAATTCTTTATGTTTAAACTGTTAGATCCCTTGGGCAACTAGTCGGGTGGGATTTATTTATTTACACTTATTTACAACAAGTAAATGAGAAGAATCGGAGAAACAATAAATATAGAGAAGCTGAAAAAGCCCAACTGCCATATCTCTTTTTTAAAAATAGTTCTCAACTTGTGTATCCACTCCCATTTTTGAATGTTTGCAGGATGAGTCCCACATAAGATATCACACTTTCAATGACTGAAGCAGTACTATTCTACTTGAACATTTTACAATTGATTAGCTGCTTAGTACAAAACCTACTATAGTTACTTCCTTTAACAATCCACACACATAATCGTATCAGACTCTACTGACTAACGTCTGTTGTTTAATGCTAATTTTCTAGAGCTCACTAAGAGAAATTGCTATTGACTGCTTTCATTAGGCAACTATTGACCCTGCTCCATTGGAGCATCTTGGAGAAGAAATTCTCTAACTGCATCCATATATCATCTTTTGAACATCAAGGTGCAACAGTCATGCTGAAGGATATGGTTTATTTAATCCAAAATTAAAATTTTATAGGCTACATTACCTAAAGTAAATTGCTTAATATATTTAGGAGAACAGCTGCTTTTATAAAGCTGCTTTGAATGTTACTGAGACTACTCTAGGGAGTGTCCTTGCAAGTCATTCCTGCAAGGTAAACCCAGTAGAAGAGAGAGTTGCACGCACCTCCATTTGCAAGTAGGCAAGTGAATGTGAACTCACTTTCATGTTTGTTTCATCTTTCGAAGAATGCATGAATCTGACAACAAACATCATTCCTATCATAAAAGGTCCCCTCTAGGATTATTATTTATACTGTACCAATTCTTACTAAGGTGAGAACAGAAGAAAGCATTTTCAATTTTATACAGCATCTCTCTCACGCACACTCCAGAAGAAGCTAGGCAAAATAAATAAAAAAAATATGAAACATTTTCTGTACTAATGGTAGTTGAATCCGGCCCCCTCTCCCTAAGTGAAATGGAATAAGGATTCTGTCTCTTATTCTGCTCTATGAAGTCAATAAAACCATGTGAGCAAGTGGTAGCTCAGCAGACATTATTGGACTATAAGTCCCATCATCCTTCATTACTCCAATGCTATTTAGGGCTGATGAAAAATGTAGTCTCATTAGATCTAGAGGTCCATTTAGTTCAGTGTTTCCCAACCTGAAGGTTGGGACCTCTTGGGGGGGGGGGGTCATGAGAAGCATGTTAGAGGGATTGCCAAAGACAATTAGAAAACCCTTTTTTTCTGTTGAACATGAGGGTTCTGTGTGGAAAGTTAGGTCCAATTCTATTGTTGGTGGGGTTCAGAATGCTCTTTGATTGTAGGTGAACTATAAATCTCAGCAAATACAACTCCCAAATGTCAAGGTCTATTTTACCCAAACTCCACCAGTGTTCTCATTTGGGCATATTGAGTATCCGTGCCAAGTTTGGTCTAGATCCATCATTGTTTGAGTTTACAGTGCTCCCTAGACGTAGGTGAACTACAAAATTCAAGGTCAATGCCCACCAAACCCTTCCAGTATTTTCTGTTGGTCATGGGAGTTCTGTGTGCCAAGTTTGGTTCAATCCATTGTTGGTGGAGTTCAGAATACTCTTTGATTGTAGGTGAACTATAAATCTCAGCAACTACAACTCCGAAATGACAAAATCAATCACCCCCACCCCCCCACCCCACCAATATTCACATTTGGGCGTATCGGGTATTTGTGCCAAATTTGGTCCAGTCAATCAAAATGCATCCTGCATATCAAATATTTACATTAAGATTCATAACAGTAGCAAAATTACTGTTATGAAGTAGCAACAAAAAAATTATGGTTAGGGGTCACCACAACATGAGGAACTGTATTAAGCGGTCTCAGCATTCGGAGGTTGAGAACCACTGATTTAGACTTTTGGATCGAGAGATGGGAAACCTAGTTCAAATCTTTTTCTGGATGGCTTCAGTTTGTAATAGTATCTCTCAACCTACATTAACTCATATAATTATCCTCTTGGTGAACTTATGAATACTAGTGCTAGAAAAATATATTTGTAGTTTTATATTTTCCAGTTTCACCCTCCCAAAGGCATTGGCATTTACCTTATGCAAGCCATTCTGTTTCTTTGCGTCGTTTTGTTGTTTGATAATTGCATGTAAGAGCAAGTCTGCAATTCTACAGAGCTATTTGCAGTTGCACAAAGGAAGAAATGCTCTCTTAGCCCGGAGGTGTCTTTGAACTTGAAGCCACTTGCTTGACTTCAGAAACCTCTGGAGCTTGCCTCTGGAGTATTTCCAGCAGTGGCTTTAGAAACCACAAAAGCCCCCTCCAACAGTATGTATAGTTTTACATCCAAGTAGTCATACCACTTCACAGAACTATATATTATTCATTCATTTATCACAAAAGATTAAAAGATAATGTGTCAATTCCCATTATTTACTGGCTTGCCCACACAAAATTTCAAGTTCCATCTGCATTTGAACTTGGCCAAGCGACAGATGTCATTCTCAGTGCTGGTCTCATGGGGGATATATTTTCTGTTTTCTCTTCAGGTAAACAGTAATATCAGATAAGTGGTGGTATCAGGTACTGTGTAGCATGACTGTCCCCTATATTCAGCTATAAAATGCACAAATGATAGTTTGGAAGAAACCACAGTAGCTGTCATTCATCAATCACTTGTATCCTAAAAGCTTTGCACAATGTTATTTTAAAATCAGAGAAGCCCCAACACATAAGATCAATTTTGCTGGAAATTGCTGTAAGTCAAGCAGTTTCAGGGCTATATATTATTTAAATAGCATTTAATTGTCACAACTATGTGACAGAGAAAACGTGTGATGGCATACCATCCTCACTTCAGACTCAAAAAACTAGGGTTTGGATTGACAAGCAATCTCACATGTATGAGAAATTTTGATTTGAAGGTTAGTGTTGAAGGATCACATTGTGACTATATTCATATAATCATGACTTAGCTTAATAAACTAACTACTTTATCACACTAGAGAATGAATCCATTTTAAATCCAGTTTCTGCCTCATGCAGAATTCTGGGGCTTGTAGCTTAGTGATGCTGTTAAAGGTAAACTACAAACCGCAGAAATTTGCAGGAGGCAACAACCGGATTTAAAGTGGATTTATTCTCTAGTGCGATTAAGTCCTTATTAGATAGGAACAAATGTTTTGGAATGCATCGCCAGCCTTTCCCCTCTCTTTGAACCAGGAGTAAAGAAACTGGGAAGTCCTCTACTGAATAGGTAAAGGTAAAGGTTTTCCCCTGACATTAAGTCCAGTTGTGTCCAACTCTGGGGGTTGGTGCTCATCTAAAATTCTATGCGCAGCGCCACTGTTGTCCGTAGACAAATCCAAGGTCATGTGGCTGGCATGACTGCAAGGAGCGCTATTATCTTCCAGCCAGAGTGGTATCTATTGATCTACTCACATTTGCATGTTTCCATGCAAATGTGTTAGCTGGGGCTAACAGTGGGAGCTCATGCCACTCTCCAGATTTGAACCTGTGACTTTTGAGTATGCCTTATCCAAAGTGCATATCAAAGATATTTGATTTGGTGTTGTTTTTATTTTTTTAGATTTTGAAAGTCTTGTATTTGCATACACACACTCACACACACCATGAAATATCTTGGAGATAAGACCCATCTAAAAAAATAATAATTTATGTGTCAGATAAACGTTTACATATAGTCCAAAGATACTTGTGTATAACATGTTTAATAATCCTGTGCATGAAACAAAACAAGCTCTCAGAAAGCAAAGGCATCACTATCTCAGCAAGTTCAGATTTTGAAGTATGGTATTTCAGACTTTGGAATTCCAGATAAGGAATGTTCAACCTATATTTTAGTCAATTAAACAAATGCAATTATAACATACTGTTTTTTAAAAAGACTCAGGTTTAAGCAAATGAGTAGCAAACAAAATGCTTGCCACATAGCAGGTATCCATTTTCTCCCTCTGGAAGGCTAGTAAGTACGGGAAGGTAAGCAGAGTAGAAAAAGAAGGACTTTTGTGGCATGGTGTTGGCAGATTTGCCCAGTATATATTGGCTTATGCTTCAATTGGTGAGCTGAGACAGAAGGTCATCCTGGGGATTGTTCTTTGTGCAAAGGGTTTACATCAAAGTTCAGCCTACAGGCTGTATCTGTATATATAAGCCAGCATCTGCCAACACTGATAATGATTTTCAAAGTAAGGTTCTCTACTGAATGATCTGCACATTCTGTCTGAGTAACAAAACAACAACAAAAAACCACCCTATTAGTAATTTTCTTGCAACTGCCATCACACCTGGGAGCTGGATAGTGTGTAATATAAATGATCTGAAACATTTACTTGCATCAAACACACTTATCTCTCCTGCCACTACCACTGCTGCCTGTTAGGCATATAAAAGCTACCCAGCTGGGAAAAATCTGGGAAATAAACACACTTGCAAACCATCTCGTTTATTCACACTCATCCTTTTAGGAAAAAAACCTGGCAGATATTTACTCCCTTGTTCCATTCAGTAATAAAACACTTTATTTCTATAGAGTGCATGTGACCTTTACAGCAAAAATGATATTAGTATTGTCTTTCCTCTTTGTTTTGTACTCATTGGGAAGAGAGAGAAAACCCAGAAGCTATTCAATATTCTTTAAGGCAAGGTAGAAAAAAATATTTATTTTTTTTTTACATGAGAGGGGGACAGAAATTGTTTTCAACTTGCATATCTTTTCATTGCATTCAAGTATTCTAGAGGAACTGTTATCAACGTTTAGCACCAAATGGACATCACCCTAATGGAATCACCACAACTTGTGGTAGTTCCAGCATACCAGTAGTAGTATCATAAATTTAGAATTGTGGTCCTTTATGTCCCATCCTTTGAAGCAGTAGAAACCCAAGAGAGAGCTTTCTCAGCCACAACACCCCTTCTGATGGTAAAAACAGCGCCTTGATTTTAATGCTATGTGAAATCCAGTCATTCACTACTTGGTACCACCCACAGAATTATAGCAATTCTATGGACTTCTGAGATTTGTAGTTTGTTGTAGCACTAGAACTTTCTGGCAGAAATGGGCAAATATTTCACTAAATTACAAATTCCAGAATTCCATAGTACTGGGCCATGGCAGTTAATGTATTATCAAAATGCAGTGAGTACAGCCCTAGTGAAACCAACCTAGTTCTAGTTTTGTTTTGTTTAAGTTATTAACTAGTTTAACCGAGAAGGCTCTCTATCTCATCCCTACTAGCTGGTCTTGAGATGAAGGTGGGACTGAGAGAAGGACATCTCCTGAAGATCTCAGGCCTAAAACCAGATTGAAATTGATCTAAATAATCTGTTTCATCCAGAAATCACTGGAGTTGGGAGGCCCCCACACACTCCAGAATGTTTCTCAGAAATGGAAGGTTGGGCAGTGGCTGATAGTTGTTCAGGGATGGGTTTTTAAATATAAGCCTCACAACTGCCTCCTTTAGGCAACTTGGAACTTTGCCTTGTTCCATAGAGACACTGACCACCACCTTCACCCACTCTGCCATGTTCCCTCTGGCCTGTTTTATCAGCCAGGAAGGACAAGTATCTAGAATACATGTGGTAGCTTTCACTTCTCCAAGGATCTTGTTCATATCTTTAGGCTGCACCAACTGAAAGGTATACATCAACACTGGACAAGAAGGAGTCAAAGTTAGAAAGTTACACCCATCAATAACAGCATCCAAGTCGGAATGGATCTGAGCGACTTTATCTGCACAGTGAGCTGCTGAGTAGTCAGGGATTTCTCATTGAGGAATAGTATGTAATAGCCCTCTTACCACTTGAAACAGCTCAGCTGCACAGTTCTTTGTAGATGCAATGGTGGCAGAAAGGAACAATATCTCTGCTGCCTCTATTGCCATGGATTAGGCTTTCAAATATGCTCTGTCAGATTTTCTTTGAATTGACTCTCAATATTGCTCTCTTGCTTCATTGCCGCCAACTCCTTGGAAAACAATGGAGGGTACATTCAGAAGTGCTTCTGTCCACTGCCCTGGCCATTTCCCCATTCCAGAGGTCAGCCAGAGCTTCAACAGAATTGTCTGTACAGGCGACGGGAAAATCCCCAAGAGCTGCCAGGAATCCATCCAGACCCATGAGCCTCCTGGGGTAAACGATTTTAATTGGTCCCCCACCCCTGTGTAGTTTTGGAGTCTCAGAAGTTTAAACCTGAACAAGTAGTGATCAGTCAATGACAATGGGACTGTGACAAGTTCTTCCACACCACTCTATTATCCCATCCTGCACACAAAACAAGGTCCAAAGTGTGTCTCACAGCATGGGTAGGGCAAGACACCATCTGGGACAGATCTATAGTTGTCATGGAGGCCATGAAGTCCTGAGCCTCTCTCGACAGGGCAGTCTCAGCATGGATATTCTTCTGGTTCTGAATAGGAACCCACGGAACATTGTATACAGCCTGAGATACCTGACTATCATGTGAAAGAGAAAATATTCCCCTTTCTCCTTCTCCCCCCCTCCCCAAACAATACTTGTACAGTACAGCGTACCATCTACATTGTAGATTAGCTACTCAATTTTTGCTGTCTTCTAGTTCCTTAGAGGTGACAAACAACTCTCATTTCAACTCCACATTTAACATGACGGAGTGCGATTTCTCTCTGTATGTGGCCTTTTCTAACTACTCCACTATAATGGAATATTGCAAACATGTACTTTTTGCCTGCCAACATGCCCTAGGATTCACTGTCCTCTAGGTCCTGTCATTTGGGACCAAGCTAGATGACAAAGGATAGCAAGGGAGTGGAGAGGTTAGAACAAACTCTGCCTATATTCATTGAACACCCTTGAATATAATTAAAGATTTAAAAATAAGTCTAAAAACATGTCCTACAGGGAGCTGGCTCTGTTACTGACTTGGATATTTAGAATATCCAAAGCATTTTTCTCCCCTTAGGCACTGTGGTGAATGTATATTTTAGAAGGATGACATTAGAATGCCTGACCCCATTCTTAAACTTAATCCATTAGAGCAGAAAAAACATTAGTTTCAGTCAGGCAGCACTACAGCTCAATGTTAGGTTAGATTTCAGAGATTGGAACGTGAATGAATAATTAGCTATTGCTCTTAATGGCCCCAGGCCAACGCCAGGTAATATTTTCAGAATCCAAAACATAGGTCACCCTTTCCTTACTTACATAAACACAGTTGGCTTCATGCCAAATCAATTCCAATAAGTACTCAGGGTAGTTGCAAATGTGGAGTTTTCAAAGTGGTACCAAGTTTATATTCATTTCTCAAAGGAAATCTATGGTAAGGATAGCTTTAGAAATATAGTCTTTACACAGCCTGGTCTTGCATGTTAGGATCTAGGAAACCGCATACTACTACACTGTTCTATTGCTCTATCCATTGTAAAGGTGGGAAATTGCCAGAGTGCAAGAACCAAATCCAGTCATGTCTCATGTAATCACACATACATCTATAGCAAGCTAAAGCAGTTCTCTACAGTTTGTCTAAAGTGGTGACTGGAAGTAACATGACATCACTTGTTGTCATTAGACTGAAAGGGATTGCAGAGGAAAAAGAACGTAATAGTGGGATAGTAAACTACTGTGACGTCTCTCTGTGTGTCTGAGTATGTGTTTTCACGTGTTTCTATGGTGCTTTGTAAGACTTTGAATGCTTTGGATTCTGCAGTTGCCTAATACAGTTTCAATCTTACTTATATATGCTGTTAACAATGTGAAATATGTATATGTGCTTTAATTGCATTTTTGCCATTTACATTCTTGTCGAGGAAAGCAAAGATAGAAATAAAGAGGTAGATGGATGTTTTGATGCATTTGAAGTTTTCCGCATGATTTGGAGACAAACATTGTTCACCTTTGGTGCAGCAGAGCATTAGGAGATTGTGGGAGACATCAGAGGCCAGAAAGCCCATTACCAAAGGAACAGAATGAACCTTCAGAGAAGACTACTTAATCAAAGTGTTGCTTGGTCTATAGAAACAGCTACCAGCATATTAATGTTGCGTTTTTGCACCAGAAGGTATCCCAGACAAGACTGACTTCAATGTGCCTGAGATCCACACTGCACCACATAGTACCCCTTCATCATTCTCCCTTCCAAAATGAGAATGGTGATAGATGTGGAAGGTAAAGAAGGGTAACCCCTTTAGTTCATGCGGGTAACACCACTCCTTTCTGCAGAAAAGAAGTCCCTTGTTCAAAAGGAATACACTGTACTTACACAAGACATTGGGCCCCTTCTTCATGAAATCACTCTTTTGAAAGAGTGATCAAAGCAGCTGGTAGAATGATCCATGCTGAGACACCTGATGCTTCCCCTCAAGGAATCTTGAGCATTTAAATAGTCTACTTAACATGCCTGGTTTATTTCCTCTTGGGCCATTTTCAATTAACACATCTGTAAGGTTTTGGATCCACCTGTTACCTTGTCATAAACTAGAACTATCCGGAATACTTCAGTAACAAACAAAAATGGGACTGCACATCAGGACTCACACTACTTGATATAGAAGATCTACATCTTCAGTTCTGTGTGTACTGCTATTGCTTTTAAGGGTGTCTTTAAGAGTATAATGAACCATGTTTATAAAGAAAAGTATAGCAATTTTATAATGTTCTTGAAATGTTAATTTCAATGGGACTCATTCCAGGGAGAAGACTGCTGAGCAATACCCAGCCTATTCAATTCTACAGAACTAATAACACATCTATAAAAACTGTGCTTCAGCTGTGAAGACTAGGATTGGGATGAAATTTCATTGGACTTGACAGTCTTGATGAAAGTCACATTTTCACACCTCTTGAGACTTGTCGCCAGAAAGTGAACACCTTACATCAAGCACTTGCACATTTGTAAAGCTTATGAAGTGTTCCCAAGAAATAAAGTGAGCAGAAAACAATATGCATATCTTAAAATGTGAATTGCCAATTTTTTCAGGATTGAAAAATATGTGCACTAACACACATGAAGGACTGAAGTTAAGAGAGGGAAAGAAAGTTGCATAAATGAGCCAAGTTGTATTAATTAATCACAAAAAAATGAATTGATACCATTTACAAATCTAAGGACATTAAGCTAAGATGGAAAGAAAATGCAGCTGAAAGTCAGAGAAATGAAACAGTAATTTCTGAGAAATCATATAATCCAGTTAAATAATTCTCTATTTAAAAATACAGATTGAACAAACTACTTCAGAACATTAAAGGAATGATAATGGTAACTGAACACCTAAACACTGCAGTGTATTTCATTTCAATTAAACAGTAATTTAATTTCACTTCAACAAGTAATTTCTCATTCAACATCAATACAACCTTCTCTCTTCTTCTAATAAGGGCACTCAGCACTGTTTAATTGTATTTCTCTGTTTTTCAAACCATGTTAACCTGATTCTCCAACTGAAATATATACCTTTACAGTTGGAAATACAAATCTGAAATACTTTGGGAACGACTGACTGCAGGTAGATGTTGAGGAGAAAGATAGTTAAGAAGAAAGGAAAAATGGAAGGAAGGAAAGAGATTACTCACTACGAAACTTAAAACCTTCTCGGGAGACCCTGATCTTCAAGTTCATTTGAGCCTTAACAAACTTTACATTTCAAATCATATCTTGCAGGACAAGTGATGGGATTACACAGCTAAATCCATAAGCATTGATTTTGTCTCAGTCACAGATGCACAGTGTGCAGTATTGGAAAATCCGCTAAGAAGATAAGGTTATGACATACAGTAAATAGCATGCAGCTACAGTTTAGATAAACCTGACTATATCTGAGTTTCACATCATCTGGAAAATACAAATGCAACTGCAAGAATATGGAGATTTTTCTTAAAATAATGGTACAGAACATTTATTATCTCAGTCATGGCATTATTGACAAAGACTTGAAGGCTTTGCTGTGTATATCTTTCAACATCTTTCAGCATCACTTCATCCATGCTCAAGCTTTTAGAGATAGGGAGAGAGAAGGAGGGAGGAAGATTTCTCCATAATTCCTGGCAGACATTTGGTAAGTCCAGTATTACATTATCAGTAAAGCCATGGCTCATTCTTACCAATATTTTCCCCCTGAATTCACTCAGGCTTTAATCAGCTTCAAGCTTTCCTTGTGGAAAGCAAGTATTCATTTCTTGAATAATGTCAAGTGAAAATAAGTCAATAGCAAATAAGCACTTCAGAGTGACTGTAATCCTACTATGGTATATGTACGAAACAGTGAAATGCATTATCAGGAAATAGTTTGGAAGACAAACACAGATATTATGAGTCCGCATAGTCTGCAGATGAGGTGGATAAAACTGTTTCCAGGCTATTATAACTTCAACTGAAAAATAATATATTTATTTAGTTTTCTATTATTTGTATTTTATAAAAAAGTTGTATACAAAATGCAAGATTTTGTTAGACCACTGAGAACAAACTATGAAATTAACACCACCAACAAAATAAATCAACAAAAAGTCAACTTAAACTTTGTTTAGAAAAGAAAAAGTCTGTCTTTGAATAGACAATAAGAAAAGGGCAATGATCATCTGAGGGAGAAACTGCAAAACACTTGATCCTTAGCAGAACTCTCACTTGCTGATCTTCATTATTAGTGTTACAATGCTGAAAACTCTTCCACTTCAATAGATCCCTGAACAACAAAGGGCAATTTACGAAATTCGGTACAGTCACTAGATTCTCTATTCTCAAGAAAGAGGCAGGTTCTGGGAACATTAGTCAAGCCCAGAAACTACATTATATGGGGTCCAGCATTTTCTATGAAACATTTCTTTACTTGGACCTGTCCAAGAATGAACATTTTGAATAAACTTTCATGATGTATCTGCACAAAACTGAAACAGACTAAATTGTTACAATATCCCTAGTAGCCATGTTGACATATTTTGCACTAACTGCATGATCCTTACCTAATTTACACATCTCCTTACATAATTTACATATCTCTATGGCTTGGAGTAAATTATTACCAGGTATATGTTCTGCTATTTAAATAGCAATGCATGGAAGTGGAAGAAGACAACAGAATAGGAAGGACAAGAGACCTCTTCCAGAAAATTAGAAACATTGGAGGTAAATTTCAGGCAAAAATTGGTATGATAAGAAACAAAGATGGCAGGGACCTAACAGAAGCTGAAGAGATCAAGAGAAGGTGGCGAGACTATACAGAAGATCTGTATAGGAAGGATAATAATATTGAGGATAGTTTTGACGGTGTGGTGAATGAATTAGAACCAGACATCCTGAGGAGTGAGG
Organism: Anolis sagrei; assembly: GCF_037176765.1. Lineage (NCBI taxonomy): Eukaryota > Metazoa > Chordata > Lepidosauria > Squamata > Anolidae > Anolis > Anolis sagrei. The sequence goes on from NC_090025.1 coordinate 24,235,539, forward strand.
TTGAATGGGCCTTAAGAAGCATTGCTAACAACAAGGCAGCAGGAGACGACGGGATCCCAGCTGAACTGTTTAAAATCTTAAAAGATGATGCTGTCAAGGTGATGCATGCCATTTGCCAGCAAATATGGAAAACACAAGAATGGCCATCAGACTGGAAAAAAATCAACTTATATCCCCATACCAAAAAAGGGAAATGCAAAAGGCTGCTCAAACTTCCGTACAGTAGCCCTTATTTCTCATGCCAGTAAGGTAATGCTCAAGATCCTGCAAGGAAGACTCCAGCAATACATGGAGCGAGAGTTGCCAGATGTTCAAGCTGGGTTTAGAAAAGGCAGAGGAACGAGAGACCAAATTGCCAATATCCGCTGGATAATGGAGAAAGGCAGGGAGTTTCAGAAAAACATCTACTTCTGCTTCATTGACTATTCTAAAGCCTTTGACTGTGTGGATCATAATAAATTGTGGCAAGTTCTTGGTGGGATGGGCATCCCAAGCCACCTTGTCTCTCTCCTGAGGAATCTGTACAAGGACCAAGTCGCCACAGTAAGAACTGACCACGGAACAACAGACTGGTTCAAGATTGGGAAAGGCGTACGGCAAGGCTGCATCCTCTCACCCAACCTTTTTAACTTGTATGCAGAACACATCATGCGATGTGTGGGGCTGGATGAATGCAAAGCTGGGGTGAAAATTGCTGGAAGAAACATTAACAACCTCAGATATGCAGATGACACCACTCTGATGGCCGAAAGTGAGGAGGAGCTGAGGAGCCTTCTAATCAAGGTGAAAGAAGAAAGCGCAAAAGCCGGGTTGCAGCTAAACGTCAAAAAAACCAAGATTATGGCAACAAGAATGATTGACAACTGGAAAATAGAGGGAGAAACCGTGGAGGCCGTGACAGACTTTGTATTTCTAGGTGCAAAGATTACTGCAGATGCAGACTGTGGCCAGGAAATCAGAAGACGCTTACTTCTTGGGAGGAGAGCAATGTCCAATCTCGATAAAATAGTAAAGAGTAGAGACATCAGATTGGCAACAAAGATCCGCCTAGTCAAAGCCATGGTATTCCCTGTAGTCACCTACGGATGTGAGAGCTGGACCTTAGGGAAGGCTGAGCGAAGGAAGATCGATGCTTTTGAGCTGTGGTGTTGGAGGAAAGTTCTGAGAGTGCCTTGGACTGCGAGAAGATCTAACCAGTCCATACTCCAGGAAATAAAGCCCGACTGCTCACTGGAGGGAAAGATACTAGAGACAAAGTTGAAGTACTTTGGTCACATCATGAGGAGACAGGAAAGCCTAGAGAAGACAATGATGCTGGGGAAAGTGGAAGGCAAAAGGAAGAGGGGCCGACCAAGGACAAGATGGATGGATGGCATCCTTGAAGTGACTGGACTGACCTTGAAGGAGTTGGGGGTGGTAACGGCCGACAGGGAGCTCTGGCGTGGGCTGGTCCATGAGGTCACGAAGAGTCGGAGACGACTGAACGAATGAACAACAACAACAACATATGTTCTGCTTCAAAAATCTTTTACACAGATCAGTATTTGTTTAGAATAGAAAAATCATAGCTAAGCTATTCTGAACAGCAGTAGCAGCAAAAACAACAACACCCCTAACCCTATTGTTTTAATTGGGGTTTTTGGTAACATAAATGTTAATTCTACATAAAATACTTGTAATTAGGATGATTTATAAAGGTTTAAATTCAAAATCACAAGTGCAATGCAAAAAAGGTATAACATAATATTAGAAGTTTGAACAAGCTGACTATCACATATAATGTTCAAGATAGGTTCCTAGTTTTTAGACATACAGAAATGGATAAGTAAATGCCATACATGAATAAAGGAAAGGTACACTGCTGATGCCTAGGCTCAAATTCCTAGGGACTCCACATCTGTGCTCTTAATTATTTGGGTGAAAAAGATTCATAGTTAGTAACTAAATAGTAAGCATCAGTTTTATTAAAGAATTGTGCATTGAGAAAAAAATTATATATTTTCACACAGAGATTATGGAGTTAGAGAAATCATGAAATGTTTAAACCCTGAAGTAGAACAGTGGTTCTCAACCTGTGAGTCCCCAGATGTTTTGGCCTACAATTCCCAGAAATCCAACCAGTTTACCAGCTGTTAGGATTTCTGGGAGCTGAAGACCAAAATGCCTGGGGACCCACAGGTTGAGAACCACTGATGTAGAAGAATAGGGCATTTTAGTGGCCCAGAGTAACATTTTATTACAGAACACACAGAATGGGGCCTACAAACTTAGATATTCTGTGACACTAGAACAGTTGTGAAAAATATCACCCAACTTCTGTTATTTGTCATATACAGGTGGTTTTATTTCCTCCACCCCAAACAATAAACTCATCAAATACAAAAAACTGAATTCAATAAAGACTAATAAAAACATAAATTTTCCAGCAAACCATGATGCAGCAAAGTAGAAGCAATCTGACTTCACTGTGATTAGGTTGGCTATATTTCGAGGGAGCCAAGAGTAAAATGTTCAGGATATTTTAGAAGATATCCAACAACTCACTAAATGCATTTTCCTGATACATGATAATTCATTTGGTACACTAATTGAACATTACTCTTTTAATCTGAATTTATTCATAAGATGCTGTTATACTAATTATGGAATAAACATATGTTCCCCATTCTTCATAATCAGAAGGAGCAGGACATGGAACATGGTTCTTTTGTTTAACAAAAGATCTGCATATATACCTAGATAATTCTGTTGTCAAATCATATAACCCCTCCCCCCCAAAAAGATCTAAAGTTTGCCAAGGTCCCCACAATAAATATATTATTATTATTTAACTTCCTCAAACTTTTGCTGATTTACAGCAGTGGAGATTGTGGATGGACCGGTGGTAACTTCTCCCCCACAAAAACTCCATCATTCCAACCCTTTAATAAAATATATCTATTTTTCCTGACTTCTGCCTAACTTATATCTGTCTATATACTGTGTCAATTTCTTTTATATGAAATGTATAAACTTCCTTTAAAATGTAGCAAAATCAGCACAGAGACATTCAGCTCTTTGTAACTCTGCTAAATTTTTCACTCTCCCTACCTTTTTTATTATCAAATATGACCAATGATTTCTTTCAGGAAGTCCCAGAAAACTTGCCTAATTTCATCTTTTATGCAGCAGGATATGATTAAGACTACACATAAAGCTAAACCTTCAATCTGGCTATAAAACTGACATTTCTAGGGTTAACGTTTTAACTGCACAAAGCTTAGAAGTACTGTATCTCTCTTTAACCAAAATCCTTTGGCCATAGCAAAAAAAGGTCACTGTCTTGTCTGATTGGAAAATGATTCCCCTATTTAGCCCCTGCTTTATCAATGCTTGACTGCATGTAAAACTGAGAGTGAGATGCTTCCCCAGGGTGCACTGTTCTTGATAGGTTAGCTGTCAAACGCTCCATTGTCCAAATTACACCACTATTGCAGATTTCCTGCTAAGAAACAATTTACTGCAGCACTGTGCCATCCATCTTTTGGGCCATCTTTTTCCAGTGAGTTTTTCAAGTATCAGAAGCTGATTGACTTCCTGGAAATATATGAACCCTTTTGTGATACTCTTGCTATTTGTTTTCCAAAAATTCCATTTGCTTTGTAATTGGCAGGTTGTGATAATAGGGAAAAGATGAAGCAAATCTTTGCTTGTCATTTAAAGCACATGGCTAAAATTAAGCTATTATTTAATAAGATCAGACAAACAATGCATTAATTGAAAAATAAGCTTTACTATGAAATAGTCTTTAAAAACCCTACAACTTCATCATGACATGCTCCTTTTTCTTACAATTTTAGTAAGACTCTACAATAATTTTAGAAAGGTTCTAACAATAGTGTCTTTCTTTCCAGATAATATGATAAGCATCACATTTAAGTTCAGTCACTCTATTGATTTTTTTTAAAAAAAAACTCCTGACAGAAATAAAATTGGTGCAAATGAGCAGTATGGCAGACATTTTAATCTTCTACAGTGTCTTTCAGTACATGTTCTCTGTCAAGAGTACAGTCACATCTTAACCCACATTGTGACATAAATCAGACAGAAAGTAACAAACAGTTGAGGTCAACCATGGTTCTCCCATATGCAAAAACTGGTAACTAAGGGTGCATCTGCACTATAGAATGAAGATAATTTGACACCACTCCAACTGCTATGGTTCAGTGTTATGGAATCCTGGGAGTTGTAGCTTGGTGAGAGACCAGCACTCTTTGGCTAAAATAGGCTAAAAGTACCTTGTAACACTACAACTCCCATCAGCCATGGCAGCTAATGTGGTGTCAAACTGTATTCATTCTACAATGTAGATACATACTTAGTTTCCATAATAGTCACATATGGACCATTTGGAGGCCAAATGCTAGTTTAAAGGAATATGGATGTCTCATGCTAATAATCAAACAATCACAAAAATGATCATTATCAACAACAAAAAATAAAGCTGGGCCACCTCAGTAGCCATGCAGCAACATAATATATTACATTTCAGGGTAACTATTATAAATTCATTTATCATAGCAGAAGCGAAATGAAGGTACAGCTTTAATGTATTTAAAAAACACAACGTTGAACAAACTTGGCATTATGCTAAATGTCCTGTGACTGGTAGCTGGCCACTTGGGAGTCTTCTGGTGTGCTATGAGAGAAACCTCCCCGCAGGACTGCAACATATCCGGGCATCCACTGGGCAACGTCTTTGTAGACAGCTGATTCTCTCACACCAGAAGCGACCAGAGGCAACTTGTAACATGCAAACTATTATGTATTGCTGATACATAAGAGGCTGCCTTATTCTAATTTAGACTGTGGTCAATGTAGAACAGTTCTGACTGGTGTGGCAGTGGCTCTGTAGAACGCACATAAATGCATTTCATAATTTGACAAAGTTCTCTCCTAGCAGTAAACTGGAGATCTCTGGCATTTCTGGTGGTCTCGCATTGAACAAGTAACCAGGTCTGACCCTGCTTAGCTTCTGAAACCAGTCAAGTTCCAGTAAGTTCATTACAGGATTCTGTGTCAAATTATGAAATACATTTATGTGTGTTCTTTTAATATAAGAAGCCAAACCTAAGGGACTGGGAACCTGCAATTGTTTGTTTGTGTGTGTGTGTGTGTATCCAGCGGTTGAGCACACCTTTCATAACTCATATGATAACTTGGCTATATTGCAGAATAAAATGGTGTAAGAAACCAATCTCATGTTTCAGAAAGATTTAAATGGCACATTTGATATTTTCCTTTAATGATAAGTTTGAAAAGCAGTTTCTGCTTCCATGAAAAGTGAACTAGTAATCACTACAAAAGTCAGAATGATTTTCTGTTTTCCATTACCCTTTCATCTACGAGCACCTGCTCTTACAGGTATCTAAATTTACAAGTGTGTTTATCTTAAATATGCTTTTCTTTTGTTATTTCATTTCATCTTTCTCACCGTAACAGCAGTTCATATTTCTTGTTAACTATGCTACATGTATCTTTGCCATTCGAAACCGCTTTGTTATTTGATCAAAATAAACAAAATGAATATGAAGCTGCCTCACACAGTTCTGGGCTAAATTTGTGATTTTCTAAAGGAACAACACATGCTTTTCTGCCAAGGGAGCTTCTACACAGACAATATAATGCAGTTTGGAGGTGAATTAAATCTAAAAAAAATTGCTGAGCAGATTCTACATAAACACCCTCGGAAACTAGGACTGAGACAGTGGACGAAGTATCCACTGATTGTGGATCTGGACTGAACCCAGGAATCACAGTCTCTGCAACTAGGTAGCCTCTTGAACATGCGAGTTTTTTCTTACCCAGTCTACTGAGATGTACTGATGCGCATAGCTATGTCCGTTCAGGATCTTTGCTAGTCCATGACAGAGCACAGGAAATGAGAACAAAGGGGCAGAAAGTGAATGTTCCCATGGTTTGCTCTTCTGGGGAGTAATTGTTTTTTTAATGTGCTTCAGCTCTAGCAGTGACTTGACAACTGCTCCACATTTTTTCAGTCTCTGATTCAAGCCCTGCATGAGATATATTCTTGTCTGCTACAGAATATCATCTGGTTTATTTAAGACTTTCTGCTGAGCTTTTAAATGCACCCTTTTTGGCTTGATCTGTGTACATTTTGTGGATCTTGAGCTGACCAAACTCTAATTTAAAACAGAATTTAAAAAAACAAAACAGTCACTTATGTAAATATGCACAAACATCCATGTTAAGATGATGTAATTCAATACATAGGTTTAATTCTTCACCATTCTTTTTGTCCAGCTGTACAAAAACTGCTGTTATTCTGTTTGTTGCCTTCAACATTCCATTAAATAATTCTGTGTACAGTTCTCATTCTGTTTATTTGAAAATAGGTCAGCCACAATGAGTTGTTTTCAATATGAGTGTGATTGCTTACCCATTGAATATGAATTATTGTTCAGGCTGGTACAAATGTGAAGTTTCGCTACACTGCTCTGTTTATCTACTTAACTGTATTATAATCATTGCCTGCAGTAGTTCATGTATTTTTCATGGAAGTCAACCACTTAGGTTGGAAGGTCCCAAGATCTATAATAGAGAGATGATTTAAGGTAGTGTCTCTGTGTGTGCATGCATGTGTGTGTGTCATAGAGAGAGAGTGTGATTCAAGATGAGATAATAATGTAATATGCATATAGCATTGCATCTATCTTGATAATTATTCATTTACTGGCAACAACCTATGTTCTTGGGGCTGTTTTCAAATATGCCTGGGAATATATTAGCATATTTAAAAACAACTGAAGCCCCAACAGATCTCACAAGCAAAACAAACACAGTAGATCAGTCAATATAGTGTTAAAATGTTAAAACATCATACTGTTAAGAATTAAAGATGGCACACTAATAGTAAGCAAAGATAAAAGTTGAAATCAAGGACTTAATATTTGCCAAGTGATCAGACAGTCCACGTGAGGATGCATACTACTGAGAAGGCTTTTCTCCTTATAGACACCCACTACCCCATTGTGCAAAGTGGCACCCTGAGAAAATGCTATTTATGATATAAAGGTTGGCATCATATTGGGAGTTCTAACTCATGTATGCCCATTTAATCAGTTATTGAATGGTGAGACACACAAGTAAATCCAGTTGTTTCAAGGGCTCTTCTTTTGTTGGGACTAAGAAAAGGATTTATGCCATATTTCGGGGGTTTTTTCAGCAGGAGGGCAATCATCCATAACTTTTGTTGTCTCTATACTGTTCTTTGGATACAGGGCAGACTATCATTTTAAATGGTATTACAGACATTTCATTATTATTCAACTGTGAGTTACAGTATAGGAGAATATGTCCTTGCCTTTGAGAGGGTAGTGAACAAAGTAAACAGAGAAAAGGACCACAAGTGGCAACATATCCAAGGTCCACTAAGGTCTGGCGCCACCAATTTGGTGAATGGAGTTGTTGCAGATCTCTCAATGACTTTGGAAATGATTAAGAATGTATAGTTTTAATTATAACAGCAGTGTATGTACCAGGTTTAAGGAACCAAGACCTCCTTTATTACAAAAAGTTACTCACCTCAAAACATTTTCCTTCATATGCAGCATGAAGGTTCAAAGTTGAAGATGTGTAATGGTGCCCCCCCCCCCCAATCTACTGCATTCACTGTCGCCTCGTTAAACAACTTCTCCGTACTGAGAACTTTCCTACAGAATTAATTTAAGCATGTTCTGACAAGTCTTTCCAAGCTGGTGAATCAAAAGAGGTCTTTTTGATGCAGCAAGCGGTAGACTCTTTTAAGGAAAAGTATAGCTGTGTTAGCAGTACTCATTCTAATACTTATTCACTTAGTGGACTTAGCAGCTTTACTGCTGCATTCATGATAAATGTAAATGTACCAAATGATTTTTGATATTGCACTTCCCTACAGGAATTTTCAGTATTGATTCAGATGTGTTCTGTAGTTCCTCCTCCCTGTTTCTGGACACTATGATATTGTAAGAATACAATCAGAAATTCTTTTAGAACTACTGAGTGGGTGCAAAATGAACCTTTGCATTTAGGAAAGCAAAATGTAACAGATTAACCTTGTTCCCAAATAAATTTCTGAGCGAGTCAATTATTATTTCCAGAAAATTACACTTATCCCTTAAATGTGCACTGTGTATATATAAGCTGCTAACCTTCTACCTAAAGTGATAAATCTTAGAACCCACTAAGAGAGGGGGACACAGAAATCGTCTAAATACAATGTAAATATCACCTACGGCAGATAATTGAAATCAACACCTTCAATTAGTTATGTCTTGATTCTTATCAATTTAACTGGACATGGCAGGGTTCAAATGTTTAGGAAGCTCATCAGGCAGGGGGAATTTAACATCTAGGATGCTTTCACTCTATCTAATGGATGGAGCTCCATGCCAGCTATCACGTGATGTCGTGTGACTTTCGGAGAAGGTGGACGATTTCGCCACAACATGGGAGGCATTGGAGCCAGCATGAGGTCTCGCTGGGAGGGCAACACTTCATCCCTGTGATGGGGAAAGCAACAGCAAGAGGGCACTGTGTGCAGGGTGGCCAATTTGACCCGCTACCCCACTTCTGTTTTGGCAAAGACATGTGAAACATTCCACTTCATCTGGTTGTATTGATGAGGCCCTCTGATTATATCATTCAAAATCTGAGAATATGTATTTGCATGTTAACTGGACCAATACAAGTAGTTTAATTTGTTTGCTATGTGTTTAAGAAATTAAGAAATTATTGTATGTACTAATGAAGGATAGACTTGGGTTTATTTAATTGCTTATATATAACTCCAGTCTTCTTCCAGTCCTGATATGTAGGGTGAAGATGCAAAAACACAGAGATAAGATTAAAATACAAACAACTCATAAGATTCTAAAAAAAACGAATAAATTAGTACAATGGGTTTTCCTCTTTTAATTTCATTAGATTGTTATACATCAAATAAGGTCATGTACTGGAGACATTTCATTCACTGCAGATCTACAGAAGTTCAGACCAGGCATCAACTAACATTCTGCAGCTGGGAAAGGACACAAAAGCAACATTATATTTTCTGCTGGCCAAATTCCAGCTGTATCAAGGCAGAGGTGAACACATTTTAAAACTATGGGGAAGCAAGGAAATTCAATGCTATATCCTTTAGGTCATGATCTTGGAGAGATTCCCTGTCACCCACACCAGCTTTAACTCCTTTTCTGTGTACAAAGAAATACAAGAGAGGGATGACACTCCTCCAGCAGATTTTTCCATGCTCTAATAGCTCTACTTTATGGCCAATGCAGGAGCACAGCAGCTTTACTTTCTCTCAGCACTCAATTAGCAACCCTAAGAAAAGCCACTGAAATCACCACAAGCAAATTCTTGAGGCTTCACAAACAGCATATAGTTTTCCACGAAAACGCTATTACACCTGCACACTTCAGCTGGGTCATGCTTGAATAATCACTTCATAGAGAACAGACTGTTAAAGATGATGGCACCCAAAATACAGAATAAGGCACAAGAAGCAGCAAAGCAGTTAAGTGGTATACTAGAATAAGAGCAGCTCAGAAACAGCAGGCCTTCCCTCCTCCTCACAGCGTCAGGGACCAAATTCACACATCTATTTTTGAAGTCCCAAAATTTTCACCTACAAACATGATGCTTTCATTGTCACACAGGGAGACATTTCTGTGAAACAGCCCCCGTGTGAAAAACTGAAGCTGACATGCTTCAGAAAGACTGTCTTTTCTTATATAACAGATTTTGAAAAAGTTTTTCAGATTTCTTTTATCAGACAAAAGCCATACTATGTAAAAATGGTAATGTATATGGGAGGTTTTTACCTACCTTAAAAAGAAATGTCTATTTAAAAAAATTCACACTTCTACTCTGCTCTTTCTACAAAATAGAAAAGCAGAAAGGGTTATTTTTGGTTTATTTTCACAATGTCCTTTTTAGGAAGGTTAAGGGTCCTATATCCCAGAATATCAAGGCAGATAATCCCACAATATCTGCTTTGAACTGGGTTATCTGCCTCGATATTCTGGGATATAGGGATGTGTGGAAGGGCCCTGGGAAACACAGTAACTAGATTAAGTTTAACATAGTGAGATTCATGATTCTGAGGGAGTAACTCAAGCTCAGATATAGGTTGAGTATCCTTTATCTGAAATGCTTAGGACCAAAAGGGTTCCATATTTGGGATCATTTTGAGATTTTTGACTTCATCAGACAGGGTTGAATTTGGCAGCATATACTGGTTCCTCTCCAGTTTAGCCACAGAGCCCACCAGCTCCCATCCCATTCAGCTTCTTCTGGTGGGACTTGTGGCTAAACTAAAATGAAACTGGTGTATGCCACTGCAGCGGTAACATGGGAGGCCTTCTGTGTTGCATTAGCAACAATGGCGGGGGGGGGGGGGAGATGGGCAGCAGATGCTTCCCTTGCAGGATGGAGTTAAGTGTAAGTTGGGCAATGCATGGCATGGGTGACAGGTTTTCCCTGCCAGGCACCACTGGATTCTCCATAATCCATGGTGATTTCGGTGGCCAATGTGATAAGATCATTAGAATACTTGCATATACATATGATACCTTGGAAATCTAAACATAAAATCGCTGTACACTTCATATAGAGCTTCACATAGCCTGGAAATAAATGTATACAGCATATTTTAAATAATTTATTACATGAACCAAAATTTGTGTATATTGAATAAAAAAGCAGTGGTGTCACTATCTCAACCACCCATGTGACCAATTTAGATTGTGAAGCATTTTGGATTTGATAATTCCAGATAAGGAATGCTATCCTTATAAAGTCCTCTATCTGAAGTCCGTTACTTCTCCATTTATTTCTCTAATGTCCAAGAAGCACTTTCCCTGACCATGCTCTGACTTACAAGAAGCACTGTTTGACTATCAAACAAAAAGTGGGTGCTAGAAATAATATCTTAAGAAAGCTGACTGGCACAACTCTAGGGATCACAACCAGATGCAGTGAAGACATTTGCCCTTGAACTTTGCTACTCTGCTGCTGAGTATGCATGCCCAATATGGAATACATCTCACCACGTTAAAACAGTGGATGTGGCTTTTAATGAGACATGCCACATTATCACAGGATGCCTATGCCCTATACCACTGGAGAAATTATACTGTTTAGCTGGTATTGCACCACCTGATATTTGCTGGGAAGTAGCAGCCAGCAAAGAAAGGACCAGGGTACGGACATCTCCGGCCCATTCTCTGTTTGGATATCAGCCAGCATCCCAATGTCTTAAATCAAGAAACAGCTTCCTGTAGTCCTAAGATCTAAAGCGTTACTCGCAGGAATGCCTCATCAAATGAGAGGACAAAAATGGCTGATAAAAACCTGGAATCTGATATGAGATGAGAAACTCCCTCCTGGGCACACAGAAGTCTGGGCAACTTGGAAGGAGCTGAACACACTGCACTCTTGCACCATGAGATGCAGAGCCAATCTTAAGAAATGGGGCTATAAAGTGGAGTCCACCACATGTGAGTGTGGAGAAGAGCAAACAACAAACCACTTAACACAGTGCAGTCTGCACCCTGCCACATGCACAATGGAGGACCTTCTTACAACGACACAAGAGGCACTTGATGTGGCCAGGTTCTGGTGTTTTATATATTATAACTGTATTCTCAGTTTGCTTCTGATACAATAAATAAAGTTAATTTCTCGAATAAGTCAGATACATACACAATGATCAGGGAGATGCATTACAAATCCTTTAGACTGAACTGTGACATTCATACATCTCAGTATTCACAGACTGAATAAGTAAATCTGTAAAAGAGAAGACTGAGTCCCCCCCCTCGAGGGTTGAGAAGGGCGGGGTAGAAGTACGAGAAATAAATAAATAAATAACACTATAGGTATACTACTCTATATGCACAGACTGTTACAAATCCAGGAATTCCAGTCACTGCATCTGAAAAGTCCAAATGCACCTACATTTGTTCATAGATCAGACCCATAATTCCAAATCAGTTACAGAGCCTACAAAACTCTCTCAGATTAAAATATATTCAATACAATTACTGTTCCACAAGCATTTTCAGGTCACTTCAGTTGGCCTTTTATCAACAAGATGTTTCATTAAATAATACAAACTAAAAGCGTATGGTGACCCATAAATACATGCTCATGTATGCTTTCTGATAGTAAAATCTCTTATTGTGATAATCATAGGTAGTAACTAAATGGATCTTTATTACTCCAGAATGATCAACCACCACCCTTTTCACATTGGCTGTCAAAATGTCCTTGGACTTGCTGATATAAATTACAGGGAAAACACAGACCATTAGTATCTTAAATTAATAGTCTAACAAAAGTCTTTTTGAAGACGGCGTTTTCTGTTCTGCAAGTGATGATCACTTAGCTATTCAGGCAGGTATGCTTGGGATAATTGGTTTGGGTGTCTTACTTCTGATCTGATTTCTATTGGCAATTATGTGATCTGAAAGTGCTTCCCAAAATGGACCCCCCCCCCCCCCAATTTGAAAAGTAAATACAGAAAAGCCAATAATCAGAACCTGCACATTTCTAATTGCAGAAACATGTTGTGCAGATATATATTTTCTTCCCCGTAGCACTTGTTTATTTCAATTTCAGGATACAAAGAGAAGCTTTATTTTGTTTTATATGGACAGCTGTTATATAAATTACAAAAGGATTTTATAGGCTACACGAAGTGATTTTCATGCAATCTGCTTCCTTAAAGATAAGTTAACTAAAGTTCTTTTCTCTAGGCCTGGAGGCTTGCAGGCAGAATTGTGAATTTAAACAAGATTAAAGTTATGATAATGGTCTCCCATTATCAAATCTGTTGCTGGCTAGTTACACAGAAGGAGGAAAGCTGCAGTGTGCCTTCACTGATTTCTTTCATCTTTAAATATGCATTAAATATGCTGTTTGTCCTTTTATTTAGTGAGATAATAATGATATGGTGGAACAAATGTATTGTGTGATGCTGAAACTCTCTTCCCTGTTTATTGAAGTAGTGTACAACATATTCCTAGCATTTAAATTAGCGACGAAAGTAAATAGCTCATTTATAATACTTCTTGACCCTAACAGGCTGTGCATGCATTTACATCTATAGGGAAAAAAATGAGCTCCTTGAATTTTTAAAAAACCCTCTCTTAATCCTTAAATGCAATCCCACTTTTAAACAGAGATTAGTGTGTTGGAATTTTGAGATCTAAGTTCTAATTTTCACTCATCCATAAAACTCATTGGGACTTTTGGGTGAACTACTTAAGGTTTGATGGACTTCATAGGGTGGCTGTACAGATAAAGTAGACATGCATACCACTGGTTTAACTGGATGAAAATCAATATACAGAGGTAATGCATTAAGAAATAATTTCTTCCAGGAGGCAGAAGTCATTCTAGATAGCAACAGAAGACGTTAGACTATAATGTATGTAGATGGTTAAAATGAAGTGTGGTGCAGTCGTTTGAGTGTTGGACTAGAATTCTGGGAATAAAGGGTCTGAATTCCCATTCAGTCATAGAACCCACTGGGTGACCTTGGAGTAGTCACACTCTTTCAAAGGAAGACAATGTCAAACCTCCCAGAACAAGTATTACCAAGAACACATGACTCTTAATTTACCCATCCCTCCCTATAACATAATAGTATTAATCTTTTCTGGACCTTGAACAGACTAATTAAAAATGGCATTGCTATGATTTGGAATTTGGCTGAATCAATCATGCAACCCTAGTTCACAATGAACTAAAATTCACATAATGCTAAGTTTGTTGACTCCTGTGGTTTCCCACACTATATCTAGTTGAGAAGTAGAAATGCACTGTCCCACACTAACATCTGTTCAATAAACCAGAAATCTACACTCTACAAATGGGGAACAAGACTGAAATGTCAGGAAGCTGGAATTGGACTGCTGATTCATCTTCTGAACCCCCTTTCCTGATAACTCTGATACTATCCTGCTCCCTGACTGAGGAACTAGCTGCATGAATATTTTTCATCTAAGTAAAGAACCTGTTTTGCTCTGGCTTTGAGAAGTCTGGACAAAATAAAGTGAGATGCTGGCTGAAGATGCACTCATTCAGGGAGCAAGCTTACTCCAAGTTTGCCTTTTCTCACCAGGAAAATTGTGAATGGATTAAAACAGACCTTGCCAACAGTTGGAGGACCTCTTTTTGACCTGGCAGCTCTGAGGGTTGGACTGGGGAGACCTAGTTGTCTCAATGTGGCCTCTGGGTCACAGGTTACCTATGCCTTGCTGTTTAACAGTGTTTTAATTTACGCTTTTAGCCCCACCACTTCACAAGCCATCTTTACAGCGCAATAAAGAAAAACATTTCAACCAGAACAGACACATAAATGAGTCTAAATGAGTCACAGTTCTCCTACCATACAGTGTTTTTTGTGTCAATCAGCAGAAGAACACAGAGCCAGTTTTAGTAATATCGTCTTGTATTGTTTACACTTCAGCTATGCAATGCTTACTATACCTATATGTGGAAAAGTGAAGGTTTTCACCACAACAAAACAGATTCTTAAGTTTTTTTAACCTGGAAAAGGACATAAATATGTAATGAAAATGTCTAAACAGGAAATATCCTTCTGTCATTATCCACCCTTTTTCCATTCTTGCCAGGCTGTGAAAATAACTCTCCTGTTTTGACTGAAAGCAGACAAATTCTGTTATAAGGTAAAGAATTAAAAAGCAACTACATTGTGCTAGCAAAACCACACACACACAGAGTTGTGTGCTTATACAACAACAAAAATAATTGATCTAACTTTGCTATAAAGAAGTGGCAATGGAAACCATAAAAGAATAAATATGTATTATTTCTCGAACAACAACAAAAAAGACATAACCTCACCCTCCAGTATTCTCAGCACCTAAAACAACAGGCTGTGAAAATGGTATCATTAAAAAATAACAAGCACAGCCTCACTAGGGGATAGGTCAGGGCAAACCAAATAAAAAATTCTTCAATCATTGCTCAAGTAGGTCAACTAGAATTAATTCAGAGGGCAAACATTCAAATTGAGCCTGCTGCTTCCCAGCCCCCCAACCTGTGCCAGGCACACGCCGCTGATACTTTGACACGACCCAAGGAGAAAGCTTGACATAACCCATTATTTGATTTGAAGAAAGAACCCAGGATGCGATCCTGGTGACTTCCTCTACACATCCTTATAAACGGAGCGAACAAAACCATTTGAAGTCCATGAAGTGCTGTTTCATTCCCATATGAAGGAATTCTCTTTGATATCTCCACATTCAAACCATTTCATTCTACTTCGCCTACAAATTATAACAATGGGTTCTACATTGTGCACCTATTCATGTAAAACTCTGATGCAAAAGTACAGGCAGTCCCTAAATTACAAACAAGATAGGCTCTGTAGATTTGTTCTTAAGTGGAATTTGTACGTAAGTTGAAACAGGTACATTTTTAAAGTGTAACTCCAACTAAATACATATCTTTTAGCTTTGGATAGCATAGGGAAGGGTTAATATCCCTGTGGTGTTTGTTTTGATACCTGTGCCCCTCTTCAGAAGACTTCACCTCACTTTCTGTCTCCCTGATAATTGGATTTTGAATCATTTGGCTTGTTATGGAAACAAGGATTGGCGAGAAAACTTCAGTTGGGACATCTTTTTCCCATGATTACTCTTTCAGGAGTTAACTTCCCTTCTGATTTCTCGAACTTCCTGTTGTCTGACCTCCATTCTTAACTATGAGTATTTTGTAAGTTGGATGTTTGTAACTCAGGGACTGCCTGTATATCCCCCTTTTTGCTCTTTCTTTCTTGGCAATGTGGAAAAGGTCAGCTTTGTTTAGAAGCCAAGTACAACCCACTTGCTCAGGAACTGTGTTGCATAAAGGAGAAATTTGTTGTTAGAGAGAAAGGTGCAAAAGAAGCTTCTTTTGGTTCTTTATTCTCCATATTTCATGCCACCATATTCAGCAAGGGCCCAAAGTGACTGTCATATTTGCTTGTTGCCCAGAATTATCACAATTAATGCTGCAAGAGCCAGCAAAATCTATCTATTACTATTAAAACCATGAAAAAAGTGATTTTGTTATTGGTTAAAATGTTTTATCACCATCTTTCTGAATCTGTTCCAGGATTTAGACTGAATTTTAAAGGGACTATCCAAATAGGTTCAGCACCATTTATAGTTCACATACAGTGGGGACTAGGACCACGGTGGTTCAGCAGGTTAAAGCGCTAAGCTGAAGAACTTGCTGACCAGAAGGTTGATGGTTCAAATTTGCAGGACAGGGTGAGTTCCCATTGTTAGCCCTAGCTTCTGCCAACCTAGTAGTTCGAAAACATGTAAATGTGAGATCAATAGGTACCACTTTGGCAGGAAGGTAACGATATTCCATGCAGACATGCCAGCCACATGACCTAGGAGGTGTCTACAGACAATGCCGACTCTTCAGTTTTGAAATGGAGATGAGCACAACCCTGCAGAGTTGGACTTGAGTAGACTTCATGTCAAGGGGAAACGTTTACCTTTACAGTTCAGACTAAAACCCAGAATAGATCCCTGTTCTGCTGACATGACAGCTGTTAGCTATTGGTAGAAGTCTTTGTTTAGTTAAATTGTCACACAGTTAGGAAATGATTAGTTTAAGTAGTAGTTTGTTAGATCCATGTCCTTCTACAACTTTAGCTCTCCAAGGAGGACGATAAAGATGACAATTTATCCCCTGCCATCTTCACCCAATAGCTGTTACTTTGCAAATTATATTTATTTGGAGAAGGCAGAACATAAATTTAATAAGTACAGATAAAGATGGAAAAGATTAATATAGTCTGGGCAAGTGTAGTGTGTGGATTTTCTGGTCTACGATCCTCCAATGACCGTGGACTCCCAAAAATATCACAACCAAGCATAAGTAGAAGTAGCTGGAACTCCATTTCTTTGCAAAAGAAACCCTCAATGCTTTCTTAATAAGTGGAAGAGTGCAGGGAACCTGCAACCTATTTTAAAAAGTAAACATCATTTCTGGAGACTTCCAGGAGAAGGAATGTATCCTCTGCTTTTGGATGGAAGAAAGAAAGTTGGAGGGAATCTAGAAGAGTTAAGGATTTCACGAACATCCTTGAGGCCACAGCATCCCTTTGGTCATACTTTCCTCACCGTTGATTTAACAAGATATGACTGCAACACAAAGATATGATCTGGAAGAATGAGTTATACTGTACATAAAAGCTCAGAACAACAAGTACAACTAACTATTATTGTTGTTGCATGCCTGCAAATCATTTCCATTTATGGCAATCCTATGACAAACCTACGGATTTCTAGGCAAGATCTGTTCAGAAGGGGTTTTCCTCTGAGGTGAAGGTAGTGCAATTTGTCCAAGGCCAATCAGTGGATTGCCACTGCTGAGAGGGGTTGAACTCTAGTATCAGAAAGTTCTAGTCCAGCACTCAAACTATTACACTAATCTGGCTCTATATATCTCTATTATATTGAACATGAAGTTATACAGGTCGATACTAAAGCTAGAATGAAAGAACATAATTTATACCCAATTTACATCTGTATGTCTAGTTTTTACAACTTTTTTATGTTTTCGGTTTAGCCTGGACTTTTTAACTGCAGTATTCTGTTATTCAAATGTGCATTCAGGGTTTCTGTACATATCAACTATTCAAGCTTTCAATTCATAAAGCTTGTCCTTAGCTGCAGAGGTCACTTGTTTTGCATAGTACATCACTTAATAGAAAGGTACTTCTGATGTACCTGCACAGCATTAATTCCTTTTAATAGCTTTCAGCTTTTTTGTACACTGCGAGGCTGGTAGATTACTAGCTGTGCTTACAAGACATACTTCTTTTGTTGTAATGCAATTTATAAATTACATTAAAGCACACATATCTCTCTTTCTTCCTGGTAAAACAGTCCCCATCCTCCCTCCCAAAGTGGGAGAAGACAAACATTACAGATCAGTGACAAGATCAGCCAGCATGGAGAATAATATGTACTTAACAGGCAGAACCTGGAGGTGTAGTGGTTTGAGTGTTGGAGTAGGACACTGGGAGACAGGATTCAAATCCCACTCACCCACTGAAACCTACTGGGTGACATTTTCTGAGCTTCAAATGAAGGCAAAGAGAAACCCCTTCTAACCATATTCTGCCAAGAAAACACAATGATAACTTTACCTTAAAGTTGCCAGAACTTGAAAATAACTTGAAGGCACACAGCAACAAGAACTATTTGGTAAATAAAATATCTGTAGGCTCCAATCAGAATGCTACAATTCGCAGGGTAGAGAAGAGGCAACAGTAGTATCAGGAACAGGCGAAGAGGACAATGACAAGAAGAATGAAAAGGAGGAGAAAGGGACAAGGAAATAATGCCCCCTTCTACTACAAGTAATATCTGGTCAGAAAAGATTAACTCTAGAGGGAGTAGGGTTGCAAGAGCTTTCCATGTGACCTCTCTAATGTAACAGCTGTTGCAGTTAAGTCATCCCTTTCCCATTGACCTAACAAAGCTAATTACTCCTATCTCTGGAAAGAGGAGGAGGAAAAATCCACAAGCCACTGGTATAATAATGATGTAGTGCTTTCTTGACACTTATTATATAGATTTGTAGAGTGGCAGTCAGCTTTCTAAATTCTGCCAAGACAGAAACTGGCCAACTAAACTTACAAGGAAAAAAATACAACCAAATTTCACACAGGCAGCTGTCACAGTACAAGAGAACAATAAATGTGTGAAACCAACCAACTAGCTGGAATCTCTATAGCATGAAAATTCATGAGCCAACATACAATGGGGTCGTTCTTTTGGCACAGTGTGCTTGTGGACACTTTGTTCCAGATTCTTGGGGGAGAAGAATCATATGCTATTTCAGTTGCAACGGCAATAACATATTATCCAAGGACCCCAAGAATAAGTCCACAATTGTTTGAGCAATGCTAGCACAGTGTTAGTCTCTATTAATGGTATACTAGATGTAAGAAGGAGATGGAGGAATACTGGTTAAGGCAGGATGGATGATGAAAAAAGTTAAAATAATATCTAGCTTTTAAAAAATGCAACTACAGATGAGAAAAAGGACAGAAAAAAGAAAATAGCAACGGTGCCATGTGTGAATAGAAAATTGGTCCAAATTGGACCCAATTCTTTCCTAAAAGCCATGGGGTTGCTCCAGAGTTTCAGGCAAACTCCAGATTATCCTTTGGCATTTCTTAATGTGGTGCTAAACACCTAGTTTACCCCACAATATCTTCCAGAAATGCAGGAACATTGTGGGGACAACCGGGATCAAACCAATAGTGAGTATGGGTTCTATTGCCCATTTAGATGAGCCATTGGTAACTAATCCCAGATGGGAGTTGGCTCACTGAATTAACTTCTGAGTGGTAAATTGAGCCAAAGGGGTTATTTTATCTTGTTTAACATCTGAAATTAGATCCATATTTTAATGTGTCTGCTTACTCTTTTAATAACGTAGAATCCTTTCTCACTTGCACATACAGCTGTGTTTCCATAGGAAAGGACTCTTATTAAAATGTGCAGGCATTGAAGAATTACAAGGATGTCTTATCACACAATGAGATCCCACCTAACAAAGGTAAATGTGCAACTCAAGGGTGTGCCACTCCACAGGAGGCATTTTTCTCTTCCCTGGACCTATTTGGTAGGCTACATCAGGAGTTTCAGCACAACCAAACCAAAGAGATGTAATGTCATTCTTGGCTGCAATTTTGGCTGATTTTCAGTCAAATATCCTCCCTCTCTCTCTCTCTCTCGTTTGTGTTGCAATTTTGGGGAGGTTTAGGGGGGGCTGATGGGTTACAATACTGCATTTTAAGGCAGGTTTTGCATATTTGGGAACAAAAACTTCCCCACAATTAAAACAAAAAATTGGGGGGTGGGACTGGGGATTGCGCTTAGGGGTCCAAAAGGCTGTACACAGCCCATGGGTTTTACTTTGCTTATCCCAGGTGTCACTTAAAGTCTATTCACTCAAAATGTTTCAGTATCTTCAGCAAGAACCTAGGAAAATGATGGAATTATACTTTGTTAGTATCTCCAGGTAATAATGACAGACATCAGAAGAGCAATTCAAATATCTAGTTCTTGTCTTGAGGGAACAGAAGCTATTATATTTTAAATAAGCCTTTCTGTGCAAGGTATACAAATCTTTTTATTGTACTGTTGCTAAGATTATTTTAGAAAACATTATCCCTAGCTCTCATTTACATTTAAGTGCAGTTTTTACTGTAATTGATTGTATTCCTCTCACACTTCATAATTTCATGTGGATGAGGTCTATTTGGGATTCGTAGAAGTGGTCTTTTTATTGTGCCCTTGGGCTGCAATTTTCCAACAGGAATTGTCTAAATGTCGTTTTTCCTTCCTTTTCCTATATAAATGCTTTTCTCTATTAGCAGCAAGCTCAGTCCCACAAGGCAAAAAAAGAATCTGTACTGATGAACTTACATAAGTGGAGACAAAGACCCCTGTGTCTAGAATCAAACTTTTTCTCTCACTCAAGCCAGTTTCATGGCTAATCACAGGAAGCTATTTTCCACCACTCCGAATGAGGAAAATGTCTTTCCTCACTGAGTTATTTATGTTATACGTCTCATGATTATAAAACTGGAAATGATCGAATTTAGGACTGACCAGGACGTCAGGAAGTGCAATCCTTAATGGGAGTCTGTTCTGTCAATACTGAACCCTAGTTTCACTGTGATATAAATTTGACATGAATGAGGGCACCATAGCTCCTGCAGACTTCTAGCACTCTTTCTATACAGCCACATTTATCTCAAATAATAAACTACTGTAGTTATCATTTGCTAGGGTTGTCCTATTAGTCCAACTGCTTAGGCAAACGAAAACTGGTTTGCTGAGCTGCAAGTACTCCAAACCCAACATCCTCACTTGTTGATCTCTTTAAAAACCAGGATTGTAAAGCCTCTAGATTTTGTATTGTCAAGGGCTTTCATGGTCAGAATCACTAGGTTGTTGTGTGTTTTCCTGGCTGTTTTCCGGCAGAAGCATTCTCTCCTGACATTTCACCTGCATTTATAGTAGGCATACTAAGAAGTTGTGGGGCCTGACTTCACAATCTCTGAGGATGTAGGTGAAACATCAGGAGAGAATGCTTCTGGAACATGGCCATACAGCCTGGAAAACTCACAACAACCTCTACACTTTTTTTTGCTTGTGGATAATATAAACAAGCATCCAAGATCTTGAATTTAGTTCAAATACTTTCCATTTTGCTGTTCTAGTACAAAAAGAAAAAAAAACCAAGCAGGAATGACTGGGATGCACACATCAGAGTGTAGTTCATTCATGGTTTGCGGGTATTTCCCAGTATCTTGATTTACTGCTCTGGGCAAATGCAGGTATTAAGATATCTGGACTGCCACACAGTGTTCATGTAGGTTTCAAAGGTTGCATTGGAAGAAATGTTACAATTGTCTTTGTCATTGTTTTTTGTTTTTTTAGAAAGAAGCTACAGTATAATCCATTGCATTGCTTTTTGTATGTTACAAATGATGTAGCCCTGAAAGATTTTACAGCATTGATTTCAAATTGCACACAAACAAAGCATTTGGACTCCATTTTAATGAGGTAAGGTTTAGCCACCATTCCTTTTGTGAAATGCATTTTCCCCCCTTTATTACTTAATTGGAAGCAACTATTTCAGCAGCCTGTCCTATTTCTGCCAAAGACTTTTCTAAATGTGGATGAGGGAGCAAAAGAAGGTGCAGAGCAGTTCTGATGGAAAGCTGGTTTACAGCTAATTAGAGGAAATCACAGTGGGATTAAAACGGCAGCTTATAAAATGGGAATGTTAAGAGCATTTTGCTGACATGCATGGTTCACTGAATCATATAGAATCAGATAAGATATATTGTCCAATCAAAGCCCAAATCATAAAATGCTTGTTTCATATCTAGTTCACAGCACAAAGTAGGTATATGACGTATCTGTATTCCATTAGGATTTGCTGCTTTGAAACATAGATAAAAAAAATAAGGAGCTCACATGACAGGTCTACATCCCTTAACAAATTAAGCAGCAGTGTGAAGCACAGCAACTTTGCAGTGGCAATAAATTATTGTTCCAAATACAAGTGATGCATTTCCCACTTAACTTTTTTGTTGTTTATTTGTTTAGTCGCTTCCAACTCTTCTCGACCTCATGGACCAGCCCACACCAGAGTTCACTGTCGGCCATCACCACCCCCAGCTCTTTCAAGGTCAAGCCAGTCACTTCAAGGATACCATCTTGCCCTCTTCCTTTTTCCTTCCTTTTTCCCAGTGTCATTATCTTCTCCAAGCTTTCCTGTCTTCTCATTATGTGGCCAAAGAACTTCATATTTGCCTCTAATATCCTTCCCTCCAGTGAGCATATTTCCTGGAGTATGGACTTTTTACCACTAAATTTACTTAAAGGAAGAAACACAGGTCTAACGGTCCTTCTGGTTCAGCCCAGATACATTTTGAAGAAACTATGAACCATGGAAAGAAGTAACCAGAAAGAAAGAAAACTATATGAGCTGATGCACACTCAATGCATAATTATACTACAAAGTCTGAAGTATCTTACTTACTGAGGTAAGTTCTGGGTCCTATGGGGCCAACTATGATTGAATATAATGAAGATAAGGACAAGCACCCTCAGAACAAATGTTGCCAAGAAAACCACATGACTTGAAGGCACACAACAACAACAATAACAATCAGAAGTTGAATGGCTAGCTTTCAGGAGTGCTTTAGGCTGTGTATTGCTGCATAGTAGGAGTTGACAAGCCACCCTCAAACAGTGTGCCTCCAGCTGTTTGGGCTTCCAACTCCTAGAATTCCTAATGACTGAACAAGCTGGCTAGAGCTTCTGGGAGTTGTAGGCCCAAACAGTTGGAGGGCCAGAGTTTAAGGATGCCTGGGCTACAGTCAGAGGCGGCCCTAGGTAATTTTCAATGATAAGCAAACAGTATTTTGGCACCCCCCCCCCCCAAAAAAAAATCAATCACTGATATATATGTTCTGTTCATCGTGGGAGTTCTGTGTGCCATATTTGGTTCAGTTCCATCACTGGTGGAGTTCAGAATGCTCTTTGATTGTAGGTGAACTATACATCCCAGTAA